>NC_140585.1:781901374-782521374 GCF_964204655.1 Triturus cristatus | reverse complement strand
TTCTGCCATATGCATACTAGCTACTGGTGCTCACCCTCCCTCTTACACCGACTGCTACCCTTAAGTGCCCCTCCCCTGCGTGTCCAGGGACATACCCATCCACTCTCCCTCCCATATCCCTTACCCTCCTTTGTCTCCCTTTTTCCCCTTATTTTTTTCTTCTCTCTTCCTCTCCCTCCTCCTCTTCCCACCAGTGCGTCACCTCACCTCCCCTTCCTATATCCTCCTCCTCCTGCCCCGACATTTGTTGTTCCCACCCACTTTTACTCCTCCTTCATATTTCTAACCGGACTTGATCCCATCCCCACTCTTGTCACATTGTTCCCGTTCGCAGCTATTGCTGCTATCTAGCCAACTACCTTTCATATCTTATCTCTGTACAGATTATAGTACAGCCTCCTAATACACCCTTCTCTCCTACACCTGGTTGCCTAACACCACACGGAGACTGGGCTTCAGACCATCACGCCTGCCCTAGACATGTGCGCCTCTCAACCGCTGCGTGCCCTCTCCTGGAATGTTAATGGCCTCACGCACTACATCAAAAGGAAAAAAGTACTCTCTTACCTCCAGTCCAAAGGAGTTGATGTGGCTCTGCTATAAGAGACACATTTAGATGCCCTGGAGTCTGCCAAATTACGCCGAGACTGGGTAGTTAGGGTGATACACAGCAGTAAGGCAACAAAGACGCCCGACAGCTGACCTTCCTGCAGTTGGGATCCTTATTCGTAATATGCTACCCGTCACCGCAACAAAGACATGGTCCGACTTCGATGGCAGATATGCATTTGCCAACTGCGCCTCGGAGGTAGTTCCTTATTCATGGGCTCTATCTACGCGCCGACTGGGGCGAAAGGTCCTTCCTCCTCCATTTGAATAGGTTATTAATGGAGATAGGGGAATCGCAATACATTATCAGTGGGGACTGGAACCACCCAGGACCCGGTCCTGGACAGTACAGGACTTTTAGACAGAGACAATGACGCGGACAAGTCCCTGATGAGTGATGTGACCTTGGATAGTAGACTAGTAGACCACTGGCGCCTTAGTCATCCAACAGACACAGAATATACTTTTGTCTCCTTGGTCCACCGCACTCTTTCCAGGTTGGACTACTTTCTTATCTCCCAGACAATGGTTGCTCTTGTCCGGGAGTCTCAAATACTAGAGGCGGCACTATTTGATCATTCTCGAGTTCTATTGTCCATAGAGGTGGGACTGGCCTCCCCAGGACGCAAACCATGGCGCATGAACATAAACCAAGACTGCACACCTCAGGGCAAATCCCAACTGACAACTCACGTCTACACGTATCTCAATAACAACTCAGTGGACTCCCATAGAGTACTTTGGGCCGCTGTAAAAGCAACAATCAGAGGCCAACTCATGAAAGATGACACAGCGGCTAAAACACAGGAGATTACCCACCAGAAGGAATTAGAGAGGGATATCGCTTCTCTCACCCGTGTCTATTCTACCCACCCCACCTTGCATCACCCAAGACTCCTAGAACAAGCCCGTATGGACCTTAACAGTCTTTTCGCTTCTAAAGCCGATTACATTCTGAAACGCCTAAAGGGGCATCACTACGAGCAGGGGGAAAAGGTTGGTCAACTACAGCAACGAGAGGCCGCCATGACCATACCTGCCATAAAATCGATGGATGGTGAGGTCCATACCCACCCCAGGGGATTGTAAGAGAGTTTGTCTCATTTTACAGGAAACTGTACACTCTAGGGACTGAGCCGATGTGGACCGTTTGGCCACCTTCCTGGGAGGGGCAGACTTCCCCCATCTCTAGGACAAAGGTAGGCAGCTCCTAGAGGGTGAAATCAGTAAGGGAGAGATAGCGCTCGCTACATCCAAATTGCCCTATCATAAAGCCCCCGGTGAGGACGGCTTCCCCACAGAATTTTACAGATGGTCTGGAAAAGAGACGGTCGACACCCTGCATGCCGCCTTCCAGGAAGCAGTGCAGACTACCTTCCTGGGTCCCCTATCCAATAAGGTGGTGACAGCAGATCTACCCAAACCTGGGTGAGACCCTCTAATGTGTGGCAGTTAAAGGCCCATCTCCCTACTAAACAGCAACATTAAAATCCTGGCCAGCGTTTTGGGAGTACGTCTGAGCAAGGTTCTTCCCTCGCTGATCCACTACATGCAGGTAGGCTTTGTGCCAGGCCATTCTTACAGAAACCATCTTCGCACCCTGGCACACACCCTCTGGACGGCCAAGGACCTCCCGACAGAAACAATGGCTCTCTCCCCAGACGCGGAAAAAGCTTACGACCGCATTGAGTGGGACGACCTCTTTGCCGCAATGGAAAGCTCTGTCGGGGGTGACCAATTCAAGGTGCGGTTGCTATAGGACTGCCCAGGTTAACTGTGGAGGATTCCTATCCGATCCTTTTCCGATTCGGAGGGGTACACGTCAGGGGTGCCCTTTCTCACCACTCCTATTCCTACTGGCTATGGAACCCCTGGCCTCCACCATACGCAACTCCACCAGCACAGTGGGCATCCCACTCATAACCGGCCAATCCAAGATCTATCTCTATGCAGATGACGTCCTGCTTACTCTAACTGATATTCATCGCTCCATCCTGGACCCTGCTGGGGGTCATCGATGATTTCTTGTTCCTATCTGGCTATAAAGAAAATTGGGACAAGAGCGAGGCCCTCCCAATCTCGGCCGGCACCACCAAAGTGGTAATACATGGCCCTTCCGCTGGCAGCCCTCACGCATCAAATATCTAGGGATACTGGTGAACAGGGGCATTGAGGGGATGGTTTTGGACAACATGGACCCATTAATAGTCCAGATAAAACGAGACTTTGAGAAGCCTGGGGTTTTCCGTGTGGGGCAGGGTGCAAGTAGTACGGATGGTTATGTTGCAGATCTTCACATATTCCCTTGGTATTCCCCCCATCCAGGTGCCTCATCGACTCCCAAATTCGATCTTTTGGATGGGGATCTTCAAAACCCTGACGGGCCACGACCAAACTTATGGCATACCATTACGCCCATGCTCTCCAGCTCTCCGAATTGGCATACATGCTCTTTCGTGTCCCGGATCCACCACATTGGGTCCATGTCAAATGGGAGCTACGTTCTGCTGGCACAGGACTCTCCATTCTGTCCAGGGGCCGCACCCGTCAATCAGGCCCGTCGCACCCTGTGTTACACGCTACGCACAAGGCCTGGTTACGTGCACACCGTCTACTTGGGATAGATACACGACTACATGAAAAGATGCCCCATATGGGGCAATGTTGGTATACGCATTGATGGTCGGCCCCTATCTTGGTCTCAATAAAGATAAACAGGTATTCATACCTTGGACCAACTCCTGCTTACTGGAGACCTTAAACCGTTCGACCAGCTGAGAGAGGATTTCGGCCTCCATCTGCAACAAACCTGACGCTACATGCAACTGCAGCACTGCCTAAGGCGTTGCTTGGGCCCTCGCCCCTGGTCCCTACAGTCCTTGCCTATAGTGTCTTATCTGAACATGTGGAGACGTCACACCGGAGTGATGTCAGGATTATACGCCACGCTCTCAACTCACCTTTTCTCACAACCTCTTTCACGCACTAAATGGCAAACTCGCCTTCAGGCCTCCTATGAGGATGATGAATGGGCGGACGTCCTAGAAGCTCTGGACAAGGGCACAATAGATACCCGCTTGAAGTTCTGCCTTTTCAAAACGCTACACGACTGGCACTTGACATTGAGGAAATTGAACAGAGCAGGACTCCTCCCCATACGAACTGCTGGCGATGCGCAAATGCCCACTGCGATATATCACACATCATCTGCGAATTCCCTTCTGGCTGCACAACGTAACGTTCTTGGGTGTCTCTAAGCCGCTACGCCTACCACTTATCCTCTCAGTCATCCTCCTCCAAAATGTGGGGGACTCACCGGAACTCTCCTGCCCGCAGCGCCGCCTCCTCCAAACAGTCTTAGTTTTTCCTGGATATTGCCTTTCACCTTCCCTCCTGGAAATCCCATCTACCCTCCTCTTCCCTTCTCAGTACAACTAACGCATCACCCTGTCTATTACTGTTCAGAATTACTATATTTGGATGTCGGGTGGCAATTCATGCTGGGTAACCTTTATTTACTTAATATAAAATTGCAACACACAAAAAAATATTCTAGAAACATCACTGTGAGTGATGGCATTCTGCTCTTTCACAAGAAGCACATCAGCACACAAAGTAGTTAACTTCAGTTCCAGGGAGTACTACGACAATGTGTGCTTTCTGAGACCAAAATAACCTTTTTACGTTTATGTTTTTGTGAGGGCCGACAGCTCCCACAACAATAACATTTTACAAAAACTATGTCAAAACAAAACACACATTGATAAAACCAAAAGACTGGCAACCACTGCCTGACCTATTGTCTTCATAAATGATTGTTCCTTTTCATGTTTCCCATAATTCTGCCAAAACATTTTTTTTTTTTTTTTGTTTAAAATATTTTTATTGCAGGAATCCGTAAATCGTTACATAACCGGCCAACATTATATATCACGCCCGATCAATGAGACGCAACCCTCCGTTCCCCCACCGTAAGTTACTTACACAGCCATTCAGCCCACAACCCTAGGGTCGGGCGGCGAAATTCAATGGGGGCTCAGGAGGATGTCGAAGCTGGCCCGGAGAACCCGCTGTCCGTCATCTGCTTTTCCAAACAAACCCATAAACCCAAAATAACACCCCACTCTTAAAACACCCCAAACCCAGGTAAACCCTCCCCCTCCCCCCGCCATCAGCGCGCGGCACCAACCGCCACAGGATCTCCAAAAGGACCCACGGGGAAAGCAATAGATCTGAAAAGTGCAATCGTCTATCGGGACTCAGGGCGAGCCTCTTCCTCAAGCTCAGAGTCGCTGGGGGCGCCATAATCCCTAAGGGCCTGCACCAATATCTCCCATTCCAGCGCTGCCTCCTGTGCCTTCTCATTACGCTGCCTCCAAGCTAGCTGGTATCTAAGCGTACTCTCCCCCGCCGCCCACTTCAAAAATTCGCTGCGCCACCGGCTTCCCGTCGGACCAGCTCGTGCCTTCCAGTTCCTGGTCACCTCCCGTTTAGCAAGGAGTAGCCCCAGATCAATGAACTTGCTAGAAATTTTATTTTTGGGGGTATGAGGGAACCAGTGCAGGAGACCCACCGCCGCGTCAAGCGATAAAGATCTCCCCGTCGTCTCCTCCAGGGTCTTCCCCACTTCCTCCCAATAGGATGACAATCCCGGGCAGGCCCACAGCATATGGAGGAGGTCCGCCTCCTGGGCCGGGCACCTGGGGCATTCCGCCGAAGTCGTACCAAAATATCGCCTGATTTTCACCGGGGTCAAATAGGCTCTATGGAGCACGTAGTAGTGGACCAATTGAAAGCGGGCGTGGCGTGTGCCCTTCCAGGCCCTCCGCACTAGCTGGGCCCAGGTCGTCTCCGGGATCTCCCTGCCAATGTCCTCCTCCCAGCGGTTTCTCAAAGTGGTGAGGGGAGCCATCCCCTCGTTGATCAGTCTGCCGTAAAGGCAAGTGACCGCCTTCACCGTGCCCGCAGACATCATCACGTATTGGCATACTGGGGATAAAGGAGGTTCCTCCTGCCCGCGTCTCCAGTGCGCCTGGATCGCTCGAACAAGGGCCGAGTGCAGCAAAAAGTCGCCGCGGGGAATCCCGAAGCGCTCGATGAGCTCCTGGAAGGGCAAGAGCGACCCGTCCTCGTATAGATCCCCGATTAGCTGCAAACCGGCGTCCTCCCAGGTCGCCAGCCGCGACCAATCACCCCCATGGGGCAGAGCCGTTAGCATCCCCAGCGGTATTTCGGGCGCGTACGGTGTTCGCAGGTGGCCCCGGGCGTGAGCTCGGTTCCAGCACAGGCGGATAGTCCGCTCCTCCATTGACAAGTCCTGCAAGGCCAACCGTTGTCTCATCGCTATGAAGGAGAGAACATGCCTGTCCATGCCCGTTCCCCTCTTTTCTTCGGGGCCCCGGAACTCCCGGGCGATCTCCTGGGTGAAGGCCTGGAGCTGCGCCGCTAAATAATACTTTTCGAAGTCCGGCACCGCAAGCCCACCCTCCTCCTTCGGCCTCAGTAGGGTCCTGAGGGCCACCCGCCGGCGGCCCGAACCCCAAAGGAATCCGACAATCATGGATCGTAAAAGTCGAAACGTGGTCGGTGGGACCCAGATCGGTAGTGTCCGGAAATAATATAGCAACCGGGGGAGCGCCACCATTTTAAGCAAAGCAATCCTCCCAGCCACCGAGAGCGGTAGCGTGGCCCAAAAGCCCACACTGCCTCGAAGTGCTTGAATGCCCCGGGCAATGTTCCCATCCAGGAGGCCAGAAGGTTCATGATAGACATACACCCCTAGATACTTAAAGCAGTCGGGTTCCCATCTAATCTCCCTACCGGGAGCGGGAAAAGACAGGTCTTAGTCCAATTCACTCGGAGGCCCGAGACCTCCCCAAATTCCGTGAGCGCCGTCGCAGCCCCATGTAGGGCATCTAGCGGGTCTTCTAGGAAGAGCAACAGGTCGTCTGCATACAGTGAGATGTAATGCGGGCCCGAAGGAGTCCACAGGCCCGTGTAATGGGCTCCCGACCGGAGATGCAGCGCAAGAGGTTCCACCGCCAGCGCAAAGAGCAGAGGGGATAACGAGCATCCCTGCCTCGTGCCTCGTTCCACCGGATATTGTGAGGATATCAGCGGTCCCGCCCGAACCCTGGCCGACGCCGAGGCGTACAGAACCCTGGTCCACCTGATGAAGCCCTCCCCGAGGCCGAACCTCCGCAACACAGTACAAAGGTAGTCCCATTCCAGGCTATCAAAAGCCTTCTCTAAATCCACTGAGAGGACAACCGGGCACGGGGCGTCCACAAGCGGTTCCCCTAGCAAGCGGAACAACCGGCGAATATTCATGGTCGTGTTACGCCTGGGGATAAAGCCAGCCTGGTCCTCATGTACCAAGGAGCTCATGTGGCCGAGCAGCCTCGAGGCCAGGATGCTGCTCAGTATTTTATAATCCACCGTCAGCATCGATAAGGGACGGTACGACCCCGGATCGGAGGAATCCCTTCCAGGCTTGAGGAGCGGGACCACCAATGCCTCACACATCGAGCCTGGAAGATGCCCAAGCCTCTTCGCCTCCCTGTATACTACCAACAATCTAGGGTCTAGGAGATCGGCATAGGCCGCATAGAACTCCACAGGAAGACCGTCCAGGCCCGGGGTCTTATTTCTCGCCATCTTTTTGATGGCGCTACGGATCTCTCCCAATTCTATGTCGGACCCCAAGGCTTTCGCCACGTCCCGCTCCATTGTTCGGATCTCTAAAGGCCGCAAATAGTTATCGAGCAGGTCAGGGTCTCGGACCGAGCGACTGCGGTATAAGCGCTCGTAATATTGCCGGTAGCAGCTCAGAATCGCAGGCTGGGTGTACACCTGGGTTCCGTCTGCCCTGCGCATGGACGTCGTCAGTGAGGACTGCCGCGTAGGGTTGGCCAGCCATGCCAACAGCGCGCTCGACCTATCCCCCTCTGCGATGGACCGAACCGTATAGGCCTTATAGTCAAAACAGCGGAGCCGTTCGACCTCCGCCGCCACCGCCTCCTTCGCCTCCGCCGTGCGCGCCTGCAATTCGGGGCGCCCGGGGCGGCGTAACTCCAACTCGCGGAGTTTTCGATCCGCTGCCTCTAGGTCGGCGAGGATACTTCGCCTCACGCCGACCTGTTTAGAAATGCAGTACCCCCTCACCACCACCTTAAAAGCGTCCCACTCTAGCGCTCTCGAGCTCGCGGTGCCACGGTTGGACGCAAAGTACTCTGAAATCGTATCACCTAGGTCCGCCTTGAAGACACTGTCCTCAAGGATCTCGGGCCGTAATTTCCAGGTGGGCACCGCCGGCACCCCGGGAAACCAGCCAAGGTCCAACAGGAGGGGGTTATGGTCAGAAATGGTCCTGGTCAAATATTCAGACCGGACCGCTGCTGAAACCAGTTCGGGCGAGCCAAGAAATCCGTCCAGTCGAACGTGCAATTCATGGAGGCTCGAGAAGTAGGAGTAATCCCTGGTTGTGGGGTGTTGCGCCCTCCAAATATCCGTTAGACCCCAGTGAGTCTGCCAGTCCCGACGATCCCTAGCCAAGCGACGAACCGGAGAATCGGGGAGGGGTGGATGCGAACGGTCAATATCTACATCCACTACTGAGTTGAAATCTCCACCGAGCAGGAGGGGTCCGGAGAGGCAATGGGCCAACGAGCCCGATAACCTGGAAAGGAAGGCAGTCTGGTCTACATTAGGAGCATACACACAGCAAACGTTTAGGTCTCTCCCTCCCAAAGTCCCCGAAATAGCCACATAACGCCCCTCTGGATCTATCACTGTGTTCGTGACCTGGAAGGGAACCCCAGCCCTAACCCAGATCAGCGCCCCTCTGGCATACGCAGAATACGAAGTGCAAAAGACCTGCCCCCTCCACCTACGCTGTAAGGCCGCCCCTTCCGCCTTGTTCAGATGAGTCTCCTGCAGCAGCGCCATTTGTATTCCCCTACGCACTAAGTAAGCGTGGACCTTGTGGCGCCTGGACATAGTGTGAAGCCCCCGTACGTTCCAAGTAACACATTTCAGATTAGCTACCTCAGCCATTGTCCCATATTGTTCTCGCAAAGTCTCCCCATCCGGGTCCCAACAATAACAGGACATCGATCCTCACAGCACTGATGGCGGCCATTTTCCCCAACCATAACTTAACAACCCAAATATGAATCAACTCCCCATCCACCCTCCCCAGAACAGGACCCAAATAGCACCATCTAGTTCCCATCCAAACCATATTCTCCAACTATACCCTACTAATCCTGCAGTCGCCACCGCAGGAAGGCCTTAAGGGCCAGGTGCAGGCCGGGCGGAGGCAGTGGGCCCTCGACGCTTAGGCCACCAGGACTAACCGAAGCCCAAAACAGTGTCACAAATAAACCCCCTCGGGGCAAATCCAGGGCACCCCACCCTCCCTACCCCGGTAGTCAGCATCTCTGATCGACACCCGCCACCCCATCGCCGGGCCCCCACCCAAAGTGAAGAAGCTCACCCCGTTACCCCTGCCCATCCAGAAGGTCCTCCGCCGATTGCGGTGTGATCACCGGCGTATGGTCACTGTCAGGCACGGATTCCTCGGAGTCCGTTGGACCCTCCTCGTCCTCAGGGACCGCTTCCTCCGCAATGGCAGCGTCCCGTGAACCAGACAGCACTGATAACACCTCTAGTACTCCCTTCCGCTCCGTCGATGTCTCTACAGTTGAGGGACCCCCCGAGCGGCCACGGCGACCCCGAATCCTCCTGGATCTCCGTCTCTGCTCCGGCTCCGCCACCTGTCGAGGCGAAGAGCCGGATCCACCTTTCCCCGCTCTATATAGTTCGAGCCAGTGACAAACGTCCTCTGGGGTATCGAAGAACTGAGTTTTGTCATCGACAATTATGCGGAGCCTCGCAGGATAGAAGAGCGAGTATTGGATACCCTCGCTCCGGAGCTCGCGCTTGACCGCCAGGAAGGAAAACCGTCTGCGTTGAGTTTCATAGGTGTAATCCGGGAAGATGTTCACCTGGCTGTTCGCCACTTTAAATGGCCCATTATGTCTGGCGACATTGAGGATGAAGTCTCTGTCCCTGAAGTGCAATAATCGCGCCACCACCGGTCGTGGGGCACGTCCCTGCTGCGGTGGCCTCGCCGGGACCCGATGGGCCCGCTCCAGGGTGTAGAAGGAGGATAGACCCTCCGGGGCCACCGTGTCTCGGAGCCAGGCCTCCAGATATGCCACCATGTCGCCATCCTCAATCTTTTCTGGCAGGCCCACCACGCGGATGTTGTTCCTCCTATTACGGCCTTCCGCGTCCTCCGCCCTCTGCTCCAGGACCGTAATCCGGGATAAGGCATCCTTCATATCCGCGGCCAAGGTCCGCTGTGCCGGCTCCAAGGTTTTCACCGAGCCCTCCACTTCCTTGACCCGGTCCGAAAGTTTGCTGTGGTCCGCTCTAAGGAGACCCAGGCTCGTCGCTACCTGGGCAATGTCCTGCTGGAGGGCCGAGCGCGTGGTCGCTATTGCCTCTAGGACTCGGTCAAATTGCTGCTGCAGTGGTGCACCGCCGGCATCCTCGGGGCCCCCGCGTTCCTCCTTGTCCTGGGTCTCCGAGTCCGAGACAGCTGGGGCAGTCCCCTTGGCTCCTCTAGGTTTCCCCATGTCGCCGGCCGCTCTCCGTGCAGGTCTCGGAGCGGGCGCCTCCGAGTTCAGGCCCCGGCTATGACTCCCTCGGGTGCTAGGCCTCAGGTCGAATGCCGGAGATCCCCGTCTCCAGGGCCCGTTGGATCGTCTCAACCTTGGCTCACGCCACCAACACGGCGTCCGGGGGCACCGAGGAGGAGGCGGAGACAGCCGTCGCCAGGTCGGGCAGGCCCCCACGGCCGACAGAGTCCCGGAGTGGATGTCACCAGCTCCACCGGACGATTCGCGGCCCCAAAAGGTTGCGCCTCCCATGGAAGTGGGTCGGCCAGGAGAAAGTGGCCAAGTGCGGTGTAGGGAGTGGGGCCACCGACGGGGCCTCCTGCCGTCCCCGCGTGGGATCCGCTAGGGTGTGGGCCTCCGTTCATCCGAGTGCAATCCCCGTTAAAAGAGACCGCTCTGACCGATGTCCAGCTCCGATCCCCACCGGGAGCCGGCAGAGCAGGGGATGCACCGCCGCCAACGACGTTCCTCCAGTCTAATGGATCTGGCCAGGGGGACAAAGAAGTCCGGGCGCCATGTTGGGTCGCACTGCGTGGTACCCCGGACTGCGATTTTCGCCGGGTCACCGCTCGTGCCGATCACGCCAGGGGCCCCGGCAGGTTTCCGTCGGGCCGGTCCGCAAAATGCGGGGGCTGGGGTGCCCCGCAGCCGCCGAATTACAGGATAATCATGGGCTCAGTCCCGGAGCCGAGCTCTCAGGCGACCATCACCATCGGCGCCCAAGCCACGCCCCATTCTGCCAAAACTTTATTATACTAATTTTCAATTATAAATATTGTTTGGAACAACTAGCATGTTCTAAACAATCACAGGATGCCTCAAACAAATGAATCGTAAATTTGTAAATGTTTAGCATTTACTATTTGCATTTAGTATTTGCATTTAATCAGAAAGCATTCTGGGAACATTACAGGTAGCCTCAAATTGTTTAATTTTGCAATCATATGTATACATTTTATTACAGGAATCACCATCAGTTGGGCAAGCTAAACGCACAGCATTTCCTTGTAGAGTTCACCTTAGAAATAAAGACGTAACATTAATGAACCATAAATACAAGTTTTAAACAGCATAATCATACGGATGGAAATCGTACCTCAACTGAAGACAATGCTCTTTCACAGACTCATAATGTGGTACTGTGAAATTGCAGCCAATGCGTTGGTGCTGAAGGGGGTTGGGCCTACTTGTCCAAAGGACAAAATAAACATGAAAACTTGATGAACTTGAGTCAAAATAAGAAGTCCTGGGTAATAGGCACCCCACACCCCTGATAATACCTTTCCAGTCAATAATGGACTGTTTGTTGGGTCCCTTCAAGGTGTCTTGTTTCTACTAGCAGAATAGTGCTTGTAATGTCTCTTAAATTTTGTGGAGCAGGACCTTTACTTGGTGTTCTACATCTCATCTGGAGCAGGTGTACCTGGGGTGATGACCCTTCATCTGGTAGAAGCTAGATGAGATACTGTGGGGTGGCTTTTGACTTCAAGGGCAAACTGGACGAAAGGCTGAAGTCTGTGTCTGAGTTTCCTGGGACACTTCCTTCTCTGTCACATCAATGTAGAAGTTAGGAGCTCCTTTCGGGTCTAAGCGATGAAGTCTTTCTTCCTCCTTGAATAAATGAGGCAGAGCAAAAAGTACCAACGGGGTGATAGACTGCCTAATGTGGAAAGGCGTGACAACTTTTGGTAGGAACGCCACCTTACTACTTAGGACTAGCTTATCTGGGAATAAAGTGGTGTACGAATGTTGGACAGAGAGTCTGTAGCATGATTGCTATGAAGAGCATTGTCTTCAAGGTTAGCAACCTTAGAGGACAACTGTGTATTGGCTCATATGGAGCACACATCAGAAATGTGGGAATCAAATTCAGATCCCATTCGGGTATCTCTAAAGGTTTTGGCAGAAACTTGTGTGTCAGTCCTTTCAGAAAACGCATCACAAAAGGTGATTTACACAGAGATGGTTGGTCATGTAACAGTAAAAACAAAAGCCCACTAGGTTGACAAATGACCTTTAACCATGGCCAAATCAAGGCCTAGCTGGACTAAAATTAGGGACAAACATACGTAAGATATCTGGTCTTGCTGGGGGTAGATATGCCTAGAAGATCCCCACACAAAAAAACATGTCCCATGATCCCATGGGTAGTTTTGGTGGAGGAACACCTAGCTGCCAGAATTACATTTACTACCTCTGGAGGGAGATCAAAAGCAATTAACTGTTGCAGTCCAATCTCAAAGCATGTAGGTGTAAGTTGAACAGGCTCAGGTGAAGTACCCTGCCCCGCTGTGAAAGAAGGTCCTCCTGAAGAGGCAGCCGATTTGAAGGAAAGATGCTTATGGGCAGAATGATTGGATACCATATTCTTCAGAAAAGGGGGAGGTAGAGGAAAAACTGGGAACAGAAGGGCTTGTACTCCAAATCAAACATGTAAAAATCATAGAGAGCCCCTCTGTTACAAGAAGGGTCTTTTTCTTTCCACTTAAATGTTCTTCTAAAGGAGAACAAAGTGTTTTTCTTAAATAACCCTTACCCAAGAGGGTTATCCCTTGGTGGCATGCTTCATCATCGGGACCTTCCTGTCCCGCTGTGGAACAGGGCATGCTACGACCTTCGGAGATGTGGGAGCACTTATAGTTGGTACTATGTGTTGATGAAGTGTTGAGGTCTGAGTGGAGGGAAACAAAGATTTTAAAAATGCCTGGATAGTAGGAAAATTGTTCTTTACTGTTACCCCTATCTGGTATGGTTAAAAGAAGGGGAAATTTGGGAACTTGGGGGATACAATGTGCCTAGGTTCTGCTGGTCGACATGTTTCTAGCCCTACCCAAAGGCTATTCTTCAGGACCAAAGATGCAAGGGTTCCCTGATGCTACTCTTATATTAGTAAATATAATAGTTGACTGGATCTAGGGCAGACAGAACTTGGGCCAGAGTGAACATCTTGAACTCCTCCTTATTGAGGAAGACGTTCAGAATGCTAAGGTCTAAAATAGGACAAAGTCAGTAAATCTAATCCATGCATGGCGCAGACGCACCACGCTAGTGCCAACTACCCTACCCAAATAGTTGGCGGTGATCAGGTCCGACTGAATGACCTATTTCGCTGCACTTTGGCTATTTCCTATTATTTATTGGAGGTTGGCTCGATAATCGCCCGGGATTGCGGGTAAGATGACACTCACCATGTCCCACAAAGTGTGTAATGTAATGTAATGTGTTTTTTGTAAAGCGCACTGCTGCCCTGAGGCGTCATGGCGCTGTAGACCACTGGGGAACCCGTCCTGGCTATCCCTGTGAGATGGTCCCTCCTGGGTATCTCCAAGGTGAAACCAGGCATCCCCGGCGAATGTGGGGGGCCGTTGTGGAGATGAGGCAAGCTAATGCCCAGAGTTGCCGAGTGTGATCCCTGGTTAGAGTAGGCACCGAGGCGAGAATTATCGAGTCCGCTGGCCATGGTCCACGTGTGTCAGTAGGCCCCCTGAATTAGGTTCCTAGGAAATATGATTTCACAGACCTGAGGGCAATGCTGACAGAGGAGATCACCTACTTCCCGAATGCCTCCATGCGTTTGGAATCTCTATCTGGAGAGGCAGTGGGAAACGCATTTAGGTAAAGCCTGCTAGTGGAAGCCTGAACTACCAGACTCTCTGGTGTTGGGTGCCGTAGAAGAAAAGATGGGTCCCCTACAGCTGGCCTGCGTTGGCAAATTGTCTATTGGGGAGGGTGGGGCGGGTTAGCTGCTGCCAACCTAATGACCATGGCAAAGGATGCTGATTCATCTGTTGAGGGGCCAGGTGGAGAGTTAAGGCCACCGTCAGGAAAAGTGTCCAGACCACTGGTCTACAGGAGGTTCAAAACTATATTCCCCTCAGCATTTAGATGCAAAGTGTTCCTTCCAAGTCGGATTACCATTGAGGCTGGGATGAACGCAACTTCGTCTGAGTCGCATGAAATTCGCTTCAGAGTTCGACAGGACGATGGGCTCGTTCTCCGGTATCAATGCACGAAGGTCCGGCACAGGTCTCAGTCAACCCCAGAGACAAGACCGACCCCGTATTGAGGTTGAGAAGCACAGTTGATGTTGGGGACATATCCGCCGACAGTAAACCAACAAGAGGCCTCCTCAGATCCGTGGGGCCAGAAGGGTACCAAAAATCCAAAACATGGCCTCTTTAAAAGCCTGTATCTGCTGCAGAGTTACCAATGGCCCCGCAAACGTAGCCAACCTACGCTGAATTGGGATTAACTCAGCAATTGATTCAGTGGTCGGAGACTAAGGTGGTACCCTGACATCCACGCAACTTCTCTGGCAAGTGTGGGACCCCGCTTTGATTTATGTTTTTTTCATCAATTTTGACTTACCTGAACATTTTAAGTGGGAATGATGACCTCTCTCAGGAATGGCCTCTGGGGGGGGCAGGGGAGGGCGATAATGCATCCGCATTCCCCGACCTGTGAACTTTACCGAGCTGTTCAGCTGACGTATAGCTTAGCCTCATGGTCTCAGATGGCAGTCTGATTCATCCAAGCATAGTCGCTACACTATTTAGAATCATGCAAGAATCCCGGACACAAGAGACAGACCTTGTGGGGGTCCTTCACCGATATCAGTTGGTGGCAATCCTTGCATGATTTAACAAGCATTTACAATGCAACGGTCTCGGCATTGTTAAAGTTAGAGCTATTGGCATTGCTCTTGACATTATTTTTGTTTATGTTTTTGTTTTTAAAACATTTAAAGAAACGGCATTGTCATGAGCAATGCCAATAGCTCTAACTTTAACAATGCCGAGACCGTTGCATTGTAAATGCTTGTTCTACTCTCTAACAATCGGCACAGCTGTGGCCAAGCAAGCGCCCCCTCCCACGACATTTCCTTCCAAAGAAATGAAATCGCTGCCGTACTAATCCGGGGTGCTTTCGTTGAATTGCAAAGTAACAGACCTCTAGTACATTTTCAATATAGTTTCCTCCGGATACATAAAAATCCTTATCAGTCAAACTGATTGTCACCCAAACTTCAATAAAGTAATGTAACAAAAAAACAAACCAAAGTTATTTGTGAATCCAAGGCCGTTAAATCTTTCTTCCATCACCAGAAACTTTTTGCAGCCCGATTCTAATAGCCGATGGACACCGGATTTATGTATGTATACACTACATGTGTGTAGCACCCACACGGTGTATTGGAGAGTTTTAGGCACTACAAAGAAGCAACAATGCAAACAATATATATAGATTTAGTAATTTGAAGGAAGGCCCACTATGATCTATTGACTGAGCTAACGTCAGGATTTTGTTTTTGAACTCGGGCAATTGCCCTGCATCCGGGCCGCTTCTAGGCACTGTACATGTGTAGAAAATGCAAAACAAACCACGAGCGCCAGGGAGACACTGCAAACAAACTAAAACTGCGGAATTCGAAGAGTACACAATTACACATGCCTTTGTGTCTTATATAGCGCCCACATGTCTGATTTAAGGCTGCTTCAGACTGCGCGCTTTTATAGATCTATATAAAGACAGAGACGTACCAATAGCGCAGTACATAACTTACAGACCAGGAGCGAGCACTGGAATGTAAGTGCGCCCTGTCAGGCATCGCACATTAATTTACTGCTTTATGTCAGCCCAAGCGCCCACTGACACAAGCCTCATAACACCAAGGACACTTTTAGAGCAGAAAACAAGCCTACGAAGTCACCATGACTGCCCCTCCCCCCACTCTCGGCTGAATACACTCTCCCTACTGCTCAACGACTATTTCAACATGCCCCCTAACCGGACTATGCAACTCCCAAGGACAGCACCCTCAACGCGTCATCTGGCTCGCGCGGCCTCTAGCGCTGTTACCTTAGTGCGGGATGTTCTATCCCTCCGTGGTTGTTTTGAATACCTCACTGCTGTATTGTTCTGTATTCTTTTGTTGACAGTTTTGACCCACATGAATCCTCGCACGTACTTCGAGTGAACCTCCTCACTTAACATGTAAAGCGCTCCGATACCCTCGGGTCTAGCTAGCGCTATTCAACATTGAATAACAATGTTAGGCAGGATAAAGATGGATACAAAACAAGTGAGGCTAAGACAAGGAGAGTGGCATCTGTAACAAGAGAATGGGGCTGCAAGGTACCTAGAAATGAGAAGCGCAAGGGACAGGCGCACAAAAGAAGGAGCTAAGGGCAGAAATAGAAGGAACTGGCTCAGAAACAAGAAAACGAGACAGGAAACAAACGGGAGCGATTGTAGAAACAGAAAGAAACTAGGTCCTAATCGGAGAGAGGACTCTTTTAGAGCAGAAAACAAGCCCACGAAGTCACCATGACTGCCCCTCCCCCCACTCTCGGCTGAATACACTCTCCCTACTGTACACACGTCTGGGTTTAAAACAAGCCGAGGGCACCGGAAGACACCACCGCCTTTCTCCGAGGCAGAGCAGTGCCTCGGAGAAACGCAGCATCCTTTTCGGATTCCGGGGCGTGTTTTGCTGTTGTCTCCTCCTTGAGACTTCTCGCAAAAAACACGCCCCCTGATCCGAAAAGGACGGGGCCTAATCGGAGTGACTGACCTCTTCTCCAGTGGCTGGCCAGCATTTACGAGGCCAGCCAATGGAGAACAGGGGAGAAGAGGGGCGGATCAAGCCCCTCTTCTCCAAGTCATTAAATCTCCGACTTCCGGTTCTGCCTTTCGGCAGACCGGTAGTCCTCGACCTAAAAACTGTAGTTTTGGGAGGTGATGTCCCTTGCACACTAAGAAAATCAGGCAAAGGTTTTCTGTCAAGTGATAGAATCTGATGGAGCAAGCTCCAGATACCTGTCAGAAGGCGCAGAAGGATCTGACATGGATATGTACACTGCCACCTACCGGCGCACAAGGGAACCGCTGAGAAATATCTCTTGATCCAGTCTGACACCTAGAGGGAGTCATAAGGTGAGGAATCTGCAATTAGAAGTTTCCATCAGAAAGCATGTTTAAGAAATTCAGGGCTCCACAGAGTTGCCAGATTTATAAATGTAGCATAGCTTTCTGGTCAATAAATTCAGTTTACCAGCTAATAACAACATCTTTTATTTCTGCATGGTGTTTGATGCAGGTTTTAGCCAAGGCTATGTCCCGATGACAACGGTCATATCCCAGTGAGAAGTCATTGAGCCACTGGCCCAATGCTAGCATTTTAGACTTTGCTGTTAGCAAATATGTTTTACACAAGCAAGCTCCAGCCCTTAATCTTTGTGCTCATCTTCCTTGCATCATTCCTACCACTAGCCTTTCCTCAATTCTTGTTAGATTTTGTGGTACAGGGTTTCATAGCAAACGCTTCATCCCATGGGTAACATTCAGCCTCCATTTCTTTTTCCTCGCAGTGTGCTATTTCGATCTCTTTTTATATTCCAAAAGGCAATTGATCCCCATCCTGATGTTCAAAGTTAATTTAGCTTGTCCAACTTTAATTCCTACACAGAAAACAGCCTAGAGTGTCAAACAAAACACTAAATTGCATTGCTAAACATTTTTCTAAAAAGCACAATCTTGTGTATTTCAGAGATTTTAACAAAGAAACCCTAGTCCTTGCCCAGTCTTTTTTTTAACAGAGGTAACTGAATTAGCAGCAGAGCCAGCATCAAACCTAATCCCATTTCTCACTTCAAGTTCAAATATCTTTATTCGATTGTATTCTTTACAATCATAAAAGTTCATTTCACAAACATACAATCAAACAAATTGCATAAATAAACAATTAAAAACAAACCGTCCAAATCTTTTATGAGACAACATATTTATGAGACAAAATAAGTTACAGAATTATTATGGAACCAGAGCAACAGACAGAAAACAAGTTAAGAATATAAATAGGGGGGGAGGAGCCTAGCGCTTGACCAAGATGGCCGCGTGAGCTTAGAGCTCCCGAGACCCTCGCGCCCTCCGTCGACTATCCTGACTCAAATCCTGATGGTATGCATGGCACCGTGTAGCTGAGTTGTCAGGGAGGCGATTGATGTTACCCGCGACCGGATCGCCCACCGGGAACCGGACTTATGACTGACGAAAGATTGCGGCCTAACTCCCGGAGATGCCAGGGGCTAGAGTTGGCAGGATGCCCGACTCCTAGTTGATCAACAACGGCCTGGTGAGGTGTGAACTACCGGACGGAGGCCCTCGCTCTTTCACTTTCGGTTTCGTCCCCTTTGTCTGCCCGGACACTGTAGTACTCTGGGTGGTTCTATAACCCCAGGGACGCTCGGTGGGCGATTTTGGAAGAACAAGGCGGACCTGCTCACTCCTTAGACCTCTCTCTGAGAGGGGACGGTCCTCACTGCATTGGACTGCTTGGAGTCCATTATGTCGGGCAAGGCAGAAGGAGATAGGCTGAAGACTAAGTCCACCAGGCGGGGAACGTACTCCCAAGTAAATAGTATGGACCGCTACGCCCTCCCGAAGACATCGCCGAGTGGATCGAGCCAGGCGCCGGATGCCCAAAAGGAGGACTCGCCTGGGACCCCGGAGCTCTCCCTGCAGGATGTCATGGGCGCGCTTGATGGGATGCAGACCTCGATGGGAAGGCAATTCGAGGCCCTGGCGCATAAGGTGGATGCTATCCTGGTGGATGTCAACTTGATCCGCTCGGACCTGGGCAAGACAAACAAGCGCGTCAAGGACCTGGACCAAAAGACCACGGGCCTCACTGGAGAGGTCGCGGACCTGCAGAACGAGGTCAGGAAGCTGAGAGCCGAGAGTGACCTCGCCGCCCGCCGGCTGGAGGACTTCGAGAGCCGGTCCAGGCGCAACAACGTGCGCGTAATCGGGGTACCGGAGTCCTCGGATGAGGCTTCGGCGGACCTGCTTGTGGAGGATCTGGTCCTCAACCATCTGAAGCCTAAGGGCCTTGGGAAGTTTTTCGCGGTGGAAAGGGCCCATAGGGTGCCGGGCGGACGGCCCAAGGCGGGAGCCCCGCCGCGGCCGATTGTCGCCCGGCTCTTTCATTTCCGAGATCGGGACGCTATCCTGCAAGCTTCGAGAGTGACGGGCCCAGTCCCCTTCCAGAATGCGTCGGTGAATTTTTACCCGGATTTTACCCAGCAGGTGCAGAGACAGAGACAGAGTTTCCTGGGGGTGAAGCGAAGGCTTCGGGAGCGGGACCTAAAGTATGCCATGCTTTTCCCCGCCAGACTACGGGTGGTGCATGAAGATCGGACATTCTTTTTTGACTCTCCTGTTATGGCTGATGAATGGCTGGACGCTTTGCCCCGGCGACGGACCGGGGACGACATAGCTGAGCATGGAGACAGTGGCCGGGATGGACAGGGCTGATAACTCAAAGCCGGCCCGACTTGATTTGACCATATTTGTAGATTTGGATAGAGTGCAGTAACTGTGGAGGGTTGCGGGAGGACGAGGGGTGCTCTTTTCCTCCCTTGGGGTACTTTTTGTAGATTTTTGTTTTTGTGGGGCGACAGGCACACTGCAAGTTGGGGGGGCTTTTTAAGCTGCAGCAGGGGTGCAGGGTGGGGGGAGTTATGGGGAGTTTGAGTTTGCTGTTGGGGGGTTTATTTCTGCAAGGCATGATGATTATCCTCAGGGTTGTTCCATGGTGGCGCCTCGGGTGTGGGGTGGGCCTCTTTCCGTTTGAGGATGGGGGGTAGAGGCCTAAGTGTTATAAGCTGGAATGTTAATGGTTTGGGGGATCGCATTAAGAGGGGGATTGTTTTGCAATTTCTAAAACGCTCACTGCCAGACGTTGTACTGCTGCAGGAGACGCACCTCATAGGCAATACGTGCTATGCCCTGAATAGGAAGGGGTTTATATTCATTGCACACTCGGGATTCTCTTCTGGGTCCAGGGGGGTGGGCATCCTCGTTAGAGCATCGCTGCCTTTTGAGGTGGACTCCACCATTGTTGACGATAGGGGGAGGTTTGTGGAGGTGGCGGGGCGGTGGGAAGGAAGGACGTTGGTTTTGGTTTCGGTTTATGTCCCGCCGGCCCTGCAGGCCGCCACATTTGCTGAATTGGGCAGGGCTTTGCTGACTCTCCCGGGGGGCATGCTGGTAGTGGGAGGGGATTTCAACGCTGTGGGTTCCGGACTGCTGGATAGATACCCGCCCAGGGACACAGGGGGGGCTCAGAAATGGCTTCCAGACCTCCTAGACACGTTTGGCCTGATAGACTGCTGGAGGCTCCGGCACCCCACACAGAGTCAATACACGTTTCACTCCGGGGCGCATGGTAGCCTCTCCAGGATTGACTACCTGCTCACTTTGGCCGCACATGCCTCGTTGATATCCGAGGCGAGGCACATGGCACGTGGTATCTCTGATCACTCGCCAGTGTGGATCCGGCTGGATCTCGGTCGAGAGGGAGGAGGGAGGGTGGCCCCCATTAACCCTTGGTATTTCCGAGACCCCAAGATGCGCAGCGCCCTGGTAAAGAAGGTAGATAATTACTTTAAGGACAATCTGGGATCCGTGGACTCGGCGATCTCGCTGTGGGAAGCTTTTAAGACCGTGCTTCGGGGGGAGGCCCTCTCCCTGGTGGTGACTGCCAAGAATCGGAGGGATTGCGAAGTGAGTCGAGTAGAGGAGGAGATTGCGGCCCTTGAAGGAGATATGGAGGAGGAGGTCACAGAGTCCTCGTTGCATGAGCTTTGCTTGAAGCAGGCGGAGTATAGGGACCTGGTGACGGACACCGCCAAGACCCTCAGCAGGGAACAACAGGGCCGTCTGTATGACGTTGGAGATAAGGCGGGGAAGCTCTTGGCGTGGCTGGACAGGAAGGAACGGGTCAATAGAGTGGTGCCAGAGTTGATTGGAGAGGGGGGAGAGGTGATTGTGGAACCTGAAGGGATTGTGGAGTGTTTCGCGGAGTATTTTCATAGGGTTTATTCCTCTGTGTCGGACAGGCCGCCCGAGGACTCGTCTGATCTCCTCCGCGATATCGAGTTGCCCTGCCTCTCTGACATAGATAGGGACGATTTGGATGGCGACATCACGGTTGACGAGGTGGCGGGGGCGATTCGCGCGTTGAATTCGGGTAAGGCCTCTGGACCGAACGGACTGCCGATCGACCTGTACAAACTGTTCCCGGATAGGGTCGCCCCTCACCTGCGCGCCATGTTCTTGGAGGCGCGGGGAGACGGGATCCTTCCGTTGGATCAGCGGCTGGCGTCGATTGTGGTCATACACAAAGAGGGTAAGCCCCGAGATAGATGCGCCTCCTATCGGCCCATTTCACTCCTCAACGCTGAGCCGAAAATTCTGGCCAAACTCCTGGCAACCCGTCTGATTAGAGTACTGGGCGATCTGGTCCACCCGGATCAATCTGGCTTTATCCCGCACCGAAACACAGCATTGAACCTTAGGCGTCTTCATGGCGTCATCGCCAGGGCGGGCACGCTGCGTGAACCGGCTGTTGTGGCATCTCTCGATGCCACGATGGCCTTTGACACGGTGGAGTGGGCATATTTATGGGCCGTGCTGGCCAAGTTTGGTTTTGGTCGCGGGTTTGTGAGCTGGGTCCGTTTGCTGTACGAGGGGCCACTAGCGAATGTTGTGGTGAATGGTCGGGCATCTGCTCCGTTTCAGCTTGGAAGGGGTACGCGGCAGGGCTGCCCCCTGTCGCCTCTGTTGTTCGCCCTCGCCCTTGAACCGTTGGCTGCGTGGATACGTTGGCACCCGGATATACGGGGCCTTCGGTGGTCGCCTGATCACGAGGACCGTATTTCACTGTATGCCGATGATATCCTGCTGTATCTCGCCTCACCTAAGAAGTCCCTTATAGTGGTCTGTGACGTCCTCGCATCGTTCGGTAGGAATTCAGGGCTTGTGATTAATTGGGGCAAATCGTACTTGTACGTTCTTAGTGGCGAGGTCCCACCGATCCCTAGAACATGCTCGATACAGGTTGCCCAGCAAGGTTTTGTGTATTTGGGGATTTTTATATCCATGGATCCTGCTGTGCGCTATGAGAGGAACCTGCTCCCCCCCTTGGCACGCTTGAGACGGGATGTTGAGGGTTGGCGGAGGCTGCCGCTCTCCCTTGTTGGGCGTGCGGCCATGTTCAAAATGATGTCTCTTCCCCGCTTCCTCTACGCCCTCCAGAACACCTTGGACTGGGTACCGGCTAAATACTTTCGGGAGGTCGAAGGCCTCCAAAGGACGTTGCTATGGGATGGGCGGCCGCGAATAGCTATTTCAAAGTTGACGCTCCCATGGTACGATGGGGGCATTGCGCTCCCAGACATCCGACGGTACTACTGGGCCACGCAGTTGAGCGCGATCAACCATGGGTTCTACGGCCCGGCCCTCAGCCCTGGGTATGCCATGGATAGGTGGCTGCTGCGCGGCGGCAACTACTACAGGGCGTTGTGTTCGCGGTCCCTAGACTCGTCCCTCACGGGGCCCACAGGTGTGGCGGTGCGCGTATGGAAGATGGCGACCGACTCGCTGGGCTGGAAGGACAGGCTAACCCTCGCTACCCCATTGTTTGAATCGGAACGGTTGGGAAGACTCTGGCATACGAAGGGCTTTGATAAGTGGGATCTGATAGGGATATCCAGGGTGGGGGATGTGCTGCATAAGGGGAGGGTGAAGTCTTTCGAGGAGTTGCAGACTGAGTTTGAGCTAGGGCCTTCAGAATACTTTAGGTATATCCAGCTGCGTCACGCCCTCCGATCAGTCCTAGTGGAGGGTGAGAAGGTGCCGGAGTCTTCTCCCCTTGAGGACCGAGTCCTTGATGGTCATATGCCCGAGAGCACGATTTCGCTTATATATAAGAAGTTGATAAACGTCCGGGCGGACTTGCT
This sequence comes from Triturus cristatus, assembly GCF_964204655.1. NCBI lineage: Eukaryota > Metazoa > Chordata > Amphibia > Caudata > Salamandridae > Triturus > Triturus cristatus. The sequence continues at coordinate 782,498,276 of NC_140585.1, read as the reverse complement.
ATTGGGCCTGAGAGAACAGTGGACCAGGGATGGCCTCGAGTTGGATAATGAGGACTGGCAGTCAGCGGTTTCTTCGCCTAAGGAGGTTGCGATTCCGTCGCGTCTGAGGCTGGTGCAGCTCAAAATACTGCACCGGGTGTATGTTACGGGGCCACGGCTGGTCCACATGGGATTCTCGGAGGATGGCCTGTGTAGAAGGGGATGTGGTATGGTGGGTACTTTCCTGCACATCATTTGGGAATGTGGGGTCGTTGTGGAGTTCTGGAGGAGAGTCCATGCAGTTATGGGGGAGGTGACGGGCATTGTGGTACAGCCGGAGGCGCGGTGTTGCCTCCTGAACGTTTGGGGGCCCACTGATCTCGATGAGGCACAGACCCAATGGGTGACTCTGGGTAACATGGTGGCTAAGAGGGATATCGCGCGATTATGGGGCTCCTCGGGTCCCCCTACACTGACCGCGTGGAAGGAGAACATGGATTGGAGCATGTTTAGGGAGAAGACGGTCTACTGCTCTAGAGGTCGCCCCCGGAAGTGGCACGCCATCTGGGGGCGGTGGAACCAATATAGGGGGGGAATTTGTCTTGCCCCGGATCTGGAACCGCCCGAGGAACAGCTTTCCCCCTGACCTACCATCCAGCACAGTTTTGGTTTAGGTACCCGCTCTGAGCCTCTGCTGTTCCCCTTCTTCCTCCGCACACAGTCTTATAATTAGTAGATGAGTGGGGTCCTGCCTCCCCTGGGGGCTTTCGCCATGGGATTTCAATGTTCTGCCTTGCTGGGGGTTGTTGTGTGTTTTTTCTGTGTTTATTTAAAATTGGACCTTTGCATTACTCTTCGTACTGTATCCGGGACGCATTACTGTATCTAACTTGCAATGCTGCCGAACCTTCGGGCTGTCGGCTGAATAGCTGTGTCCTGAATTTCGAAATAAAGGTTTTCAAAAAAAAAAAAAAAAAAAAAGAATATAAATAGGCATTCAAGATAAAAATGATTAAAAAGTACAATGATAGTAGCAGCATGATTAACCCTCCATACTTTTCCTGAAAATAATGGCTAGTTTAAAAAAACTGCATATAAATAAAGTGCAGTCGCAATTCAGGAGTTGAAGGTAATAAAGAGCTGGTTTAATCTGTGTGAGATTTAAATCTTTTAAACAAGGCTTTAGATATAACTTCCGCGGTACTGTATAATAAGGACAAATAAAAAAAAAGTGCGCCAAATCTTCCGGAGACTTCCCGTCGCAGCCGCAAGCAGGTAGCACTTGACCTCGATGGGCCCCTCTCGGTATTGCCAACAGGAGGTGAAATAGGTCGAAACGGAACCGTGTCAATAAATAGCGTTCATAGCCAGACATAGGCCATGATAGATATGGTTCCATACATAGACATGTTTTAAGTAGGGCATGATTCCTAACACTGACTCATCAGTTCTCCCTCCTCCCGGGCAAGATACCTAGTAGACATTAATGTTTTTTTCACAAAAATAACATCAGCTTTAGTTATGGAGTTTGGGGATGAGAACAGGTCTGGCCGTCCCATTTCAGTGAGACGGTCATTAATATACCTTAGCCACGGGACCTTGAACCTGCCATCCCAAGTTAAGGCTTCTTTTAATATGTCATGAGTAAGAGGTATGTCATTGTTTAGCCAAGAGTTCAACCAACATAATAGGGGATTTGCTGCTAGTCTGTCACTGAGAAAAGGTACACCTAACTCCTCATGTACCGAGAAGTTTCCGTCTCCCCTTGGCAGCCTCAAGACCTTCTTTAAAAAATTATTTTCTGTGACCTCCAAGTCTCGCGTTTGGCTATAACCCCAGAGCTCGCTGTCATAACAGGCAGTGGCAACGCTCTTGGCTTGATATAATTTAAGCAAAGCAGCCACCGGGCTATTGCCCATTTTTCTAGCAAAGCCAAGTATGGCTGTGTTGACGCGTGTTACCTCGCCCTTCTTTTTAACAACAGCTGGGCCCCAGGTTAATTGATCATCAAGGAGGACCCCAAGATATGAGAAGGGTTTTGGAGTTTGGAATTTTTTCCCCATTTATGATGAAGGGATTAGGTTTTCGCGATCCATGGCCTATTTTCATGACATAAGACTTTGAATTATTAATGCTTAGGCCTCGAGACTTCATAAAATCATAGAATGAGTTAAGAAGTAACTGAAGACCGATTGCTGACCTTGAAATAAGGACAGCATCATCCGCGTAGAGCAGAACTGGGACGCCTTTTCGGCCGACGTAGGGGTAATCCGCACCTGTTCTTATCAAGTAATCCTCCAACTCGTTGATATACAGGTTAAACAAAAATGGTGCTAGTATACACCCTTGGCGGACTCCCCGATTAATTCTAATGTCACCTGTCACTTTCAAATCTTGAGTGTAGCGGACATTTGCTCTTGTATCTAAATGCAAGTCAGCCAATACATGAATTAAATTCTGCTCGACGCCCAACCTTAGCATGATGTCCCATAGTTTACCTCTATCCACACAATCAAAAGCGGACGATAGGTCCATAAAAGCCATATGAATGGTTCCCTGCCGGGCCAAGGTATATTTGCCTACAATCAAATATAGGTTCAGACATTGAGTTATTGTTGAATGGCCGGGTCTGAAACCATATTGTATTGAGGATATAACGTTATTCTCATTCGCCCATGTTATTAGCCTGTTCAGAATTACTCCTCCTACCACTTTTGCTACAGAATTAATTAAAGATATTGGCCTGTAGCATAGCGGGCTGCTACGGTCGCCCTTTTTAAACACAGGAACTATGGTTGATTGCCCCCAAGACTTTGGGCAGCCGAAAATTGCAGCTGCGTTTATCACCTTTGTGAGAACAGGGGCCCATAATGAGATACGAGATTTAAAAAGATCCGGAGGCAAGCCATCCGGGCCTGGTGCCTTATTGCCAGTTAACCCTTGGATAGCCTTTTCTACTTCATTGACTGAAAAACATGGAGAGTTCTACTTTAATAATAAAAAGTCATATACTGTCTGTTGTTCGTCACTTTTAAAAATTGCACTAAAATGAGTAACCCAATCTGCCTCTGAGATATTAGTACCTAATGCAGAATCACTTTGGTTGTCAAACAAAGGTTTGTTGACAATTTCCCAAAATTTACTGCTGTTACCCAAAACTGAGGGGTCAAGCAAAGACTCCCAGGTATAGGCTTTAATTTCCTTTTTCCGTTTATCAAGAGTTTTTTTGTATATCAGACGGAGATTTTTAATTTGACCTGGGTCTCTGGGTTTAATTTTTAACGCATTTCTTAGATTTCTACTTGCCAAGGAGCATGTGTGATCAAACCATTTGGGGCTGTTTTTGACTTGCCCCTTCACTGAAACTGATAACATAGACCCTACTGTTGTCACTACACCTTCAAAGATAGCTAAAATTTGCTCTGGAGGCATAAATGTTGATACACAGTCCACTAAATCCCTGCCACATATCTTGTTGATTTCATTATAGAGATTTTCTTGGTTTACCAACTGCCATTTCAGACGACGTTTACCATTTATACATTTTAAAGTTCCCACATCTTCATAGTGTTTTCGCTGTTCGAATACACCCCCGTTCAATTTAATAGTAAGGGGGTTGTGATCACTGTAGATGTTTGTTTGGATGGTAAAACTAGAGGCCTGATTGACAAGGTCGGCAGATAATAATATGTGATCTATAAAGGATCCAAGACCTGAACCTTTAAATGTTGGAACTTCATAGACTTTGGTCTCAGGGACCAGTGACATAGCTACAAACAAGTTATTTTCATTTAGCAAATCATTTAAATGTGATCCACGCCTAGTATGATGAAAGTGGAAACCATCCATGCTGTTACACCCCAGGGATCCCATAGGGGTGTCTCGAGGGTTACCGCAGGGATGTACATTAAAATCTCCTACAATCAATTCATTACATGGCAATGTGCCTGGTCCATCTTTCAACAATTCATTCAGTGACAGTATATTACACTCCCCTTGGCTAGTTATAGCGTTATAGAAGTTAACTAAAGTTAGAGCGTGTTTGCCACTCTTCAGTACGAGCATTTGAATATTACAGTTTGCATTTTGTTGGCTAATTTTGTCACAAGAAAGAGCCAAATTAATAAAAATAGCAAGACCCCCCTTTGCTCTGCCACTAACTGAGGGGGCTGCTGGCCTAAGGAAGCTTTGATATCCTTCAATGAAGGCATTATTTCCTTCCATCCATGTCTCTTGGAGGCATATAATTGCATATTTTTTAACAAATGCGAGCCAGGCAGAATCACATATTTTGTCAGCCATGCCTGCTATGTTCCAAGAGACTAAACTCACGTTACAAGCATCACCGTTCTCTATATCGATTGCAACCTCGGTGATAGTGGGTTCTAGTACCCGGTTTAGTTGTTCAGCATTTATAACTCCCACGGTTTCTACTGTAGGGGGTTTTGAGTCTACATGAGTTGGTTGAAAGTTAAAGACTTCAGGCTGATAGTGCAGTGTACTAGTATGCTCGTAACCGACTGGTTCGGGGCTGACTATAAAAAAGTCTGTAACTGGCTCTATAAGGTTATTACTAACTGAATCAGTGAATGGGAGGGGAAAGTTATCTGCATAGACAGAGTTACTTGACTTAGAATCGGTGGACATAGATGTAGCTGATATATCACACAGTCAATCGACCCCCTCCAAGCCATTTTGCTCATGAAAAACATCGAACCTGTTTGAGATAGGTACATTATAATAAGTATTGGGATGTGTTGGTCGAGGTTGATTACGATGAGTGTATGATCCGTTTGAGTCCTCCCATCTCTCGTAATAGGTTACTGGGTGGTTAACTTTTCTAAACTCACCTAGTGTATCACTTCTAAGGTGTCTTTGATCTCTTATAGTATAACGATCATGATTCCTTGATGTTACTCCATTATAGTTTAGATTACGGATAGCGTAATTTACCTCATCCTCAATAATAGGATGTGAAGAGCTATAATTTCTTGAGGGGTAGAAATAACTGAAATCCTTTGTACGGAAGTAAAACCAGTACTTCTAATATGATTACAACATCCACAGAGCAAGCTGTACCATTGCTCAGAGAAAATCTGCCAAAGGATAACAAAGCTTTTATAAATGAGACAATACAGACTGAAAAGGTGTGTTTAACAGAAAAATTATATCTGACAGATCTGGAACAGTTGATCAGATCCCTTTTTCAGCCTATAAGTGAGAAAATTATTAGTATAGAACAAACCCTAATGAAACTTGAAAAATTTCAAAATAAGGATTTTACTAGTATGCCCAAATCCATTAATACCTTTACCCAGACAGATAACTTAGAAATCGTGGGTCATAATTTAATATCCCCCACTCTAACGAAAGCTAAAGATCAGAATGATCCAAAACAACACACAAGTGTATATAAAAATGCATTAGTTTCCTCGATTATGCCTACTACCTTGCCGGGCCCCTCAGTTGGTAGTGACGAGAGCTCTTGTTCCACTTGATGATCAGGCTGAGCCTGATAGGCCTACACCAATAGTATCATTAGCCTCCAATACACGATCAGTGCAAAAATATACGCAGCCCCAACAAAGTAAGAAACCCATCCACATTAACCTCCCTCCTGAATCCCAACTATACACCATAGTGATGATAGGTGTACCGCAATTAGAAATGGGTAAGGTGGAGAGATATGGGGATCTGAAAAATAAAGTAAGTCACTGGTTAACCGCCCATAGACCGATCCCCCGCCACATTAGTGGCAAAATTACAAACGTCAGGAGGGTCGACTGGGTGGGCCATAGATTCAAATCAACCGAGGGTGACTGCATTGTTGTTACTTTTGATGACAACCGCGCAGTAAGGCACATTATTAGTTGGAAGGATGATCTGATCCATTTCTCACTTATTTTTGGAATAAAGGAGAAAATGTATTTTGTCCAGCAGAAGTAATGTGAAATCAGCACGTGCCATGTTAGCCCTTCTGCAGTACTTAATTTGAGCTGGTGGTTCTAAGTGGGGCCCACCAGCACTCATTTATTTCACATTATGGTTTACCAGTGCAGATGCCGCAAGACATTATGTGATCACCCGAACAAATATTTAAGAAGGGCTACAGGAGTACATGGTCTGATTGGGAAGAAATTGTATGCTTCTACAAAAAAGTGTTTATCCACCATGCAGCTGTTATTTTGTTTATTTATCCAGCTGCCTGAGCTATCAAAATCTTGAACTTTCAGAGTCACATACCTGCCACTATAATGCCACTGAAGCGGCTTATATTACTAGATAATTCACGCTGTTTGTTTTTGTCTGGCAGAAGCAGAGATGGGAGGCGGGCAGTCATTAACTTTAAACTTTTATTTTGCATACCTTTCTTATTTTATGAATGTGTGTCTCACGGTAACCTTGAGGAAAATCTTATTCTCAAAACTTTAGGCCTGAGTTGGTTATGGTATCAAGCTATTTATGCCTGTTAGGTATAATGGAAACGCTATATCGATGTCATAGGTCGGGACTGCTTACTTTATGAAATAAAATTACAGAGACAGTTGGTCTAACATATTAATTGTGAAAAGCATATGTTAAAGCCAGAAAGCCTCAAAGAGTTGGTTGTTATCACATTGTGCTAACGGCCATAGACAGGTTTTTGTAACATGTAATCTCACAGATTACTGTAGAAGGCAAGGGTTTTGCTGTTAACCACCCTCTGTGGCAAACCCTGTGGGTTTTCACTGCGATGACTCTTGTTAGACCTTGTTGAGAGAGGCTGTATTTTGTTTTGAAAGCTATATTTTTCTACACATTTGTACTTGTATAACTATATGCATGATAGTTGCTAGTTTAGGTGCACCTTAACAGGCCAGTATTGGGTAAAGTGTGAAGGCAATGTTTGTGGGTAAAGAATTCATCAGTTCCTAGGGAAAAGTCATGCCAGATTTCCTAGGTTTGATCTCTTTATTATAAAACCTTAGAAAAAAAGCCAGTAGGCCTGCCCTACTTATTGTGCAAAAGAGTGCGTTAAGATAATAGGCTTTTAAGGATGGACTGTTATTACACTGCGCTAACGCCTGTAAGCAGTTGTTCTGTTACACAGAATTTAACAGCTTACCGAAGTATGAAACGGTTTTTGTGTTGGTGATCCACCCAAACCAACTGTGGGGACTGAGGAATAATCCTTGTTAGTCTCTCATAGGAAAGAAAGTATTTAGGGTTGCCAACTGTAATTCTGTATAAATTTGTACTTTCACGACTATGTCGGAAGGTTGCCTCATGGAAAGCTTCGATCAAAACATTGGGCTTTCGTTGGTTATGGTGGCAAGCCAATGATAAAGGCTAGATAGATTACATTAGTAGGCAAGGGTTTTGGTATTGGCTACCTCCTCAGACAAACCAGGAGTTTCGAAGATTTACACTCTGAGAATCTTTTTCAAGCCCTGTTAAGAGAGAGAGTGTTTTTTCTTTGTCGGGCCTGTATTATTATTTTTTAACACAATCTTTATTTCAGTTTTTCAAGAAGACTACGACAAATGAATCCACAGAATACATTGATATATCTAGCTGGTGAGATACATTTAAGGATAAAACAATCTGTATTAGAAGCAATCTACATGTCATGAAATATGCTGTATATATATAAAAAAAGAAAGGATCCAACCTCCCTTCCCTTACCCCATTAACAGTGTCTGGTCATGTTGTGAATGATGTATAATCAATGGGGGTGTGGGCAACAGGGCGCATTCTTGTAAATATATGCTGACACGCAGCGAAGCTGTGTTATGGCCTCACGTTCAGGGCTGTCTGAAATAAGGAAAAGATCAACCAGGAAGTGAGGCTGTGGCACTAATTCCCTTTGTGTACTATGCACCAGTTTCGGACTCAGAAATTATTTGTTGTAGAGCCACTCATGCAACATCTCTTCTCAGGGTGGTGTCCAGAGTCCTAGCAGGCCTCCCACCCCTCAGAGCTCCAAAGTTTGCCCCCAGAACTCTTCCATCAGTGTATCCCACTCTAACGATATAGTTCTTTTACGTAAACCCCTATGTTCTTCCTGCCTCAGTGCTTCACTGTCTGCCAGGCCCCATTGTAAAACTTCTTCCCGCCAGGTATCTAACCTAGGAGCCTGAAGGGACTTCCAGTGTCTAATAAGCAGTCTTTTGGCCAAGGGCAGAGAGAGACCCGCAAAGCCCTGAGTCACTTTAGAGCTTTTGGGAAGAGGAGATAACCCCAGTATACAGTGTTCTAGTGTGTTCCATTAGCGTATGCCAGTCAGGTTTGTTAGTGCTGCTGAGATACCACCCTAGTAACCAACCAAGGAAGGGCAAATCCAAAGTATATACATCAGATCAGCTTCTGGAGCGCGACAGCATGGGCACGTTGAAGGGGCCGCAGGTGACATTGTATGAATTTTGTGTGGGGCTGAATACGCCCTGTGTAATACGAAAATTGTATGATTTTGAATCATTGTGAGTTACATGAGACATTCTTGTGGTATTCTAATAGCCAGGACAACTCTCCCGCCCTGAGCTCCCTTGTCGGGTCAGGCTTCCATTTAGCTTTCAAGAAAGTAAGCACTGTCATAAGGTGCTCCCGTAGATCCCGGAAGACATCTTATTAAGTGCCTCCTGGGCCCCATAGTATGCAGTGCTTGGAGAAATTCATATGTGATGGGTTCTGTGGCAACGGTGCCCAATGTTTGCGAACATATCGGTGGACACTAACATGAGTCAGAAACAAAGATTTTGGCAATCCGTGAGCTTGTACAAATTCAACATGTGACATGAGGGTTCCATCTACAAACAGTGAACCTACATTCTTTACCCCTACCTGCTCCCATGGAGTCAGCCTTTGTGCAGTTATTGTGCCTGAGGGGATGGGTAACCCACAGAGTGGGATATTTGGCATGTATGCCACCCGTGTATCGAAATATTATAGTGTTATTTTCTAGTAGCCTAAGGCTATATGTAGTAAAAGTGAACCAGTAGGTAGTGATGAGGCATCTGGACATATCAGCTATGTAGTCATCCCTGATTAAGGTGGGAGGTCGTGTATCCTATTCTGCACAGGTTATGCCCAGCCAACCAGTAGGATAACCACTGTAGTGACTAGAAATACAAAAGGCTTGAAGTCTAGAGCCACTATGCCGCCCCTGGACTCCAGTAACTACATTTTAGATAGACTTGACTCTGCAGCGCCCCTTCCCCCATATGAGGTCAATCAACATGGTGTTCAACAGTTTAAATACCCATGCCGTTATGACCATTGGTAGATTCACAAAGTGATACAGCAAGCGTGGTAACATCCCCATGTTAGCCAGTGCCAGACGGCCCGCTATCAACAGAGGTAGTGTGACCCAAAATGACTCTTGAGATCTCAGGGTGTTAATCGTGCGAACGAGGTTGCCTCCAATAGGTCTTGTGTGTCGCAGTACACCTGAATCCCAAGGTAACAAAAGGTAATACGCGCAGTTTGCAGTTGTATATCACCAAATTGGAGTGTAGGTTCTATGTAGGTATTAGAGAAGGAGTAAGCACAAGATTTGTCTGCATTAATATGCAGCCCTGACAGCTGGCCAAACAGGGAGAGCAGCTGGGCCAACTCTACATTGTCTTCCCGGAGATCTTTGAGATACAGAAGCATGCAACCAGCATATAGGGACACAGAATGCACAACTTGATCTATTGGGATCCTGCTGCAGTCTGCCACCTGACGGATCCATTGTGCGACGAGCTCAACCGCCCATATGAAAAGAAGCGGGAGAGGAGACAACACTTTTGAGTGTCGTGAGATACCTGGTAGGAATCGCATACATAGGGACATGTCCTGGCTGTGGGTGATAATTATAGTAGTTTCACCCACTGGATTTAAGGAGGGGGTATCCAGTAGCGGGCCAAGGATGCAAGCATGTAATCCCAGCCTAGAGTATCAAAGGCTTGTCAGATATCTAAGGAAAGGGAGGCGGCATATAGGTGATGGTCTCGAGCTGTCCATTATCCCAAACAGGCGCCTTATGTTTAGGGAAGTGTTGCATCGGGAAACAAGACTACATTGATCCATGTATATCAAATGTGGTAGTAACTGGGGCAGTTGGTGGGCCATATTCTTACTGAGGATTATATATTCTGTGTTCAGTAACAAGAGTGGCCTATACAAGGATAATTCAGTAGGCGGTTCGCGGGGTTTTAACAGGGATGTCACAACTGATTCCCTGGTAGAGGGGGGCAGTGCACCTATATCAAGAGACGTTTTGTAAAATTTGTACAGCTGTGCCACTATATTCGTCAATTAGGTGGTATAGAATTCCATCAGGAGCTTGTCGGAGCCTGGTATTTTATTGCGGGCCAACTCCTTGATAGGGCCACAAATCTCATTTGTCATGATAGGAGCAGCGAGCTCTACTCTTTCCGGTGCAGGCACCTCAGGCAGAGCTGCTCAGTGTAGGGACTCAGATCAGGGGATGGCGGAGCCGTGCATAAAACAGCATATTAGTCTTGGAAAGCTTTGTTAATCTCCGATTGTGTCACCACCGATCTCCGTGGGTGAGGAGGGGGGGGAATGGGGGTGTGGGGAGTGATAATTAAAAGATAGGCGTAGGGGATGGTTACGGTCTAATAACCAAGCTAGGAGGGTTCCCGACTGGTCGGTCTCTGTGTGTATTCTCTGAGTAAAGGCTTTCTGGTCAATCAGCCATAGGCGTTCCAGTAGCTCAGCATGTGTGATTCTGGCTTCCCGCAATTTATCTGCCTTCTCATCACTCTCAATCTCCTCCACTTTAAGTGGGCCTAGCCTATCCTTTAGACCAGTGAGTTCTCTAATGACCTCAGTCTAGCATCCACCACCTCTCCAATGGAGGAGTAGCACACTACCACCTTTAAAGCTTCCCATTCCACCAATGGCGAGGAAGCCGTACCAGTGTTACTTGAGAAATATGTGCCAATGGTTGTGATCAAAGTTTCTCAAAACGATGTCTTCTACTAGACACGGATACAGGCACCAGGTTGGTATTGGAGCAGGAACCCGACCTTGTGAGAATGTAATCTCTAGTGCGTTGTGATCCGATATCGTCTTACCTAGATATGTGGCATGTGTAATGCAATGGTGTAGGTGTTGTGGACAGAGGAATCTGTCAACGTGAGAATGAAGGGAATGTGAGCAAGAGTTAAAGGCATACTCTCATAAACCCACGTTACGGTCACGCCATACATCAAACAAACCCCACCTGTCCACCCAGTGACGCAACTCCTTAGCCTGGGACAATGAACCATACCTGGGTGGGGTGAATGGGAACAATCCAAATCCATGTCCAATACTGCATCCCCACCTCCTCCAGGAAGGTGTCCTGCACTGTATTAGGCGCATATACACAACCTAACATGCCCCAACTGCCAGATTGGATCCAAACAGCTTTCTGAAGTAACAGGTCACAGGCCCTCAACAACAGTTTAAAATGGAGCTGTAAGATACAAAAACTGATACCTTACTGGATATCTAAAGTGTAAGGGCACCAGTGATGCCAGTTCCATCCATTTATTCTACAACCTGCTCAAGGTTGAGACTGGATGATTTAATGTAACAAGCAAAAGAGAACAAGAACAGAGCTGAAAGGGCATAGGTAATCTACAGGAGCTGAGTCATCTATCAGAAAGACCATAATTGATGGCAGGTAACTGGTTCTACAATGGATGCTTGCTCGTGCATATTCCCTTACATCAATAACTTACAAATCATCCTTTCGGGAAGAGGGCTGAAAGGATTTATACAGCAATTATATTACAAAGAATTGAATCACTGCTCTGCCAAATTGAACATAATCTCTTTTGTCCAACAGTACTGCTCAGTGAAGGAGCGTAAATAGTTCCAGGTAGCTGCTTCCCAGATGTCCTGGGTTGGTACACCTCTCTCAGTAAGAAGGATATTGCCACCCAGTCTGTCATTGAGTGTGCACTAAACCTTCCAAGAGAACTTTATTTGCCATTTCATAACAATGTTTTACTAGATGAATCCATCTTGAGATGGTCTGCTTCCTTACAGTTCTACTCCCTAACTGGCTGCATTTAAAGCCTATAAAACCACTGTCATTAATCCAAAAATCCCTGTCCATGTAAAATGTATGGTCCTTCAAGGAATCCAGCTTGCAGAGTTTTGTCACCTTTGGGCCGATGAACTACTGAAAATGAGAGAGCTACCATTACCTGTTGTTTTATATGATATTCTGAAGCCATCTTAAAAAACACAGGGTTTAACTTTGAGGGTGATTTTGTTCTTTAAACACAAAGTAAGAGGTAAGGAGACCTAAACATCTTGCATCTCAGTGAGTCGTACCTACCCCAGATTAAGCTCTAGCTAATAAACAATACGGTCCAGGTGAATAGTTTCAAATTGCAGAAGTGCATAGACAAATGAATGACCCAACAAGTATGTGAGAAGTAGATTCAAAATTATTTCCTAAACAACCGCTCACTGTCCTTTTTGAGCTAGGGAAATGGCAAACAGGAGAATCTGAACTCTGGGTGCTTATGGCTAATCTACATATCTCAAAAACTCAGGTGGAGAGTGGATGACTAGTCCTGAAAAAACCAGGGTTTGTAGTGTCAGTACCGTGTACCGTTAAGAAACCCTCATTCACATTTAACAGGTGGATTAAAGCGGTATATTTCGATTCTCAGCTCTGTTGTTATTAACGTGACAGCATCATCATTGGGTTAATAATATGCTTCCTCCACCCTGAGGTTATCCCACTGGTTATTTCAGTAGTGATCTTAAAAAATGTGTGTGGTGAGGTGAGGTGAAGTGATATATTATAAAAAAACTCGTAAAACCAGTACACACTTTTAATTAGACTGGGTTCGAGATAGTTAAAAAATGCTTGGAGTGCACAAAGTAGACTAATTATGGTCTAGTGCACTGTGAAGTGTCCATAAAAAGGTCGACATGTTTCAGCCCTCTGTAATGCCCCTAAGGGTCAAGTGGGCTTTCTTCAGGACCTAGCAAAGTGAAGGGGGCCCTTATCTTAATAGGGTCTCCAGTGAGTAGGTGGGACGATTATTCCACCTGTCTTTGTTCAATTTGAACCTACGTTGATGAAAAGGAAAGGGGGGGGGAAGGAAGTAAGAAAGGACAAACTTTGTTTAGTTTGTACATTTACTGTATCAATGCTAATAAAATAGAATACATTAAAAGCATCTAACGGTGCAACAACTAGAAAATGGCAACTTTTAACAGTAATCATTTCACTCTGTTATGGTAAATCAAAAAATGGCAATTATTTAACACCACTCATTTCCAGTTCATTATGGCAAACTCAACCCTCATTTAAGCAAGTACAAATCTGACAATACATCCATTTTGTCATATTAGAAATACTAGTTGCGAGTAATCACGATATGGTCTCATCTTCAATTTGGAAAGGCTCATTGAAAAAAACTCAGAATGTTCATATGTCTATATTCTTTCATCATTAAAGTTCCAGACAAATAGCTATTGATGAAAAGTAGGAATAACATTACACAGAAAAAAGTGAAAGGATACTGGTAGCATAGATGTAGCAGTGTCATTAAACAAGTTTGGTATGCCTCATTCTATGATCTCGTGTGTGGGCCATCATTTAGAATGTGCTAACGGAAGTAACTTGATGTTTGTATTAAGCGATATAGCCTATCTTCGAGCTTCAATATGCATGAAACAGATCCTGACTTTAATATTAGAGGGATGTTCAAAAAAGGGAGATTACGTATTTGTAAGGAGGAGCGGATTACGTGTTTGTAAGATGGCCCTCTTTTTTTTTACTAACATACTGTGGCGCTATGTTGCGCAAGTCAGAGAAATACCAGTATATGATTCCTGGTGGTAAATACAACGGTTACTGTAGAGCATTTTAACTAAGTGCATTGTAAAATCACGCAATATTGTACAGGTCAATGTGGTCTGTCTACAAGCTTTGTTATACATGAAACAAACGTCACTATTCCGAGGTTGTATTCAAATGTATATGGAAACCGTAAAAGGACTACTAGACATTGCACCCAAATTGATAGCAACGGGTAAAACTTTTTCGTGAGCACAATCATGTAAGTTACAGTTGTACCTTGTATCCCTGGATTCGGGCTACATCGGGTATTAGGGAGGCCGTTTCTGCTCTTAAAGTAAAGAAAGGAAAGTAAAGAAAGGAAAGAGAATACATGAGGGGCACTGCTGAGTAATACATTATGGTTTTGTGGCGACGTCCTCGTGTGCTTCTTCGTATACCTTTGCGGCAGAAGTGTATAACCAGTGCTGGCTCTACCTCTTGTGACCCGGTACTGATCCGGGTACTGCTTCATGAGGTTTATAGGGAAAAACATGAAGATCAAAAGAGGACTGGCAGTTCACTTCGAGCAACCATGTACTTATTATAATCAACCCTTGGTAAAGATGAAATCCATCAAATTTACCAATTACTGTGAGTAGCAATATGTCGATATCAGAAAGAGGGTAAATTCAGAAAAACACGTCGTGTTCATATCATTAAATAAAATAAAATTGTACTGACAAAGTTATTATTTAATGCTGAGCCACGGAATATTATCGTTCAGCCCATGTATATGTGTTTGCAGACGGTAAACCCATCTTTGTTCCTTTTCATAAAGTATGTTTTCTGCGTTGTGATTTTTGGCCGTCAAGGTCTCGAGGATTATCCATTGCAAGTCATTGACTGTATGTCCTTTCTCCATGTAATGACTGCTCATTTTAGTAGTACTCCTCTTGCACTTGACATTACTCCTGTGTTCACAAAGTCTTTGCTTGACTTTGCGACAAGTCATCCCTATATAGCGTAAATCGCAGGGACAGGTAATCATGTAGATTACATGAGTGGTGTTACAATTGGTGTGAGCTCTGATTGTCCATTTCAAGTTTGGCAATAGTTGTAAAGTTTTTGTCGCCGTTGTGAGATGGCAAACAGAACAGGAACCACATGGGAAGTGTCCAGTTACAGGTGTGTTGTTCCAAAGTCTTGGCAGAGCCTCATTCCTAGGTATCGCTGGCTGTCTCGTATGGACTAACATATCTTTTAGGTTTCTCGTTCTCTTGTTAGAAATCCTAGGTTTGGGCCATTTCAAGGATCCTGATGTCAGGATACGCCAGTTTTTGTTAATGATTTTCTTGACATCATTAGATACCGTACTATAGGTACTGACGCAGGTAACCAGGTCTTTTGTTGGTTCTTTTTTTGTAGTGTCCAGGAGGGTATCTCTTTGTTGATTTCTGGCCCTTTTCTGACACTTTTTGATGGTGCTTGCGGGATAGTACCTGCTCTGAAGTTTGTCACAAAGGTCCTTTGCTTGGTTTTTGTAATCCTGGATGTTACTACAGTTCCGTCTTAAGCGGAGGAACTGACCGTAAGGAAGTTTCTCTCTCATCGGACGTGGATGGAAACTTTTATATGAGAGGAGGCTATTTCTTGCAGTAGATTTGAAGAAAGTTTTGGTCTGTATTGTGTCATTTTCAATGAAAATTGTTACATCCAGGAAATCCAATTTGTTAGAGCTCGCTGTGTAAGTGAATTTAAGCCACTCATCCCTGGTGTTCAACCATTGATGGAAATCGGTGAGGCTTTCTTTGTCGCCTTCCCATATTAAGATGACATCGTCTATGTAGCGCTTCCAAAAGACAATCCGATTTAAAAACGGATTGACAGAGCTGTGTATATGATTGGCCTCAAAATCACTTACATATAGTCTGGCTACGCTCGGCGCAAAGGTACTTCCCATGGAAGTACCATGGCGTTGTTTGTACATTATGTTGTTATACTCGAAATGATTTTCGGTAAGTGCTAGCCTGTAGCAATCAAGAATGAAATGTCTGGGTGTTCTGTAATCCCACTGTTTGTTGAACAATAACAGTTCCAGTGTATCCAAAGTCTTTTGTTGAGGTAGACTGGTATCCAGACTTTCAATGTCTAATCCAACCAGAAATACCCCTGTGTCGGGTCTCATGATGACCCTAGCTTCCGAACGGACCGTTGGCTCTTAGGGAAGGGAGGATATAACAGGGTGTTGTACTCAAACCCGAAGAAACTGGACTTGACTGGCCCCACGGCCAGAACGGTGGAAATTTGGCACCTGCTCCAGAGGCGAATGGGGTGGTATGGGCAGTTGACCAAGGCCACCCCACTCTGGGAACCGGATTGTCTGGGACGGCTGAGCACCTGCGCAGGATTCGATAAATGGGATCTTATTGGTGTCTCTACGGTGGGGGATGTATGGGTTAAAGACGGGAGGGCGTCCTTCGCAGAGCTTCAACTTAAGTACCAGCTCGCCCCCTCTGAACACTATCGCTATCTACAGATAAGCCATGCTATCGACTGCGCCCTGCCCGCGGGGACTCCCCTTCCAGACTACTCTCCTTTGGAAGACAGACTGTTGCTGGATCCAATGGACCGCAGGGCTATCTCCTTAACGTATAAAAAATTAATTAATAATCGCGCTGACACAATGCAAAAAATACGAGCCAGGTGGGAAACGGATGTGGGCGAAATGTCTTGGTGGCAATACCAATGCGGCTCCGCCTAGTTCAGCTCAAGGTTCTGCACCGTGTGTATTTTGATGCCACCCTGTTGTGTAAATTAGGTAGACGTCCAGACGAGCTCTGCCTCCGAAACTGTCATCATGTAGGTACATTTACACATATTTTGTGGACTTGCCCCCCTATACAGCACTATTGGACAGAAGTCACCCGTCAGATGGCAAGGGCCATCGGTAAGTCGGTCGCCCCCTCCCCTCAGCTATGCCTCCTAAATGTGTGGGATGCTACGGACCTTACCCAAGCGGAGCAGGAGTGGGTGGCGTTGGGTTGGGCCATAGCTAAAAGGAATATTGCCCAGAAGTGGGGGGTGGCCGCCTTGCCATTGTTGCGCGCATGGGCCAATGATATGGATCTATCGATGGTGGCAGAGAAAACGGTCTATAAGAGTCGAGGTTGCCCTAAGAAGTGGGACCACAAATGGGGACGATGGAATAAATATCGGGGGACATCTGTATTTCTCCTACAGTAGAACTTCGACGAGAGAGACAGGCTATCCTGGATAACATGGGAGTAGGTGTGCTGAACTGAAGTCTTGGAGAAACCTAGCCTAAACTGAGGGTGATGGGGGCCCCCCTGGCCCTGAAATGTTCCAGGAATCACCTCTATAATGTTTCAATGCCCGTTTTGTTTCTGTGCTAAGTGCCCTTGATGTACTACTTGTCGTCTCCAATGCCCAAACATGTATTCCGCCTATGTAGGTGCTAATTGAGTGTCAAGACTGCTGAAATGTTGTGGATTTTGATTTTAATAAAAAAAATATATATATATTTAAAAAAGAAATACCCCTGTGAATCAGGAGGTGGTGCCTATGGCTCCGCACTGATGTCGGCCACACTGGATGTGACATGCACAGGCCTATTTGGGCACCATCCATGCGCTCTGACATCAGTTGGTTTTGTGGCGCTTCTGCGCCCGCAGAGCTCAAATCAAATTGGTCTTGACCAGTGTGCAGATACCGAAAGTGGAATTGTTTTAGATGAAAGAGACCAGTTCACAGAACCGGGAGGGTCATTAAAAATTGGCAGTTGGATAGAATCTGTACCAGAAAATGCGTTACTAGAGGTAAATAACTTTTTTTTCTGATAGAGACTTCTTACCACAGATGCCTCACCTTAAAACAGATACCAGAACTGCACCTCCAAGGAGGATGGTCTGTGAACTGGCTCAAACCAAAAAGTCCTACAGGATCGAATGGGCAAAGTGCCTACCATGAAGGAACTGGCTGCCCAGGCAGTAGTGTTTTGTAAACATATGGATGGACGCCCATATGAAAACCTGGCAAATGTCCAGGACAGGCAATCCACATGAAACACAGTAGTAGCAGCCTTGGCTCTGGTCGAATGAGCCCGCAAACCCTCAGGAGGCTACTTGGTTGCCAAAGCATAGCAAATCTTAATGCAGAGCACGAACCAGTGGGAGATGGTCAGTTTCAACACCACTCTTTCCTCACTCCCAAGAACCTGGTAAAGAGCTAATCGTCTACTCTGTGATGCTTAGTTTGATCAACATAAAAGCCCAGAGAACACTTCAGGTCCATGTGATGTAGACACTCCTCCTCCTTAGAGGGCTGAGGAGGAGCGAAGAAGATCGGTAGGTTATGGTTTGACCATCCTGAAAAGTAGTCACCACCTTCAGTAAGATGGATGCATGTGTCCAGAGAATCAACATGTCCGGATAGAAGACAGAATAAGAGGGTCTCACAGAGAGGGCCTGAATTTTGCTCACCCTGCGGGTCAATGTTACTTATTTGTTTAGGAGCTGGGACCACAGCAGTCCCTTTTGTGAACACTTGAGGGGCGCTGATAAGGCCAAACAGGAGAACAGCTAACTGGAAATGCTCCTGTGGCACATCCTATAGATCTAACGCGAATATCCAAGGGGAGCATCTTGAATTTGTCCTTCCTCAGGAAGGCATTGAGAGGGCGTAAATCTACAATAGGAAGAACCCTCCACCATTTTTCGGCACTAGGAAGCATAAGGAATACCAACGATGAACTACTTCTGGCATCTGACACTCTCCATGGCTCCTTTGGCCAAAAGAGCCTGCACTTCGTGTAGGAAAAGGGGCAGGCAGTCCTTCATCAGCCATGCTGGAGGAGATGGCAAGGGTGGCGATGTTTCCAGGAATGGGAGGGCATAACCCAGCCAAACGTTCTCCACTACCCACTCGTCCGAGGTGATGGTCTGCCATCTTGGCAAGAAGTGGTGGAGTCTGCTGCTGACAGGGTAGCTGTGAGTCGGGAAGTTTGGGGGGTTCGGGAGCAGGTGGAGTTGGCATGTCTTTCTCCTGCTGTCAGCATAAACTTTAGAGTCCTCGGTCCTGTGGAGTCCTCGGTCACAGCTGCAACAAGACTCAGAAGACTGTTGGATTTCTGATAGCAACATTGGGACCCACTGCTAAAACCACAAAAGGACAAAACTGAACAGGTGGTGGGCAAAGAGCAGAGGGTAATCAGAGGAAGCTAGCTATATCTCTGCTGTCCTTGAGGTGCTCCATAGCAAAATTCTGTTTATCCCTGAAGAGGCGGGACCCTTCTTAGAGCATGTCCATAACTGCGGATTGGACATCCCCCCAACAGTCAGTGAAGAGCATCCAAGCATGTCGTCAGATTTCAACACTGGTAGCAGTGGCTTGACCCGAGCAGTCTGTAGTTCCAAGGCCACAGTGAATAGAAAACTTTGCCGCAAAGCAGACGTCATGCATGGCCTAGAAAAAGATAGCACAAGCTTCCTCAGATATAGAGATAGGAAGGACTTGGGCTACCGAGTCCTACAGCACAAGGGAGAATCTGATGAACAAAGAGGCAGCATTCACATAGTGCAGGGCAAGACAAGTGGATGAGAAAACCCTGCGTCTACAAGTGTCAAGGCATTTGGATTCCCTAGCCGGCAGGGCAGAAGGGAATTCACTGGGATTAACTTTGCTTTTTGAAGCCTGCAGGACCAAACTCTCCAGGAAAGGATGTTGGGTAAGAAAGTCCATATCCCCGGTGCAGGACAGTGACGGAAGGCAATTTGGAGGTTGACCAGGGCACCTGTGCAATGTTTAGTCCAGGTACCCAAAAGGGTTTTAGTCAAAAACTCATTAAAAGGCAGATAGATTATGTCCTAGTTGTAAGACCTCAGTCAACTAATTTGTTTTGACCTTCTGTATAGGAAGTTTAAGGTCAACAATGTCAGTGGCTCTACGGACCACCATAGCAAACAATGCAGTAACTGTGGTGGCCGGGAACAGGGGAAAAAACAAGAACGAGTCAACAGGAGAAGTATCTAAAAAGCTTGCTTTCTCCCTTAAAGCTCATCTCCATCATAAGTGCCACTATCTGAATCAGTACCAAGAGCGTCATGAATAAACTGTTCCCTGCTCTGAGGAAGGGGAATAGTATCAGAAGGATTAGTGAGAGGAACAAGCGGCGTCGAGCTCACGAGGTCAATGCGTTAACCGCCTCAGGTTCATATAGGATCACAGCTGGGACATCCAGTGCCGATAACGCACCTTTGTGAGGCATTGTGCCAGGACAGACCCACAAGGCCCAACTGACGCTGAGGAAGTTCCTATTGGTGTGATCCTAGATGGAAGATTTCTCCATTCCAAGGGGCGCGGAGGCACTCCAGATGGAGTCGGCTGCACAAACATGTGCCTCATAGCCTCCTGGAACTCCTGAATCTGGGCAGGAGTAGCCCGGAGAAACACAGGCTGGTGTGAGGCGGAACTGGGGACCAGGTCCACCAAACGACTTTGCGAGTGGGTCCTCCTCGCACCATGTTGGAGGATTTGGAGTGGGAAGATGGCGAATAACTCCATTTAGGCTTATTCTTTTTATTCTTGTGTGACTTACCTGAAGAACAGGACCTGGACGATAAGTCCACACCAAGATCGAGATCAAAAACGTCACTAACGGAGGAGCCAAGATGGCGACCGGGACGGCAGCGTAGACTCCCGGCTCCGTGAACCTCCGCATCCCGCACGGATATCCTGCACGAGATCCTCAACCTGTGCTACGCGGTCGTGTTTCTGAAGGAGAGTGGCACCCGACTGTGTGACTCCGAGGTTTCTGGCTGCGGTATCGCCGGAGAAACGAGCATTTGAACTTTGCGGCCTGTGCGGCCCTGGAGCCGGGACCTCAAGTGGACGCCGTGGCCGGGTGGCAGTTCAACAACAGCGGCCTGTTGTGACTGGGCGGAGGCGGTCCACCGGAGCGGTGCCAAACTCGGCCTACATTTCGTCGTGGTCGTTTCTACTGTCAAGGGTAGCGGTCCGAGTGCATGCCCGTGGGTGCAATTCTCAGATCCTCCGGTGGCTGCCCCTGCCTTTGATGGTGAGCTGCCCGGCTGCCGCCCGTATCCTGCCCTGATCCTTGCGGGCCGCCCCCGGCTTTTTACGGGAGCGGGTCCGTAGTGGGGACGACTGTTGCCCGTGATCACGCAACGGATAACTTTTCGCCTGCCCCCGGAACCCGGTCACCAGCGACGTGGCCATCGGGACGCTTGTCCCAGGGTCCCGGCCCCGGTGGGGGTCGGGCATACTTGGCGGCCATCTTGTTGCGATGAAGCCTACCATCCTGTCCGCTGGGTCGCAGCGGGATTGTGAGAGTGCGACTTTTGGGAGTGTGGCGGCGCGATCGCAGAGAGCTGTGCTGGGGTACGGCGACCTCCTCGAGGCCCTTGGTGCTCTTCACTCCTCCTTGATTCATGGTGTCGGGGTCTTGGGGAGTAAGCTCGACGGTGTGGCGTCGGCGTTGGGGCAAAGGCGGCCCGCCTGTCCGCACGTACATAGGGACTACCCACACTGCGCACAGGGGGACACTTTGGCGGCCACCCCTGAGGTTAGTGCACGGCTGGACACTCAGGCCAGTATGCTACAGTGTGTTCGTCCAGCTGAGGGCCTGATCTGTCCCGGAGGCGTCGGACCTGAGTGGGGTGTGGTGGCCTCCTCCCGTACGTGCCCTCCTGCGACCCAGGGACAACTCCAGCAACTATTGTCTGCTTTGGCTGCTTCTGCCTTCCTGGACCTTGAGTGCAGTGCATATCCTGGGGCAGCACTGGGAAGCCTGTTTCTCCACGCTGCGGACTGTGTTGATGCTCAGAGACTTCCACCCCACCTGTGTGCGTCGCTTCTCGGACGTTTTTGGACAATTCTCTACCTTGGAACGTTGGATATGGTGCTGGGTCGAGGGGTGGGCATGGGCAGAATTCCAAAGAGTGGTCAGGGATAAGGCTGATCCTTCAGGGGTGGTCATCTAGTGGACGGGCGGGCTCAGGGGTTGCGTGCTCTCCTGGCATAGCTAACAGCATAATAGGTGCATAGTGCTCCCCATCTTGCTTTGAGAAGATCGCTTTTGTGCTGTTTATTGTTCACTTTGGGGGAAACTTACCGTGCGGGAGGGAGAAGCCGGGGGTATGTTTTGAAGGCCCTCCTCCAGTTTATTAATACTTTCTCCACCCCCCCGTCTGGTGGGGTTCTTTTCCTACTTCTTTTTCCCTCTTCTCCTATATTTCGGGTCTGGTTCCAGGGCGACAGGCACACTGCTGGGGGGGGGGGCCGTACTCATCTGCAGAGGTGCAGGGTGGGGGGTTGGGGGAGGGGATTCTTTCGTCTTTTATCTCTTTTTCCATGGCCTCCTTTTTCTTCTCCGATTCTTTTTGTTTTTTCTTTTTCTGGGATCAGTGTGATACACCTCCTTTGCTATGACTCGTTGCCGCTCCATGTGTACCACAATTTCCGGGGTGCTCTCCGGGAGTTCTGGCGGGGGACTGCAGGCGCAACTGCTTATGATACTCTTCCTCATCCTGATGTTCTTGTGTTTGCGCCATTGACCTAATAGATTGCTGTAAATCGTTTACTTCTATTACTCTGCGTACCTGTAATTGCTGTTTGAAAATTGTCTGGCACCTGATCCTTCTGCCTTGTTTCATTATAAAACGAAAACCTTTTTCTCCTGGTGCCCTACCTACGCTGTTCACAGTATTAGCATCACGATTCTGCTCCCCGATGTGCTGCCTGTGTTTATACTTGCCTGTTTTTTGCTCTGATTGCTTAGCGGCCGGCCCCGGGGGGTTGTAGGCCCATACTTGTTCTCTATTGAACTGTCAATAAAGGTTTTCAAAAAAAAAAAAAAAAAAAAAAAAAAAAATAAAACGTCACTAACCTGCAACTTTAACCGATGAAGGGCCTTGCGGCTTTGGACGACAAATAGCTTCTCCTCCTGCACCCGGATAGCTTTCAGATGCATGGGTGCACACACAGCAGGTCACAGAGTCCTGAGACGCCCCCAAGCACCACAGACAGACCAAGTGGGAAGCAGTGACAGACATTTGTCTGTGACATTTCACAGAAGGCTTAAACCCTGTCGACCTTTTGGAGGATACGTGCGCTGCACACATTGCCATAGAATTTGTGAAAAGAAAACCTCAAAACTCCCAGAGTACTGCTTTAGAGATTTTCCGGATCCAGTCTGAAGCATGGGGAATAAATATTCTAAAGTGTGGAACCTGCGGTTAGAACTTTCTATGTGAAGCAATCACCAAGGTTTCTGGGGTTTTCTTAATGCCTTCTATGAAATTCATCTACTCAGCCCTATAGGGTCGTCTGGAGATAGAGAATTCACATCTGAAGATGTACCGACCAGTTAGCAGGCAGGATGGCGTGTTCTCATGAGTGGGTAACTTACCTCTGTAACTGTCAGCATCATCCTTAGGCTGAGGAATAATTGGGAAACGTAAAGCATTAGAGTCAAACAGGCCATGCACACTTTAAAACTTGTTTGTCCTAGACATCTACAGGTAAGTAAACTTGGCCTCTCGCTTAACTTTCTGTAAGATAACATGGCTTTTCAATAAAGTTAGCTGACACCGAGAAGGAAATGGTGCAGGTAATAATGATGACAGCTCCACCTGCAGCACCTTAGTTGGCATTCATAATGGAAGTCAGGAAGCAAAGATATCTGTTGACTTAAGATTTAGGGTCACACCGATTTCAAAGGAACAATGGAAGAGGACAGATCCCGGACAGAAATTCCTCTCATGTTTTGTGTGTTCGATGTAACGCCCAAAGAGGCCAAGAGTATGTCCAGACGTGGGTCCTTTGCTCACTGTACCAATGGAACCAAGCTACACCAGAGTGACGAGCACCAATTAGTGTGAAACCGGTTTTAGTCTGCTTGTGTTCTGGTTCAGAGAGGACCGTGCTTGGCAGTCTAGACTTGAGTTCCCCTATGGGAGCAGAATTAAATCTGATTTGCACATGAATGGGTCAAATCTGAGGTGGCATGGTGGGCAAAAGAATGATGGGCTTGAATGCTACCCGAGCAATTGTCAGAGGTAGACAAAATGCAAACATTCCTTGCATACCCTTTGGTGTGCTTTTCCCAAATTGAAATCACTAGCATTGGCCAAAGCAGATAGAGACACCTTGGCAGCACTCAAGGGCACAATACATGGTGAAGTCTCAAAGACAGCCAAAACAGCTTTCTGAAAAGCCTGAATATGATTCTGGAGGAGGGTAGCTTATCTGAGGAATTTCCTGTAAAACCAGCATTGGTTCAGAAGTCGAGGCTCTTACGCTTTTTATGTGATGGGAAACAGTGCTCCTTTTTATGTTTATTTTTGCTTTTGAAGGAGGCACCTCCTGGAATTCATCAAACGGAGAGGAGACCAAGAATTTAACTTTAACCTTTATTAATTCTGCTTCCCTCTCTCTGATGGCCTTGGGGTGTGCACAAGCATACAATTCCTATGATGAGTCAGTGTATGCCTTTCCAAGGTGCCACAGACATTTGGAGTGTGAGTGCATTTTGGACATACGTTTCTTACAAGTCTAACAACGCCAGAAGAAATGGGGCTTGCAGGACATGATCCAAAAATGTGAGGTAAAGAAATCTCAACAAAAACCAATAAACAAAACCAAAGAAAGCAAATGACATCACCAGGCCTGAGGCTCGTTATATTCCTAGCTTGTGGCTCCATTTTGCCACAATATTTAGTGACATCTTTCTTTTTTTGGGGGGGGGGGGGGGGGTGAGTTTTATATAGCACAATCTCGACCCAAAGGCATCAGAGTGCTTTACATGAGCACCAGTTGTGTTACAGACAAACACATTCATTTTTGTAAGGAACGGGGAGATTAAGTGATTTGCCCAGAATCACAGGATGTTGAGCATCCCCACCGAGACTCGAACCAAGTTCCCGAGCTTTGCGGTCGACCACTCTAGCTCTTAGGCCACATTCTCTCCCCCATAGAACCTATACAAAGAACGTTTTTTCACATCCAGTTTGGTGCCCGGGTTAGGGTTCATACAGGGAACCCGAGAGAGCAATAATCCATTAAAACAGTTTCACAGTAATAATGGTCAAAAAAGGCATAAGATTAGTAAACATTCCTTAATGCAAGTATTCTTCAATACATCTGTAACTAAGAAAACTACATGGGAAATGGTCAACAGAACAGAACCAGAGATATAGAGTATTTCTATTATCAGTGAAGTTAATTGTCCAGTATGAATGGAGGCAGACCTGCATGGGTGATTGCTGAAATGTGTGGTTATAGTAAGACCTATGTGTGTAGAGTTATGTGCATGGGATCCTGACATGTGGTCTGGTCAGGCCCCAGCAAATGTGACAGCTAGGCCACACTTCGTACAGTGAGCAGCAATGTGACACACTTTCTGAAATGATTGTGCCTGGCGTGCGTTTTTGACGACTAAGTATAAGGTTGGATCCCTGTTATTCTATGCTAGAAAAATTCAATGAACACATCGATATCCATTAAACACGAATACTTCGAGGACCTAATCAAAGCATACTAACACACCATTTGCATAACATGTATTGCAAGTAACTTCGCAGTACAGTACTCTGTGCACATTTGAGTTACCGTACCTGTAAAAGAAGAGGACTGAGAATGTATGGATCCTTTGTTAAGCATAGCCATTATCTGACCTACAAACTCCTTTGGAATAAAAGTGGCATAAGGCAGTATCTCTGTGCTTATCAGCTGTACCACCTATAAGAGATAAAAGCATTTTGTGAAAATATGACATCAGTGCATTCCACTTAACACCAGGTTCCTTATCAAATGTATGATATGTTTTAAATGAATTCACAATAATCGGACAGACTGTGAAGGAAAATTAGAATTTACTAAATACAATAGTTAGCTAGTTGTTTCAACATTCAGCAGAACCTAATTTCTTCAAACACCTTGTTGTGATTTGGAAGACATCAAAACTTAAGACTATAACTTAAAATTATTGTTCCAAGACCATTTTGCACAGTCATCCATGAACCTTGAACACTGTTGTGTCAATAGAAAACAAAATTATCACTCATGTCACACATGCAAGTCTATATCCTCATAAACGATCAAACGTATCCTAAAAGTAGGGAGAAAATGAGACAGAAGATGTTGGACAGTGCTAACTGCCCAGCAGACAAGTGTACTACCTTTTGGAGTATGACAAATGAATAATCTGTACATCATTTGTATCTTTACTTTTATCATTTTGACCCATTAAATTAGTCTGTACTACTTTGTGAATCTCCCCATAAAACTGAACCCCCTACTTTTCAAGGAGCTTAATGGAATTCTTAGGTCTTAGATTTAGAAGAACAGGAGATGCAGGGTTGTGTTACAAAAGGTGAAAAGTCCACCAAAGGAGGGACACCTGGGTGTACCAGATTTCAACCTTTACTACTGGGCTGCACAATTACAGTGGATGGCCAAGTGGTGCACCCTAACTAAAGCACCAGAGCCATAGATGTTTCTGACTAAATTCCCCACTGAAGAACTAGAAAGAAAATTGATCAACCCAGGGACATACAGGGGAGAACAATGTGGTATCCTCAAAGTGGCTCAGCACTACTGAAGACAGTGCATCAAAAAGCCGCAAGTGAAAACCCCCTTCACTTCTACATTCCCAGTAGTGGGTCTCATGGGTTTGAAGGCCACAGAATAGGCTGCCAGACTCAAACTTTGGGAGGAAGTAGAGATTCAGAAATTGGGAAGAACTACATGCAAAAGGAAGGATAAGAGACTTTATAGACGTGACCCAGACTGATGATAGCCCAAGGGGATGTTTCCTAACCTATCTCAAAATTGTAGGTACACTCAAACTCAAAACAGCTTTTAAGACATTTTCGTTGCTAGATGAAATACTGACAATGCACAAAGACCTGGGTCTAATAACTACCATATACAGGGCGTTAGAAGATGAGACTGGCACATACCTGTTACCTCTTAGGGAAAAATCGTCACAAGAACTCAGCAGAGATCTGGAGGACATTGACGGTCTCTCATACCCTCCTATATCGTAAGGGTATCTAGAGATGCCAAATACAAACTGCTGGAATTTAATGTCCTTCATAGGAATTACTTAACCCCTAGTAAATTACAGATAATGTATAACTTGCCCTCAGCAGTGTTCCATATGTGGGACGAATGTTGCTGCCATACTTAACATGCTATGAAACTGCCAGGGAATTAAAGAATACAGGAAAGAAATAATGAATACCTTAGGAAAAGTCACCCTCACTCGCTGATCCAATTTACTTAACCCTGAATGTGAGTTGCTAGGACTAATGACCAGACCTAATAAAGATAAATACCACCAGATTCCAGGACCTTGTGTTACTAACAGCAAAATGATGCCTGGTCATGCAACTGAAGGCTATAAGGCACCAACATTCTACCAATGGCAAGCTGAAGTAATAATGTGAACAAAACTGGACACAGAACCACGACACACACAAACAAAAAATGGGCATCACAGTTCGCAAGCGAGCGCAGGCATAGGATGATACTCTGATAGAGTTTATAAAAAACAGGGAAGAAGAAGAGCATAGTCTGCTGCAATCAGAAGAAGAGGGAACAACTCTGTGGATATAAGACCAGGATCAGGGACCTGCATGACCATTTCGCAAGTGCTTCCCTCTCAGATTCCTCCTTGTACTACCTCCCTGACGCTCGCTACCCAACTACATAGGGACCAAACGGTACACAGAATTCCACCACACATTGTCATATGCTCTTGAATCAGCGCCTTACGTCTAATACAAGACTCATGGGGTTGCTTTGTTAAATTACCAATTCTATTAGTTTAGTTTATATTTGTTTTTCAACTTATTATTCGTTAAATTAGTATGCTGATTGGATCTGTATAAAATAAATGCAGTGAATTAATTACAATCCTGCAAATTGGAATTCACAGACAATAAAATAAGACTGAGACAACAAAAGAAACGTTAAGAATCAAACTCATTACATATGCATTGACACTGCACAAAAGAAAGTCAACTGAAACCGACGATGTAACACCTCAGCCAATATCAGAAGGGACAAGGACAAAAACAACCTGAAAACCAAAAGGTAAACAGTATTACAGTGAAACTGAATAGAGAAAATATCCAAATCCCATATAATGTAAACATAACTTTGCAGATAAACAATATAAATATTTTTTTAAACATATGACATCATATCCAACATTATGTTTGTTGTGCATTTATGTTACGCGTCAAGCCAAGTCAGCTCACTTGTCAGATGAAGTGATAGCCATATAGATTCCTGTATTTTTTATTCCAACTTTAACCTGTAATGTCAGCTGCATCTATTGTTACTTTCTATTGTAGTTCCGACCAAAATTATGCACAAAGATATTTCATGTTAAAAGAAGAAAGCTGTGCAAAGCATCCTTCTTTTATCCAAAACCTCTTCTGTGCCTGTTTATTTCTGTTATAGTTCCATTACCGGTCTGCTTGAAAACTTCATGAAAAACCCAGGTTTGGTTTTGCACAAAGAACATATCTTTTGTCATCATTCAATGTGGTGCAGAGAATAATGTCATCCCTGTTGGGCTGGTTGTTTCATACAAGATATACATCTTCTTAATTCTTGCTTGCTCTTCTAATAGAAAGCACGCCATTTCAAGTCTCTCATTTAAAACTTTAGATTGTAGATTGGTAAGCGTCCTCATCTAGTAGGTTCCTTATCTAGTAGTGTTCTTCTAACATGTCTTTCCAGATGGTCTACTATTTAGAATACCTGGAATTTAAGGTGGCTAATTTGAAAACACACCTTTAGCATTTTCATTCATATATTGCTCTTATGCTAATTTACACGGATGGTTCGTTCACTGTCTTCCCTATATGCCTATCCACAGGGACATTGTAATACAGTCCGGTAGTTCTAGATGGCATAACCCTTCTTTTTGCTACTATAAGGATGGATGACATCCTATTATGAACTGTTGCAGGGAATGTTGCCATTTTGTTTTTTGACTATGATGCTTTGCCCATTGCCCAGATTTGATGGAAACTTGTTTATTATGTCTTTGATATCAGCAGAAGGTTGCTAAGTCAACGATGCAAAGATCTTTCTTCAAAATGCCTCTGAGCCAGGTTACATTTGAAGCATGATCCAATGCCTGAGCAGAACATTCTGTATGCTTACACTTTGTGAAGTGTATTTCGAAATAAAAGCAATCTTTGTTTTCTTCTTCTTCAGGCCTGAGCTCCACTCGAGACGAAAAGCATCGTAAGCGAATGCCGCCTTGGAAACTTCAGCACGCTAAATTGCTGACAATTACTGACATTGTGCATTCTCGGTGGAGGCAAACAGATCTAACCCAGGGCTTTCCCCACTTCTGAAAGAGATCTTGCGCCACCTCCGGATGAGGACGCCATTTATAATCCACTAGGCATCGACAGCTGAGTTCATCTGCTATGGCGTTCAGAGGACATTCCACAGGGCCTCGCATCCCGCCCTGTTTGTTGCAGTACCACATGGTGGTGGTGTTGTCCGTGAACACCTAAAAAAGCTTTTCCTTGATGGCAGGATGTGAAAAACTGGGTGTCTGTTGCAGTAAATTTGCCTGCTTTCTGATGTGCCTTCGACTGGAAGTGCACAGGGTCCCTGCCAAACAGGTCCCCTGTCCCAGAAGCTCTTTCCCTAAACTGTACCTTTTATTTTCCTATTGGCACAACTTCAGTACCTATTGTATGTTCCTAATACATGGTACAGCTGGTGCCCAGGGCATTGGCACTGAAAAGGGTCGAAAGGAGCGGGGCTCAGGACCGTGTAAAGGCTGCTGAGATTACGCGGTCTTGTGGGTGGGACATGGCTGGCACAGTTGAAAGCCCCTTCCATGGCCATGAAAGGGGCAAAACGCAGACGGGGGAACGGGAGGCCCAAGGCCTTGGCAATAGCCTGCGAGTCCTTAAAGCTCTCCAGAGCTATGACTGCCTGGTCTCTGAAGAGACGGGTGTCATTAAAGGGCAAGTCTATAAGGGAAGCCTGGACATCCCAGAAAAGTCAGAATTTCCAAGCCTGGCAAGGCGTCGAACGGCCACCCTCGATGTCAGTGGTGTCAAGCGCACAACGAATGGTGAACTTTAGCACATCTCTCCCACCTGATATCGCTATGGAGAGAATGGCCCATGACGCCGCCGGGACCTGAGGCAGCACCTGGGCAACTGTTTCCCTCAAAGAGTGGGCGTAATGGCCCAATAGGCATGCTTTGTTCATCGACCGTAATGCAAGGGTAAAGGAAGAAAACATCTTCTTGCCCCAACTAAGCGGTTTCTTCGATTCCCTGTCTGGGGGTGAGGAGAGAAACACACCCTGTGAGGTAGAGGCCTGGACCACCAAATTCTTGGAACACAGAATAATGAGCACGTAACAGAACACGGACGCTGTTGATTACATTCTCGAATGAAACTTATCAAGGTTGACTAAATTGTTGGTCGGAACTTAAACTTGATTCTTCAAATATATTTTCAAGATTTGTGAGGAATACTCTGGCGATATTGTGAGCAAATTTTCACAATTGCCCGAGGGGATGCATTGTTTGGTCAGAAAACAGTTCGCTTTTTTGCCTTGACAAAGTCTAAGGGGAGACGAAACACGTGTTGGCAGTTCTGTTTTGGATGTACCATCAAAGAAAAATAAAAAGATATACATTTGTGAAGACAAGCCAGAGATGTGGAGTCTGCTTTTTTGGGTAGTATTGAAGAATCTGTAAATGTATTATTGTTCACCAACAAATTTGGGATTATTGGCTTGGTATCAGATAAGCCATTGGACTGCTCTATACTTCAATTGAAACTGTCCTGATTAATTTAAGGGTGTGCTGCATATTTCTTTCAATTATTATAATTTTTGCTTATCTAACCCTTGGGTTGTGGCGTTTGGCACCTTTTGGTAGTAGGTGCTAGAAAGAACAGAATAGCACCCCGATAAAGATACCAAAAAATATAGAGATATATTACTGTCACACCAAAAAGATTGTCAAGAAATAACTAATGATTGTGCGGTTCCATTTTCCTGAAAGGGAAATACTACTACCAAAAAACTTTGTCGGGAGGAGCCAAGATGGCGACCGGGACGGCAGCGTAGACTCCCGGCTCCGTGAACCTCCGCATCCCGCACGAATATCCTGCCTGAGATCCTCAACCTGTGCTACGTGGTCTTGTTTCTGAAGGAGAGGGGCTCCCGACTGTGTGACTCCGAGGTTTCTAGCAGTGCTATCGCCGGAGAAAACTGCATCTGAACCTTGCGGCCTGTGCGACCCTGGAGCCGGGACATCGAGTGGACGCCGTGGCCGGGTGGCAGTGCGACAACAGCGGCTGGTGGTGACTGGGTGGAGTCGGCCCACCGGAGCGGTGCCAAACTCGGCCTGCATCTCGGCGTGGTCATTTCTACTGCCCAGTGTAGCTGACCGAGTGCATGACCGGGGGCGCAAATCTTGGATCCTCCGGTGGCTGCCCCTGCCTTGCTGGTGAGCTGCCCGGCCGCCGTCCGTATCCTGCCCCGATCATTGCGGGCCGCCCCCGGATTTCTACGGGAGCTGGTCCGTGGTGGGGACGACTGTTGCCCGAGACCACGGATAGTTTTTGTGCCTGCCCCCGGAACCCGGTCACCCGCGACGTGGACATCGCGACGCTTGTCCCGGGGTCCCGGCCCCGGTGAGGGTCGGGCATACTTGGCGGCCATCTTGGGTCGATGAAGCCTACCATCCTGTCCGCTGGGCCGCAGCGGGCCTGTGAGCGTACGATTTTTGAGAGTGTGGCGGCGAGATCGCAAAGAGCTGAGCTGGGGTACGGCGACCTCCTCGAGGCTATTGGTACTCTTCACTCCTCCTTGGTTCATGGTTTCGTGATCTTGGGGAGTAAGCTCGATGGTGTGGCGTCGGAGTTGGGGCAGTGGCGGCCCGCCTGTCCGCACGAACACAGAGTCTACCCACACTGCGCGCAGGAGGACGCTGTGGCGGCCACCCCTGAGGTTAGTGTACGACTGGACGGCCCGGCCAGTATGCTACAGTGTGTTCGACCTTCTGAGGGCCTGATCTTTCCCGGAGGCGTCGGACCTGAGTGGGATTTGGTGGCCTCATCCCGTGCATGCCCTCCTGCGACCCAGAGACAACTCCAGCACCTAATGTCTGCTTTGGCTGCTTCTGCCTTCCTGAACCTTGCGTGCAGAACATA
Source organism: Triturus cristatus (assembly GCF_964204655.1). NCBI lineage: Eukaryota > Metazoa > Chordata > Amphibia > Caudata > Salamandridae > Triturus > Triturus cristatus. The sequence continues at coordinate 782,466,266 of NC_140585.1, read as the reverse complement.
CCCTAGGGCAGCACTGGGAAGCCTGTTTCCTCAAGCGGCGGACTGTGTTGATGCTCAGAGACTTCCACCCCACCTGTGTGCGTCGCTTCTCTGTTGTTATTGGACATTCCTCTGCCTAGGAACATTGGGTATGGTGCTGGGTCGAGGGGTTGGCATGGGCAGAATTCCAAAGAGTGGTCAGGGATGAGGCTAGCCCCTCGGGGGTGGTCGCCTAGTGGACGGGCGGGCTTGGGGTGGTGCGCTCTCCTGACATGGCTACTGGCACAATAGGTGCATAATGCTCCCCATCGAGGTTTGAGAAGATTGTTTTTGTGCTGTTCCTTGTTCACTTTAGGGGAACCTTACCGTGCGGGAGGGAGAAGCCGGGGGTCTGTTATGAAGGCCCTCCTCCAGTTTATAAATACTTTCTCTACCCCCCCGTCTGGTGGGGGTCCTTTCCTACTTCTTTTTCCCTATTCTCCTACATTTCGGGTCTGGTTCCAGGGCGACAGGCACACTGCTGGGGGGGGGGGTCGTACTCATCTGCAGAGGTGCAGGGTGGGGGGTTGGGGGAGGGGATTCTGTATTCTTTCATCTTTTTTTCCATGGCCTCTTTTTTCTTCTCTGATTCTTTTTGTTTCCTTTTCTGGGATCAGCGTGACACACCTCCTTTTGCTATGCCTCGTTGCCGTTCCATGTGTTCACAACTTCCGGGGTGTTCTTGGGGAGTTCTGGCGGGTGACTGCGGGCGCAGCTGTATACTATGTGTTTCCCCATCCTGATGTTCTTGTGTTTGCGCCATTGACTGAATAGATTGCTGTAAATCGCTAACGTTCATTACTCCGCATATCCGTGATCGTTGTTTTTCAAATTGCTTGTCACCTGATCCTTCTGCCTCATTTCATCATAAAATGAAAACCTCTTTCTCCTGGTGCCCTACTTACGCTGTTCACAGTATTAACAGTACGATTTTGCTCCCCGAAGTGCTGCCTGTGTTTATACTTGTGGTTATTGCTCTGATTGCTTAGCGGCCGGCCCTGGGGGGTTGTAGGCCCATACTTGTTCTTCTTGAACTGTCAATAAAGGTTTTCAAAAAAAAAAAAAAAAAAAAAAAAAAAACTTTGTCAATAAAACTCTTGGGGTAGGGTGGTTGGTAAGTAATTTCTGGTCACCTGGAGCAGGGCGAGGATGGCGGCCAACTGTCCTATTCACAGGGGCCCCTGTGCTGGGCTTGGACCAGGTTCCCAGAAGGTCATCAGTCAAGGTTTCATTGAAAGGCAGTAGGGGTCCCGAGGAGCAGACACCCAGCTGCAGGACCTCTGTTAAGATGTTCATCTTGACTCCCACTGTAAGGAGCCTAAGGTCCAGTACCTCCGCTGCCCTTCTCACCACCATAACATATGAAGCTCTCTCCTCCGTAGCCACGGTAGGGGGAGAAAGCAGGACGGAATCTGGGGAGGTATACAGGCAACTGGCCTCATTCAATTCCTCATACCAGTCCATTTCATGCTACTGCTGGTCATGTAAAGGGTCTAGCGACCTCTCCCAATCATCCTCCATTCCTAGCCCTTCAAAATGAGGCTGAAGAATCGACATAGGTCCCAAGGGTGCAGTCAACGCTGGAATCGGCATCAATAGGCGCCGATCCAGCTCTGGGTCGTCAGGGATTAGAATGAGGCTAACGCAGGGCACTTCGGTGCCGGTGCCGGGGAAGGTCGCTGGGGAATGACAGTGCCAGTCCGGATCTGCCACCGGATCTATTGGGGGGAATAGGTGCCGGAGCCGCCGACGTGGAACCCGATGGAGTTCCTCCTGAGCCTCTGTGGCATGAAGGCGCACCAGGAAGGTCAGGTCGCTCAAATATGAGGCACATGGCATCATAGAAGTGTTTTTATTGGGCAGGTGTCGCTTCGGTCCCTGGAAAGACAGGAAAGAGCGGAGTGGACCTAGGCACAGGTTCCGCAGAACGTGGCCTAGAGCATCGAGGCTTCTCCGTCACGCCATCTAACGGACAGAGATATGTTGAAGCACACTTCGACTTCTTGTGCTTCTTATGCCTCTTATCTGACAGGCTCGATGACTTTGAGTGGGAGGACGAGGACTTCGGGATCCCGGAGCGGTGCGGGACCAGGAAAGAGACTTCTGGGGCGAATGTCGTGGAGTCGCACACCAGGGTGCAAGCAGGTTTAGGGACCGCTCCCTCAAAGCCTTTGGAGCCATGGCCGTGTGAGTCCTGGTCACTCTCCAGGCACCAGAGAAATGCTACCTGTGGATTCATCACAGACATGGCACAATGGCAGGCGCTGCACGGTTTGAATCCAGAAGTCTTCTTCGACATAGAGGAAAAACGTACACACCAAAAATGTTCAGCAAAATGTCAAATAAAACCTGTCAAAAATTGACAGCGGGAAGCTCTTTTCAAAGATCTGCACTCACTGGTGCAGAAAGAAAATAACTGACATCAGCGCGCTGAAGTGGCACCTATATAGGTGACGCGGACATCACTTCCAAGGCAGACGATGTCACGCATAATTGACCAATACCACCTACTAGCACACAAGGGTTTCGCTCGAGCAAAAGTCTTCCAAGTCCAGCCAGATGCCTGTGGTATTATAAAATATGGACTCTGGTCTACATGTCTCTATCAGATAACCACATTTACCCCTTCTCCATTACATGATTCTGCAAAAAACTGTTCTGTCTTCAGGTTTCATCTCATTCATTGGTAAATTATTGCTGAAACTTAAACTCACAATTTAATCAGTTTTCAGGTGAGCATGCTATTTTAATGTGAGAAAAGGAATACTTTGAGTTAGTACAATAGGTGTACATTAATGACAATGTTGGTATTAATGGTATTTGTAAATCTGTAGTATAAGCTTAGTCACTGAAGTGGTTAGGAGGACTGTGGTGCCCCTAAATCGTGTAATTCGAGCATGAGAAGGTGGAGTTTGTATGAGTGCATGGTTTACTCTAAGCAAAGTGTTTATGTGGCTAGAATGTGGAATTTTTTGAGTTCTTTGGGTGTTTAAGAATTGAGTGTGGATGGGTGGACGATTTGGGTGAGTGTGCGAGTCTGTGTGGTTATAACATTTTCGTAAGCCATTATTATGCTTCTTTAGAAAGAGAAGAATCAACGATTTTCATTAACTATGTTACGCTCTGTTTTGAGCAAAGCTTTGTTTATACATTTAAAATGAGTAATTTGCATTACAAAGTCTCAGGTAGTGGATAGGTCTGTTAAAATGAAACATCATGCATGGAAACTGGCTTCTTTCAGTTGCAAGTGAAAAGCTAAACAATGCTTTCAAAAACAGTGTGCAAGATTAGGACAGACACATTACCAATTGCCATGTTCCTTAGTTTTGATTTTGCTGCATTTGACTTTGGCTGCATTATGAAAAATTTATTAGATTCAAGTCAAGAAAGCAATTTTCATGTACATGGTAAACCACAAACTAACACAAGGAAATGCAAAAGAAATTGTATAAAGTCTCACCTCAACATCAATACTTTCATTACTTTGAAACTCTTGTATTGAGAGATTATCCGGCGGTGAGCTGAGGAAAAAAACAAAATACAAGGTTATATTCAAAGCACGCATCTTTTACTTCTGAGGAGAAGAGGCTACAAGATGCGTGCATGTTGCTGCAGTGACCCAATACTAAAATGAACTATTTTGCAGCAACTTAGGCTCGCATAGAAGGATGGTTATGTAAATTTAAAGTGTTAAAATATACATCAAAATGTGTACAGCTGTACCCTTTGAGCCTTCTATAACTGGGGAAAAAACCTTTCCAAAATTACTTGCTTACACAGTATAGACAGAAATTGGCCCACAATTGAAAGCTGTAGAGTTCAGACCCAACGCAGTGCGAATATTTTAGAGTGGCAGTGGGCCATTGAGGGTTTCAGAATAAATGCTCATCCAATCCTTGGTCTCTCTGCAGAGCACTCGGCAATGATCAGATGTGCAAATTGTAGTGGTGATTATATGCGAAAGTTTGTGAAGGAGATACACAGATTTCAAAATATTGACACAGTGAAACTTAAAGAAAATGCAGTCCCCACAGCTGAGTGGGTGCTTTGTGTGTGTGGGGGGGTTGGTGAAGTGAAGGAGATACAAGGAAGTAAGTGCAAGAGAAAGTGAAAAGAGGGTGCTGAAGAGGAAAGGGATGAGGAGGGAGATATGCAGAGTTAGAAAGATCAGAAAAAAGAGCGTAAAAGTCTAGAAAAGGGACTGCAGATGACAGAAGTGTGAAGAGAACGAGAGTGGTTGAGACACTCCAAACACCTCGCACCTTCCACAAACCATACTAACCATAATTCATAGTCCGCTTAAAAAGTTGAAATTACTTTGTGTATGTTACACTGTAAGCATCTGTTTGTGGCATGTAGTGCTGTAGTGCATACTCCTGTCATCTAGGGTTGGGGCCGAATGTGTGCAATTTGTTTTTCTTCGAAGAAGTCTCTCGAGTCACAAGGATAAGTGACTCCTCCTCTCGGTGATATTGCTCATGGGCATCGACTCCATTGTGAGATTGTTTTCCCTCAGTCGGGTGAGAGGGAGTGTAAGTGTTACTAAAAAGATAACCATGCATATGACAGCGTAACTAGATACTGCAACGGCCACAGGCTTCTGTGGAGGAAGGTGGGTGCATGTGAATCTACAGCTTTACATGTCACAATCAGATGCTTACAGGTTAACTTAATCCGTTTGATGGGATGTGTGGCTGTAGATACACAAGGTTTGCATAGACTATAAAGTAGTGCCCTCCAAAAAGTAGTGGCTAACCTGCGAGTGTTGCGGTTGTTTGAAAAAGTGGTATCGGATGACACACTGTTGGTGGTTGCATTATCTTACAACTCTGAACAGGATGTGCTTAAATGTAAAGACGATTTAACAGCTATCGCAGATTCGATGACCTACAACTGTTTTCAACTGAATGCCAGTAAATATGAGATTCTGTTGGTGGGCAAAGATAATTATCTGTTCAGCGAGCATTGGTGGCCATCCACTCTGGGCCTCCCACCTGGCCCGAAGCAGACAGTCAAAAATCTTGGAGTACGGGTTGACTCCGCCTTGACCTTTCAGGCTCAAACAAAAGCAGTAGCCGGTGTCTGTTTTGGGCTTCTACGTGGTCTCATACGCCTGCTGTTTTTTTTTATCCTGCCATCCGCCAGGTGATTATTCAGGCCACTGTACTATCTAGGCTGGATTATGCGAACTCCTTGCACCTAGGGGCAAACAGAACAGAGATACATCACCTAATAAAGGGCACAATATTTTGCGGTTTGGATGCTCCTCGGTCTGCCGAGAACCTGCTCTACATTCGACTCCATCTGTAGATTACATTGGCTTCCGGCGGAGAAACTTATCCGTTTCAAAGCTCTCTGTATCTCTCATAGAAACATGAATCACCAATCGCCCGACATTTTAGCTAATTTTATTACGTCCTATATACTTACCCGCCAGCTGAGTTTTATTAGCCAGCACCTGGCGGTTGTTCCTCAGGTCAAGAGAGCGCGGGCAGGAGGGCACTCCTTTCATGCTCTCGCCCCTAAACTCTGGAATTCCCTCCCAGCGGGTATCAGAAGCATACAAAATCACACGCTAATCCGTGAAGCCATAAATACCCATCTTTTTCCTATATCACCTGTTCTTCTGTGAGTCTCTCTGTCTGCCCTATGTCAGTTGGTGATTAGCGCTGGGACGCCCTTATGCTGGGGCAGTTATGCGCTCTATAAAACTTAACACAACTCCAGACCCTGGTCTGAAGGTGCAGAGAGAAAGGAACTGATGTCAGTGAGCATAAGTGGTGCTTATATGCGGCTCTCCTCATCATTTCTGGAGAGGAACAAAGTCATTGCTGAAATGTACACTGCCACATATCGGCATGCGGGAGCCCAGCTATTTTAGTTTCTCGATTTAATCTGGTGCCTTGGAATAATCATAAGGTGAGGACTTTGCAGTCAGAAGTAGCTATCATAATGTGTTCTTCATATTCTTATAGTTTGAAAGAGTTTCACTCAATGACTACCAAATGTGAATGGAGGAACCTTTGATAACATCATGAAAAAATGCTACTTAAGACAGACTTGGATACAGATCTTGCAAACTAAGTTTCTACTGGGGATTAGGCAGTAATATAGTAATAAAGAACAAGACAGCCCCCCAAAAATCTTCCTTAAATGCCCCCTCTTCAGAAAAACAGCAACAGGAGTACTACCATAGAACAGAGACTTTAATGGAATTAAGTGGCCAACCTGTAGCACTCCTTTACCCTAGAGACAAGTGACATAAATATTGGCTGTTGAACTATTTCTATTCTGGCAGAAGATCCTCCAAAGGAACAGGTGTCTTTCCATGCAGTATTCATCAGACCTTGAGAAGCAACAACTGGCAGCCTGTTTTCGGTACCCAATCAAAGCAGCTTATTTTCTGCCCTGAATGAGGTGGTACAAACACAGCCAGTTGCTGCACACCCTGGTTCTGTTTGGTAGAAAAGATGTGTTTTTAAGCAATTTCACCTCTCTATAGAAAATAGTGTATGGTAACGTCTGTATTCTGTTCAGTACAAGGGTGAAAGTGTTTGCCTTTTTAAATTTGACATCAAGGATGAAAAAGTTGCCATTTTAATCATATGGCTGAAGAAAAGGAGATCTGTGGAACATACACTTCTAAATCAATTAAAGGTCAACAAAGTCATTGTCATTTGAAACTATTTGCAATTATAAGTTATCAGGAATTGAAGCAATGTATATACCACATTAAATGGCTGGGTGATTACCAAACACATAATCAAATACTCCTCTTTTTAAGAAATCTAGAACAAAATATGGGTTCTTTTATGTGAGGTGTAAAACGATCAACTTATGTTGGCAAGAATAACAAGCATTGGCAAAAAGACTTGGTCTCGATTTTGTGGGCCTATTGGCTTTCTCAGTGTTTTTAGTGATGCTGCACAGCATTCCAAATTTTGTGCAGCATGGTTAAAAGTAAACAAAAAAGTAGCAATTACGCATCCACCAGCTTGTCTAGCTGTTCCTGGAAGGGTTTCATTTGAGACGTGTGTGAGGCACCATCAGGATCGCTGAAGACATCATGCCGAATAGATATTCCACTAGGCGTACAGAAACAAACTCTTTTTCGGCAAGACTGGTCACCAATGAGATGAGATTTGCTTGTCTTTCTGCCCACAAGAATGTCTTGTCTTGTATGGTATCCAGAGTTGCTCCGAGAAAAGTGATCATTTGAGATGGCACTAGAACAAACCTTTGATAACGGAGTGTCAACTCCAGGGAGCCAAACATCCTTAAGCAGATAGAAGTTGCATCCGAGGTCTGCTGATAAGATGGTGACTTTCCTACCCAGTCATCGAGATAAAGGAACAGTTGTAGATCTTGAAGCCTGAGACGAGTAGCAACTGGTGCCAGACACTTGGTGAATACTCGGGGATGAGCGGAGGCCAAAAGAGACGACTTTGAATTGATAATGAGCACCGGCGACAGTGAAACTAAGGATTTTTCGATGCTTAGGATGTATCGGGAATTGGAAATATGCATCTTGCAAATCGAAAGTTGTCATAAAATCTGTGTGATGGAGGAGCTGGAGTATCTCCTGGAGAGTAAACATGTGGAATGATTTTTTCTGCAGATACTTGTTGAGATTTCTGAGATCCAGAATGAGTCTCCATTCTCCCTACTTTTTCTTTATTAGAAAGAAGTGAGAATGAAAACCTCTCCCCCTCTGAGAACAAGAAACTTTTTCTATGGCCCCTTTTTGAAGCATAACACATGCTTCCGTCTTTAACAACTGGAAGCCATCTCAGAGGTGGATGAGAATGTGGAACTGTTAGACCTGTCAGCCCTTTGGGTGGTCCCTCCTCATCATTATTTATTTTGTCCCACTTTTGCCTCAAGCCCTGTTGGTATTTTTCCTTTTTGGGAACCACCAGACTTTTTCGTATTGATGCAGATTCAGGGAGCCATTTTATCTACCCCTGGAACTTCTGTCTGAGGGCCTGGAGCACAAAATGGTGGCCACCTGTGACATCACCAGCACCCACTGGAACCTACTAGCACCTTCCAGAACATTCCAGAACCCTGTGACAGTTGGAGGCGGTTTAGAATGTTGGGAAGCTAAGACAGAGAGTTGGCAGTTGGAGCTGGCAGTTGGCACCTGACTGGTGAAGGGAGAGCAGCAGAAACTTGAAGGAGGAAGGAGTGAAGCAGCAGGGGTGGAAACTTGTGCCTGGAGTGGGGTCCATAAACCCACCCTTGATACTAGTCCCTACTGACTGAGCCCAGCCTGGAGCCCTGTGTGGGAAGAAGCAAGAAAAGCCATCTTAAGGACCTGGACAGCAGGAACAGGCCTTAGAATCCAAGAACAGCAAGATCCTGACCTGGATACTGGTTTCCCTGGAGTCCGACGTCGAGAAGCCTGAGACCCGGAGCCCGAGGTGGAGAAGCGGCGCTGACTGGAAAAGCAGACGTCGTACCCGGAGCCGCCAGAGGTCGAGAGAGGGCGCCGACGGAGGTCGTAGAGAGTACCAGAGGTCGAGAAGGAAGTCACCCGAGGTCGAGTGAGCGGCGTCGACGGGGGAGTGAAGTCCGCCCTCCGGAGTCGCCGGAGACCGAGGTGAAGCGTGCCGGAGGTCGGGAGTGGAGGTCGCACTCCGGAGTCGCCGGAACCTGAGGAGAGGAGCACCGGAGTTCGGGAGTGAGGTCGCACTCCGGAGTCGCCGGAACCTGAGGAGAGGAGCACCGGAGGTCGGGAGTGGGGATCGCACTCCGGAGCCGCCGGAAGTCGACATCGAGCCAAGGCCGGCCGACGTCATCGAACCAGAGGTCGCCATCGGACCGGAGCCGCCCGAAGTCGACATCGAGCCAAGACTGCCCGACGCCATCGAATCGGAGGTCGAGATCGAGCCGAGGCCGCCGACATCGAACCGGAACCGCCTACCGGCGTCGTCAAGAACTGACATTGTGCCGAGGCCGCCGACATCGAACCGGAACCGCCTCACGGCGTCGACACGACTCCAGCGGCGTCGGAGCTTCAGAAAAAGGGCAGTAAGTGGAATAGAGGGCGCCTAAGGCCCTGTGGAATCCTAAGAGACTACCCTAGGGGTTAGAGAGGTGCTGGAACCAGCTTGACTGTGCCAGGGGTGAGCTGAGACTAATTCAGAGGGGCTGTGTAGAGTGAGAGAGCCAGGTCTCTAGTATTCCCCCCTTGATCTACCTCAGTTTAGGCCTCAGCCTTGACCAAGCTAGGGAGCAGACACCCTCAAGCCATCCACCTAACCACAAGCTGTGCCTGGGCCAAATCAGCCCATAGTAATCTCAAATGTGACCTGATTCTATAAGTGTCACTGTCAGCTTTTAATTATTTATTGAGAGCACTGTATTTATTGTATTTAACCTATTTATTGCTTCACTGTATTTATTGTTCCACAGTATTTATTGTCGCACAATAGTTATTGGTTTACAGTATTTATTGCCTCAGAATATTTAATTGCCTGTATGTATTGCACTTATATTTATGCCTTAATTATTTATGATCACCCCTATTTATTGAATCATTAAGACCGTATTTATTTGACCTGCACTATTTAAAAGCCTTGTATATTGTGATTGTGTTATTATTTATCTAATCAGCAACTAAGAGAAAAAGAAGATAAACAGAGATATTTTCATAATTTTTACGGTGTAGAGTCGTTTTTTTGGAACGGATGCACGCATGGTTATTGTATGGGTATGACGTATGCTTAGCACGGTGCCTGATTCCTGACCACTCGAGCCAAGCTACCACTGTATGTCCTGGAAAGACCCCGTTACCACCAACCTCTTCAGGCGTGGGAGTGGAGTATTTCCAACAGGAACTGTCACAAACTCTAGAGTATGGCCATACTTTATAACGTGAAGAACCCATTTGTCCATTATAATTTGACTCCACTGGTCAAAATGTAGAGAAATATGCATCCGATTGATTCGTGGAATGGATGGAGTTGTAGCAGGTGAGAGGCTGTTGTCACTGTTTCCTAGCACTGTCTCCGCCTTGAGTGTTTTCTCCTAGGCTGTTGCCTGGAATATACAGCTGACGATGGTGCCCGATATAACTGCTGCTGTTGGTACCCATAGTAGTAACATAGATATGATTGTGGTTGGTTTTTTTGGTAGTTTCCACGAAAGGAGTAGGATCCTCTCTCCTGTATTGGAGCATCCCTAAAGACTTCGCGATATCAGTATCTGCTTCAATGGACTCTAACGCCTCATCTATATGCTTTCCAAAAAGTGCATCGCCATCAAAAGGCATGTCAAAATTTAGCTCTGCACCTCAGGGAGGAAAGTGGTAGCCTTCAGACAACCCTGTAGTCAGAGGACCTCAACTCCAGTCAACGGTCTAAAAGCAAGAAAATAGTAACCACAAACACAGGATGGAGTGAAGAGGTTCTGTAAGCTGTGGACTCCTCGTTCATCGGAGCCACGGGTGGGCATTGTTTGGGTGAGAGAGCAACTTTGACGATTGTTTGACTACAAGCAATCCTCCCCTCCTGTGTTTGAGCTCATGGGGCCATAGTTTAGCTCTAAAAGTATTAATTTAAAGGAATATACCAATTAGGTATTGTATGATTGCATGTTTTACAATATGCACACTAGACTCTTACAGTGATCAAGCATACCACATTGATTTCTTGTAAAGTGGTTTAGGGATCAACTACTTTGGTCCTGAGGAAAAGCCAAGGGGAAAGCTTTGAAACACGTAGACCAGGGAGAAAACAGCCCATTATAGCATACACCCTTCTCTCCCCATTTTTACTAATACCAGCTATACGGAGTATTAAAATTTAGTTTCCACGCAGTCATGTATTTTTTAACTCACTACATTGCCTCTGACCCTTCCACTCTCACACCAGCACATATAATCACCTCACTAATAAGAGCTCCCAGATCTCCGTCGGTTGTAGCACGCCCCGTCCCGCAGCCGGGTGGGAAGCACCCGATGATGAAGCATGCCGCCAAGGGACATTTTGGTGGGTGAGGGTTATTTTAACAAAACATTTTGTTTTCCTATACAGTCTAAGGAAAACCTATTGTCTTCTAAACACCCGCTTTAGAACCAATTATGGAAGGACAGCATGTTCTATAAGTAAAGTGTGGACTTTCTTTAAAAACAAGAAAAGCCATGTCCACAGATACATCAATAATCTCACAGGCTGATCTTTCACCTTCAAGAAAAATCTTTTCAACCTCTTGATTCTTGTCATCTGATAGTAATTCAAGATATGGTACGACATCTGGCGGTCATACTGTCCTAAAATTGCTAGAGAATTGGCAGCTCATACCACCGCACCTGCAATGGTGGTAAACGTCTTCCCAATATTGTCCAGGCGCTAGCCATCATTATCAGGAGAAGCACTGATAGGCCCTGAAGGATTTGGTGATCTGCGTTGTCCAGCCTAAGCAATTACTGAATCCGGTCTTGGATGTCCTACTAAGCAAGCTGGTGCATCAAAAGGAACCTTATATTTTTTATCAATCCTGGGAAGGACTGATGGAACTGAATATGGTGTTTTCATAATTTGCATTCCTTCCTCCCAAATGTGGTCAATAATGGGAATTGTTCTTAATGTTTTCCTGGACTGATCTTTAAAATCTTAAAAAACAGATTGTTTGATAGGCATCGACAGGTGGAAACGATTTGCTGCTCTTTCCATCAAGGAGTGGAAACCACCAATATCCTCAGGCACAGAATCAGTTTCTCGAGGGGCTGGAGGAGAAGGCATGGGATTTAAATCATCATCTCACACATCGAAAACTGGTGGAGTATTGTTTTTATTGACATAAAAGCAAATACAGTGAACATCAGAGATGCATAGGCAAATATGTGACATTACAGCAATATATATAGAACAAGAACAAAGCTGCATTAACATAGGTGGAAGTACAATCCTTTGGGCCCTCTCAGGACTGTCTGTGTTGTTAATAGTGGTCCACCTCTGAGGAACTAGAGGAAAATAAAGACGTTAAGCAACATAGTGAAGATGTGAGGGGGAGGGGGGCGGAAGTTCTTATATCCATGTCCAATTAAGTTGGGTGTCTTTTCTTCCTCCCCCACCTCTAGTCCGTAATGCTTTAACCAAGGGGTCCAGATTTTACAGAATGTTTGGGGGCATCCTCTCGCCTGATAGGTTACCTTTTCTGCCACCATATGAAGGTCCACGTGGGCTCTCCATTTGGTTAGTGTGGGTGGATCTAGGGCTCACCAGTGATGGCTACGTCCCTCTTGGCCACTATTAGTCCCAGGTTGCATAATGTGAGTTTACTACGTGGTAGGTCTATCTCAGTGGGGATGCCCAAAACGGCATACTTAGGTTCTCTCTCGAGTTGCGCCCCGTCACTGCGTTTATTTCCCCCAGTATCTGGTTCCAGTATGATTGGATATAGCGACATTCTCATAGTGTGTGAATCCAATTACCTTGTTGTGTTTTACAGCATAAGCAATATGGTGTTTCTGCCCTACCCATGGAGTATAAGCGTGCCCTATCAAAATACACCCTGTGGAGGATTGGCGTAACCTTGATTTAATGGCTACTTCCCTTGGGTGCATGAGGGCTGCCTCCCAGTCGATATGTTCCAGCGGCTCGGTGGTAATCTCCCATTTAGTCTTTAGGGGCCCCAACCTATCAAGAATTTTATTCATTAATGTCTTATAGGTCCATAAGATGGCTTTGTTGGAAAGTTCCTCTTGCAATAACCTGCCTTCTAGGGGCGCAAACTCTGTAATGTCAGTTACCTCAATCAATTCCGCGCATGGCGCAGTCTCAGATATGAGTAGTTTTGAGTGTCAGCCAATTGGTACGTGTTTTGAAGCACGTCGAAGGTAATCAGGGTGCCTCCAGAAAAGATGTCTACCAGCTTGGAAATCCCAATTAAGTCCCATTGTCGGAACCCCGGGAGTTTATTAATTTCAGGTAGTCGTGATCCCTCCCATAGCGGGGACTCTCTCGTAATTTTGTTATCCCACTTCATTTGTCTCTACGCCCCTCTCCAGGCCTCTATCAATTGCTGAGTGGCCGGCAATAGCCGGCGGGTTCCTTTACCCCAGTAAAAATAATAGAGATGTGTGTGGCGTCGGAATTGGAGCTGTTCTAGGGTATACGTGGGGTGATCTCTCTGCGCGTGTCCCCAGTCATTAACCACTCCCAGATGGGCCGCCCTGTAATAGGACCTTATGTTTGGCAGTGTGAGTCCCCCATTGCATTGGTTTTGCTGAAGTGTCTGTATTTCCACTCTCGGGTGGGCCCCATCCCACAGTAACGTACGTAAGTCAGTGTTTATTGTTGTAAATATGGTCTCCTGTACCTTGCAATAAGTATCCTGAAATATATATAATACTTTTGGGAGCGTGATCGTTTTATATAGGGCCTCTCTGCTCATTATCGTTAGTGGAAGTCGCCTCCACCTTTCAACATCTTCATGGAATTCTATGGTGACCCGTCTAATGTTCTGGTTGAGGGCCAGAGTTCTGTTGGTGGTGATGTAGAGCCCTAGATATCGGAAACCCTCCCGGGCTATCCGAAAGCACTCTAGTTGTCACCCCACTGAGAATATATTAGATTTATCCCAGTTGATGTTATACCCTGCACCCCGACCGTACTCCTCAAAGATGCCCAAGATCCTTGGGAGCGTCTGGTTTGGGTTGGTGACTTACATTAAAATGTCATCGGCATAAAGCGATATGCGCTCGTCCCTGAGGGCACCTCCATCGTTGGTGAAGCCAGTTATTTCTGGGTGGGCTCTAACTACACAGGTCAGTGGTTCCAGAACTAAAGCAAACAGCAGAGTGGGCGGGGCCAACCCTGCCTAGTTCCTCTCTGCACCGGGAATGTCTGCAAGTTAACCCCATTAACCCAGACCTTGGCCACCAGGTCAGTGTAAAGCATGTTCACCCAAAGACCGGGCCGAATCCAAACCTAACCAGGGTTTGTTGCAGGAATGGCCAATGGACCGTGTCAAAGGCCTTTTTGGCGTCCAAGGAGAGAACTACATGTGGAGCGGCTCTGGTCTTTACTGTGTCTAGCCAATTGGCAAGTCAGCGAAGGTTGAGGAGAGTGGCGCGTTGCGGCATAAAACCAGATTAGTCCCAGTGTATAAGGGAAGTAATCACTGACAGGAGGCATGTTGCCAGGATGGTGGCCAGGATTTTGGTTTCTACATTAAGTAATGATATGGGCCGATAGGATCCACATTCATTTGAAGGTTTCCCGGGCTTATGTGTGACCACCCCTGTGGCTTTGCGAAGATCGGGCAAGAGTGATCCTTCTTCCCTGGAAGACTGAAACATGTTCAGGAGGTGCGGCGCCAGTAGTCTGGCATAACGCTTGAAGAATTCTGCAGGCACTCCATTGGAAGCCGAGGTCTTCCCAGATTTCTGTCTTCCAATGGCTTCCATCACGTCTTCTAGGGTCAGTTCTTCCTCCAGAGTGTCCCTGCTCTCCGGGGAGAGGGTGGGAACCTCTATTGTGTGAAGATAAGACTCAATTTGCGCGCTGTCTGCCAGCGGCCTGGATCTGTACAGTTCTGTATAATAGTGGGCAAAAGCGCTTGCTGTATGTGGGGCAGAGGTGTGAATCTCATCTTGTTCATGTACGGAGGCTACTCATCTCGTTTCCCTTCCTTTCCTGCTCAGCCAGGCCAGTAGTTTTCCCGCCTTGTATAGGCGATGTTGAGTGGCTAGGAATTGGGTCTTCACTTCTTGATTGGCTAATGTCCTGTATTCCATCCGCGTTATCTCTATCGGACGTAGTACGTGTTGATTTACGTTAGAGTCTATTTGCTTCTCCAGCTCTAGTAATCTACTTTCCAGTGTCTCAATGGCCCGTGTCTCCTCCCTTTTTTGTCCGGGCTATAGTGTTTTGGGCCCCCTCCAGCAGCACTGTTGTATATGCCTCCCAGAGGGTCACCACTGAGGACACAGAGCCCTTGTTCTCCTGGAAGTAGAGTTCCGAGTCCACTCGGATCTCATCAGCAATCTCTTTGTCCTGCAAGGCCCCAGCCTGCAGCCTCCATTCTCGCCTGTTGCCCGTAGCCTGTCCACCTATCTTTAACCAGAGGGGTGAGTTGACAGAGATGCCCCATGCCAGGTATTCCACTTTTTCCACCGCTTCCACTTTTCCCACCGGGGCGAGGAAATAATCTAGACTAGAAAACACCTTATGGGCTTCTGAGAAATACGAGTATATACGGTCTATTGGATGGTATCGGCGCCACAGGTCACTCAAGCCAAGTGTTTTCTGAAATTATTCCAATGGGGTGGGGGTGACGATTTCCTGGCCCTATATGCGTGCGGTTGATGTGTGGATCTGTGACGTCATTGAAGTCGCCACCTATGATGCGTGTGGAGGGTACCGAGTCTAGCCATATCTAGCTATTTTATATAGTGTGCGCTGTTGCAGTCTCGGGGGTGCACAGACACTAATCACTGTAAGTTCTCTACGTCCCCATGTCCCCTTCACTGCTACAAACGTGCCATTCGGGTCTGTCCATGTTTTCAAAGTGTGAAAGGGTGTTGACCTCCTAATCATAATGGCGACTCCCCTGGAGCCCGAGGAGAAGCCTGCATGTGCGAGTGTGGTGCATGCGCCCCTTCCTAGAAATGTACAGTGGGTGCCCTTAAGATGCGTCTCTTGCAGGAAGACGATATCTGGTTTAAGTCTTCTGATGTATGTGGCCACCAATCCTCTTTTGATTTTGTTGCCTAGCCCATCAACATTCCATGTCATCACTGTATAGCTTCCCTCACCCATTGTATGTATTCACATTTTGTTAAAGTATGTCCATTTGCCTTGCCTCTATATTGAGTACTGTCTTCTGTGTCCCTATTCTCAGAGATTTTATACATAACTATGCATAACAATATAACAAACCCCAAACAAATTCTTTGGCATCTCTCTTTTCTCCATTCGTACCTCCCGCCCCCACACTCTCCCTCTACCCACGCCATCCCCCAACTAGTCAACATGACAATTGTTGCACAGGTGGAGCTTGAGAGGTCTGTCACCCCCTCCCCCTACCAAATAAAACCCCCTTTCAGTAACTAAATATTACGGATTCAGTAGAAGTCGTATTGCCTAGTGGGCTTAGTAAACAGTGCCTACAACACTGAGTAAAAGTCTTACTTTTTCTCGGTGGCTGATCAGCCCCAGCATCTCAGCCTTCTTCGCCACTTTTAGATAGTAGTTCTCCAGGAATCTCAGCGGCTACAGACTCACAACCCGGTCCCGCAAGCTGACGGAAATTTTGTAGAAGAGGGTGGTCACTTTCCACACCTGCTGAGTCTTCTTTGTTGGAGGGATCAGTTGTGATGTGATCCCAGGATCTGCTGTGCCGTTGTTCTCCTTTTTACGGTGCAGTGCCTTCATCAGAGGCCGACATCTGTGTCTTCCTGTGCGTGAGTCGTTTAGCACGAAAGGGTGTTTCTGTGCGCACTCTTCGGGATTCTGCCAGTCTACGCAATCTTTTACCCCTTGACATTCCCGTCCCCGAGCTCTCCAGCAGTCTCGCATGGGTATCTCCTATTGACCCATGCCCTCGGGGCATGGGAGGAAGGAGAAGGGAACAGCAAGCGCAGGTCCATTGGAGTCCACCCCCATCACCGCGGAGCTTGCGCAGCATGAAGAAAGGCCCACAGGCAGCAGGACCGAGCACCGATTAGCGGTGAACTTGAGTAATCATAACTTGACAGAGAATGAAGAAGCTTTCCTGAACAGAGGACTAGGCTTCGTTCCTACTAACAACGGAGACCCGTTTATGATTCAGTGTGACTTGGCACAATTTTTCAGAAAAATCAGACTCCACTTCTTCTTCAAAGACAAACAAAGGGATGACATGCTGCTAGACAGCGAGGACACTGATAGGGGCTTGAGACTCAAGTGCACTTTTAGTCCGCCTAGCCATTTAGTACCAGACCAGGTACTAACATTTGAAAAGGCTGTGTCCCATGATGTCTTGGAAATGAGCACGGGGGTCGGTAATCACTACCTCAATCTACCTTCTATTGAAAAGAAAGCTTTGGATTCTCTAACCAAGGATACCTCTCTCACTATCAAACCAGCAGACAAAGGCGGCGCGATCATCATTATAAATACCTCTGACTATCGTGCAGAATGTCTCAGACAGCTTACAGATGAGCGATCTTATCGTCTTCTGCAAACCGATCCAACAGCAAGACTTATGAAGGAAATAGGTGACTTGGTGGAAGAAGCTAGAACAGAGGGTTGGTTGTCAGCACATGAAGCCAGCTCCCTCACTACTGCACACCCTGTTATGCCATATTTCTATGCCTTACGGAAGGTACATAAGCCTCAAAGGCCACCAGCTGGGAGACCGATTATTTCGGGACTGGGATCACTTTTGGAACCATTATCCACTTTTGTGGATCATTTCTTAAGACCTTTGGTCAAAGAGATACCTACGTACCTTAAAGATACAAAAGATGCTTTACAATTGCTCCCCAAAATTGATTTTAACATCGAAACGGATCTCCTCGTCAGTTTTGACGTCGAATCCTTAAACACATGTATCCCCCAGGACGAGACTCTAGATGCTGTGAGATCTCTCCTAGACCAGACACCTACAGAAACAAACACACCAGTATCTCTTATCATGGAATGTGCCAGGCTGGCAATAAAGGAAATCTTCTTTAGATTCGAAGACAAAATCTATCTCCAAACATCGGGTACTTTGATGGGGAGTGTTTTCGCCCCCAGCCTGGCAAATTTGTATGTACACTTGTTTGAGCAACAACACGTACTCATTGAGAACAATCCTTTCCGCAAACATATTATTGTGTGGAAACGCTACATAGACGACATTTTCGTCATCTGGAGAGGAGACGCTGTGACCATAAATGAATTCCACCTATGGCTGAACATGCAGAACAATTTTCTCAACTTCACAGTTGAGTTCAGCCTAGAGAGCCTGTCCTTTCTGGACCTCCGCATATTTCCATCAGCAAGGGGTTTAGAAAGTGAACAGTACACCAAACCTATGGTAAGGAATTTGCTATTGGCATTTGATAGCTTTCATTCCAAGTCCCTCCGTCAAGGTTTGCCATTTGGGCAGTTCCTTCGAATTCGAGGGAACTGCTCTACCAAAGAAAACTATGAACGACATGCGAACATGTTGTCTCGTAACCTCCAGGAGAGGAAGTATCCTAAGAAACTGATACGCCAGTTCTATAAAAGAGCTACAAACAACAATCGTGAAGCGTTGCCAGAACCAACAGGTCCCAAACCACCTTTGACCAGGCTTACCTGTGCAAGTACATTCAGCACGCTGTCCAACAGGATTCAGAAGAGTGTGCGCAGACACTGGCACATTTTGAATGTAGGAACAGATAAAAAAAACCCTCCCCCTTTTTTCATTCAAAAGGGGCGCAAACTTGCGTGACAGCCTGGTGCACACGAGACCAAGGGGTGGTGTACCTTTGAGACAAGAGACGCTTTGGAACTTGCCAGCCGTCCAAGGACATTTTCCCTGCGGCACATGTGCGGTTTGCTCTCAAACTAGACACACAACCGAGGTAGACATCGGGATGAATAGACCTTGGAGGCAGTTAAAACACACCAACTGTAACAGTGAGGTTATTTGTTTGATAACGTGCCCATGCCTGAAGAAATATGTTGGCATGACGACCAGAAAGGTCAAACAGAGAATCATGGAACATAAAAGCACCATTCGGTGCAAGAAACAATCGACAAGATTGACAAACCATTTCTTGGAAATGAAACATAAACCAGAAGATATGGTTTGGACGATTCTCGAACAACCATACATACCTTTGCATGTTACCGGCATCTCCAAATTCTTGTTCAGAAAGGAACAACGGGAGGAGGAGCCTAGCGCGCAACCAAGATGGCCGCGTAGGTGCGAGGCTCCCGAGGACCTCCGCAACCTCCTACGTTTATCCTGACTTCATCCTGCATCGGTTGAGGGAACTGTGTCGGTGAGCCTGAGCCGAGGTGGTACCCGTTTCCCGTTTTCGAATCGGACCTCGGGTGCCGGAGCGAGCACCGATTGAAGTTTGCGGCCTACTTCTCTCCTGACCCCGGATTCGCGTTTGGGGGCGACCCGGTGGCAAAGTGAACAACAACGGCGGGCTGGGCCTGGCGAGTCGCGTACCCCGCACTTTCACTTTCACTTTCGCGCCCCCTTGCTGTCTTTGCAAGTGGGATCGCGGCGCTCTTGGTGTTGGGGTGGCCTCGCTGGGAGACCCAGCCTGCCTGCCTGCTGTGGCCCGCTCCGCTGTCCTGAGGTGGCCCCCCGGAGCTCGTGGCCTGGATTGCTCGCTTTTTACTGCGTGGCTGGTGAGGGTGTGAGACCCGCGACGATGGCCACTAAACAAGATGGAGATCGGTTGAAGGCCAAGTCGACCCGGCGTGGCGCCGCACATCAGGCCAACATCATGGACCGCTACACCCTCCCGAAGGGATCTCCCGGTGGACCGCACAAGTCCTCTGAGTGCCCCCCGGATGCCCCGTATTTGCCCACAGATCTGACTCTGCAAGACGTCATGGGCGCCATTGCTGAGATGAAGGCCTCGGTGGGCCAGCGGTTTGACACGTTAGCGCATAAAATCGACGCAGTCCTCGTTGATGTCGGCCTGGTGAGAGCTGATCTCTCGAAGACCAACGACCGGGTCGATTCTTTGGCCCACACCGCGTCGGGCCTCGCGACTGAGGTGGCGGCCCTTCAGACGGAGGTACACCGGCTTCGTCAGGCGAGTGCGCTCATGGATCGGCGCCTGGAGGATTCCGAGAGCCGGGCCCGGAGGAATAATATCCGCATCATCGGAGTACCTGAGGGACGGGAGGAGTCGGCGGCGGATCTTTTTGTGGAGGACCTGATCACTACCCATCTCCAGCCTCGGGGACTGAGTACATTTTTTGCGGTGGAGAGGGCTCATAGAGTTCCCGGGGGAAGGCCGAAGGTCGGAGCCCCTCCGCGGCCTCTTATTGCCCGTATCTTTAATTTTCGGGACAGGGATGCGATTCTGCAAGCCTCCAGACTGCAAGGGCCGATTAAGTTGGAGAACATGGAGGTGAACTTTTATCCTGACTTCACCCAAGCGGTCCAGAAGCAGAGACTGAGCTTCTTGGGCGTCAAGCGGCGGCTTCGGGACATGAACTTAAAATACGCCATGCTCTTCCCGGCCAGGCTGCGGGTGGAGGTGGATGGTCGCACTCACTTTTTTGACCGTCCTGAAACGGCCGGGGACTGGCTGGACACTTTGTCTGGGGGTCGGGATCGGGATGGCGGGGGGGGGGGCTGCGGGAGGAGAAGGCCCACTGGACCGGGACTGAGGTGCTGATACTGGGACTCACTCTGGACGAAGATGCTGCCGCTTTCGGCCAAGCTTAGGGTCTCTCGTTTTTTGTACTCGTTCTCCCTCCTTTGTAGGTGGTGCGGGGTCTCGAAGGGGTACTCTTTCCTCCTCTAGGGGGTTTACCTAGTTTCAACTATATAGGGGCGACAGGCACACTGCAAGTTGGGGGGGCTGTTTGGGCTCATGCAGGGGTGCAGGGAGGGGGGAGTTTTGTTGGGGCGGTTGGGTTGGGGTGGGGTGTTGTTCATTTGTACCACAAGGCAAAAGTATTGTAGTGCTATTCCCAAAGTGCTCTCGGGGGGGACGAGTGATTGCTTTCGTTTATGATGGGGGGTAGGGGACTGAGTCTTTTGTCCTGGAACGTTAATGGACTGGGGGACAGGATAAAACGAGGTGTGGTCCTGCAGTTCCTGAAACGAATTTCACCTGACATAGTTTTTCTGCAGGAGACGCACCTCATTGGCAACTCCTTTCGTGCTATGAACCGACGGGGCTACCGCCTTCTGGCCAATTCGGGCTTCACGTCGGGTTCAAGGGGTGTGGGCATCATGGCCAAGACCTCGCTCCCGTTGGAAGTTGATGAGGTGCTCCATGATGACAGGGGACGTTACACTTTTCTGGTGGGTAGAATGGAGGGCAGAGTGATTATTTTTGTTTCTGTCTATGTCCCGCCAGGGTTGCAGACGACCACCTTTGCGGATCTGGGGCGCCTCCTCCTTGGCCTTCCGGAGGGGATTCTGGTGGTTGGGGGGGATTTTAACGCTGTGGTTTCCGGAACTGAGGACCGTCACCCCCCTAGGGATCTCCCCCGTGCCCAAGCGTGGTTGTCTGGCCTATTGGATGCCTTGGGGCTGGTGGATTGTTGGCGTTTGAAACATCCTACGCAGAAACAGTACACCTTTCATTCCGGGGCCCATGGCAGTCTATCAAGACTAGACTATGTCCTGGTGCCGGCGGCGCATGCGGGGAGGATCGGGGAGGTGCGCCATTTGGCGCGGGGTATTTCAGACCACTCCCCGCTCTTATTGCACTTCGATATTCTCCCGAGGGGAGAGGGTAGGGTGGCCCCGATTAATCCCTGGTACCTGCGTGACCCCACCATTCGCGCAGAGTTGGTTAAGTCCCTTAAGCGATATTTTGATGATAATGTGGGGTCGGTGTCATCTGCGGTCTCGCTATGGGAGGCATTTAAGACGGTGATTCGGGGGGATGCCCTGTCCCTTATTTCCCATTCCCGGAGGCGCGAGCGGGAGGAGGTGACCCGTGTTGAAAATGAAATAACTGAGTTGGAGGGCGACCTCGAATGTGGGGTGACGGATGACAAATTACATGTTCTCCGACTCAAGCAGGCGGCCTATAAGGCCCTCGTCACGGAGGCGGCCAGGGGCCTCAGTAGAGAGCAACAGGGGAGACTGTATGATGTGGGTGATAAGGCTGGGAAATTGATTGCGTGGCTGGATAAAAAGGAGAGAGCGAGTCGAGTTGTCCCGTCGATTGAGAAACTGGATGGTGTGTGTGTCACGGAACCGGAAGAAATAGTCGATTGCTTTGCAGAATATTTCCGTGGGGTGTATTCCCCGGTGTCCTCCCGCTCGGAAGAGGATTCCCATGCCCTGCTTAGGGATATCGCGCTGCCTTCCCTTTCGGAGGAGGACAGAGTGTTGTTGGACACCGCCCCAACCTCTGAAGAAATTGCCCTCGCCATACGCTCGGTCGCTTCCGGCAAGGCCATGGGTCCTAATGGTCTTCCCATCGAATTGTACAAGCTACGACCGGATACGCTGGCGCCGCATCTCCGTGCGATGTTCCTCGCAGCCCGTTCGGCGGGTTCCCTCCCGCTAGACCAGCATCTGGCTACTATCGTGGTCATTCACAAGGAGGGGATGCCGCGGGACCGGGTCACGTCCTACCGGCCTATTTCGCTGCTGAATGCGGAGCCCAAAATTCTCGCCAAGGTGTTGGCCAATCGGCTGGTTGGCGTGGTGTGCGATTTGATTCACCAGGATCAGTCTGGCTTTATCCCCCATCGCAACACTGCGCTTAACCTGCGGCGCTTGCATGGGGTGCTCGCGCGTGTCCCGTTTATACGGGAACCGGCCATTTTGGCATCCCTGGACGCCACTATGGCGTTTGACACACTTGAGTGGCCATATATTTGGGCGACACTGGCGAAGTTTGGGTTTGGCCCGGGATTCATCGGTTGGGTGAAATTGTTGTACTCGGGACCGCTGGCGCAGGTGGTTGTGAACGGTAGAGTGTCGGCTCCGTTTGAGCTGGGTAGGGGCACGCGGCAGGGCTGCCCATTATCACCGCTCCTCTTCGCGCTTGCCCTGGAGCCCCTGGCGGAGTGGCTGCGGTGGGAACCTTCTATTCGTGGTCTCCGATGGACCCCCGAGTATGAGGACCGCGTATCTCTTTACGCTGATGATATTCTTCTGTACCTGGCTTCCCCACGTAAATCACTGATAGTACTGGTTGATGTATTGCACTCATTTGGCCTCAACTCTGGCCTGGTCATCAACTGGGCTAAATCGTGTGTGTATGTCCTCTCTGGGGAGGATCCTATCCTTCCGCGGGGTTGTCCTATCCAGATCGCCCCGCGGGGATTTAGGTACCTGGGTGTCTTCATTACCCTGGACGCGGAGGCCCGATATAACCAGAACTTGCTTCCCCCCCTCCAGCGCCTGAAGGAGGACGTCGCGCGTTGGAGGCGCTTGCCGCTCTCGCCGCTCGGCCGGGCGGCATTGTTTAAGATGTCGCTGCCACGTTTCCTGTATGCTTTGCAGAATACAATGGACGTTGTCCCGGCGCGCTACTTTCGCGAGGTGGAGAGTTTGCAGCGCCGACTGTTCTGGGAGGGTAGGCCGCGTATCGCCCTGGCGAAGCTGACGCTCCCGTGGTATGACGGGGGGGTTGCCCTCCCAGATATCAAGCGATATTACTGGGCCTCCCAGCTGGCTGCGATCAATCACGGCCTTTACGGGCCCGCCCTAAACCCGGCCTTTGAGATGGATAAAATGTTACTGCCGGGTGGTGACTATAATCGGGCGCTTTATTCTAGCTCGCATGATGCGCGGCTGACGGGCCTCACGAGGGTCATGGTACGGGTGTGGCACACGGCTAACGTGGCGATGGGGTGGAAGGATCGCTTGACCCGGGCGACGCCACTATACGCATCTGAGCGGCTGGGCTCCCTGTGGACCTCGAAGGGCTTTGAGAAGTGGGACATGATAGGCATTAGCAGGGTGGGCGATCTCTGGACGAGGGGGGGGATTCAAAACGTTCGATGTGCTGCAGACAGAATTCCAGCTGCAGGACAGGGAGTACTTTCGCTATATGCAGATCCGTCATGCGTTGTGCTCCGTATTTCCGGACGTTGCCTCCATCCCGGAGTACTCCCCTCTGGAGGATAGAGTGCTAGATGGGCATGTCCCGGACGGCACGATTTCATTAATTTACAAAAAGCTCATCAATGACCGTTCTGGACTGCTGACCGGCCTTCGTGAGGCGTGGGGGGCTGATGGATTGGAGCTGGATGACGAGGACTGGGTGTCTGCGGTGGCCTCCCCGAAAGAGGTGGCCATACCGGCCCGCCTTCGCTTCGTCCAGCTCAAGATACTCCATAGGGTCTATGTTACGGGGCCGAGGCTGATGCGTATGGGCTATGCTGTGGACGGGTTGTGTAAGCGTGGGTGTGGTTCTTTGGGGACCTTTCTCTATATTCTGTGGGAATGCCCGGAGGTGGTGCGATTCTGGCGTGGTGTGCATGAGGTTTTGCAGGTAGTTACGCATGTGCCGCTGTTGCCTGAGGCGAGGAGATGTCTTTTGAATGTATGGGAGCCAACCGACTACTCAGTGCCGCAGACGTGGTGGGCGACTCTGGGATATATGGTGGCCAAACGTGACATTGCGCAACTGTGGGGTTCCCAGAGGTCGCCGACTGTCTCGGCGTGGAAGGACAACATGGATTGGTGTATGTTTCGGGAAAAGGTGGTGTATATTGCGAGAGGTAAGCCTGGGACATGGGTGAAAGTATGGGGCCCCTGGAACGCTTACCGTGGGGGAATCTGTACCCCGCCGCTAGTGCCTGATCCGTCACCGGCCCCGTCTCCTTAGCCTGTTTGTCTTCCCGGTTCTGGGCAATGAGGTTACTTAGTCCCCGTCCTGACCTATTCCCCCCCTCGATATTCCTATGAATCGGTAGGGTCCCCCCCCCTAGGGGAGCACATGCTGTTGTTTCCGACTGCGGGTTGCCTTGTGGACTTGTTTTTTGTTGTTATTTATATAAAAATGAAACCGTCGTGTGGGGTCCGGATGGTGTGGCTGCCAACGCCTCTTTCAACTCCTGTGAATTCCCTTTTGCCGCAACGTGCGTTCTATTGTCTGTATTACATGCTCCTTCTGTTTGCTAGCGGCCGGCCTGAAGGTTGTAGGCCCATCTTTGTATATTTTTTGGACTCTGTAATAAACGGTTTCAAAAAAAAAAAAAAGAAAGGAACAACGATGGGTTTTTAAACTCCATAGTGACTCTGAGGGTCTCAACGATGATATTCCTTGGACTTTGCTGTAAATCGTAAACTTTTGGAATTCATCCCTGTGATACCACTAATAACTGTTCAGTGCACTGACTACTTTCATAACTCTCTTTAAGAAGAAAGCTTACACTCCCTCTTTTAAATTTACTATACTAGTGACATAGCACATGGTAGGACATCTTTCACAACATCACACTATTTGCGATCGTGGGCTTAAATTTAAACTCGAACTGAGGGGCAATATAGGTCAGGATTTTCCTGCCTAGTAACAGAACTTGACAATCTTTATGTTTGGGGTACACTTTAGGGCTACCGTATTGATTTTATAAAAAAAATATTTTTGACCATCTATTTTTAATCATTCTAGTGTCTGAATATGTATCGCAAATTTAATTATATTTGCTAAAATTTTGCAGCTCAATTTTCGAGCCCTGTTATGTAGTAGCATCTGGCTGCTTCTGTTTGGCCAAGCATCTGAAATATGCGCTACCGCACGGGGATTTGTATGAGCGCATTATTTCTTAAATGCCTTTGTCTAATTACACATGGGCGAGTGCTTAAGACACTACATTTCCCATCACACTTAGCGCCCTGCTGTAGTCCACTATGCTGTAGTGTATGACAGAACACAAAATGGGCAGACGTTGCTTAGCAATCCATGACGCATTCAGTATGCGACGTTGCGCAACGAGACACAGGAGTTCGTTGTTCTTATAATTATTGGCAAAATAAAAGCTGCGCTCCCCACCATTGTCTACCGCTCGGAACAACCAGATGACGGACCGAGGTAGCGACGGAGAGGTGAGTGAGGCGGCATGTTCAGAGGTTCTATTTCACTGCGATGCTGTCTCTCCTTCATTTCGATATTGAGACGCTGTGCCCCATAGTACAGTATAGGGAAAAAGGTCCCAGAGTATATATAATAGAAAGCACAGTGAATAGGCCAAATTAAGAAATTAGAACGACAATATGAGTAAGCATGAGTGTTATTTAATCACACTCCGCAAAAGTATCATCTCATTTTAGATACAACAAAACATTCAATTATGCAAAATTAGGTGCAAGATAGTGCCCAGGGGAGGGGGATGGGAATCGTGTTGGTAGTGGTAATTAGGAGGGGGGAGGCAAGTGACACAAAAATTCAAACAGAAACACAAATTAATTGTTTTGGCAAAGTATTTCATGCCACATATTCAGACAGACATAGATTCATTGAGACATGTAATCATTTGAAAAACCATGTACATAGAAGAAAACACAGTGTAAATTACACTATTGAGGTACTGGTGTAGATGATAAGTCGACGTTTCGACCCCTTAAACCCAGGTGGGTGGATAGGTATTTTAAGTCCTTATTGCCGGGGTCTTCATCAGGACAGGGTCGCGGGGGTGAGGGGGGGAAGGGCACCTGTATAACGAAACAATAGTTAAAAATGGATTTGAAGTCCTAGAGCGGGCATAAATAGGACTGACTGGGTTAAATCACCATAGTTACCCTTAAAAGGAAACCTCGATAAATCCTGACTGAATCTCAAAAAAAGGGCGGGGCTGATGAGCTCCCAAGGTGGAGGAGAACAAAGACACCTGAAAATAAAGTGTCAAGGTGAGAGGGGTAGGATAATCATGTAGCTGATTAAGCAAGCTAAAATGTTGGTAACTCACTGAATGAAGATATTTCATGAAGGCAAAATTGGAACAGAGTCAAAGCCGTGGAACTAAACCATCGGTGAGAAGCGTGAGATAAATCGCAATCGATTGTGACCTCTACAAGGAAAACATCATAATAGTTATTAGAAAAAACGCTACTGAGGAAAAGAACGGGGTGACAGGACCAAGGACCCAACTCTAATATCCGCAAGAGCTAACACTCGCAGTAGTGAACAAACGTTAAGCTCTAGTCATGGTAAAAATGGGGAGAAAGATTAATGCAGCTAACACCCGTGTGGCAAGTAATAAAAAACACAGAGTAAACTAGTCGCCCGACTGCCTGAAATAGTATAGCGAACCGGGGGTATCCTGAATTAAGATAAGTAAACTGAAGCCAGCTCATGCAAAACGGCCGCTGAAAGCGGGGGTTCCCCTTAGATAAATCAACGGAGGGAGAAAAACCTTACCGAACCACACCAAGGGAGCGTTGCATCAACCCGAAGTGGATGGAAAGGCGCCGCGTCTAAGGACTGATTTATAACGTGGGAAGGACGCCGTCCACCACGACGCGTACCGGGACGGGCAGTCGCTAGATGCTGGCAAAAGAGTGTAATGGAAAAAAGACATCCAGAGGGTGTTGCAGGACAGAGGCAGAGGCACGATCCCCAAGCAGGTCCGTTTTCAACCGGAGAACCACGGCGAAATCTCAACGAGACGGAAGGTTTACAGATGGTAAGGGCC
Source organism: Triturus cristatus (assembly GCF_964204655.1). NCBI lineage: Eukaryota > Metazoa > Chordata > Amphibia > Caudata > Salamandridae > Triturus > Triturus cristatus. The sequence goes on along the minus strand of NC_140585.1, from coordinate 782,438,976 downwards.
AACAATAACCCTGTAGTCAACATCTCCTCCTATGCCTTGAGTACAGACGAACAACAAATTCTTTCTAAAGGTCTGGCTTTTGTTCCTACGGCCCATCCTAATTCATTTAACCTGAAATCCGAACTGCATGGTTTTTTCCGGAAAATCCGCCTTAGGTACTTCTTTAAGAACTCAGAAAACAACTCGTCCAAATCCTTCACAGGACTACGGGTCCCATCAAAGTTTGTGCCACCTACCAATGCAATGAGCAACAGAATCTTGGCCTACGAAAATATGGTTTTGAGTGATGTTAATACTCTGTTATTGACTTATAAACATACCATACCCAATACAAGTAAACCTGAAAAAGCCGCATTGCTAACTCTCAAAAATAACAAGGATATTGTGATTAAATCCGCCGACAAGGGTGGGGCCATAGTGGTGCAGGACACCAGTACCTACAAGTCAGAAATCATGAGGCAATTGCAAGATGGGGTGAGTTACTCCTTATTGAGATCCGATCCTACAAAAGACTTGGCAGATGAAATACATCGAATCACCTCTGAAGCGTTGGACTTGGGATTTCTGAGCAAACTGGAATTTGATTATCTAAATCAGAAATGCCCACGACTACCCACGATCTACACTTTACCCAAGATCCATAAAGATATGCTCCATCCGCCTGGTCGCCCCATTGTGTCCGGATGTGGTTCACTACTAGAACCACTCTGCAAATGCATAGATTTCTTTTTGAAACCCATCGCAGAAAAGATGGAAACATACTTGAGGGACACAATGCAAGTCATCACCTTGGTTGACCAAAGACCATTTGATCCGAATGAACAGCTACTTGTAACTTGTGACATTGTGTCATTATACACAAGTATTCCCCAAGAACCAGCATTGGATGTCATACGGGATGTCTTGAATCTACGACCTACCCCAATGAGAGTACCTACTGAATTCATTTTGGCGCTTTTGACAATTGCCATGAAGAAGAATTTCTTCTATTTTCAAGGGAATCACTATGTCCAGACAAAGGGTGTGGCGATGGGGGCGGCCTTCGCGCCAGATCTAGCCATTCTTTACATGGACAGTTTTGAACAACTACACGTCTTGAATAACAATCCCTTCCATCATCATATCGATTTATGGAAACGATATATCGACGACATTTTACTCATCTGGAATGGTGACGCTGCACAACTTAAATTATTCCATGAGTGGCTGAACCAACGCGATCTGGACATCCAATTTACCATCAAATCTGACGCCCATGAGATACCTTTCCTTGATCTAAAGATTTTCAGTGAGAACAATAAACTATGCACTACCCTATACAGGAAACCTGCCGAGCGCAATTCTCTTTTAAGGTATAGCAGCTACCATCCACGCGGTTTGCGTGATAACCTACCGATAGGACAATTTTTGAGGATCCGGAGGAATTGTACTAAACGTACAGACTATCTATCAGAATCCGAAGATCTCAGTACTAGATTGATCTCTAGGGGCTATCCTAAACGTTTGGTCAAGAGAGCCCAAAAGAGGGCTTGGTTCAATCCAAGAGAAACTTTATTAGTGGCGAAAGATCATGATGACTCCGCTTCAAACAAAATGATTTGTGTTACCACTTTCTCGACAAGGAGCAACGCCATTAAGAAAATCATAAACAAACATTGGAGTTTGGTCTCAACTGAGATTGATCAACCCAACCTGCCGATGCATTCCTTTAAAAAGGCCATGAGCATTTAAGATTACGTCGTACATTCCTTCTTGGATGATCCAGCTGAACCGACCATCCAGTCACTTTGGAACCTATCCCCCATCATAGGACACTACAAATGTGGATCGTGTAAAGCATGTCCAACAACCACACAGACTAAAGAGTTCATCTACAAACACCACACTATCACGTTGCGTGTTCACACAAACTGTAACTCTACTAATGTGATCTACGGGATCACGTGTCCTTGTGGCTTCCTGTACATCGGCCAAACACAGCAAAAAATAAAAGCAAGGGTCCTCCAACACACAGAGCAGGATCAGATGCCGTGTTGCAGGGGCCCCCCTGGTCGAACACTACAGTCTATTGGGTCACAGCCCTGACCAAATGCAATGGCTTGTCATTGAAAAAATTGAGTTGGGCCCACGAGGCGGCGACATAACCTCACTCCTCACTGTGAGGGAATCGAAACTCATGATCCGTCTAGACACGATTAACAATGGTTTGAATGAACTCGATCCCAGTAATGCCCAATTGGGCGCATAAGAGATCTAAGCAGCTGGTCTAGAATGAATTTTACTCCAACATCTTTCTGTAAGCAATCCCTAGATGCCATTTCTTCTCCTTTTTTTCAATTTTGTGTGCTCTAGCAAATATGGTTGTTATAGGTTCTCCGTCTATTTGCACTAATGATTATTCGTTTATCCATGATGTTTATGGTGCTCATTTTGGACTCTTCATTATTCTTTAAAGTACCATGGGCATAACTACAAATTAATGCTGTTGAAATGCCTTAGGTTTATCCATTTCTTCTCTGCCTGACTTATTTACAACTGCTTGATTTGATACACTTTTTTGTATTGTGTATACAGTGTTCTTTCAGAACGTCCAGGAAGATATGGTCTACTCATCTTAATCACATGTTATTTTGCTATATGATTAAGTTTTGTTTTTTTCACAGTTTTATTAAAGAAAGTATTCTGCTGTCTCTGTGGACGCTTCGACCTCTTACCCCCTCACTCTTAAGCTTTCGCTTCTTAATATAATTTAATTTTCCGCATTAGGGATTGCAGACACCCTGTGGATGTCTTTTTTCCATTACACTCTTTTGCCAGCATCTAGCGACTGCCCGTCCCGGTACGCGTCGTGGCGGACGGCGTCCTTCCCACGTTATAAATCAGTCCTTAGACGCGGCGCCTTTCCATCCACTTCGGGTTGATGCAACGCTCCCTTGGTGTGGTTCGGTAAGGTTTTTCTCCCTCCGTTGATTTATCTAAGGGGAACCTCCGCTTTCAGCGGCCGTTTTGCATGAGCTGGCTTCAGTTTACTTATCTTAATTCAGGATACCCCCGGTTCGCTATACTATTTCAGGCAGTCGGGCGACTAGTTTACTCTGTGTTTTTTATTACTTGCCACACGGGTGTTAGCTGCATTAATCTTTCTCCCCATTTTTACCATGACTAGAGCTTAACGTTTGTTCACTACTGCGAGTGTTAGCTCTTGCGGATATTAGAGTTGGGTCCTTGGTCCTGTCACCCCGTTCTTTTCCTCAGTAGCGTTTTTTCTAATAACTATTATGATGTTTTCCTTGTAGAGGTCACAATCGATTGCGATTTATCTCACGCTTCTCACCGATGGTTTAGTTCCACGGCTTTGACTCTGTTCCAATTTTGCCTTCATGAAATATCTTCATTCAGTGAGTTACCAACATTTTAGCTTGCTTAATCAGCTACATGATTATCCTACCCCTCTCACCTTGACACTTTATTTTCAGGTGTCTTTGTTCTCCTCCACCTTGGGAGCTCATCAGCCCCGCCCTTTTTTTGAGATTCAGTCAGGATTTATCGAGGTTTCCTTTTAAGGGTAACTATGGTGATTTAACCCAGTCAGTCCTATTTATGCCCGCTCTAGGACTCCAAATCCATTTTTAACTATTGTTTCGTTACACAGGTGCCCTTCCCCCCCTCACCCCCGCGACCCTGTCCTGATGAAGACCCCGGCAATAAGGACTTAAAATACCTATCCACCCACCTGGGTTTAAGGGGTCGAAACGTCGACTTATCATCTACACCAGTACCTCAATAGTGTAATTTACACTGTGTTTTCTTCTATGTACATGGTTTTTCAAATGATTACATGTCTCAATGAATCTATGTCTGTCTGAATATGTGGCATGAAATACTTTACCAAAACAATTAATTTGTGATACTGTTTGAATTTTTGTGTCACTTGCCTCCCCCCTCCTAATTACCACTACCAACACGATTCCCATCCCCCCTCCCCTGGGCACTATCTTGCACCTAATTTTGCCTAATTGAATGTGTTGTTGTATCTAAAATGAGATGATACTTTTGCGGAGTGTGATTAAATAACACTCATGCTTCCTATATTGTCGTTCTAATTTCTTAATTTGGCCTATTCACTGTGCTTTCTATTATATATACTCTGGGACCTTTTTCCCTATACTGTTCTACACCCAGGTCCCAGTGATTTTTGGGTATACCCCTTTTTCTAATGATAGTGCCCCATAGTAAGCACGGAGTGCCATTAACATTATTAAATTGCCCCAAAATGTCGGGAGTGCATGCAGGTTCTTGATCTTAGTGCAGACTCTGATAAGCATGTACAAGAATTGGTAAAGACAGATAGGAAGTTTATCACGCTGCCTTTGCCACTGAAGTTGCCGAGAAAAGAAGCCCGAGCATTGCGGTCTTTTTGCACTTTATTCATTAATTTTCAGCTTTCATTATGCCATGTTAAAATACCAGCAACAATCACTAAAGTGTGCCATTTTGTTAAGTCCATTGTAAACCTAAGGGTTGAATGAGAAGTAATTTGAGCACTGGTGGTGGGTCCAAAACCCGGACCACTGACTGCACTTTATTCATTAATTTTCAGCTTTCATTATGCCATGTTAAAATACCAGCAACAATCACTAAAGTGTGCCATTTTGTTAAGTCCATTGTAAACCTAAGGGTTGAATGAGAAGTAATTTGAGCACTAGTGGTGGGTCCAAAACCCGGACCACTGACTGCAGTTCTTGTTTCTTTTCTCCCCTTGTTTACAGAACATTGCCTCACGCCCTGAGTTGTTACCAGGAGTGGTGAGAAGTCCACCCTTATTAATACAGGTAAGAAGAACACATTATTATTTTTATTTTTTATTTTTAGAATACAAGTTAATACTGCAGAGAACTACTCATTGATTGAGGACGCTGTTTAAAGTACAGGCAGTACATTCGAATATTATATTGTTTGGATCATGATACATGGTGTAGTATTCTCCTATTATTATCTATCTCTTATGATAACTTGCTCCTAGCTGCTCAGCCTGTGTGAGTGTTCTGAGTGGAATGTTTGGTGTATGTGCTGTGCTTGGAATGCTTGGGTGACTCGATGAGGAGTGACAGTTGGTGAATGGGGCTGAGCAGCTAGCAGGCTGCTCCAGGTGGGGCTGCTGACAGAGATCTACACATGTGATATATTGAAGATACTTGCCTGTTTATCTACTCTTCAATAAAGCTACGTTGATTTCTTCCCACCAGCATTGTCCTGATTACTACACTTATTTTTGGCGACGAGTTGCAGACGTCCCCACGCTCAACAGTGGGTACAAGTTGCCTGAGAAACCTCATCATGCTTTCTACATTATGCTAGAGAAAAGATATTACAAGTAACGGACGACTGGTTAAAGCAACAGGAACAATATGCTACAGAAATGACTCAAGAGGCCTCACCGGTATCTCTCTTTAAAGACATTCAGCTTCAAATGAAACAAAGGAAACAAGCACAAAGCCAGAGCGCTGTGCAGTCCCACCGGTGTCCATCACATCGGGGAGCCCCCACACATGTGTGCTGTACACTGTTCGAAGTAGTCTCCACTACAAGACTTTTCATTGATCCTGCGCAGAGAGACTTTTCATGTACAGTAAGTCACTTCCGTTGCTTCATGGACGCTGCGCAGAGTATGACAAAATTTGCATGCGGATGCCTGATTTTTGCCTGCGTTGGAGTAGTGTTCCCTACACACCAGGATCTGAATAGATTCAAGCATGAAGGTGCGCAATCTAATTTATATCGAGTTTGGTAACCAAATCACCAGCTACAGACTGTCTTTATGTTAATGGTGATTGACAGATTAAAAACCTGTGAGTGGACGTAGCTGAGGCCAGACACCAGCTATGCCTTGCGTGTCTCTGGAAGGAAAAAGAAGTGAAACATTAATGTCACAAGCCTTTTCTGTCTTTAAAAATGTGTCCACTGGATTGTGTCTAGTCATGGACTGGTTACTGCCACATGAAACCTCACGTACATTTTCTTTTGTGTGTTTCTAACTACGAGATTTCAACGTGATGGATTCCTTTGTGTATGTTTGCCCTGGTATTGACTCAACATTTACATCAGTGACACTTCATATGAAGCATGCCAGGAGTGCGTTACTTGTTCAGGTTTGGACTTAGTGGTAAATTCATTTCCATTTATTTTTGGGCCCCAGCCGTCACCTCCTCTTTTGGCAGTTCAACCGCCACCTTCATGTTTAAAATATAAGCGGCACGAGCTCCTACCCGCATATTGTTGATGCGCTGTTGGCTCCCAGCTCCCTCTGTGACGAACTGACGCTTGGTGCTGCAAAAGGACGCTATGCTGTACAAGCGTGCCTAGAGCCACCCGGTACTAACGTTAGGGAACGTGCCGCTATGTTGGCATTGGCATCTTTTATCAAGGCCTGTGCCCGCTTTGCCAATCACATTGTTCAGCTGCAATAAAGTTTTATTGAAACTGGACGGAGTCTGGGAACAACTCCGTGATACGATGACCTGATCAAGATGAAGATCAGTTACAGTATGGCGCTTTGAGGTACTGTTTTCTACATTTGGCGCCACATTCATTTCATGGTCAGACTATACGCGGCAGTGTGGTTACTTTATAGTGCTTTCTATTTTTGACGTCTGTACAACATCAACAGTGACTCATTTTTGGAGGTGGCATTCTTTTCTCGAGTGCAGCGTAGTATTGTAAAAATTGTGAAATCTTGTTTACATGCATCTCTTCATTCTCTCCTCTGTGTTATGCTGTCATCTAGTGACAATTTCTTACATTTTGCATTGAATGTCTAATTGATTTTACAGCTTATAGCGTTCAGCTTCCATATTTCATTAATTTAAGTTTCCCTTACATTGGGGATGTTTAGTTATCTTTACAGGGGTTTAGCTGAATTTCACATGGCCCCTACATAGGGGTGGAACCTTTTCTTGGGGTAAGTCTTCCCTTACATGATGGTTAGGTCCTATTTTATGCCATATTTACATTTGTACCCTTACACGAGGGTGGTCTTTTTGATTTGGTTGCAGGGGTGGGTTCCTGCATGCTTAAGACGCCTTGTGCCGCACAAGTTTATTTTGCAGGGGTGGTCCCCTTGCGCCGCACAAGTTTTGTTGCAGGGTTTTTACCTTTCTTGCCTTCTCGTTTTTGCATTCACGTTTTGTACTTGCCAGAGTTGTCCCTTGTAGTTTGTGGGGACAGGACATTGGGTGCAAGTCCCTTTGTTCTCATGACATTATATTCTTTACATAGTGTGATTTTTACAAATCACAAGTTGTCCCTTTTTGGTTGGTGGGGGCAGGACATTGGGTATTAGTCCCTCTTGTCCACAGTCACATTCACGTTGTCCCCTGTTCAGGGTGGGGGCAGGATGTTGGGTCACATCCCTTCTGTCCACATTTACATACACGTTGTCCCCAATTTAGGATGGGGGCAGACATTTGGGTCCCAGTCCCTCTTTCCACACCTTTACATGGAGTGGTCCCTATATGGGATTGTACAAGTTTTTGTTATCAATTTATTGCCTTTATTAAGAGGGGGAGATGGGTATTTCGTATTTCATATGTAATGTACTTTTTTCTCTTCTCCTTTGATCTTGCTTAGTCTCTATCCCTCTCGTGATGTCGTGTCTGTCATCCCTGGGTTACTGACTATTTTACTTATCTATTGCTGTTTTTATTACAGTCTTAAGATGTTTGGTACATGTATTTGTCTTATACATTTATGCTTGTAGTTTTAAGACGTTTTTATTATTTATCTTATCTTGTACTTTTATGTTTATAGTTTCTAGATGTTTAGTTTCGTCTTTCTCTTATAAGGAAAGAGATAAGTAGTATTCTCCTATTATTATGTATCTCTTATAACTTGCTCCTAGCTGCTCAGCTTGTGTGAGTGTTCTGAGTGTAATGTTTGGTGTATGTGCTGTGCTTGGAATGCTTGGGTGTCTGGATGAAGAGTGACAGTTGGTGAATGGGGCTGAGCAGCTAGCAGGCTGCTCCCGGTGGGACTGCTGACAGATCTACACTTGATATATTGAAGATACTTGCCTGTTTATCTACTCTTCAATAAAGCTACGTTGACTTCTTCACACCAGTGTTGTCCTGATTTGTACACATGGTAATTTCTGTTTTTCTTTTTCTACAGGTATCAACAACATCCCTGTAGTTTCTTCTAAAAAAGTATTACACAGGTGATTGTAGGTTGTATCGCTTCCTTTATCCAGTTTTAAATTCACTGGTTCTGGTTTTTTACACTTGTTTATTCACACTGGATATTTTGCAGTAGTAGTATCATCTAGGTCCTGAGGAAGGCCACGATCTCATAATGATCATGATTGGCAGAAACATGTAGACCCTCTATTCTGACTAGCGTGCTCGCAAATTGTATTAAACTGCGCTTGCACTGTTTTTAACTCTTGACACCAAGAGATACTAAATAAAACGTATATCTCCTGGTAGCCAATTTTTGATCACATTGTACACTGCATTATATATACATTCACTTATATTTTGTCTTGCTCCTTTGATCTTAGGAGATCTAGCTATTTGATCGCAACAAAACATCCGCAAGCTCCTCCATTACAGTGAAGGAGTTGTAGCTCCTTGGTTGCACTAGGTTTGCAGCCAAGAGGAGATCCCAGATGATGAAGCACGCCACTCTGGTGGGTAATGGGATTCCGTCCTCTTAAATAGGACTTCCCTGTTACTCTGTTCTTTGTACTGCTTGTGCTTTTCACTAGACCCACGGATTCTTGTGTTTGTTATGTATCAAATGGAAATCTAGTTTGCGCAGGTCTATAAAATCCTTCCCTTAGACTCTCCATTCACTCCGTTTTGTATGTATATGTATATAGGCTGTTCCTCAAGCCAGCTCCACGCCTCTTCTGGTGTTTGGAAAAAATGGGCTGTGTCTTGAAATAGGACCTTGAGTTTTGCCGGGAATAAAAGCATGTACTGAATCTTAAGAGCTCTCAACTTGATTGAGTCAAAGGTCCGTCTTTGTTTTTTGCACCTCACTGAAGTAGTCTGGAAACATCATTATTCTGGTGTTGAGGTATGAGATTTCCCCATTTTGTCTTGTCTCCCGTAGTATAAGGTCTTGGTTATGGAAGATTAGAAAACGCGCAATCAAGGGTCTCGGGGAAGCACCAGGTGGTGGTCGAAATCCCAGCATTCTGTGGGCCCTTTCGACGATAAAGCAGGCCAAGAACTGCGCATTTGGGAGGGAGTCTTTGAGCCATGTCAAAAGGAAAATTCCAGGGTCTCTTGCTTCCACTGCTTCAGGGTCTCTTCCTTCTACTCCTTCTCGAAAACCTATGAAGCATAGATTATTCTTACGGGCTCTGCTTTCTGCATCGTCCACCGTCCAGACCACCTCCTTCAGTGAGGCCGCCAGCCCGATGACCTCTTTCCGCTTGGTGTGGAATATATCTTCCACTTCAGAAATACATTGTTCGACTTTACGCAGGTACTGGCGCAACAGGTTCAACTCCTCCAGCACCTCTGCCATTTTCCCTTTCAGGACGTCTCGTGTGTATAGCTTGCAGTATGGCCGCATTGACTGGCATAGTATTGGCCTCTACCTCCGCTCCTTGTGGTGGGGGCAGTGCTTTGGTATATCTATCTAGTTTTCCCCTGCTTCGTGGGTTTGGGTTCTATGTCTATGTCTCTTGTCATGATAAAGTCTATGGCCAGGGTCCTCAGGCAGCAGCAACGATTCGGATGTTTCAGCTGCTACGGGAGCCCCCTTCTATCTTGGTGTCCTCTCTCCAGCGTCTCTGTTCAGTTTCCAGACTGCTCTTTCCTACTTCGTATTAGCATATAGTCCTTAACTTGTTTGTTGGGGAGAGAGAGAAGGGGAAGGGGGTGGGCGGTCTTCAGACGGAGGAGTTGTCTCACACTGTGGCTCCCTTTCCCTCTCGTACAGTAAGCCACTTTATCAAATGAACGTTGTTGAGGCCTGCGCTATCTTTTTCAGTGCCGCTTCCAGGTGTATCTTCTTCATAGGTCGGGGACCTTTAGTGTCTAGAGGGCATATAGCATTCTAGTGTCCCCGTTTATGCCTTCTCAGGTGCCCCTCTTGCTGTCACTCACCCTTGTTGGTGTTAGGCCCGCAGGTCTTACTGGGCTATGACTTCCAGAACATCCATTCATGCTCCAGACCAGGCCATGCAGAAAGATTTGCTCAAGGCCCTCGCCTCCACTCTACTTCTTTTTCATGTGTGGGCCCCCGGGGGTGGGGAGGTCTGGTCCCTTTGTCGGCTCCCCTGTATCTGGGAAGGACAGGCCCCCTCTTGAGCACGCCGTCTCAGGGTCTATGCTGCCTCCGGGACGTCCACAGAGGGATGCTCTTATAATCACCAGAGGGCTGGGGGGCCTTTCTCTTCTCCCACCCGTGTCTCTCCAGGTGTCCCACTCACCAGGCCTCAGTAATGATAATAGTCAGATGAGATCCTCCAACTACGCTGACTCGCGGTCGGCGATGCGGGCGCCCAGGGGGAAATCTTAATACTCTGTCCCGCTATGCCAGACTACACTGCACAAAGCTCCTTATCCTCCCCCGGGCAAAGGCCTGGGTGGGGAGTCCGAGCAAAGATCTGCAGCCGAGGGTCCCTCAGCCGCCTCCGGAGCCCTCATGGCCTCTCAGAATCTTGGCGCACTGACGCCGGCATGCCTCCCTTGTCAGTGCGTGCCGCTCTTCCACACCTGCGGGTCTTTCAGGCCCCAGTCGTTTTCTCCGGCAGAGCGTAAAGCCTCCCCCAGCCGGGGATCCCCAGAGAGCGGGATCAAGAGTGCTGGGCATCCAGACCTCAGCCCCCAGGTGTGTTGTCGGCTGCGGCAGAGACAGTGGGTGCCGGGCCGCCTCAGCTCTAAGCCACCCCCATCTTGGACCTCCGGATCGCAAGTTACTTCAAACTGTGTGTGGTGGTCAAAAATCTGCCGTCTGCATCACTGCCTCATCGTCGCTGCAACGAGGCAGACAGGGCGTCCCACCGCTGGTGTCTGATGGCTTCAGAAGGTCCGGATTGTTTACAGAATTTGTTTTGGGCTGTTGGAGCCGCCGATCGGCACAGCTAACCGGCCATGCTGCTGGCCACGCCCCCTGGTGGAGCATTTTGAATCTCACCTTTATCTTTTCCTCATCTTATGGAGGGACTGGATAATGTTGCGCAGGCATAGAAACCTGTGATTCTGAAGGAGGCATTACCAATGGGCATTACCAATGGTTGAGAATCTGTAGCAGGAGGGGGAGAAGGTATTTGCACTGATTCCGCTGCCACAGGAAAACGAGTATGGTAGTCATGCAACAGAGCTGCCAAATCGTGTCCCAATGCAACAGGCAGCTGTATCATTGGTTCGTGGCGTGGCATCATAAACTATAGTTTTCCTAACATTGGCAGTATTGAGGCCCATAATATTCATCCTCATCCTCTTCTTCCTGAATCATGACATTGAGTTGTGAAGGACTCTGAGCAGGACTAAACATTCCCTCATCATCAGATTCCTCTAAAAACTGACTTGGAGGCAAAGGAGCAATGAGAGAGGGTTCCTGCAAAAATCCTCATGTGAGAACATCGACAACAAAATAGGTGTTATTTACAAGGTAATAGGTCTCTTTAGTTGAGGGGGAGGCAGCAATGAAGCCTTCACTTGCCGTACAGAAGATGGTGGTCAATGACGGTGCAGTCGACGGCGACCGTGGAGGTGCTGTCGGCAATGGAGGCACCCTCAGCGATGGAGGTGCCGTCGGCAGTGGCGACGCCGTTGGCAGTTGAGGAGCCGTCGGCAGTGGAGGAGCCGTCGGCAGTGGAGGAGCCGTCGGCAGTGGAGGAGCCGTCGGCAGTGGAGGAGCCGTCGGCAGTGGAGGAGCGGACGTAGAGGTGGGCACTAATGGCGGTTTAGTTAACAACTACGTAAAGCCTCCTTCGTTATATTCTTAGTCGACAACACATCCTTCGACAATGGAAGCGCCGTCGTTGGCTGAAGTGGAATGAATTCCAACCGTGTGGTAAGCGTCAATGAGGTCTTTTTCGACCATGACTTTAGAACCTCTTCTGAGTGGATTTTTACAAGCTTAGAAGCAGTTTTTGAGGCAGATTTTTCCTCAGAAGGGAATGGACACTTCCCTTTTTTCTAGGTAGTTTGCGCAGACTCATGATGGGTCTTTTTCAGTCCTTTTTACAGTAGATACAATCCTTGTGGGGATTGTCAGCATACAGTCTTTTCTTACCACATGACCCACAAGGCCTGAAGAGTACTTTCTTTGAAGAATCTGACATTTTGAAACAGAAAATATCCAAGTTGTGAAGAAAACTGAGCAGAGCTCAGGGAGACTCCCGGTCACAATGACGTGCGGTAGAAAAGAGGGACTTGCCTCTCTTTGGAGTTTTGTAGAGGGTGCTGTTGTCTGATTGGTTATATTTCAAATTTGGTCCTTGTTTTACAAAATGATATGGATGGGCGACTGCAGTGAATGCTAAGTGCATGATAGCCTATGATAATGGTATTTACTGCTATTATAAAATTACTGTGAGACTCCCACCTCGACGGCGGGGATGATTCAATCATGTGAAGCTATGAAAGATCCAATACTGGATAAAGTTAGATCGGTAAGTAAAAATAAAATAAAATGCACACATTTTTTTCTTTTAAAAGTGAGGGATGGCGGGGCAGGGGTAGCAGGGTGAATCAATCCAACATGGGGAGTCTGGGAAGGTGTTGGGAAATCCAAAATAACATGGAGGAGGGCGGGAGGGACTGGACAGCAACACAGATGGTACAGGTGAAGTGAAGCGACACAGAAGATGCAGGGAGGCAACAGGGAGAAGTATACAGGTGGGCGCAACAAGGAGGGGGCATGGAGAAGTATTCCAGAAACAGAGAGCACACATGGAGCATAGGGGGAGATGAGCGCATAGGGGGAGATAAGCACATAAGGGCGACCTATGCACTCTCATGGAGAGCTTCATATGAAAGAAAAAATAGTGCTTGAAAAGCAAGCAGCAGAAGCAGGGATGCCAGCTAATCAATGCAACGATAAAAAAGCAATGCTCCATGGGAAGGTCAAACACAAGCTTGAGAAGCTGGAACGAAAGACAGCCAATGGCAAGCAATGGGTGGGGTTCCAGTTCGCTTCGTACTTGGTAAGGTACAATATGCCTCACAACAGACCGTGCATGTGCTGAGTAGGAGGCTCAACTTAAAAGTGGCATTATAAACTAGGCACTAGTAATGTGGCTCTGTTTGAAGTTGACTAAGAGCAACCACGTTCATCCCTCTCACCTATTCACATAGTGCATGTGGGTTTGACACTCAGCAACAACACACATTTCTTCTTCACTCCACTTGGTGTCACTGATTTTGAGACTGTTGCATTCTCAATAGCAATGACAGATCTCAGCCTTGCTTAAGCCACCTTACGAGATATATATGTGTGTGAGATGCACACAGTTTTACATAAACATGTATATAATATCTATTTCTAAATATGTAGACAGAAAGATAGAAAATCATGCTCTAGCATTGTGTAAAGAATATGCTACTTACCAGTATGCATCTGTTCTTGGCATGTAGAGCTGCAGAGCCACACACTAAGGATAAGATCGCCATCTGGTGTTGGGCTCGGATGATTGCAGGTTGTTGTTGTCTTCGGAAGAAGTCTTTGGTCACGAGATAGGTGACTCCTCCTCTGGACAACAGTGCGCATGGGCATCCACTCCATCCTCAGATTGTTTTTCGCCATGATGGGAAATGATGGAGTGTATAAGAAGTAAAGAGAAAGGATGTCCATGTGTAGTGTCTAATTAAGACAATGCTGGAACAGATACAGGTCCCGGGGAGGCGGGTGGGCGTGTGTGGCTCTGCAGCTCTACATGCCAAGAACAGATGCATACTGGTAAGTAGCATATTCCGTTCGAGGCATATGAGCTGCAGATCACACACTAAGGATAGACTATATAGCAGTGTCTCCCCTACCGGTGGTCACCTGTATCCGTTGCAGCAGTTTGGAATAGAGTTTTTAGGACAGCTTGGCCTACTGAAGCTTGTTGTTTGGATTGCACATCGACACAGTAGTGCTTAGTGAAGGTGTGTGTAGTAGACCATGTGGCTGCTTTGCAAATGTCTTCTAAGGGGATGTTCCCTAAGAATGCCATAGAAGCCCCTATTTTACGCGTGGAGTGCGCCCTAGGGGGAACTGTAAGAGTACGTTTAGCTTTCTGGTAACATATTTGGATACATTTAACTATCCACCTGGCGATACCCGATTTGGAAATAGGGTTGCCTTTATGTGGTGGAGCGAAAGCAACAAACAGTTGCTTGGTTTTTCGAAAAGGTTTGGTTCTGTCGATGTAATAAAGCAAGGCTCTTTTAACATCTAAGGTATGAAGTGCCCTCTCAGCTACTGAGTCTGGATTAGGGAAGAAGACTGGCAGTTCGACTGACTGGTTTAGATGGAAAGGGGAGATGACTTTAGGGAGGAATTTAGGATTTGTCCTAAGAACCACTTTGTTACGATGTAGTTGTAGGAAGGGTTCTTCAAGAGTTAAGGCTTGTATTTCACTTACTCTTCGCAGGGATGTGATTGCGACAAGGAAAGCCACTTTCCATGTTAGGAACTGCAGTTCGCATTTGTGCATTGGTTCAAATGGGGGACCCATGAGCCTTGTTAGAACAATATGAAGGTTCCGCACTGGGGAAGGTGGTAACCTTGGAGGAATAATTCTTTTAAGACCCTCCATAAATGCTTTAATGGCTGGTACTTTAAAGAGGGACAGGTGTTGTCTATTTTGCAAGTAGGCTGCTAATGCCGCTAGGTGTAGACGTATAGAGGAATACGCTAAATTGCATCTTTGCAAGTGTAGTAAATAACAAATGATGTTTTGGATGGAAGCATCCAGTGGTTGTATGTCATTGTTAGTGCAGTAAATGGCAAATCTTTTCCATTTTGCAGCATAGCATGCCCTGGTAGTAGGTCTTCTGGCTTCTTTTATGATATTCATACAGTCTGGAGGAAGGTTGAGGTAGCCAAACTCTAAGACTTCAGGAGCCAGATTGCCAAGTTCAGTGTTTGAGGATCTGGGTGTCTGATTTCTCCATGGTTCTGGGTTAATAGATCCGGGGAGAGATGCAGTTTTTGATGTGGAACTAGCGATAGTTCCAGAAGTGTGGTGAACCAGGGTTGACGTGCCCAAGTGGGAGCTACTAGGATGAGTGTTAGCGACTGTTGTTTCAGTTTGCGTACCACAAATGGAATGAGTGGGAGAGGCGGAAAAGCGTACGCAAATCTGCCTGACCAGTTCATCCATATTGCATTGCCCTATGACCGTGGGTGTGGGAACCTGGCGGCGAAGGTTGGGCATTTTGCGTTTTCTTGTGTGGTGTACAGGTATTTGTCTGGTTGTCCCCACATTTGGAAGAATGGGAGTAGGACTTTGGGGTGTAATTCCCATTCGTGTATTTGCTGTGTGTGGCGACTTAGGAGGTCGGCCACCTGGTTCTGAACCCCTGGGAGGTGTTCTGCTAGCAGGTAGATGTTTTGGAGAATTGCCCATCTCCAGATTTGTTGTGCAAGTTGGGACAGTTGTAGAGAATGTGTCCCCCCCTGCTTCTGTATGTAATACATTGTGGTCATGTTGTCCGTGCGGATGAGGACAGTTCTGTTTTTTAGATGCACTTGGAAGGATTTCAGTGCTAGGAACACCGCCAGAAGTTCTAGGTGATTGATGTAGAGCTGTTTTTGTTGAGTGGTCCACCTGCCCTGAGTGGTGTGTTGAAGGAGGTGGGCTCCCCACCCTGTGAGAGATGCGTCGGTGGTCAGCACAACTTGTGGAAGAGGCTCTAAGAACGGCCGCCCTTTGGACAGGTTGATGGTGTTCCACCACTTCAGTGAGCGGCTGTCCACCAACACCAGATCGGTAAGTTGTTCGTGGGCCTGGTTCCATTGTTGTGCTAGACATTCCTGTAAGGGACGCATTTGAAGGCGTGCGTGGGGTACTATGGAGATGCATGACGCCATCATGCCTAAGAGTTGCATGAACACTCTCGCTGGAAGAGAGTGTTGTCTTTGAAATTTTTTGATGAGATTTTGTATGTTGGCTATCCTGGCTGTGCTGGGATAAGCTATGGCCTTGGATGTATCTATGGTGGCTCCCAGGTATTGATGTACGTGGGAGGGCTGAAGTTGAGATTTTGGATAGTTGATGGTAAATCCCAAGTGGTGTGGGGTTTGAATAGTGCGGTGAGTATAGAGAACGCATTTTTCTAGAGTATTGGCTTTTATGAGCCAATCGTCCAGATAGGAGAAGACATGGATTTGTTGTCTCCTGAGATATGCTGCCACAACTGCTAAGCATTTGGTGAATACCCTGGGTGCGGTTGTTACTCCGAATGGGAGAACTGTAAACTGATAGTGCTGACCGTCTACCACGAATCGTAGATACTTCCTGTGAGCGGGATGCATAGGGATGTGAAAATATGCGTCCTTGAGGTCTAATGTGGCAAGGAAGTCGCCTTGTTGAAGTAATGGAAGGACCTGTTGGAGAGTGATCATGTGGAAATGATCCGATTGTATGTACTGGTTTAGTAGTCTGAGGTCTAGTATGGGTCTTAAGGTCTTGTCCTTCTTGGGAATGAGGAAGTATAGAGAATATACTCCGGTGCCCTGATGTTGTAGTGGAACAGGTTCTATTGCGTGTTTTTGAAGCAAAGACTGAATTTCCTGTTTGAGGAGCGTGAGGTGGTGAGACGTCATGGGACGGTGCTTGGGTGGTATGTTTGGGGGGGTGTTTATGAGTTCGAGGCAGTAGCCAGACTGGATAATTTGTCTTACCCACCTGTCTGTTGTGATGGAATTCCAGACAGGTAGGAACTGTTGGGAGTCTTCCCCCGACCGGAGTGGAATGGTCTGGGGGGAGTGGTGGTAAGTCACTGTTTAGTGGCTGGAGAGGTGCGGGTGTTGTTGTTGCCCCGTCCTCGGCCTTTAGTATTGTTTCCCCTGTAAGCTCCTCTAAAATATCCTCTGTTAGGGGATGTTTGACCTGATGTTTTGAAGGTGGAAGAGGTGTCTGTTCCCACATTTTTGGAAGCCCCTCTATAAAAGGAGCGACAAAAGGAGCCTCTGGGTTGAGTAGACTGCAATGCTCCCATTGATTTGACAGTCTCATTATCTTTCTCCATTTTTTCTAATGCAGTGTCTACTGCGGGTCCGAATAGTTGCTCCTGATTAAAGGGTTGAGCAAGAATGGTCGTTTGTACTTCCGGCTTAAAGCCGGAAATGCGCAGCCATGCGTGGCGTCTGAGCAATACACTTGTGTTGACTGCCCTAGAGGCGGTGTCCGCTGCGTCTAATATACATTTGATGGAGGCATTTGATATTAGTTTACCCTCTTGGATGAGGTCATTGGCCTGTAATTTGTATTGATCAGGCAGGTGCTGCAAAAGGTCCTCTAGTTGATCATAATGAGCCCTATCATAGCGAGCCAATAGGGCTTGTGTATTGGCAATACGCCAGTGGTTAGCAGCTTGTGCGGCAACCCTTTTGCCGGAAGCCTCCAAGAGTTTAGACTCTTTGTCTGGGGGCGGCGTGTCTCCGGTTGTTTGGGAGTTCGCCCGTTTTCTGGCATTTGATACGACTAGAGAGTCTAAGGGGAGTTGCGTTTTGATGTACGCAGGATCCTGTGGTGCCGGTCTGTATTTTTTTTCGATCCGGGAGTTGAGAACCCTGGCCCTAACAGGGCCTTTAAAAACCTCAGTGGCGTGCTTTATCACTCCCTTAATCATGGGTAGAATGTGAACGGTCTTTTGTGACTGCTCAAAGGTGTCGAGGAGAAAATCTTCCTCAGGTGTGTCGGTGTGCATGGTTACGCCGTGAAACAGTGCCGCCCTGTTTATAAGCTGACCAAACCCTAAATGGTCATCAGGAGGTGAGGGTTTTGAGGGGTATGGAGTGGGATCAGGCAGAACCATCTCCTGCTTAACACCTCAAAAACAGAATTCTTGCTTGTCTCCTCTCAGAAGTACACCCCCAATCTTGACCTCTGGATGAGCCACCTCACTGTTTTCAACTGCACTCCGCTCATCGTAAACTCAGTCAAATCTCTAGGAGTCACCATGGATAATAACCTGAATATGAAAAATCATATCAGCACTACATGTAAAGGAGCAAACCACTTGATTAAGACACTCAGAAACATCAAACCTTTTCTTCCACTGAAGGATTTCAAGCAGGTGGTTCTAGCGCTGGTCCTACCGAGAATAGATTACGGCAGTGCTACCCTCTGTGGCCTGCCCAAATACACCCTGGCTCCGCTAAGGGCTTCACTGAATGCTGCTGCTAGATTGGTTACAGACGACAAAAGCAATGAGCGCATATCGCCAGTCCTAAATACGCTAAATTGGCTCTCCTTTGAAGCACGAATCCAGCTAAAAATTGCCACGATGACCCACAAAGCAATCCACCTCAAGACGCCCAGGTATCTGGCGCAAAAACTCGAGCTATCTGGTGGTGCAAGAGTCTCTAGAAGCGCTACTACCTTACTTTTGAAACCACCTATCTTTAACAAAAAGAGAACCTCTTACAGAGCCTTCTCCGGTGCGGCTCCAAGGATATGGAACTCTCTTCCTCCAGAAATACGCAGAATCACCAGTACAACGGTGTTCAAACTGGAAGTCAAAAGATTCCTGATGAACAAACTCCTTCAGTAATTGGGCTACTCACCTTGGCCCATTGACATTGTTCCTTCCTCCATTGTGTCAACATCTATTACTTTACTATTTTTTTTTACATTCTTTGTTCTGTTGTCCTTACACTGTACTTTGTTTAACTTAACTTCAATGCGAACTTTCGTGCACTTTATGGTTCATTTGTGTTTTTTTTTTTTTTTTTTTTTCCTGTGGTTGTTTCCTGTTCTAGTTGGATTGTAAAGCGCTCTGATATCCCCTGGGATCTTGTTCGCGCTATATAAAACTTTATAAATAAATAAATATCAGGCATAGGGTAAGTCCAGTCATCTACTGGTGCTGTGTCCGGGAGTGTAAAGGGATCAGTAGGATCATTAAAGAAATCAGGGTCTCCCCCTCCCCCTAAATCATCATCATCCTGTGGAGGTGGTGTGTGAGGAGATGGTAGAGGTGAAGGCGGTGGGGGTGGGGGGGATGGGATAGGAGGTAATGTAGGAGAGGAAGGACGTATGGGTGAAGTGGCACAGTCCTTCTTCTTTGGAGGAGCTGGAGGAGGTGTTGTGTCCAGCTTCCTTTTGTTGTACGGCACCACTGTGACATGTCCGGTTTTAGGATTTATGTAAATCCGTTTCTGCTTTGGATCTGGCCGAAAAAGTTCCTCAGTGTCCGAAGGTGGCTTTGGCGCCGACTTTTTTGGTTCCGATCTGGATTTTGTGAGATCGGCGGATTCTTTGTGGCCTTTTTTTGGCACCGAGGATGTTTTGGTGCCGAAGAACTTTTCGGTTTCGGTGGATTTTTCGGTGCCGAAGAACCTTTCGGTGCCGGTGGAGACGTCTGTGCCGAGTGACGTTTCGTAGCCGATGGAGATTTCGGCCTCGGAGCCTGCTTCGGTGCCGAGGGTATTGTAGGCACAATAATATGAGGTTTGCTCAAGCCCGAGCCACCTGCAGGCTTCGTTTTCTTCGGAGCCGGGCCCGGGGGCGGGGCTTCTGAAGATGATTTTGGGTCGCGATTGGGCCCAGCTGGCAGAGTCTTGACCAATGCCTTTTTTGGTGGGGTTAGGGTAGGGGAGCTGGTACTCACAGGCTGCCCCGGATCAGAATAGTCGGCCTCAGACACGATCTGGAGATCTTCGGAGTCGTCGTCAGGGACATCCTGTGCAAAGATGTCTTCTGGTTCCGGAACCGGTTTGGCCATGATATGGCGTCGAGCTCTTCGGTCTCGGATAGTTTTCTTCAAACGGAATGCGGCGCAGGCTGGACAGCTGGATTCGTTGTGGTCTGGTGAGAGGCACAAATTACAGACCTCGTGGTGATCACTATGAGGAAACTTTGCTCCACATTGGGGGCATTTTTTAAAGGGTGTCCTTTCCATCAGCCGCGTCCGGATCCGGTCCGATGGGATTTCGACATCGAGTTATACATTTTTGAGAGTTGTTGTGATTGCTAGAAGTTTTCTGCTGGAGCGGAAAAAAGTTCATCCGAACACAATGGCGGAAAAAAACAATCTGAGGATGGAGTGGATGCCCATGTGCACTGTTGTCCAGAGGAGGAGTCACCTATCTCGTGACCAAAGACTTCTTCCGAAGACAACAACAACCTGCAATCATCCGAGCCCAACACCAGATGGCGATCTTATCCTTAGTGTGTGATCTGCAGCTCATATGCCTCGAACATATAGTTCAACGTTTTATTTGTATACCTTTTTGTAAAAAGAAAGTCTTCAAATGTGTTGGCTAGCTCTGGCCACATGCTGTCGAACTTTCCAGAAGATGCATGCTGCCTGGCAACTGGGAGTCCAATCGATAAAACTTTGAGAAGTGATGATACTGCAAGCTTCCATGTGCTTTCTGAAGGGCAGGCATACTTTAAACTCAGTGGTATCCTTAATGTCTATAAAAAGAGAAATGAGAAAAAAAATTGCTCTTCATATGCACAGTATAAACTTTGCATTTTAGACCATGATCAACCGCATTAGAACAGGTAGCCATATTCACAAAGGTTTTATGATTACGGCCAAAAATACCTCATTTAAATTTGCCAGGAATTCAGGAGTACGAAAAACAATTTGCAGTAGTAACTTCCATACAACAGGTGTAACGAAAATGAGTTACTTACCTGTAACTACGGTTCTCCAGTATTGGTATCTTTCATAGATTCACATGCTTGAATCATCCCCGTCGTACCGTGGGACTCCCACTACGACGACATGGATGATTCAAGCATGTGAATCTATGAAAGATCCAAAACTGGAGAAGAAAATTAGTTACTTACCTGTAACTACGGTTCTCCAGTATTGGTATCTTTCATAAATTCACATGCGTGAATCATCCCCATCGTACCGCGGGACTCCCACTACGACGACGTGGATGATTCAAGCATGTGAATCTATGAAAGATCCAATACTGGAGAAGAAAATGAGTTACTTACCTGTAACTACGGTTCTCCAGTATTGGTATCTTTCATAGATTCACATGCTTTAATCACCCCAGCCATCGTAGTGGGAGTCCCACGCTACAACGGGGATGATCCAAGCATGTGAATCTAAAAAAGATCCAATACTGGAGAAGAGGAAGTCACATGGCCAGGTTTGTCTTCTAAGAATCCCCAAAGAGATACATGATTTCGGCATCTACAAACTCCAATAAAACCCCTTTTGATGCTGGAAATGGCTGCCAAGTTACTCCTCTTCCACGATGGGAACCAGAACGGATCACCCTCAGATCCACCTGTACTTCTACATGTTTTTTTCTTCAATACGGTCCAAACATTCAACACGATGTTGGGGTTTTGAAAAACAAAGACACTCATTTTTGCTTCTCCTGCAAAAAGAATTACTCTTTTTAGTTATCTGGGGGAGGGTGGGCTCAGGCTGATGAAATAGAAACATGAGTTGTTTTTTTTCTCTGAAAGGGATATTCAACAATTTAAAATTATCAGGCTGTTTGTCATATTCTAAAAATCTTCAGTGTGTTAGTCTGCATATTAGTATCAACAATGTTGATTGAAGGTCTCGCTCCCCTTTTAAGATACCATGACCGCAATCCTCATTAATCATTTGAGTCATCCACACTCATCTTCTTAACAATAACAATCCCAGTTTCCACTATCCTGTGGGCTACATCCCATAGCAATGGATTACATTGTCATAACAAAGTCAACGTAATATGCTATTTCATGTTTGGGTAACAGTAATGAAAAACTCACAAATATGGATACAAGGGTTAAATCTATTAATCTGTATTCTCCATAGTGACTCACAGAAATTATTTATGCGTGAAACAGCATAGAGAGCAGCTGAATGTACTATTCATGTCAAAATATATCAAATCACGCCATGATCCCACATAGCAAGGCAATAAGCTAACGTGCACCCTCAATGGGCAACCAAGGAGTGCATAAAGAGATACAGATAGAGAGAGAAAAGAAAGCAAATCAGAAGAGGGTCAGTCAAACTAGAATACAAAACAAGACCAACATCCATTCTTTAGTACATGTACTATATGAGGGCGGATACATCGGCTAGTGCTCTCATTAGGCTGTTCAGGAATCAAGATAACCCTTTCCCTCACATTCAAATAACATTTACTCATAGAAGAGCTTCTTCAATGAAAACAATTAACAACATATGTGTTGAATGGAAGCCAACCAGAAGAAACACCTTAGCCTATTGACCGCTAAGAAGCAACAACGGAAGTAGTCCTGTAAGACTGTAGAGTGAAGGCTGGATGAGCGTGGTAATATACAAATGAAAAAACTTTGTTTCAAAATAAAAACCTGTCCAGGGGGTAAAACACAGAGAGGGCACTTCTAATGCAATTATCACTTTATGTTACCTCAATCTGAAAAAATGATGAATAATAAAGAAAGATTTGGAAAACCAGTGCTGATAGCTGATGCCAAAACTGCTATTTGAAATTTCAA
This sequence comes from Triturus cristatus, assembly GCF_964204655.1. Taxonomy (NCBI): domain Eukaryota; kingdom Metazoa; phylum Chordata; class Amphibia; order Caudata; family Salamandridae; genus Triturus; species Triturus cristatus. The sequence goes on along the minus strand of NC_140585.1, from coordinate 782,416,352 downwards.
CTAAGAGGAATACGATCAGCGAAAAAGCTATCATCAGTCATAACACTCCTCCTGTCTTAAGCTTGTGCGGGAAATCGCATAATGTACTATTTAATAGCAAACCCAGTACTAAGGCATGCCTTTAGCAAAGGGATTCAACTTTTGCCAATAAAAACATTATTCACTTCTTATCTTTCTGAAACGTGAGTGTAATACAACAAATATAAGTGTGGTTTCAATATTCAGAGATCAATGAGCTACTTTGATTATATCCCAGTGATAGTAACATTATACAATTTCAGAGCCACCTTTGGACATCAGGAAACAGAAACCAAAAAGCAGAAAATAATTAATGCAGATAAAAATCCCCAGAGTAGTGAATCACACTTCCAAAAGTAAAAGTTGATCTTCAGTAACAATATTTCTGGAGTATATTATACCTTGCAGCAGATTCCAAACCTTATGAACATCCTCCAGGAGCCAGAATGGAACTTTTGTTTTAAAGTCAAACTGCTCTGCAGCAATGCCCTGTGTCACCAAGCAGCTTCACTGAGTGTCTGCCCTGCCAGAACTTGATAACACTAGTGTAGATACAGGATATCTTTGATCTATTCATGATTTTTCACACCTTAGTTAAGTAGGTCAGAGATTCCTCTGTATTTTATCAAATTCCTCAAACATTTCAACAACACTTCTACAGCTAAATATCATTTCTTAAGGTTTCGGGATTCAAACCCTGTTGACAATGTCAAAAGTTGATGTTCATCTGCATGTGGTGTTTGGAGCCCGACCACAACCCCTTAGCTTCTGACTCCTGTACCTCCATGCAATCGAAAGTCAGCAGGCAGCATAAAGCTCAGGCCCATACGGACAACCCCCAGGTGGTATTTGTTCCCTTTGCAAGTAAGTGACGTTGGGATGCAACTATTCACCTCAGGATCCTCCTGCAAAAAGCACATAATCTGAAGGATAAGTACGCTTCTTTTGGTAGGAAAACATTCAGCTCCCAAGTCTGTTCATACTGCAGTGCCATTCCCATACACCTTTCTCTTCCTCGGTTCTCAGAGTCAATCCCGGTTTTAAACAGGGCTTAAACTGGAGAATCCTGCTCCTTCTACCCACACATCTCAGGTCAAGGACTTTCCGAAGGCCACACTGTTTTTTTTCTGGGCTTCCTTCACCCTTCTGGGCACCTCAAGATCCCAAGGGTGGGCTAGACCTTTCAGGATAAGTGATTTTCATCCCCATGCCACCAACCACTCCGCTTCCAAAGGCTCCATCCCTGGTGCCGCTTCGCCAGAAGCCACCACCTCCCAAGAGACAGTCCAACTATCTTCAATGTCAATTTCAAAATCATCTGCAATGCTGTCTTCAAAGCTGTTTTCAGCTCCGTCTCAGCCCTCGAAATTGAAAGAAATTATTCGGGTGGTTAGAGATCTTACTGGCCCCTAACCCCAAAGCCCATATATCCGCAAGCACTGAAGAACTGTTGTGTCAAATTCAAAGGCACTGGAAGTGCAAAATCTGAGTCTTAGGGGCATGAAGGAGAATAATTTGTTATCAAACAACTGAAGGACTCTACCTGTATCTTCTAATGCCAGTGGCCTAAAGATGTCCCATAAAGGTGCTACCTCTTACCTGTCTGCCTATCTTTCTGAGGAAAATTACGTTCATAGCTGTGGAGTGCATCTACTTTAAATTAATGTTGAATCACTTATTGGAACATACTTTGACAGTCTAGATCATGTACCAGTATAGGAACTGTTTAAAATGTATAGACATTTCTTCCCTGCACACTACTAGGCGTCAATGTGTAAAACTGAACAGATGTAGATAGTGGCAGAATAAAATAAAAGGAGTCCAACGGTATCACTCTGAAGCTACAATTTCCAGAGAACCGCCTTCACATATGTAATTAATACTCATATGTAATAACGGATATGTTGTAATCCTACAAACACTTTCTGTTACCAACTCTGGTAACCTATGCAACCTGCTGACAACACAGTAAACTGTAACCAACAAGTTTAAATGGTGAAGTCACAAAGCACTATGATACACTTTCTCATGTGGCTTTGGATCCATCTCCTGAGAAAGTCCAGACTTGTGTATGTTGTTGAAAGCAAGATGTAATACCTAACAATTAAACAGTGAAGGAACATTTTGCTTTTCTTCTCAGTGTTCTTCCACAGCGGTAACAAAGAATTAGATTTAATTTTACTACATAAAGTGAATAAGCCACTCTTGCAAAATTCCTGATTAAAGGTGATCTATAGTGTACAAAAAAGTGATGTATGGAATGCTTGAATGAATCTAAGCCCCTGGTAATTACTCTGCCGAATGGGGTCCATCGTTATTTTGCACACTAAGCCCAACCATATGCAAATCAGTCTTGACCGTGCTCCAATAGGTCCCGTGCACACTGTGACACTGGAACAAAGCTATGCCTGTCTGATGAGCCCTAACTAGAATGAATCTGGTCCTGGGCTGCTTGCGTTCCGGTGAGGGGAGAATCTTTCCTGGCATTTCGGGCTGGACTGTTCCCACTGGAGCAGGGTCAAGGCTGATTTGCATATGGCTGGGTCCACACTGAGATGGCATGGTGTGCAAAATAACAATGGGTTGGGATGTGGCCCGAGTGATTACCAGTAGCTGAGATTAAGGCAAGCATTCCATCCATCACTTTTTTGTATACTTAATGGCAATCAAGGACATTGTTGTGAGTACTTTTCAAAATATATTTTTGCTTCATGAAAGAAAATCACAAACTAGAAGTCTACAAAATTCTTTAGGTTGCTCAACAGACCAATGGATAGCAGACACTCCTCCATCAAGGTAATTCAGGAAACAATTTAGGGTTCTCAATCTTGGATCTCTATTTAGATTCCTTGCATAACAGTCAATAACCCTGGTGGCAATTTCTGTTTACTGCACTAGTCCAGGGGACAATCTTGTTCTGAAGAACCACATTAATCCTTCCATCCAATATATAGCAAATTCCTAAACAGATTATACTGAACGCCCATTCATCATTTCCATATCTTTTTTGGCTTCTTCATTCAAATACTTTGAATAATTTCTTAACCAGGTTAATAAAATCATCCATTCAAGTCTAATGCTTCGTCTGAAATAAGGTTAATCACATGCATGGTTTTCCAAAGGTACCAGGCACTGCTGTGTACCTACACAAATGACATTTCCTATACCTGGCTACTACGATTTAAAGATTAATGTGCTTCTAAAATCCAGCTGTTTCTTACACCAAGAGACAAACTAAGAAACTAGGGTTGGATCAATGTAAATTACACATTACAAGAGAAAGCACGTTATAGTAATTCAAGTTACCCGGTGGCACAGGAATTACCCCGAGCCAGTTGTAGATTTCTGTACTTTTCTTTATGTATCGAATACCAGACTGAGGTTTCACAGGGGCCAGGGTATATTTTGCACAGCCTTCATTCACAGGTGGAACTATTGGGAGAGAACAGTCCACACACGCCTCTTACACACGCAGGGAATGGGAACACAGAGGATACCCCACATGTGCTATTCTTGATCAACCCAAAAAGAGCCAACCAGGTGGCTAATATCTACTCTCGGGACAACGTTTCTGTACCCAAAGTTATACGAAATCACGGCAATGTCTTGGGCACTCAAATTGTATGCTCTAATTTGAAATTTTCATCTAAATACATCCATTAAACACAGAGCAAAAGTCTATGAGTAAAGTATGCTTAAGTGAACGTGCAATTGCTTCTAATCTAACAACATATAAATATGCATGAAATGTGTTACCTTACCTTAATAATGTTTTGAAGTACTTTCTCGCTAACAACAGCCTTGTGACAAGCAGTCTTTTGATATAAATCCAGCACAACCTCCAGTGACCGTTCTGCAAAAGGTACATAATTCAAGGCAACCCACTCTGCCTACGAAAAGGAAAGGATGTTTGCAACAACATTAGAAGGGAATGTTTGAAGGAGCTAGGTATTGTTAGTTGAATTTTATTTTCTGTTGGCACTGTGCTACATGCATGATCCCACACAAAGAAATGAGGTGAATGGGTATACAGTTAAGCAAGCTGGACACAAGCATGTTTCAAAGTAAAGTAGGAAATACAAAGAATCAAGCTGGATGTGGATTTAGAAAATATTTAATTATTTGTAGATCTATAAGCTAAGGGCAAATGTCAACGAAATGTAACTCACCGGTGCAAACAGTTGAATCTATTGTGATCCCATGTGTTGCAGGGCACATAAAATGAGAAAAATTGAGGTATACAAACATTACCTTTTAGGAAATATTTTACACATCTTTCTTAGAAAAAACTGCCACACATACAGACGTTAACATGCCTAAGATTACATAAATTACTAAAGTATTTACACAAAGGAAGCATTTGGTTGTTTCCATTTCCTCCTTTGGTTTTCATTACAGAAAAAAAGGGGGAATATATATATATATATATATATATATATATTTTTTTTTAGACAAAGCAATCTAACAAGCATGTCACTCACTAACACTCTAACGTATAATACCAGCTAAATACATGTTACTCGCTTACTTGTGTGTCATTATAACATCCTGTGTCAATAAACCAATGTTTCCTATGGATAACCTTTTGACTATCTGAAATTGCTCCCAGCAACACGCTGTAAACACCACAAAATGTTTCCACAGGTGGGTGCGACACAGACTGATCCCTCCTTAAGTGCCTTCTTAACAAGAAATGCACATAATGTCTTGGGTATAACCAGTGTGGTTAATTTCCAGGTCATTGTCAGGATGGAAATGCCCCCTACATGGTGTAACATCGTTTTCCCTACCGGGAATTCCCATCTGAGAGTATCTGGTAGACTGATTTTTGGCCCCAGCCTCATGCTAATCTTGCATGTCCGTGAAGAACTAGGTCTGTCCCTGGACCAGAGTGTAGTCCTGGACCTGTACTAGGCATGAAGGGGAGCACCAAGCACACAAGCACGCACTCTTTAATGACAGCAGATTACTGTCCTTGTCATTGATATTGACCTGTAGAGCAAAGTTGCCACCATAAAGTTTTTCTGTGATCAAATACCTCCCAGCTCATGAATGTATGTATATATGTGTGTGTAGTTTAAGTGATGCATACAGCATGAGTGTCTGAGTGAACTGGAATAAAGGAGGCCTGTGAGTTCCATTTTAGAAACCTCTGGCCTGTTCATGTGCACAAAATAGAGGTGAGGTTACTTTCCCACACAGTAGAAGGGTATTGTTGTCATTCATGGGACTGGAAGAAGCAGAACTAGACAAGGTAGTGAGGAAAGAGGAAACAGGCTTCACTTAGTAAATCTATAAGGTCATTTTCCTTCAAAGAGCTGCTGATTAGTTTTCCTTGCACACCCATTTGGTATAGGGTGACACTGCAGTCTCTGTTGTTCAGAATGTAGAGCCTCTTGTCTCTCTTCCTGAACCCTGTCAGTGTGGCTGTTGATAGCGAGATGCAGAATGCTTGCACCTCTTCGTGATTCTGTTGTGAGTGGTCCAACTTGGAAACTATCCTGCTGTGAGGCACATCACTGTAGACAAAAGCGGAGTCTGGAAGTCAGCCTCAGAAGGACACATTAAAGGAGAACCAACCCAAACTGGTTCAAAAGTGCAAATCAAGAACACACACCTCTGGTCTGCTGCACTTGTATAAAAGAGGGACCCGCTGATCTACTTGTTCCAATTCCAAGTTCTCCCTGACCAGGGAGGGGGGGTGCTACAGAGTAATCAGAGGACTACTGTGCAACTAAAGATCGTGTCTGCCTGACAACCTGCTTTCCAAAGGCGAGGCAACACCAACTGGAGTCTGATCTGAAGAAGCAACTGTCTCACAGTTCTGATGCCTAGAAATGAGCTGCCTGAAAGAAGAGGGAGGGATTGAGCTAACATTACAGGAGAAACTGACTTTCAGCATAGAAAAGAGACGTTGATCTCAGAGCTCCAAAGAGCATGACGTGTGCTCCCAGTTTGCAGCATGTCACCCAAGCTGAAATGGAGGATCTGTGGCACTCACGAAGTGTGCCTGTGGGGGATCATCCTGATGAAACATGCCTGCTGCTGGTCTGTGGTGCATGCCTCAACGGAACCCTGCCATCACAACCTGTGGCACTAGTGTGCCCAAGTGGACTGCACTACCAAAGATTTGACTGTTACCAAGCCTGTGGATCTGCCTAGTCTTCCCGAACGAACCTCACGTGGATAGCCCATAGAACGTGCTCACAGTGCTGCTGAACTGTGAAGCACACAGAAGCGGCCCAGCTGTTGTAATGGTGAGAGGTGGAGTTTTGAACTGGGAGGACCCCTGCAACAAGCTGCTTGGTGTGAGCTGATGTACAGGATTGACCACAATATCCCAGCTGCCACAAATCTGATTTATATATTATTCGACAAAATAAATGGAAACATCTGTTGCTCAGCTAGACAGGCAAAGTAGCGGAAGCCTGAAAGCTGGAGCATCTGCTGACTCAAGACGACAGCAGCATTGAGGGGGGAAAGCTACAAGCACAAGGGAGGGTTTGCCAACAGGTTATTGTACAGCAATGGTAGGGAAGGATTTGCCTTTTTAGGCACACTGCAACAAAGTGGCAAGATGGCTGAGAGCAGTATTTAAAAGGGAAGAAGTAGGGACAAAGTGCGCCTGCATCATACATAGAGCAGTAATGTAACCATGGTGAACCAAGTTGGGAGGTCTTTAAGCTTTCCGACCCCTAAAGGTTGCTACTGAGTTTCTGAGGGCAGAACTAAAAAAAGAATCTCCCACAAACAAAGACAACAAAAGCATTAGACTGAGACCATACTTCCAACCATCACCCTACAGATGGAAAAATCACATTTGTAGTTGCTCCTTTAAGGAAGTATGTAGCCCATTATGAGCAGACCTTCAAGTATTTTATAATTTTAGATTTGACTAAAGACTAATAAGTGGACTTGCTGTATGTCCACCTCTCACTTGACCATAACACCATCCAAGGTCTCCTGTGCCACCCGCAACAAGGGGCGCTTGGTCCATGGGTTCTTTCCCACTTTCTGCAAACCTCCACCTCGTTTCTTTTTTGTTAACTTCAATTATTCCCTAATTTTTTCCATTTTAGTTCTGGCATTAGCCAAAACCTTTTGATTTTACTAAAATTATACGTATGATATAGATTCATAAAGTGCCTTTTATCATCTCTCCTCATCAATTTGTCTGTTATGTCATTCACATTTGCTTCCTCTCACTAAAGCATACAGCACTGGTCAATGTTTCATCCAACTTAAGCCACAGGTTAACTTCACTTTGAGTGACTGCATTTTGCTCTTTCACAAGGAGCACATCCACACACAAGGTAGTTCCACTCAGTGCCACTGTTTTGTTTTTACTTTATAATTATGTTTGCATTGTCTTAGCGTTTAGAGCCTGATGCGATAGCAGGTGGCTTATGATGTGAACACAGGGCCTGCACCAGTTTTATCAGACCCATCTCCTGCCAATGCTGTTGTAAATTCCTTTTGGAGTTGCCTTGTTCATCAGACAGCTGCTATTTCACATCTGCTCACATGAACTCTGAATATTTGCTAATCAGTGTTCTCTAACAATCTTAACAACCCTCTTATCCTTTCTTTCCCTCTCTCTTTTGCCTTCTCTCTTTCCTTCTTTCCATCTGTCCATCTTTTTTCTTTTTCTCTAATTCTTTCTTTCCTTCATTCTAATTTTCCTTCCTTCGTTCTTTCTTTCTTATTCTCCTTCTTCGTTTGTGGCTTTATTCTTTCTTTATTGCCATCTATTCTTCATTCTAGCTTGCTTTCTTTCTTGCCTTCCTTTGTTCCTTCCTTCTTTACTCTCCTTCTTGCTTGCCTTTTTTTGTCTACATCATCTCAGATATTCATAATGCCACCATACACAAGGTTGCACAATATGAGCAAGCACACTTACATAAGTCCTTTGATTGGAAGGTCAAAGTGAAACTGAGTGCAGAGTTTTGTATATCCTTGGCGGCAGGTAAGGTAGCAAAAAAGCCTGATATACATGTTAAAATGCCCACTTTTATGAGTGATAAGCTGCAGGGTTCTCTCATCAACATGTTCAGCCCCCAAGACTTTTGTAGAGGCTGGTTTTGGCACAGGGCGCTAAACCGTTTGGGAGTTCTCCTGTCACCATTTGTGTGTTTGATATAACACCTTAAGTGGGCAAGTGTAAGAGGGTTGCTTAGTATATGGTGAACACTTACTTAAGTGAAGCACCGTGCACTTATCTATTCAACCATTATGGTCATTTTAGTGGTCTTAGATTACCTTAGAAAGCTCTCTAAATGGTAGCTTTGGAAAGCAGCCTTCAGGCTTAGTCCAGAAGAACAAGTTACTTACCTTCGGTAACGCTTTTTCTGGTGGATACAGTATCTGCCTGTGGATTCCTCACCTTGTGAATATCCCCTGCGCCAGCATTCCACTGAACTTTTTTCCCCAACTCTATACGCCGTCGTGGACGACGTCATAATGCATCGGCTCCGCACGCGACTCCGTATGACGTCACCGGAGCCATAAGAGAGCCACGTCGGCGTGATGACGTCAGTTCCATCCATTTTTCCCGTGCCTCCGAGGCGCACAGGTGGACCAACGACAGACTCAAAGTATACACAGTATACAATATACAATCAAAAATACATAGTATACAAAGAAAAGGAAAGCTAAATAAAACAAGCATTTCCTACCAATATACAAGAAAGCATAACAACATCTCAAGCAAGACATCTTTTAAGGTATACAAAGGTGGACAACGGGGAGGCGGGTGGGCCAGTGAGGAATCCACAGGCAGATACTGTATCCACCATAAAAAGCGTTACCGAAGGTAAGTAACTTGTTCTTCTGATGGATACATCTGCCAGTGGATTCCTCACCTTGTGAATAGATTCCCACAGCAGTCCCCACTCCCGCAGGATGGGGGGTGTCCACCTTCCTATACCAGAAAGTCTTGCAAGACAGAGCGCGCGAAGTGGCCCTACCTCCTCATCTCAGAGTCCAAGCAATAATGCTTTGCGAAAGTATGGAGGGAGGCCCAAGTCGCGGCTTTACAAATATCTGCTACAGGAAAACCTCTGGCCAAAGCAGATGTAGACGATTTTGCTCTAGTCGAATGAGCTCTAATACCCTCAGGAGGAGTCTTACCAGCCAGGGCGTAGCAGATCTTGATGGCAAGGATAATCCATCTCGATAAAGTGCGCTTGTGCACCACTCTACCTTTCGAAAGACCAACATAGCCCACGAAGAGCTGTTCGTCCAGACGAAAGTCTTTCGTTCTGTCCAAATAAAAACTCACAGCCCTCTTTGGATCCAGGCGATGGAGTCTTTCCTCCTCTTTGGAGGGATGAGGAGGTGGATAAAAAACAGGGAGAGTAATAGACTGCCCCAAATGAAAAGGAGTAACTACTTTAGGTAGAAAAGCAGCCCTGGTCCTGAGAACCATCCTTTCAGCATGCAATGTTAAAAAAGGGGGTTTAGAACTAAGAGCTTGAAGCTCACTCACCCACCTTGCCGAGGTTATGGCCACAAGAAAGACTACCTTAAAGGACAACAGCCTCAAAGGACAGCTATGAAGAGGCTCAAATGGGGACCCCATCAGAAAAGTTAAGACAAGATTAAGGTCCCACTGTGGCATTACAAAGGGAGTGGGAGGAAACATATTTGTAAGGCCCTTGATAAACCTCAGTACAACCGGAGATTTAAATAGAGACGGTTGATCAGGAAAGCATAGAAAAGCCGATAAGGCCGAAAGATAGCCCTTTACCGTGGCCACAGCACAGCCCTGCTGAGCCAAGGAAAGAGCAAACTGAAGCACATTAGAAAGATGGGCTTTTAAAGGGTCAATGGATCTCTCTCCACACCATTTAACAAATTTCGACCACCTGTAGGAGTAAATGGACTAGGTGGAGTGTCGCCTGGCCGATAAAATAACATCCACAACATCAGGCGGGAGAGAGAATGACCTCAGGTTGCCCCGTTCAATCTCCAGGCATGAAGGTGTAAGCTCTGGAGGTGGGGGTGTAGAACCTGCCCCTCCGACTGCGAGAGGAGGTCTGCCCTCAGAGGGAGACGGAGCGGAGGGCACGAGGAGAGGTGGAGAAGATCTGTAAACCACACCCTTCTTGGCCAATCCGGGGCGATCAATATAACTTGGACCCGGTCTTGGCGAATCTTCCTCAGAACCCGAGGAATCAAGGGTATGGGAGGAAACGCGTAAAGGAGTCGTGAGCCCCAACTCAACTGAAACGCGTCCCCCAACGCCCCCTGCATCGGATACTGGAGACTGCAGAATGACGGGCAGTGAGCGTTCTCGCGGGTGGCAAACAGGTCCACCCGAGGTGTCCCCCACGTCCAAAAGACATGACGAACCACCTCCGGATGGAGCCTCCACTCGTGATCGGCGGAGAACTGCCGACTGAGACTGTCCGCACGTACGTTCAGCACCCCGGCCAGATGATTTGCCATCAGACAAATCCGATGGTCCTGAGCCCAGGACCATAGACGCAAGGCCTCTCTGCATAGACAAAGAGACCCCACTTCCCCCTGCTTGTTGACATACCACATCGCGGTAGTGTTGTCTGTCAGGACTTGAATCGACTGACCGCGAAGGGAAGGGAGGAAGGCCTTGAGCGCCAAACGAATCGCCCGCAATTCCAGAAGGTTGATGTGAAGCAACCTTTCCTCTGGAGACCAAAGACCCTTGATCTCCAGATCCCCCAGATGAGCACCCCACCCCAGGGTGGATGCATCCGTTATCACTGTGGCCACCGATGGAGTCAGATGAAAGGGTTTTCCTTGAGACAGGTTGCCCTCCACGCTCCACCAAGAAAGATCCGCTGCAGCTTCTCTGGAGATCTTGATCGACTCCCTGAGATCTCCGTTGTGCTGATACCACTGCTTGCGGAGGCACCACTGGAGCGCCCTCATGTGCCAGCGTGCATGGCTGACCAACAGAATGCAGGAAACGAACAGACAGAGCAGGCGAAGGACCTTCAGAACTGGAACAACCGCTCCATTGTGGAATAAAGAGACCATCTCCTGAATGTCGAGAATTATTTGAGTAGGAGGAAATGCTCGACACACAGTAGTGTCCAGTACCGCCCCTATAACCAGGTTGCGCTGAGAGGGCACCAGGTGAGATTTGGGCACATTGATCGAAAAACCCAAGTCAAATAACAGCTGAGATGTTACCTGCAGATGACACTGCACCATCTCTGGGGACTCTGCCTTCAGAAGCCAGTCGTCCAGGTAGGGGAAAACTGGAATCCCCGACCTCCTGAGATGAGCAGCCACCACTGCCATCACCTTTGTGAAGACTCGAGGTGCGGTAGTAAGACCAAACAGGAGGACCGCAAACTGGTAATGTTACGACCCAACCGTAAAACAGAGATACTTCCTGTGCGACTTCAGGATTGGGACATGGAAGTACGCGTCCTGCAAGTCGAGCGACACCATCCAGTCTCCTTGCTGCAACGCTTGAAGAACCTGCGCAAGGGTCAGCATCTTGAATTTCTCCTGTTTCAGGTAAAAGTTCAAGTTTCTGCGGTCCAGTATTGGACGCAATCTGCTGTCCTTTTTGGGAATCAGGAAATACCGGGAGTAGCATCCCTGACCCGTTTCCTGCTCCGGAACCACCTCTATCGCCCATTTTTGAAGCAAAGCCAGAACGTCCTTCTGCAGAAGAAGCAGATGGTTCTCTGAGCAGTAACCTTGGCAAGGAGGGTAAGGGGGAGGAAACTCCCGAAAGGGAAGGGCGTACCCAGACTCCACGAGGTTCAAAACCCAAAGGTCTGTTGTAACAGATTTCCAACCCCACAGAAAGTGGGACACCCGACTGTGAGAAGTTGGCCTGATGTATGATGTCACTAATTCTAGTGAACACCTTGTATCAGTCCAAACAACCCTTATGGTGATTGGTTGTAAAGTCAACCTTATAGACCAGCTATCCTAGTGGTAGCATGGACAAGAGTAGTCTTAGGCTAAACTCTGAATGGCATGTGAAGCCAGCTGTGATACCATATATAATCCCTTGAATACCAAATGAAAGGACACCACAACAGATATATATATAAAATAAAGTGTATTTATTCTAGTCAAACCCTCAGCACTCTTTATGAGTTAGAGGTAAGTACAACACAGTCTTATTTATGCATACATTAAGTCACACAGGTAAGTAATACAGTTAGGCCCTAGGGGCCACGCAAACCATATACTAAAGAAGTGGTATAAGGACCACTGTCACGGAAATAGGATAGGCCTAGGCCTAGGGAATCGCTGGGGCTACACTACACTAGCAACAGTTAGGAAGTGGGAGGCCAACGGGATTCAGGTGCAGAGTGGAAACACTCACGCGTAATGCGTCAAAGTCGATAGAAATAGTAGTTGTTAGAAATTAACAGCTTAAGGACACTTCTGAAGCAGCTAGAGAGTCGAGACTCGGAAACTAGACCCTAGGATAGTCACTACCCTTGTGAGCACCGAAGTACCCAAGTTACCTAGCCCACAGGCTGCGGGTGCATAGGTGTGAACTTGCGTCGGGTTTCGTCGTGGACTTCTATGGATGCCTGAAGGAAAGTTGCTGACAGGCAGTCAGTGAAGAGTGTCCGGTGGATCCCAAGGCTGGGATCAAGAAGAGAGGAGACCTGCAAGCAGAAGGGACAGAGTCAAGGTCACTAGCCAGTGACCATGTGGAACCAGGAAGGAACCAGGCGATGTCGTGAAGATTGCAGGTGAAGGTGAAGCTTGTCGCTGCAGCCACGGGGACCAGGAAACGTCGAGGACGACCAGGACCAGGAGGCGAGCTGTCCCACGAAGGCTCTTGCTGTCGGCGGCGTCGAAGTTGAACTAGGTCTCACCAAGCCTTGGCAAGCAGAACCCATGAAGAACGGAGGACTTGCTTCTGGTGCAGACCAGGAAGGTCTGGGGTGCTTCTCTTTTGCAAGGAAGCGGGAGCCAGTCTGGAGGAGCCAAACCAGCAGTGAAGATTTCTGGATGCGTCGTCTCAAAGGCCACTAGCCAACGGGCAAGCAACCGGACAGATGCGGTAAGCAGGAAAATGCAGAAGGGCCCCACGCAGGACTCGTGGAGTGTGGGGGGCTGATCTTCGGTGCAGATGGTGCTTGGGGTTGGGGCTTCTCAATCCCCGGTGCACAACTTCGAGGGTGCCTCAGAAGATGCGCTGGAAGATACTAGCCACTTTTCCCAGGTAGCCGGTCCCACGTCTCTCGTCGCCTCCACGGATCTCAGCTCGGCTGTGGATCAGGGTCGGAGAAGTCTGGAAGTCAAGGCTCTGGTCGGGCTCTGCAGTCGGTCCCTCGTAGAACTTCAGCAAAGCAAAGGGTAGTCTCTTGATGGTGCCTGTTTGCACAGGGTAGCCACTCCTTGGCCACAAGGGAGATTCTTCAGTCTTCTTCTTTCGTCGAATGTCGAAGGTCCAGAGTTTCTGTTCAAGTTGCAGGTTCAGGACAATCTAATCTCCTGGGGCCCAGCTACCACTCTTATACTAATCTGGGGGGCTGGGTTACCTGCTAGGTCACGCCTTATGGGTGGGACCTGGGAGGGGGGTGGTTACACCCCCTTCCCTTTGTCCAGTTTCGCGCCAGGACTGGGGCTGGAGTGCCCCAGCACCGGTTTGAACTGGACTATGCACGGGACACCTTGTGTGCCCCAGGCATGTCTCATTCTTTTCATCCCTCCCTGCCCCAATACACTAAGGCCTGTCTGGGGTGGTGCTCGCACCTCCCAAGGCAGGAAACCTATTGTCCAAGCCTCCCTTGCCGGGATCACTCCCAGCAGCAGGAGGTCAGACTCGTGTCTGTGGCAGCAGCATCCATTTTGTGATGCTGGGGCTCTGGTTAACTTTAACCGGGTAAGTAGGTTACAACATGTCTTCTCCCTCTAGAAGGGAGGGATAATATCCTCATCCCCAGAAATGGGATGGGGGTATTATTCCAAAGAGTTAGACACCTTACACGACATGCTTTGATAAAGCCAAACCATAGTTACCATAACCGTTTAAGATTATAAGGCACCTTAAGAGTATATGGTAGGCTATATCATAGAACAGCTATACGGACATGGTTCCGAAAGCTGCAGACAGGCTCAGCTCATGCTAGAGCACCATCTCACATGTTACCAAGCACTCTGCCTCCAGGATTGTTAAGGCCTGCCATAGGAGTGGCTGATAGGTACACATGTGTCTATATGTAAGTTAGGTATAGGAATACGTCACCTAAGCCAGGAGTGATTACACAGCCTTGCCCCAGCTGACTGATCAGTCAGTTGTGTCATAATGGAAGGCCAGGCCAGGGGTGGCATAATACATGCTGCAGCCCCTGGTAGGCCTAGGGTACACCTATGCCCTGGGTACCTAAGGTACACTGTACAGGGGCCAATAAGGTGACCCTATCCAAATGGGTTATGCACCTAAAGTACATAGTATCAATTTAGAGAGAGAACAGCAGGGCTGTGGGTCTGATCAGCAGGCCCACAGCCACATCTAAGTGGAAAACCAGTAAAGCAAAAGCAAAAAGTGGGGGTGAACATAGAAAGCAGACCCTACTCTCATACACCGACCCCCCACAGGTCTTACATGATCCAGGATGGGGGATCTAGGGCTGCTTCCCTGAAGCCTCATTGGGAGCAGAGGAGGAGGAAGAAGAAGAAGAGGGGTTGCGTCCAGAACCTCTCCGACTCCTTTGTCTCCCTCTATAGCACCTATAGAGGGGATTCTGCTGTTGTTGCTGCTGCTGAGGCTGAGGCTGTCGGAAGGAGCGAAATGAAGACCTTCCGAAACCCCTAAACTTTTAAAAACCAAATCCTTTAGCAGGAGCTTGCAGATCTAAAGATTTAGCTGTTACCCTGCTGTCCTTAAATCTCTGTAGGGCGGAGTCAGCTTTTTCTCCAAATAATTTTTGTCCATCAAACGGCAAATCCACCAATGTGGCCTGAACATCCGTAGAAAAGCCAGATGAACGGAGCCATGCCTGCCTTCTCGTGGCTATAGACGAGCCCATTATTCTTGCCACTAAATCTGCTGTATCAAGCCCCGATTGAATCACTTGTCTTGCAGCAGCTTGTGTATCTGCGACCACCTCCATGAAGGACGCCTTATCACCCTCAGGCAGCTTAGGGGCTAAAGACTTCATCGAGTCCATTAAGGCATGCACATAACGACCCAGCAAGCACGTGGCATTGGTAGATTTAAGTGCCATACTTCCTGATGAAAAAGTTTTCTTAGCTGCCTGGTCCACCTTTTTGGACTCCCTGTCCGCAGGAGACTGAGGGAACGCTCCTGAAGCATGCTTCGAGCAGGACGCCTGCACAACTAGGCTCTCTGGAGACGGGTGCGTAGAAAGAAAATCTGGATCCCCAGGTGCCACCCTGTATCTTCTCGCCACCTGCCTGGAAACCGCTGGAGAAGAAAGTGGTTTACGCCATACCTCCAAAACAGGCTCCAAAATAGCCTCATTAAAAGGCAGTAAAGGCTCAGAAGTCGAAGTAGGTGAATGCAACACCTCTGTCTGCAGGTTAGATTTATATTCCGCAGAGGGTAACTGCAAATCCAACAGCTCTGCAGCCTTTTTTATAACCATATGGTAAGGAGCCAATTCCTGAGGTGGAGAGGATCTAGATGAAGTATGCTCCCACTCAGGGGTCGTATCCAGGCCACTAGCCTCTTGTATCCCCTCAAACTCATCAGAGGACGTGTCCACTTCACCTTCCTCTACCTCCACTCTATACCTTTCTTCATCCAAGACCCTTTGGGCCTCCCTTCTCGGCCGAATCCGTGCAGCCGGCGTCGTCGGCGTCGTACGCGGCGTCGGTGGAGCCAGAGGTGTGGGAGTCGGCGGCGCCAAAGTTGGAGTCGGCGGCGCCGAGGGAGTCGGCAACGGCGTCGAGGAAGGCTCCGAAGCATGACGATCCAGCCGAAGTCACGATGGATCCCCAGACGGCGCCGGAAACTGCCACGAAGGCGCCATCGGCAGAAAGGGCATAAACGGGGCCTGAGCATAATGTGGCGGTACCCCTAGAGTATACGCCATAGGACCCACGGGACCAGTCGGTGCACCGGATGGGAAGGTAGCCCGATGGAAGATTCCATACATTGCATTTAAAAAATGCGAAGAATCCGTACCCGGAGCCGGGAACTGCGGATAAGGAACCGATCCTGGATCCGTCTGCGGAGTACCTGGCAATGGCGCCGCAGTGTCCTCTACCGGAGCCGTAGGATCCTCAGGCCCTGGAGAAGGCTCCTTCCTTTGTTCCTGCTCATCTTCAGAAATAGACGAATCCACTGGAACCGGAGACGGTGATGGTGCCGAGGACTGCGCCGGTGACCGCGCTGGAGTCCGCTTCGGCGAAGGAGAACCTTCTGGAGACTTAGGAGGAGTAGGATAAGGAGACAAATCCTTACTTCGGCGTCGAGGCGAAGTCGATCTCGACGCCTTGTTCTTCGAAGACCGGCGCCGAGAGGAATGCTTCCTTTTCTTATGATGCTTTTTCGACTTCGATGAATGTGAAGTCGACGACTCCGGTCTCGACCTCTCCTTCTTTGTACCTCTCTTCTCCTTTTTGGCCTTGGCCATAAAAAGCTTCGCCTCCCTTTCCTTCAACGCCTTCGGATTAATCCCCTTGCAGCTTGAACAGTCTTCGACGTCGTGGTCAGATGAAAGGCACCAAAACAATCATCATGGGGGTCTGTCATAGACATGTGGCCGCCACATTCCCTACAGGGCTTAAAACCCGACTTCCTCGTCGAAGACATAATAGATTTTCTCTAACAGTAACACCGAACAACTACAAAGTAGCAGGAGAGTACTGGAAAAACCGTTGTGCGTCGACGGCGTGGAAAAAAGGGAACTGACGTCATCACGCCGACGTGGCTCTCTTATGGCTCCGGTGACGTCATACGGAGTCGCGAGCAGAGCCGATGCATTATGACGTCGGCGTGGAGAGATGGGGAAAAAAGTTACGTGGAAAGCTGGCGCAGGGGATATTCACAAGGTGAGGAATCCACTGGCAGATGTATCCATCAGAAGAAGTATTAAGCAGCTTGTTTTACCAGATCTTATCATGTAGTGTAGGTTAAACGGAAAAGAACCACACAGTGTAGTTATAAAAATATGTCTATTTATTACACAACACTCACTAACACATTGGTATATCTCCTACTCGGAGATATCAACACAAGTACACAATAATAGTTCCAACTGCAAAAGGTAAGCAAGCACAATGCATAGTGGTATTCAGGGGAGACCACACCATATACTAAGAAAGTGGAATGCGAACTGCGACCGAAGTTGAGACTTGGACCAGGAGACTCCGAAGAGCTAGGGACACAAGGAACCCCACGGAGGCTGTGTGCAGAGCGGAAACACAGCCTTGTATCAATAGAAGTCAACACGAAAGTTGTGGTTGCAGTTTTGAAGAAAAAGGGACCTATCCTGTGGGTACTTATGAAACCCTGTGGAAGACAGAAGGTTGGAGAGTCACCCCACCCATGGATACCCCAGGAATCAGGATACCTACACCAGGGAAGCCGGGTGCATAGGTGCGAAGTGACGTCTGAAACCGCCGTGAACCACAATGGAGGGCTTCAATAAAAATGCCGCTGGTGAAGACTGTGCAAGAGTCCGGTAGAATCCAAAGGTGGATTCTTGAACAGAAGAACCTGCAAGCAGGGGGAGAGAGTCTATGCCACTCGGAGGTGATCAGGAGGCACCGAAGAGCAATGCCCATCGACGACAGAAGATGCAGGAGTGATGCAGGTGGGAGGACCAGGCAAGGCTGAGGAGGACCAAGAATCATGCATGAGCAGTCCCACTTCAGAAGACGAGAACCAGAGGGTAGATGTCTGGCGGAAGCACCAACAAGCCTTGCAGCAGCAACAGATGTGCAGCAGGACTCCTCCTTGATGCAGTCTCGGTTCCAGGCAAATTCCAGCTAAGTCCAAGTGTTCAGACGGTAGGACAGTGACGTGATTTCAGGCTTGAGTCTTGTCCCACGAAGAATCGGAGGACCCACCCACAGATAAGCCCTTTTATACCCTACGAAAGGGGTTAGGAAGACTCAGGGGTCCCTCCCAGAGAAGGGGCTGGACAGAGGGGAGAATACTGCCATGTCCTTTGTCCAGTTTCACGACAGAGCGGGAGCCAAGGGCTCCCTGAAAGGGCTCAAACCAGAGTATGCAAGGAGGGCACCAAAAGTGCCCTTCAAGCAGTGTGGTGGTGCTGGCAAGCGCCCCCACCCCAGCCCAATACACTAAGTCCTATCTGGGAGGTGGTGACACCTCCCTGTGAGAGGAAACCTATTGTTCTACCTTTCCCTGCTCAATCTCAGCTCAGCAGCAGGAGGGCAGAATCGTGTCTGTGGTCGGCGGCAGCACTAGCTTGCTAGCAGACCCTGAAAGGCTGTTACAGAGTACTGGGGGCTTCCCAAAGGTGCCCCCAGTGCATAGAATGATAACTCCAACATTGGTATCAAATACCAAACACGCCCAGGTTCGGGACAGTCACTATATAGCTAGCAATCGCGTAATCAACTCCGGGGTTTGTAGAGGTGTCCTGCTCATGCGGGGGCACCCTCACACTTATAACCCAGCACCCTGCCTTCTGAATTGAAAGGCCTGCCTTTGAGGTGACCTGTAGGTTTTAACTGTAGTGACCTCAGATTTCTGTAGTAAGTGGTGCTAGCACCAGCTTACAGAGCCTGCAATGGCAGGCCTGTAGTCACAGTTTGAGTGGCCTCTTATGGGTGGCACAATACATGCTGTAGCCCATAGGAGACCCCTGGGGTACCTATCCCCTGGGTACCTTCGAACTATATACTAGGAACTTATAACAATTGTGAAGGTACAGAAGTACTTACCATGACAAAACTAGGGAGGAAGCACTGATTGGGGTCCTGATTAGCAGGATCCCAGTCAGACTAGTCAATAAACATACTGACACCAGCAAAAAGTGGAGGTAACCATGAAAACTGATCCTACTTTCCTACATCAAGTGTATACCCAGCCGAAGGCCCTGTGCTCACTGTGCCAGTGGAACCAAGCTGCACCTGCTGACAAACCCCAATGAGGGAAAGAACTGCTGTGGGTTGCTTGTGTTTTGGTTTAAAGAGGACCTGGCATTTTGAATGGACAGTTCCTACTGGAGCAAGACCAAGACTGGTTTGCATATTGAAAGCATTTCTCCCATCACCTTTTCTGTATTTGATGCCAAGATCTCATCATCAACTTCAGATGAAAGAATGAAGGAAGTCAATTGCTGATGCTTAATCGCCATGAATGAAGGTGCAAATTGCACTGACCCAGGTACAAGACCTTGTACTGCTGCTGCAACAATAGGTCTTCCCAAAATGGAAGTCTGATAGGAGGACACATGCTCATGACGGGACGTTCGAGGCACCTGCTACACCTGGCATCCTCTGCGTGGTTTTCCTGCTAATCTTTTGCCTTCAGACTTCCTGCTTTGCTGACTTCGATTTTGCTGGCCTTAGGACTCTGCACCACTGCTAACAAGTGCTAAAGAGCGTGTGCTTTTTCCTTAAAACGTGGTAAGATTGGCTTTTACCCAATTGGCATATTTAATTTTCTTGTAAGGCCCTAGTAAGGAGGCCTGTAAATTAAACGCTACTAATGGGACTGAGCACTGATTGTGCCGCCCACTTAAGCAGCATTTTTAAACATGTCACAGGCCTGCCCGTGGAGCCTGTGTTTGCAGTTTTAAACTGTCACATCAACCTGGAAAAACAAAGGTTTTGCTAGGCCAAACCTTCCTCTTTAATACACGTCACACCTAGGGTAGGCCCTGGACAACCCAGGGGCCAGGGCAAAATGTATTTAAAAAGTAGGACATGCACTTTTAAGTTCTCCCTGTCTTGGTAGCGAAAAACTCTTACATTTGTTTTTTACTACTACAAGGCCTACCTCTCCCATAATGTAGCATTGGAGCTACCTTAAATGGGAACAGATAACTCATGTATGTTTGGTATCTTTAAAATTCTAATGAACTATCCTAACTAATGATGAAATCAGATTTTATATTATAATTTTCAAAATGGCCTTTGCCATTTGGTGCCTGCAGGCTGTCTCAGGATAACATGACTGAGTGCAATTGACAGTTGGGCTTTGTGTATACCTCCTAGACAACCACACATAATAGAGAGTTTAGGTGTGCCTGGATGGGCAGGCTGGTAGGGAGGAGCCGGGTCACAGCCCCATTTACACTTGAATAGGCTGTGTCCTGCCTTCACACAAAGGGTTGCCTACCCCCTGTAGTTACTCTGGAGCCAGAGTAAGGAAAGCAGGGAACTTGTGCACTTCAAAGGCATGCCTCTAGAAGCTTCTTCCCACTTCAAAGGCGGAACTGGGTATAAATACTGGAACTCAGACACCAACTCTTCAGTATATTTCTGGACTTTTGGATAGTCTGCCAGGAAGAAGGACTGCTGTGCTGCTGAATGGACTGCTGCTCTGCAGGACTGCTGAGCAGAGAGAAGTGGGTCTTTTAAAGGCCTGCCCACAGAGGAGCTGGTGGACAGGAAGGTAGCTCAGACTGGAGATGGCCAAAATTAGGAAAGGCGTAAAGGAAATTGGCCATTAAGGAGAAACTGATCTTAGAGTGACTGGCCCATGAAAGGACCCTCAAACAGCTTGACCTCAATGTCAGATAGGCAGAGTCCAGCATTATTGGTGGAAGCGTATCTGCAGTTTCCTCTAGAGACAAAAGGGTCCATATTCCCACAGAGCTTGTGCATGACTTTGCTATAGGGGGTTACATTGAAAAGTGGTTTGAAGCATACGAGATTGCTTTGCAGATACATAGGATCTCCGAGGAGGATTATGTGGGCAAGCATCTTGAAGCACATCCCTAGCGAGGGTAGGGACGCCCTACTGTCCCTAGACAAGGAAGACAGGATGAGATATTGCCGCATGAAGGACACCCTTTTCAGAAAGTAGGGTCTCACCCCAGAAAAGTACAGGCAGAAGTTTAGGGACAGGGTTAAGCTGGACCAGCAGTCCTGGGTGAATTGTGTGGACTGCGTTTGCAGGCACTGCATAGTTCGATGAAGGGCAGTGAAGTAAAGAATTATCAGGGGCTGTACGATTTGATTGCAAGAGAGCACATGTTCAGTCTTTGTTCTGAAGATCTGTGCAAACACCTTATTGACATCTAGCTCACTGACTCCAGGGTACTTTCTTAGGAGGCGGACTGCTGGCTCAGCACCAGCGTCAATGAGAAGGTATCTGGGTGTGATTACCACAGGGGTGGGCAGGCTCCACACCAGAAGAAAGAGAAAAAAATAGCATGTAAAATAGGGGTTCTCTAAAACGTCCCCAAACTAGCTCTAAGGGTCAGGACTCCCAATACCCACCTAAACAAAAGAAGAAATGGTTGCCTGATAGTAAGTCGTCAGGGAAGGCACCTCCTAAGTGCTATGAGTGTCAACAGGATGGGCACTACAAGGGGGATGCCAAGTGTCCTCAGTGATCCCAGATCCCTACTGGTGGGCAGACACATGTTTTGGGTAGTATAGCAATTAGAGAGGAGATTGCCCTAGATAGTGTGGGGTATGGCATAGATGTTACTATAGTGTCCCTGGGTGATGGAAAGATGGTGCAGAAAAGTCACATGTCTAGTAACACTTGGTAATACAGGCAGTGGGTCACTATCAATGGGCAGAGGGTGGAAGCTCAAAGAGACACTGAAGCCAACTCTGTCAAATGTCTTCTGGTCACCTCACAGCAGGTAGTCCCTAATGCATTCCACTAGGTTATTGCAGCCAGCAACCATGATACTCGCCGCCCAGTGGCTCTGGTTCCTGGACTTCCACAGTCTGGGAAAAGGCCGAACCTGAAGGAGACGTACTGGAACCTAAAGGGGAGGACATTGCAAACCTGGGGAACCTACCTAACATGAACATCTAGAAGCAGGAAGGAGCTCTGCAAGTGACAGATGGATAGCTATACTCTTGAGGGTCTATGGCGGCAGCCCATGGCAGCTGGCAACACCTCTGGTGATCGCCTGATTTACTGGGAGAATGGTCTCCTATATAGTGAGCCTAAGGTTTCTGAGACTGGTGCAACACATGTATTGGTGGTCCCACAATGCTATGAGGCCTTCCTAATGGAACTGTCTCATGATATTCCCTGACAGGTCATCTCGGGCAGGACAAGACCTTTGACAGGCTTGTCACCCACTTTTACTGGCTCCGGATGAGGATGGCCGCAGATGCGTTCTGCAGCTCATGCTCCACCTGCCAGGTCAATGGCAAATCAGGAGGGAAGCGCAATGTCCCCCTGCAGCCATTCACTGTCATTGGCACTCCCTTTGAACAGGTGGGCATCACCATTGTTGGGCCTCTGGATCCCAAAACAGCCCTTGGTAAACGGTTCATTCTGGTGGACCATGCCGCTCGGTATCCGGAGGCTATACATCTGAGGATTGTGTCTGTCCTGTGATGGCCAGGACACAGATGAGGATCTTTACCTATGTGGGGTTTCTCAAGGAAGTGGTATCTGACCGTGGTAGCAACTTCATGTTGGCATTCATGAAGTCCATGTGGAATGAGTGTGGGGTAACCTAGACATTATTGACTCCTTACCACCCCCACAGTTATGGGCTTGTTGTAAAGTTTAACAAGGCCCTAAAGAACAAGTTACTTACCTTCGGTAACGATATATCTGTACGAAACAGTATAGATTCCTTACCTTAGAATTACCCCCAGGCGTCAGACTGGATCCGGAAAGTTTTTTCGTCAGCAGTACCTCTGTACGTCGGAAGGTGGCGTCGGTCGGCTCCGCGTCTGTCGTCGGCGTCGTGGTCGCCGGGATGACGTCGCGGCAGCTACTTAGACCGGGCCTTGTGAGAAGTTGGCCTGATATATGATGTCACTAATTCTAGTGTACACCTTGTATCAGTCCAAACAACCCTTATGGTGATTGGTTGCAAAGTCAACCTTCTAGACCAGCTATCCTAGTGGTAGCATGGACAAAAGCAGTCTTAGGCTAAACTCTGTATGGCATGTGAAGCCAGCTGTTATACCATATGTAATCCCTTGAATACCAAATGAAAGGACACCACAACAGATATATATAAAAATAGAATGTATTTATTCTAGTCAAACCCTCAGCACTCTTTATGAGATTCGAGGTAAGTACAACACAGTCTTATTTAAGCATACATTAAGTCACACAGGTAAGTAATACAGTTAGGCCCTAGGGGCCACGCAAACCATATACTAAGTAAGTGGTATAAGAACCACTGTCACGAACACAGGATAGGCCTAGGCCTAGGGAATCGCTGGGGCTACACTATACTACCAAAGGTTAGGAAGTGGGAGGCCCACGGGATTCAGGTGCAGAGTGGAAAAACGCACACGTAAAAGTCAATAGAAATAGTAGTTATTAGAAATTAACAGTTTTAGGAAACTTCTGGAATAGCTAGGAGTTCGAGACTTGGAAACTAGACCCTAGGATAGTCAATACCCTTGTGAGCACCGGAGTACTCAAGTTACCTAGCCCACGGGCTGCGGGTGCATAGGTGTGAACTTGCGTCGGGTTTCGTCGTTGACTCCTATGGATGCCTGAAGAAAAGTTGCTGACAGGCAGTCAGTGAAGAGTGTCCGGTGGATCCCAAATATGGAATTAAGAAGGAAGGATACCTGCAAGCAGAAGGGACAGAGTCTAGGTCACCAGCCAGGAGCCGGGAAGGAACCAGGAAGGAACCAGGCGATGTCGTGCAGATGCAGGTGAAGAGGTGAAGCTTGTTGCAGCAGCCACGGGTACCAGGAGACGTCGAGGACGACCAGGACCAGAAGGCGAACTGTCCCACGAAGGCTCTTGCTGTCGGCGGCGTCGATGTCGAGTTAGGACCCAACAAGCCTTGGCAAGTGGAACCCACGCAGAATGGAGGACTTGCTTCTGGTGCAGACCAGGAAGGTCTGGGGTGCTTCTCTTTCACAGAGGAGCGGGTGCCAGTCTGGAGGAGCCGGACCAGCAAGATGAAATCAAAGGTTCGTCGTCGCAGAGGTCACTAGCCAACGGGCCAGCAACCGGACAACACGTCGAGCAACTCAGGTGCAGAAGGGCCCCACACAGAACACGTGAAGTGTGGGGAGCTGATCTTCTTTGCAGATGGTGCTCGGGATGGGGGCTTCTCAATTCCCCAAGCACAGCCTAGAGGAAGCCTCAGAAGTCGCGCTAGTCAGTTACTAGCCACTTTTCCCAAGTCGCCGGTCCCATGTCCCTCATCGCCTCCACTGGTCTCAGCTTCACTGCAGATGTGGATCTGGGTCAGAGGTGTCTGGAAGTCTCGGCGCTGGTCAGTCTCTGCAGTCGTCCCTCGTAGGATCAGTCGCAAAGCAAGCAGCGGTCGCTGGATGGTGCCTGGTTGCCCAGGGTGGTCACTCCTTGGCCACAAGGGAGATTCTTCAGTCTTCTTCCTGAGGTCGAATGTCGAAGGTCTAGAGTTTCTGTTCAAGTTGCAGATTCAGGATAATCTAATTTAGCAGGGCTCAGCTACCTACTGATATACTGGGCTAGTGGCCTGGGCTACCTGCAAGGTCCCTCCTAGGGGTGGGACCAGGAAGGGGAGTGGTTACACCCCCTTTCCTTTGTCCAGTTTCGCGCCAGAGCTGGGGCTGGAGTGCCCCAGCGCCGGTTTGAACTGGACTATGCATGGGACACCTTGTGTGCCCCAGGCACTGTCTAGTTTCTTTCATCCCTCCCTGCCCCAATACACTAAGTCCTGTCTGGGGTGGTGGTCGCACCTCCCAAGGCAGGAAACCTATTGTCCAAGCCTCCCTCGCTGGAAGGACTCCCAGCAGCAGGAGGTCAGACTTGTGTCTGTGGCAGCAGCATCCATTTTGTGATGCTGGGGCTCTGGTTAACTTTAACCGGGTAAGTAGGTTTCAACATGTCTTCTCCCTCTAGAAGGGAGGAATAATATCCTCATTGCCAGAAATGGTATGGGGGTATTATTCCAAAGTGTTAGACACCTTACACGACATGTTTTGATAAAGCCAAACCATAGTTACCATAACCGTTTAAGATTATAAGGTACTTTAAGAGTATATGGTAGGCTATATCATAGAACAGCTATAAGGACATGGTTCCGAAAGCTGCAGACAGGCTCAGCTCATGCTAGAGCACCATCTCACATGTTACCAAGCACTCTGCCTCCAGGATTGTTAAGGCCTGCCATAGGAGTGGCTGATAGGTACACATGTGTCTATATATAAGGTAGGTATAGGAATACTACACCTAAGCAAGGGGTGATTACACGACCTTGCCCCAGCTGAGTGATCAGCCAGTTGTGTCATAATGGAAGGCCAGGCCAGGGGTGGCACAATACATGCTGCAGCCCCTGGTAGGCCGAGGGTACACCTATGCCCTGGGTACCTAAGGTACACTATACAGGGGCCAATAAGGTGATCCTTACCAATTGGGTTATGCACCTAAAGTACATAGTATAAATTTAGAGAGAGAACAGCTAGGCTGTGGGTCTGATTGGCAGGCCCACAGTCACATCTAAGTCAACAAGCATTTACAATGCAACGGTCTCGGCATTGGTAAAGTTAGAGCTATTGGCATTGCTCTTGACATTGTTTTTGTTTATGTTTTTGTTTTTAAAACATTTAAAGAAACGGCATTGTCATGAGCAATGCCAATAGCTCTAACTTTAACAATGCCGAGACCGTTGCATTGTAAATGCTTTTTTTTGTTTATGTTTTTAAAACATTTAAAGAAACGGCATTGTTATTTACAATGTCAATAGCTTAATCACTCTCCAAAGCGAGATTTATTATGCGAGCATTATTTGGGAAGTGTGGCAAATCCATAAATATGAGGAAAACGCTGCAGCAGCGCAAAATGCCAGTGGCCCAGACTAATATGCATGATTAGTATTTGGATCCCAGGCCCATTCCTTCTTTGTCCTCTCTGCTGAAACTGCTGCCTGAAGTGTCAAATTTTATTAATACTAAACAAAAATCGCACTACCGTGCCAGGGCCAGACTTGGCGTTGATAATGATTGTTTGAAAAGGGAACTTTGAAAGGATACGAAC
Source organism: Triturus cristatus (assembly GCF_964204655.1). Lineage (NCBI taxonomy): Eukaryota > Metazoa > Chordata > Amphibia > Caudata > Salamandridae > Triturus > Triturus cristatus. The sequence goes on along the minus strand of NC_140585.1, from coordinate 782,390,281 downwards.
TTGACCAATTCTGGTTTCAAAATATAAGAGAACACTGTAGAGGCATGCGTCTACCGACTGTTATATATAATTTGGGATATATTTCTTAATCTGTCGAGTTCAGCCACTGCATGTTTATATTGTTGTCTCTTTTTGAAACTCAGGAGCAGTAACATTGTCGTGGTGTCACTAGGGCTTCAAGTGGATGCTTTCTCAATATTATATACAAGCCACAGTTACTGCTAATTTATCTTATGCAACTAACAACGATTGACACAAAAATGTAATACACACGTCCAAAACAAACTCTGAAAATGCCTCCTGCTCAATTTCTACATTATAAAATATACTTTCAGGTAGAAAGTCAACAGGTCAATGTAGTTTCTTCATATTAGTGTACAAGACAGATTTTTTATAATAGACGAGTAAACAAAAATTATGCGACTTTACCTTGCAAATGAAACCGTGAAAACAAAACACCAAGCAAGACTTTACAAATTTGTTAGGAGCAAATTTCTAAGTATGATAAAAAAAAATGCAATTAAAAGAGAGTCAAGGTCAATGTTTGTTGATAAAAGCATAAAAAAGAAAACTTTTCTTCAAACGACAAGGGAATACGTGCTCAACGGACTGAGTATGGGAAGGTATAGTTGTATATACGATTTGCAAAAAGGATAAACAACGTATAAATGGATTATAGGAAAGAAAACTACAGATTAGGGGCAAATATTCACACACAGTTTCAATAACTTACCCTTTGATTCACTGACACGGAATCCTTCGAATTGTAAAAAGATGGCCTCGCCCTAAAACCAAGCGGCTGTCTGGACGAAGGCTTTTCTGTGGCGCGAAGGAGTTACTCGGGTATGGAATGCGCGAGCCCTTCAAGAAATTACACGCAAGGCAGAATTTGCACAAATTTGACTACGACTCTTTCAGAATTTCGGCAAAAAAGTCCCGTCTACTTCCAAAAGTGCATTCATTATAAACGAGAAGTAAATCCTGCTGGATACAGTCCGGTGTCTCCCTCGAGCTCAGTTCCTGGAGTGATGTTCTGAACTTAAAACACACACACGCTCTTTCCCCAGGACATCCTGAGTGCGCACAATGGCAAGGCACAACAATCCGCGCGCCCCCATCTCCAACACACGGCCCCTGCGTTTGTCGCCTGAGGCGTCCGAACGTAAGGGCGGGGTTGGGGGGAATAGGGGGTTGATCTGCCTGCGATCCCAGCCAAGTGGCCCCCTGCCGGAGTACATGTCTGGGATCTCAGTCCAGAAACAACACATACGAGTGAGTATTTCGGCTCTCTGCTGAAATCTGCAAGACAACGGGTGATCCTCAAATCACTGGGCACTGAGATCTCAATGTCCTTGAGTTAGGCACCGTTGCCTTTGCACCTTTTTGCACTCGACGCTTGAGTGCTTTGAAGTGTTCTGAGGCCTGAGGTTTACCATGGAGGCTTTATACCGGACTCAGGGAATTACCCCGTGATGCAATCTTCGGGCGAGGAAGCAATCAGAGACCGTCTATTGTGCTGCGAACGCGACTCAGGCTACCCCTTTCCCCGGGTCATTACGGTACTGCTGGTCTCTAATCAATCCTAATGCGATGGCAATTGGAGTCCCTGGTGAAGCCTTCTCGGGTTTCTTGTAATGGCTCTACCACATTTCGTGGACCCTCTCCTTTAACCTGAGATGCGAGGGGGGCAGACCCTTCCCCGCTCCTGATTACTTCAAGATGTGGGGGCTGCGGCGGACAGAAGGAGGGAGACACACGGCGAGCAAGATCATTGACATGTGACCAAAGAAACTGAGAGAGTGAAGGGTTAAAACAAATGGGAGAAGAAAGAAAACGGAAAGGGAAAAAAGGTTTAAAAAAAACAAATGGATTCAATGAAAACAAACAAGAAGGAATATGGAAAAGTGTGAAGTACACTGTGCAAGTCCTAAAAAAACACGAGGGCACCGAAAGACACCACCGCCAAGGCAGCATCCTTTTCGGATTCGGGGGCGTGTTTTGCTGTTGTCTCCTCCCTGAAACTTTTCGCAAAAAACACGCCCCCCCGATCCGAAAAGGACGGGGCATGATTGGAGTGACGGGACCTCTTCTCCAAATGGCTGGCCAGCATTTACGAGGCCAGCCAATGGAGAACAGGGGAGAAGAGGGGCGGGTTCAAGCCCCTCTTCTCCCAAATCATTAAATCTCGGAGCGAGACTGCGCAAGCGCAGCCTTCGCAGCCGAGACCTAAAAACCAGTGAAGCAAAAGCAAAAAGTGGGGGTGAACATCGAAAGCAGACCCTACTCTCCTACAGGCCTCACGCGCTGACGTCAGTTCTGTACACGACTTTCCGCGCCAGAAACTCAGAGCCATGCAAGACACTGACCACTGGTGCAGAAAACTAGGGCCCTGAAAGGATGTCCTTAACCCTAGAAATCAGTTCTCAGAACAGGGAGGATGGGTGGGGCGGTAAGGAATCTATATCTAACTAACGTTTCTTACAAATATATCGTTACCGAAGGTAAGTGACTTGTTCATCTGAAAGAAACAAGTTAGTTATAGATTCCTTATCTTAGAATAGATACCCCAGCAATACCAACCCCTGTGGTGGTTCTGCGAACCAAGATCACACCAGAAAGTCCTGGAGAACAGAACGGCCAAAGAAGCTGTCTCTCAGGAAAGGGAGTAGTGTTTTGTAAACGTGTGCAGCGATGCCCACGTGGTCGCCTGTCAGATGTCATGTAGAGGAACTCCTCTTCCCAAGGCAGTAGTGGCTGCCGGCGCCCTGGTGGAATGGGCGCGTAGCCCGACTGGAGGCTCCAATTCAGCAAGAGAGTAACATGCCTTAATACACAAAACGACCCATCGAGAAATGGTGCATTGGTGTACGGGCCGACCTTTCTTTGCGCCCACGTACCCAACAAAGAGTTGGCCATCCACCCGGAACTGCTTTGTGCGATCCAGATAGAAGGAGAGCGCACGTTTTGGGTCCAGACAGTGGAGCATCTCTTTCTCCTTCGAAGGATGCGGAAAGAAGGTGGGCAAAGTAATGGTCTGCCCGATGTGGAAGGCAGTGACCACCTTAGGAAGGAAGGATGGACGGGTCCCGAGAACCATCTTGTCCGGATGGACAGACAGAAAAGGAGGTTTGGAAGAAAGGGCCTGGAGCTCACTCACCCTTCTAGCAGAAGTGATGGCTACTAGGAAAGCAGTTCTAAGAGTCAAGAGTCTTAAGAGACAGTTATGAAGCGGCTCAAAGGGAGCGCACATTAAATAGGTAAGAGCAAGATTCAAGTTCCACTGAGGCATAACAAATGGGATTGGAGGAAAGAGATGCGTTAAGCCTTTTAAGAAACGGTTAACTACCGGGGACTTGAAAAGAGAAGGTTGATCTGGCAGCCGAAGGAAGGCAGATATGGCTGAAAGATAGCCCTTGATAGTGCCCAGAGCAGAGCCCCGCTGGGCTAAAGAAAGAAGGAACAAGAGAACTTTAAAAAGAGGGTCAGAAAGGGGATCCACAGCCTTTGCTGTGCACAATGCTACAAACTTGTTCCACCGGCAGGCGTATACCGTTTTAGTGGAGGGGCGCCTGGCTGCCAAGATAACGTCACAGATTTCGGGAGGCAGGTCGAAAGACGTCAACTGCTGCCGCTCAATCTCCACGCAAAGAGGTTGCGACTGGACAGGTTCGGGTGGAGGACCGTCCACTGCTGCTGCGACAGAAGATCCTCCCGAAGAGGCAGTCTGATTGGAGTATCGATGGCCACGTTGAGCAGCTCGGGATACCAGGCTTTTCGTGCCCAATCCGGAGCCAAAAGAATGACTTGGGCCTGGTCGTGCCTGATCTGCTTCAGCACTCTGGGTAGAAGTGGTATAGGCGGAAAGGCGTACAACAGACGGCAACTCCACTCGAGACGAAAAGTGTCGCCTAGCGAGTGCCGCCTTGGAAATTCCAAAGCGCAGAATTGCTGATATTGCGTGTTCTCTTCCTCCCCACTGTCGAAAGAGACCTTGCACCACCTCCGAGTGAAGATGCCATTCGTGATCCATCATGCACCTGCGGCTGAGTTCATCCACCCTGGTGTTCAGGGAACCTGCCAGGTGTTGGTCCACCAGGGATATGCCCTGTTGTTTCAGCCATGTCCAGAGGCGCAGGGCTTCCTGACAGAGGGTCCACGACCCCACCCCGCCCTGTTTGTTGCAGTACCACATGGCTGTGGTGTTGTCCGTGAGCACCTGCACTACTCTTCCCCGGACTGAGGGAAGGATTGCTTTCAGTGCAAGACGAATCGCCCGGAGCTCCAGAAGGTTGATGTGAAGCCCGGACTCCTTCGGACACTAGAGGCCTCTGCTCTCCGCCTCTCCCATGTTGCCGCCCCATCCCAGAAGGGATGCGTCCGTCACCACAGTGTGGTCTGGTTGGGGAAGGGAGAGGGATCTGCCATCGACCCAATCCTGGTTTTGTGAGCCACCACTGCAGTTGTCGTGCAGTGCCCTCCGAGATCTGGACGCAATCGGACAGATTCCCCTGATGCTGCGCCCACTGGAACTTCAAGTCCCACTGCAGCAACTGGCATGATCGACCAGCAGGATGCATGAGGCCATGAGGCCCAACAGCCTCATGATCATCCGACCGAAACCCGGGATAGAGGCTGAAAGATCGGAATCATAGCCCGAATATCCCGGACTCGCTGCTTGGGAGGATAAACCCGAAACTGCGTTGTATCCAGAACCGCTCCGATGAAGAGGAGCTTCTGAGCGGGGTTCAGGTGTGACTTCGGCACACTGATGGAGAACCCCAGCAAATGCAGGATGTTGGCCGTAGTCTAGAGGTGGGAGACGACTGCTTGGGGCAAGCCTGCCTTCAACAGCCAGTCGTCGAGATAAGGGAAGACTGAAACCCCCAAATGAGCTGCGACCACCGCCATCTCTTTCGTGAACACCCGAGGGGGTGCTGGTAAGGCCAAAAGGGAGCATGGTAAATTGAAAATGCTCGTGGGCTACTGTGAACCGTAGGTTACCCCGGGGGGCCGACAGGACGGGGATGTGGAAATAAGCGTCCTGCAAGTCCAACGCTACCATGCAGTCTTCCGGGTCGAGGGCAGACAAGACCTGAGCAAGCGTCAACATCTTGAACTTCTCCTTCCAGAGGAAGCGATTGACGTCCCTAAGATCCAAGATAGGATGCAGGCCCTTGTCCTTCTTGGGAACCAGAAAGTAGTGGGAGTAACAACCACGACCGACTTCTGGGACAGGAATGCGCTCGATGGCTCCCTTGGCCAAGAGAGCCATAACTTCCTGCTGCAGAAGGGCCAGATGATCCTCCGACATGTGGTGGTATCTCAGTGGCATGGCTGGAGGGGTAGTCTTGAAGGGGAGTGAGTAGCCCCTTCGGACTATTTGCAAAACCCACCTGTCCGAAGTGATGGTGCGCCAGTGGGGGAGGTGATGGCGGATCCTGCCGCTAACTGGCGTTTGATGGGCCTGAAAGGTCGGAATAGGAGGGTTAGTAGACTGGCCCACCCACTGGCCCCCGGAACCACGACGGTTGTTCCCACGTCCCCGGCCGGGTGAAGGATTGCTAACCTGCTGCGGCCTCTGGCTCTGGGCGGGACGTAGCGGGGAACCGCTTCCGTAGCCACGAAAGGGGCGAAAAGCAGACTGCACAGGGCAGGTGGAGAGGCCCAAGGACTTGGACGTAGCCCGCGAGTCCTTGAAACACTCTAGAGCGTTGTTTGCTTAGTCCCCAAAAAGGCGACGGCCATCAATAGGCATGTCCATCAAAGTGTTGCGAACATCCAATGAAAAGCCTGTGGACCTTATCCGGGTGTAGCGACGAAGCTCTACTGACGTGGAAATAGTTCTACTCAGAGAGTCGGTGGTGTCCAGCCCACAACGTATTGTAAACTTTGCTGCATCCCTCCCGGCGGCAACAGCCTGGGAGAGCAATGCCCGGGCCTCCTCCAGATACTGAGGCAGCACCTGCGCCACTGTTTCCCACACCGAGTGGGAATAACGGCCCAAGAGACATGCAATGTTTATGGACCGCAGTCCTTAGCTGGCGGTAAAGAACATTTTCTTACCAAGGTGGTCCAGCATCTTGGATTCCCTTTCCGGTGGAGCGGTAGGGAAGGCACTTTTGGAAGTGGAGGCTTTGACTACCAAGCTCTCCGGGGTGGGGTGTTGGAAGAGGAAAGTGGGGTCACCAGGAGCCTGGCGGTGGCATCGGGCAATCATCCTGTCCACGGGAGCCCCCGTGCTGGGCCAGGACCACGTGCCCAAAAGGATGTCGGTGAGGGCCTCATTAAACGGCAGCAGGGGCTCCGAAGAACTCGCAGCCAGTTGAAGCAGCTCAGTCAGGAGGTTAGTCTTGACCACCACTGTAGGAAGCTAGAGGTTAAGAGCCTCAGCCGCACTACGCAACACCACTGCGTATGACGCTCCCTCCTCCGTAGCCACGGTAGGAGGAGACAACATGCCATGGTCGGGTGAAGTGTCAAAACCACTGGCATCCCCCAGTTCCTCTCTCCAGTCCTGGAAAGAACCTAGCTGATCAGTTAAAGGATCCCCTGACCCCTCTCAGTCCTCCTCCTCATCGTCTGGTTGCCACTCAGGCTCCTGGAGTGAACAGGGGCCCAAAAACCCCACTCGGTGCAGGGACCGGCGTCAGACGATGCCTGTCCGGCTCCGTGTCCACGTCGAGATTGAGGTCAGGGTCGTTGCCGGCCGTGGGGCCGACCACGGTAGTGGTGCCGAAGGAAGCGGCGCCGGTGGAGGTGTAACTAGGTCAACCAGCGCCGATCTGGATCCAGGCCGACTGCCACTGCTCAAGCAGTTTTCGGGACCGCTCCCGCAAAGCCTTCGGCGCCATCGACCGGCAGTCGGAGCACGACTTGGGGTCGTGGTCACGCTCCAAGCAAAAAAGACACACGCTGTGCGGCTCCGTCACCGACATCATGCGAAGACAGGAACCGCAGGCCTTGAAACCGGGCATCCTTTGATAAGGACATGGAGTTAGTCGATCAGCGTTTTGCAAAAGGCATGTCAGCCATAGCAGATTGGATGATGGAACACTTTTGCAGCTAACTGCAGCCAAAACAGAAATCCTGCTGTTTGGTGTGGCACAAACTTCCTGGTCCCCTGAGTGGTGGCCGACAGTGTTAGGCCCACCCCCCTCTCCAACCTCGGTGGCAAAAATCTAGGGGTCCGGCTGGATGTACGGTTATCGATGAAAGATCAAATCATGACCACTACCGGGACCTGCTATCATACCCTGAGCCTTTTGCGTAGAGTGTTCATGTGGCTGTCCCTCACTGTACGTAGAACCTTAATTCAGGCTTTGATTATAGGTCGCCTGGACTATTGTAATGCTTTATTGGCATCTGCGGACGAGTCTTCTCTTAGCAGATTGTAGATCGTCCAGAATGTGGCCGCACGCCTAGCTCTTAGCAAACCACCCCGTACCTCCCATGGGCCATTACTAACATTTCTTCATTGACTTCCTATCCGCCAGAGAATAAAGTTTACACTCTGTTGCTTCGCTCACAGAGCTGTCTATAGCACAAGCCCGAGCTATATGGCGGATAAGTTCAAAGTGTACTGCCCCAACCGGTGTCTCAGATCAGAAGGCAAAGGGTTGCTGGTGATCTCTCGTTTAAAGAAAATACGATCAAGAGGCAAAACTGTTGCTTATCTGGCCCCAAAATATTGGAATTCTCTGGCAGAGTACTTACGTAACAGTCCTAGTCTTGCTCGCTTCAGAAAACTCCTGAAGACAGAATTATTCAAGGCTTGAGCTATGGGAGTCCGTGCTGGTCTGTCCCGCTTTCTATGTTAGCATGGAGATACCCCTTCGGGGGTGATTCCTGCACTCTATAAATTTCCTACATACATACATACATCCCTCGTGCACCTTCAGAGTCGAAGATTCGAAAAAGAAGTCAACAAAAGTCGAGAAAAAGTTAGTCAAAGGAGGACTGAGGTACCGCTCTTCCCGGATCTGTGCTGTCTGGCGCAGAAAAAGAAAGAACTGACGTCAGCGCGCGAGGTCGGCATCTAAGTAGCTGCCGTGACATCATCCTGGCGACCCCGACGATGACAACGGACACGTAGCCGACCGACGCCACCTTCCGACGCGCAGAGGTACTGCTGACGAAAAAGAATTCCAGATCCAGTCTGACGCCTAGGGGTAATTAGAAGGTACGGAATCTTTAACTAACGTGTTTCTTTCAGCTAGGCATGATTATGGGCATGTCAGAGCCCTTTAGGCGGAAGTGTGACGTCCTCCTGCCGTGCCTTTTGTTTGCTTACAGGGAAGAACTGTGGAAGTGAGTTAGCTTTAGCCCCTTTGAACTTCTCTACAGGCAATCTGTAAGAGGACCTCTCAGTGAAGGAGGGCAAGCTCCCAGAAAGGCCTCCCCAGGATGTGGTCAGCTGCATGCTGTCACTCTGTACCCAGATGAAGCGTTTTGAGAAGCAAGCCAAAGAGACTCTAGAAGCCAGCCAGGAAGTCATGAAATGGTGGTATGACCAGAAGGCCTCTCTGGCTAAATTTCAATATAGCCAAAAAATGTAGGTGATGGAGCCCGTAGAGCCCAAGGTCCTGAAGACCAATGAACTGGGTGCTATAAGATGAAAGAGCATAAGAGTGAGGCCACCTACCTGGTGGACCTCAAGACTTCCAGGAAACCCTCTAAGGGTCTTGCACATTACTCGTCTCAAACCCCACTTCGAGAGATCCGCGGTAACCATGCCCCTAGGCACAGACGATGGAGAGGAGGAAGAGAGTGAACCTCTGCCCGACCTCCTTTCCTCTAAGGATCAGGACTCAGTGGAAGGCATCAGACTCTCCCCTACCCTGACCCTAGAACAGCAGTGAAACCGCTGCCAGTTAGGCCAGTTTGCCTCACTCTTCTCCCTTACCCAAGGACTCACTACATGGTGCACCCATGATATGGATACTTGGGACAGCATGCCTGTGAACTGTAATATCTACACACAGTCTGACAAGTTGAGAGCCAGCATTAAGGAGGAAGTCTCTAAAATACTGGACCTAGGGTTATTGAGCCCTAAACCAGACATTGGTCCAGCCCAGTGGTGTTGGTCCCCAAGGCTGCTCCTTCAGGTGCCACCCCAGAAATTAGGTTCTGTGTAAATTACAGATGGCTCAATACAGTCACCAAGACTGACGCACACCCCATCTTCAGAGTTGATGAGCTCACAGATCTGTTGGGAGCTGCCAAGTTTCTCTGCACGTTCGATTTAACATCTGGGTACTGGCAGATTGCCTTGACCAAGGGGGCCAAACAAATGTCTGCGTTTTCTACCCCAGAAGGGTACCTCCAGTTCCGGATAATACCCTTTTGATGGAAGAACGCCCTTGCCACCATCCAGAGGTTGGTCAACCAGGTCCTGGCTGGGTTGGAGAACTTCAATGCCGCTTTTCTAGATGACATTGCAGTCCTCAGCTCTAGCTGGAAGGACCACTGTGCACATCAGGGAAGTGTTTCAAGCTCTGCATAGGGAAGGCCTGACTATTGAGGCCAGTAAGGGCCAGATAGGGCAGGATTCAGTGGAGTACTTGGGTCACCAAGTGGGAGGAGGCAGGTGCAGCCCCTCCAGGCCATAATCGAAACCATCATGGTTTGGCAAACCCCTAAAATCCAGATAGCCCTCCCCCATTATTACAGGATATCTGTCAAGGGGTATGGCATCATTGTTGCACCCTTGACAGAGCTGACTTCTAAGACGCAGCCCAGACAGGTGATCTGGACGGAGGCATGCCAGAAGGCTTTTGATACCTGAAGGATGCCATGTACACAGCACCTGTGCTCAAGGCTCCTGACTTCTCCAAAGAATTAATTGTGCCAACAGACAGATGCCTCAGAGCATGGTATAGGGGGCGTGCTCTCACAGCTGAATGCAGAGGGCCTGGCTCAGCCTTTAGCTTACATCAGTAAAAGGTTGCTTCCCTGGGAACATTGGTGGAGTGCAACAGAAAGAGAAGCCTTTGCAGTGGTCTGGGCACTAAAGAAGTTGAGACCATACCTGTTTGGTGCTCACTTCTGGGATCAGATAGACCACAGATACCTCAAATGGCTAAGGCAGATGAGGGGTGAGAAGCCAAAACTGTTGAGGTGATCTAACTACCTACAGGGAATTGACTTTACAGTAGAACGCCGTCATGGAAAACAAAACACACCGATGCGGATGGTCTCTCCAGGTTTTTATGCCTTAGTAAAGAGTGCTCCCCACTTTCAGCTGGGAATGTATGATGATACAAAGAATACAAATGCATCGCATTGCCATTACAACACGGTTGTAACAACGCGTTGCTACTACAGCACAAATGCAGGTGTGGTAAAGGCATATACTTGGTATAAGTTGTTAAGGTAGAGATATATATATATGTGTGTGTGTGTGTGTGTGTGTGTGTATGTATGTGTGAGTGTGTATATGCATATGTGTGTGTGTGTGTGTGTATACATATATATGTGTGTGTGTGTGTATATATATATATATATATATATATATATATTCACAGAAAAAAACATAGGTTTCAGGGGTGTTATAGTTAGCTGCCCATTTCACTCATACAAAACCATAGAAATTCCTCCGTTATAGTTAGTTCTGCTAACTATAACTCACGCGCCTGCAATGCACTGCTGATGATGTCACATATTGCATCATTAATGACTTGGTCAGTGACATCACTGATGACATCTTAAATGACATCACTGATGACATCATCCACTGAATATGGTTTAGTTTGAAATTTAAATATGTATTATATATATATATATACCAATCTGTATTGAAGATTGAGTGGATATATAACTGTCTGGATGGAGGATTTAGTAGCTGTCTGACTGTCTTTTTAAGTGAGTAATTAAAAGTGTCTCACTTAATACATGGATTAGTAACTAAACTATGTGAATGTGTGCAGCACTATCTCTGTTGTTGTACAACATGCTGCATCAGTTGGTCACTAACTACATGAGTGTGTATATTAGTTATTGATTAGTTGGGTGAGTATTTGTATGGGCCACTGAGTTTGTGTGTGGTTGGATGGGTTGTGTGTAACTCTATGCATAGATGTGTGAATGGTTGATTGACTAGGTGTATGGGTTTAAGAGTGCATGTGGAAACAGTTGTTTGGGTGACTGAGTGTATTTATTTGTGTGTTGGTGAGCGAATATATGTTTAAGTTGTACATCTTCATCAAAGTAAAAAAATAAAAGACATTGTATGTGAGAGTTGGTGTATATAAATAAGTATGTGTAAGAGTCAGTGATTGTGAGAGTAACTATATGAATGAGTGTATAATTGTAATGGTGCTTTTTTAATATATTAACGATGAGTTACTATGTGTCTGAATAAATGAGGTGTTGTTGGATAATTGTGTAAGTGAGTAAATTTAAGTGCGATAAACTGAGTAGGATGACTGCAAAACCGACTAAGATAACTGCTGATGTGTCAATGTCTATATATGTGTATAAGTGCATTTGATAGTGTTCTATTAATTAATGACTGCATGTATAGATGATTTTGTTGTTGAATGGGTAATTGTGTGTGTAGACTTAGGAATCAGTGAGTGGGTATGTAGTAACTGGTATTGGTGTGTCAATGGTTTCAAATATGGTACTCTGTATTTTACAGTGAGTGATGAAAGGTTATATTAGTGTATGATGAGGTGTATCAGATTGTCAAGTGGATGATGTCATCAGTGATGTCATTTGAGATGTCATCAGTGATGTCATCAGTGATGTCACTGACCATGTCACGAATGATGCAATATGTGACATCATCAGCAGTGCATTGTGGGCGTGTGAGTTATAGTTAGCAGAACTAACTATAACGGAGGACTTTCTATGGTTTTGTATGAGTGAAATGGGCAGCTAACTATAACACCCCTGAAACCTATGGTTTTTTCTGTGAATTTTCAAGGTTTTTTAAATGCTAATTTCTACCTATAACGTCTCTGAAACCTATGTTTTTTTTCAGTGAATTTCAAAGGTTTTTTAAATGCTTACTTTTAAGTGTGATAGTAGTTATATCTGTTTTTTTGTAGTACTGATTTTCTACAGTTTTTTAACTGTGTATTTATAAATATTTATTCATTAAATAACATTATATATTTTTCTGAAAATTGCACAATTTTATTTTTTTTAATTAAAACTGAAATATTGATTAATTTTCTTGTTTTCAAAATGATATGTATGTGTCTTTAATATACATATTAAGGCAAGAGATTATGTAAGATATTCATCAAAATAATATATTTGTACTTATAATAAACGTATATTATTTTTAAATATATTTTTGCGAAGTCGGGTGCGTGCATCGTGAGTGCAGAAAACCAGGTCAGCAGAGCTGCTGTAGAGCCAGAGAAGCAGGTCAGCAGGGCTGCTCTAGAGCCTAAGAACTAGGTCAGCAGAGCTGCTCTAGAGCCAGAGAACCAGGTCAGCAGAGCTGCTGTAGAGCCAGAGAAACCAGGTCAGCAGAGCTGCTTTAGAGGGAGAGAAACCAGGTCAGCAGAGCTGCTTTAGAGCCAGAGAACCAGGCCAGCAGAACTGCTTTAGAGCCAGAGAAACAGGTTAGCAGAGCTGCTTTAGAGCCAGAGAACCAGGTCAGCAGAGCTACTCTAGAGCCAGAGAACCAAATCAGCAGAGCTGCTTTAGAGCCATAGAACCAGGTCAGCAGAACTGCTTTAGCGTCAGAGAACCAGGTCAGTAGAGCTGCTCTAGAGCCTAAGAACCAGGTCAACAGAGCTGCTCTAGAGCCAGAGAACCAGGTCTGCAAAGCTGCTGCAGAGCCAGATAAACCAGGTCAGTAGAGCTGCTTTAGAGGGAGAGAACCAGGTCAGCAGAGCTGCTCTAGAGCCAGAGAAACCAGGTCAGCAGAACTGCTTCAGAGCCATAGAACTGGGTCAGCAGAGCTGCTTTAGAGCCAGAGAACCAGGTCAGCAGAGCTGTTGTAGAGCCAGAGAACTAGATCAGCAGTGCTGCTCTGTAGCATAAGAACTAGGTCAGCAGAGCTGCTCTAGAGCCAGAGAACCAGGTCAGTAGACCTGCTGTAGAGCCAGAGAAACCAGGTCAGCAGAGCTGCTTTAGAGAGAGAACCAGGTCAGCAGAGCTGCTTTAGAGCCAGAGAACCAGGTCAGCAGAGCTGCTCTAGCAAATACTGACTGACTGACACAGATTGACTGACACACATTGACTGAGACTGACTGACACCGATTGACTGACTGACACTGACTGAGACTGACTGACACTGATTGACTGACACTGATTGATTGGCACTGACTGACTGACACTGACTGACTGACTGACTGACACTGATTGACTGACACTGACTGACTGACACTGACTGACTGACACTGACTGACTACTCTCTACTACTGACTCTCTACTACTCTCTACTACTCACTCTCTACTACTCTACTACTCACTCTCAACTACTCTACTACTCACTCGCTACTAGTCTCTACTACTCATTCTCTACTACTCACTGTCTACTACTACTCTCTCAACTACTCACTCTCTACTACTTTCTACTACTCTCTACCACTCACTCTCTACTACTCTACTACTCACTCTCTACTACTCTCTACTACTCACTCGCTACTACTCTCTACTACTCACTCTCTACTACTCTCTCTCTACTACTACTCTACTATTCACTCTCTACTACTCACTCTCTACTACTCTCTGCTGCTCTCTACCACTCACTCTCTACTACTCTCTCTCTACTACTCTCTACTACTCACTCTCTACGACTCACTGTCTACTACTCACTCTCTACTACACTCTACTACTCTCTAATACTCACTCTACTACTCTCTACTACTCACTCTCTGATACTTTCTCTACTACTCTACTACTCTCTACTACTCACGCTCTACTCTCTATTACTCGCTCTCTACTCTCTACCTCTCTACCTCTCTCTCTACTACTCTCTACCTCTCTACCTCTACACCTCTACCTATACACCTCTACCTCTCTGTACATGCACACATATGCACATATATAAATGCATATATATATGCATATGCATTTATATATATGTATGTGTATATATATATACATATATACACATTTAAATATAATCTGCATATCTATATAAATATAAATGCATGCAAACGTATGCATATATGTATATATATGCATGGTATGTACATGAAAGTTTGAAAAACTCTAATCCAAGCAAAGCTAAAAAGCCATCTAATTACAAACAGAATTGCTTTAACTTAAACGAGGGTGAGACCTATTGCATTTTCAATGCTTGTTTACTTTGATTCCATCAAGAAGGCATTCAGATGTGTCACACATTTTCCATAAATTCTGATTGGTAGCACTCTAGTTGCTCATTAGATCACTGTAGTAAAGCTACTGCTCACCAGGGAAGTCTGCTGCTGGTATTCAAAGTGCATGTTTCAGTCCGCATGTCAGAATTTTTTAATGAAATGGAAGAGGATTTGAGAAGTCAAAATGTGCCATAATCTTTCTTTCTGCAGCACTAATCATAATTTCTATGGCAAAATGAACCCCCTCATTTTGTTCCTTTGCAAATTAAATGTTTTTTGTTACCACTTTATTCCAATCAAGATGGCATCAGGTGTGCCATACTTTTGTCATAAGTAAGACTGTTAGCGCTCTAGTTGTTCTTTAAAACACTCTGGGACATTCTGTCATTGGGCTATACTTGGGCTACATCTCGGTGATATTTGTGCTACATTTGGGCTCTTTTTTCTCTGGTGGCCATCTTGGGAGACTCTTTTGTTTTGAAGATTCCTAATTTCCTCATTTACAACAGTCTCCTCAGTAGGAAATACTTTCAGGTCTTTTACTTTCATTCCATCAAGAAGGCATTCAGATGTGTCACACATTTGCCATAAATTCAGAATGTTAGCACTCTAGTTGCTTATTAGATAACTGTAGTAAAGCTACTGCTCACCAGGGAAGTCTGCTGCTGGTATTGAAAGTGCATGTTTCAGTCTGCCTCTCAGAATTTTTTAATGAAATAGAAGAGGATTTGAGAAGTCACTCAAAATGTGAACTAATTTTTCTTTTTCCCGTACTAATCATAATTTCTATGGCAAAATGAACTTCCTCATTGTGTTCCTTTCAAATTAAACTACTCACTCTCTACTACTCACTTGCTACTACTTTCTACTACTCACTCTCTACTACTCTCTACTACTCACTCTACTGCTCTCTACTACCCTCTACCACTCACTCTCTACTACTCTACTACTCACTCTCTACTTCTCTCTACTACTCCCTCTCTACTACTCACTCTCTACTACTCACTCTCTACTACTCTACTACTCACTCTACTACTCTCTACCACTCACTCTCTACTACTCACTCTCTACTACTCTCTCTCTACTACTCACTCTCTACTACTCTCTACTACTCTCTCTCTCTACTACTCACTCTCTACTACTCTCTACTACTCTCTCTCTCTACTACTCACTCTACTACTCACTCTACTACTCTCTCTCTACTACTCTCTCTCTACTACTCTCTACTACACGCTCTCTACTACTTGCTCTCTACTACTCACTCTACTACTCACTCTACTACTCACTCTACTACTCACTCTCTACTACTCTCTACTACTCACTCTCTACTACTTGCTCTCTACTACTCACTCTACTACTTGCTCTCTACTACTCACTCTACTACTCCCTCTCTACTACTCACTCTCTACTACTCACTCTCTACTACTCCACTACTCTCTACTAATCACTCTCTACTACTCACTCTGTACTACTCACTCTGTACTACTCTCTACTACCCACTCTCTACTACTCACTCTCTACTACTCTCTACTACTCACTCTCTGCTACTCTCTACTAATCACTCTACACTACTCTCCACTACTCTACTTCTCTACTTCTCACTCTCTACTACTCACTCTACTATTCTCTCCTACTCACTCTCTGCTTCTCTCTACTACTCTCTACTACTCACTCTCTGCTACACTCTCTACTACTCTCTCTCTACTCTCTATTACTCATCCTCTACTCGCTACCTCTCTACCTCTCTCTCTACTACTCTCTACCTCTCTACCTCTACCTCTACGTCTTTACCTCTACGTCTCTACCTCTACGTCTCTACCTCTACACCTCTACCTCTCTCTACACGCACACATATGCACATATATGCATATGCATTTATATATATGTATGTGTATATATATATATACATATATAAACATATATAATCTGCATATCTATATAAATACAAATATAAATGCATGCATACATATACATATATGCATGTTATGTACATGAAATTTTGAAAAACACTAATAAAAGCAAAGCTAAAAAGCCACCTAATTACAAACAGAATTGCTTTAACTTAAACGAGGGCGAGACCTATTGCATTTTCAATGCTTGTTTACTTTAATTCCATCAAGAAGGCATTCAGATGCGACACATTTCCCATACATTCTGAATGGTAGCACTCTAGTTCCTCATTAGATCACTGTAGTAAAGCTACTGCTCACCAGGGAAGTCTGCTGCTGGTATTCAAAGTGCATGTTTCAGTTTGCATGTCAGAATTTTTTCATGAAATAGAAGAGGATTTGAGAAGTCAAAATGTGCCCTAATTTTTCTTTCTGCAGCACTAATCATAATTTCTATGGCAAAATGAACCCCCTCATTTTGTTCCTTTGCAAATTAAATGTTTTAAGTGTTACCGCTTTATTCCAATCAAGATGGCTTCAGGTGTGCCATACTTTTGTCATAAGTAAGACTGTTAGCGCTCTAGTTGTTCTTTAAAACACCCTGGGATTTCTGTCATTGGGCTATACTTGGGCTAAATCTCGGTTATATTTGTGCTACATTTGGGCTCTTTTGTCTCTGGTGGCCATCTTGGGAGACTTGTTATGAAGTTTCCTAATTTCCTCATTTACTACAGTCTCCTCAGTAGGCATACTGTCAGTTTTTTACTTTGATTCAATGAAGAAGGCATTCAGATGTGTCACACATTTGCCATAAATTCAGAATGTTCGCATTCTAGTTGCTCATTAGATCACTGTAGTAAAGCTACTGCTCACCAGGGAAGTCTGCTGCTGGTATTGAAAGTGCATGTTTCAGTCTGCATGTCAGAATTCTTTAATGAAATAGAAGAGGATTTGAGAAGTCACTCAAAATGTGCCCTAATTTTTCTTTTTGCAGCACTAATCATACATTCTATGGAAAAATGAACCACCTTATTTTGTTCCTTTTTAAATTAAATGTTTTAAGAGTTACCACTTTATTCCAATCAAGATGGCTTCAGGTGTGCCATACGTTTATCATAAGTAGGAGTGTTAGCGCTCTAGTTGTTCTTTGGAACACTCTGGGAAGCTGCAGTAGAACACAAAGGAATCAACTGACAGTCTCTGCCTTTGTTGGATGTACATTTTTACTGAGAATGTCAGACTTCATTCTCACTTGACTGAGAAAGATAATGTGAATTTACAGAAAATATGCTCTCAGTTTAGCTTATAGATCACCTTCCAAACCTCTGTGGGAAAAGCATGTGAAAATAGTTTGCTCTCAAACATGATTAATGATATCCCAGCAGAAGGCTTTTTCACATGGTAAAATCACCTTAGAACATACCACAATTCCTAAAATGAGTATGGTACCATCAACAAATGATTTATAGGGGGAGGAGCCAAGATGGCGGACGGACAGGACGTCTGAGCTCCCGGCTCCGCAGCCTGTCTGCTGTTTACATGACATCCTGATCTTTAATCCTGCCTACAGCGCGAGCAAATGTAACCACGAATGCGCTGACACTTTCCGCATTCCTCCGATGTCCCCGCCGGCTTTTTTGGTCGAGGATTCATAGAGTTTGCCGACTTTGGACTTTGCCCATGCACTCTGGCCCGACCACCGCCACCGGACATCGCTTATCACGTACGGTGAGACGACCTGGGGCCGGACCGGCGCCTGGGGAAATGTGACCGGCTGTGGAGTGGGCGGCTTGGCGGAGTCTTCTTCGCGACGGAGAGAATTCCTGTATGATTGGGTCCGGGCTGGCGACCCTTCCTTTGTCATGCTACCAGCGGTCAGAGCGGTATCCGTTTTAGAGCGCCCACCACCCGCATTGTTATACAGCCGAGGGCTCTCACATCGTGTGAGCCCCGTATAGCGAGCAGTATCTCTTCTTGCCTTAAATGCTATTCCTCCGTCCAATGGAGTCACCCTCACCTCTCCGATGTGGGCTGACTGCAAAAATGGTGGCGGTGCCGGTCTACCTCGCCGGAAAGACGGAAGCCTCCATATCCCGGACGCAGGCTGCCCTGCCTGCTGTCGAGCTGGAGGGTGTCCCGGCGGCGCCTTTGCATACTGCCGACATGCTGAAGCGGGGAGCAGACCTGACCTATGGTGATATCCTTCTAGCCCTGGAAGACTTGAGGGCGACACTGTGGGAAAACACTCGAGAACTGGAGCGGAAGGTCGATGTCGCTATGCCATCCAGGGAATTACTGCGGTTGTCTTACCCCCCAATGCCTCTCATTCCCTTCGAGGCGGATACAATGTGGCGACAGGGGGATACTGTGGAACGTCCTTTCCCTGGCTACAGTGTCGAGTGTTCTTTTAATGACAAAGTTGCAGATACAAAGCTCCCTTCCACTTTACAAGCTGAGACTCTGCCTCTGCAAGTGTTGCCACGGCTTCCTCAACATCGCCGGAGTGTGTGCCGTTCTGTGGGGAAAACTGTGTTGGTCACTATCGATGTGGTGATGGTCTATGATTGGGAACTCTCGCTTCCTCTTCCTCTGCGTCTTCTGTGCCGGGAGCGGCCATCTTGCTCCTTTGTTCTGCCTGAGGTACACTCCCAGCGGTGGCCATGCTTGGTGGGGTTTCAGCGTTCTGGCCAGGGCTGATGTTGCCTCCCTTGATGATCCTGCCTGACCGCCTGGCATGACCCGGACTAGAATATTTGTCTATGTATCTGATGTGCCGCATGCGTGTAATTTGCTATTGTTGATTGCGGGGGTGGATCTGTGGGGCCGCTTAGGATCGGGCCGGGGCTGGGCGATTTCCTTTAGTTTGCTGTACGTATTGGCGGGCGGGGACTAGGATGGGACTGCTAATTATCTGATTTATTCGCACATTTGGAATGGAGTCTCCCCACCTGCTGCTTTGCTTGCTATTTCAGTTGTGCTGATGATATTCAGAGTGGGGGATGCTTATGGGGCTGGTGGTGACCGGGAGTATGTAAAATTTCCTCCTCCTGTCTTCTCTGGGAGTCGGAGACTGGGATGTTCTTTCCCACTCTCCGGACTCTCTTTCCCACTTGGGGTTCTTTGGGGCGACAGGCATGCCTAATGGGGGGGGGTGGGCCGTGGCCTTCCGCTGGTATGCAGGGTGGGGGGATGGGATGTGTTCTATGTCTTTTCTTTGTCTCTATGGCCCTCTTTCTCATTCTTTCTCTCTTCTTCTTCGGTTTCTTTCTCTTCTATGTTTCTTTGTTTCTTCGGGGTCGGGGTTCAGTGTTAGTAGGGAGTTTATTGTGCTCTATCATTCTGTGGTATAGCGTTTGCTCTTAGTTCCTGGATGGTGGCCACCTGTTTCCTTACAAATGCCTTCCTATATAACGCCTCCTTCTGGGTGCTCCGTGAACGGTGATGTCTCTCCTGGTCAGTGATCAGCCTCGACTCTTTTTGTAGTTCACTACATTGTACTCGACAAAATCATAAAATTAAACCTTTTCTTATCCTGACATTATTGTTCTATGTTCTACACGGTACCTTTCACTCAGAGATTGCTTTAACGGCGCTCTGCCCAATTGGTTTTTTTTTTTTTTTTTTTTCTTTCTCTTTTATTCTTTTCTGATATGTCATAGCGGCCGGCCCCGAGGGGTTGTAGGCAGACGCTGTGTATTGTGCATTTACCAAAATAAAGGTTTTAAAAAAAAAAAATAAAAAAAATAAAAAAAAATAAAAAAAAAAATGATTTATAATGTAACTAAAGTTTTAAAACCTTCAATTAACTGCAATGCTTTTTAATGAGGTGCTATCATGTATATTGGTCCCAAGATGGCTGCCAACACTTCTTGGATGAAGTGCTGACAGCCAATCAGATCTCACGATGAGATGTGTGGTTAGGCTCCGCCCAGATATATATGTGATTTTACTTTTGATTTTCTCAGGAACTACTGAATGGATTTACACCATTTAAGCAAAAGGCACGACTCTGAACCAAGGTCTACCTTTCTGCCAAATTTGGTGTAATTCCGTTCAGCAGTTCGGGCTGTAGCTGCATCAACAGGTCCTATGGGAAATTGCATAGGGAAAACGCGTTTTGGGACCCCCCTTTTTTCTCAGCCCCCGCTTGACGAATCACCACGAAACTTTCAGGATAGGAGCGGACCAGAGCTGGCCAAAAGTTTGGAAAATTTCGCGAAGATTCGTCAACCGGCGCCAGACTTATTGGGAATAGAATGTTGCTGATTTCCTATGGAAAATAGGTCCTAACTATAACTACCTACTGGCGACCGCCAGTAGGATATATGGAGATATATATATATTTTCGATACTCCCTTTCTTCTAGCCTTATTGAAGAAACAACGGAACGGACTCCAATTCTTTTGTGCAGCGTTATTTTATTTTCGTGCTTTCAGCCGCCATGACGCGTTTGGGCTTCACAGATATATATATTCCTCCAAGCTTCCCTTGCCTGCTGAACGCGAGTCGCGCTGTCTGATGGGACCAGCCACGAGCGGGTCCGTTAAATCGTGCACAGTTCCTTTCAAAACAAGGATGACGATGCCTTGTGTGGAGCTGCAAAAGTATTTTATTCAGCCTCAATCGTATGCGTTTCGGAGCGTCCTGCTCCTTGCTCACCGATAAAGTTTTGAAAGCGGCCATTTTAAAACTTTTTTCTATGTGGTTTCTACGTGACACGTGATAAACTACAAAATGGTGAAAGGTAAAACAGACTTGTAGTTTTTCCTTTGCTTAGCGTTTCTTTCACAATGATGTTACACAACTGAAAAAACTTTATGACGATAATCGTCTTCAGTCAACAAAACAGCTTGTTCCATGTGCGTAATTCATTTCCGGCAATTATTTGTTGCGGTACAAATTCTAATAATTACAATTCATACTATACAGTATTTACAAACTGTACACGTATTGGCAAACAAATTCACAAGATTAGTATCAGCAACTAATTAGTGTTGCTGCAACACACTCTCGCCCAAGTGGGCAATTTTATCACAATTATATTCTGAAAACCTCTCAGAATCGAGCCCATGTGGGCTATCTTTGCCATCTGACAATCAAAAGAAACCCATTGTGTACAATCCCCGCCCAAGTGGGCCACTGAGAACTTTCACTTTAAAACATTATCTGTTTGTTTATAAAAAAATCTTTCTTCCCTATTAAAACCATAGTTTAAAACCTCATCTTTATCTATAAAAACTTGTGAGACAGAAATCCTTTTTTTTATACTTACAAATGCCTGGAATTCAATTCAATTATGTAGCGAGACATACGTTTTCTACGGTTCTTTTCCCTGTTCTGGCCACATTTATCAACTGCCACTGCATCTATCACATAATATGCGAGACCTTTATTGTCTTTACCATAGAATTTTTCGAAATGGCGCGCAACTAGGTGCAATCGCCATTCTTAATGGCCCGTAAATGCTGCCAAATTCTTTTATGAACTTCCAGAATTGTACTGCCTACGTACCGCAGGCCACAAGGGCACTGCAGCACGTAGACGGCAAACTCCATTTTGCAGTTAAATTTGCCCGTTATTTTTCTCATTGTGCTGGACAACCCCGGTTTATATTGGGTGGTATTAGTTCCATATAGGCATGCCTTGCATTTAGAACATTTCAGGAACCCCTGTTTTCTACTTAACCAGGTTTCCTTAGGTTGATGTTGCTTCAGGGTGTTTCTTACCAAATTCTGATTAAATGACTTTGCACGCCTAAACGTCAATTGTGGTCTCCGTGGCACTACTTTCCCCAGAACAGGGTCACTTTTGATTATGTGCCAGTGTTTATTTAGAATGCCTCTCAGTCCGTCTTGTTGAACACTGTATTTAGTTATCATACGACACTGGTTACCTGTGTCTTCTGATCTGCTTTTCTTCTTTTTTTTTTTCGAACAGTATTTCCTCTCTCTTTCTCTTTGACACTTTGCCTATTGCCTCATTTATCCAATTGTCAGGGTACCCTCTGTTTTGAAATCTATTATTGAGACGGGTGAGCTCTAATTTAGTTTCCTCCTCATTACTGCAGTTTCGTTTCGTTCTTAAACATTCTCCAAACGGTATGCTTCTTTTCAAGTTGGTAGGATGGAAACTAGTTGCATGAAGCAACGTATTACCTGAGGAAGGTTTCCTGTATAGTTTAGTTGCTACCTTTCCTTCTTTGATGTACACTGTGAGGTCAAGGAAGTTTACACTGTGCTTACTGATATCGCTGGTGAAGCTTAAATTTAAGTCATTCTTTTGAATCTTGCTGACAAAGATCTTCGCTTGCTCCTCTGTGCCCTTCCATACCAAAAATAAGTTGTCAATGTACCGAATCCAGTGCATAATATGCTCTTCCCTTTCAACCAGATACTGCATCCGGATCACCTTACTCCCACCAGCCCATATGCAGATTCGCATAGCTGGGGGCGAAGCAGGTGCCCATCGCTGTCCCACATACCTGGTGGTAAAGATGTATGAGGGGAGTGACTGCACCAAATTACAATGGATTTGTTTTTGTGTAATTTGGTGCAGTCACTCCCCTAATACATACAAGATTCAGGTGACTTTCTCAGGAGAATTTACGATCTTCCTTGGGAGGATGACTATTTTCTAATCACAATTGATGTGTCGACATTATATACCAGCATCAAGCACAAGGATGGTCTTAAAGCCATTAAACACTTCTTGGGGGCTAGACCAATAAGATTGTGGGCGCACACAGAAATGATCTTGAGGATGGTGGAAGTATGTTTAACGAGTAATTTCTTCCTATTCAATGAAGATCTTTACCACCAGGTATGTGGGACTGCGATAGGCACCTCCTTCCCCACAGCTATGCGAATCTGCATATGGGCTGATGGGAGGAGCAGGTAATTTTTGGGATCTGATGCCTGCAGCCAGCACGCTCCCAGATATATGGGCCCCTTTCATCGCCTAACTCCAGCCCCTGACAGCCCAAAGCCGGACTCCCAAAGTCCTGACATGCACGAGACCCATGAGGGTGTCGCTGAACCCACTCCCCCCCTCGGGCCAGTGTATTTGTGTCTCCTCAAATGTGCCTTAATTGCTACTCAACTACTGATATTTCATTTCTGTGCTGCTCTTGGCCTTCATTACCTTGTAACGTGAAATGCCATTGTAAGTGTAATTCCAACAGTATTGACCGATGTGATGCCTACCTGTAATGTGCCATGTTTTCCTTTTTCAATAAAGGTTTTAAAAAAATAAAAAAAAAACTCCGCATTGCAGCCGGGAAACATCATGTCACCTGGACTGCACAACGCATTCTCGACACTGGACTTCGCATCTCAAACCCTCGCTGACGGGATTCTCAATGACAATACAGGGCCTCGCATCGCAGCCTCGCCAAATCTCGGAACCTATGCTTTGCTTCGGCTGAACAACACATCTTTAACGTGGACCATTGCAATGGTCCGCTAAACAGGATGCAAGGTATTTTGTTCATCTGGCTTAATTGGGTCCCTGTAGCTGGCCAGCGCTCAATCACGGTCGTTCTCAACTTGTGACTTTGGTCCGGTTTGGGACAACCAGATATCCACAGTTGGCACTTTGTGGTGATATTTTCACTAAAATCTTTAAAAATGCACATCTCCGGTTCAACTGATTAGATTTTTGTCATTTTGGTCTGGTTTCATTAATTAAAAATAGCCATATTTTTCTAACTTCGTGTGGGATCCTTTTCTGTGTGGCATTTTTTACTTTATTACTGTTTGAAGTGTTGCACAGCTACTTTACATATTGCCTCTTAGTTAAGCCTGACTGCTGTGTGCCAAGCTACCAGAGGGCTGAGCACAGGTTAATTTAGGATAGGTTTCCGCCTCACCGAGATAAGGGTTGTGGTTGCTACTTAAGTAAGGTTTCACCCCCCTCAACCAGCAAGCCAATTTCTCACAGCACCACACTCTCCTGGTCTAATCCAGTGCCACTAATATGACGTGGCCTGGTCGTTTCTGATCTTCTTCAGAACTCAAGGCAGGAGAAGTAGAGGAGGGAAGACATACAGACATCCCACCGTCCACTCTAGGCAGAATACATTTCCAACAGAAACCCTTCGAGGGAATTCCCACTCACAAAAGTGTTGACAATGTGCGTTCTCAGTGGTGGCGAAGAGCTCGAGCCAGGGGTCTCCCCAATGCTGCAACATACCTTGGCCCACCTCCAGGTGTGTCTGCCATTCGTGATATGCTATGTGTCACCAGTTGAGTTTGCCCACCATGGCGTTCAAACATTTTGCCAGGTGGTTAACAGGTTGACCCAGCCAGTTCCAGAGGCGCAGAGCCTCCTGGCACAGGACACTGGGCCCCACCCCACTTGTTGCAGTACTACATGGCCGTGTTGTTATCCGTGGGAACCTGCTTCTCTTTAACGCCAAGCAAATCAACTGGAACTCCAACACGTTGATGTGGATCTGGGCCTGCGCCATAGACCAGACTCCTCTGATCCCTACCTCTCCCAGATTGCATACCCAAACCAAGCAGTGAAACATCTGTCACCACTTTCCGTTCAGGGTGCGGTAGTGAGAGGGGTCTGTCGCTGGTCCAATTGCGTTTGAGCAGCCACCACTGCAGATCTTGTGCAGTCTCCTCCAAAACCTGGATGGAATCTGACAGGTTCCCTTTGTGCTGGGTCCACAAGGACGTCTGATCGTACCTCAAAGCCTGTATATGCAATGTAGCATGGTCGACGAGCAGGATGGAGAAGACCAATAGACTTAGAAGCCTCAGAGCCACTATCCGGATCAGGACCAAAGCTGAAACATCTAGATCATAGTTCTAATGTTGTGCGCTCACTGATCTGGAGGGAAAATCCGAAAACACACCATATCCAGAATGGCTCTGATGAAAAGCAGCCTCTGCGAAGGAGTCAGGTGTGACTTTGGCATGTTGATTGTGAACCCCAAAGTTGTCTGGGGCTGGCCCACGACTGACTACAGGGTGCCCCACCTTCACTAGCTCATTGTCAAGCTAGGGGAAGACTGGTATACCCTGACCTCCGAAGATGTACTGCAACCACTGCCTCACTTTCGTGATCACCTGAGGGGCACTGGCAAGGCCAAAGGGGAGCATGGCAAACTGAAAATGCTCCTGGCCTACTACGAATCGCTGATGGCGCTATGGGCCTGCAAGATGGGTACATGAAAATAAGAGTCCAGCAGGAACAAGTCCATCATCCAGTCCCCTGCATTTAGGGCAAACAGAACATGGGCCAGTGTGAGCATCTTGAATTTGTAATTTCGTAAGAAGGTGTTGGAAGGGCGAAGATTCAAAATAGGACGAAAGCCTCCATCGTTCTTCTACACAAGGAAAGTGCTGGGATATAACATCCAATCCCTACTTCTGAGGTCAGCACCCGCTCTATGGCTCCTCTACTCAAAATAGCCTGCACCTCCTGATGCAAAACAGAAAGGTGATGCTCCAAAAGCCACTCTGATGCAGGTTGAAAGTAAGGTGGGTCAAAAAGAAATGGCAGGGTGGTTAGAAAATATTTTAAAGACCCATTTGTGGGATGCAATGCTCTGCCACTCCTAGAAAAAGTGCAGAATCCTGCCTCCTACAGGGTGGTTGGGTGTCACCAGGGGCTCACAAAAGAGGTTATGAGGTTGCTGCCCACGAGATGGGGGATTGAGATGTATGCTGTCATTAATGATCTGGGCACTGTCTGTTGGGGCCACAGCCCCAAACTGGGAAGGGCTGTTGTACAGGCTCTGAAGCCTGGAGCTGCCGATATGCCAAGATTCTGGAACATACCATAAAAGGGCAAAACTGTTGGGGATATTGTCAAACTGGTGCTGACCAGAAGCACAAAAGGAATTAACCTTTGACAATTTCTATTATGTTGCACTTTTTTTTCAACTTCGGGGCAAAAAGAAGCATAGTGGATATACTGCCAGTGGAGGTGAAGCAGAGAGGGCCCTTATATAGAGTCTCATGTATTTGAAGTAGCTATGTGGAAGTGACTGCCCTCACGATTATTAATTTATGTATTCTAATAGCATGGGCTGCACAGACAACAAACTAAAGTTAATATACTTCAACACATAACGTAAGCTATAACAAATACATTGTGGAAGATGCTGACGTACTATAAAATAAATGTGAGTATAGGGTTATGGATAAATATAGAAGATGGAGACAATGGATCCGTAGACAATGGGTGGAATAGAATAGGTGTGAAGTAGTCATGAGAGTTCATAAAGATATATGTGTAGCAGGTGACATAATAAGGTGTCCAATGGAAGTTGAGACGTGAGAGGAAGATGGGGAGGAGAGTGAAAGTGGTAAGATAAAGTCACATGTTTTATTTTCCTCTGTTATGTTATTGCTATTGTTCTACAGAAAGTGTTGTTCTTCTTGCTAATTTTGTTGGCTGTTGTACAAAGAAAGTGAAGGAAGAAATGCATAATCCTCACCTACATGTCCTAAACAGAACTTAAGCTTTCCTTTACAACTAGGAAATTTTCCCAGCAAAACCTCCACGGTACAAGTAATACAATAACAATTTTATATTGAGGCATTAATTATGGGGAATACATTTAAAAAGAAAGATACCTGATTATATTTAGCATTTGCTATGTGCTTTGTTTCCATTTTCCCATACTGAGGAGGTTTACAGGAGAACTCCACAAATGCCAGGAGCTGCTCAAAGATTGCCGGGTACATGGCCTGCATGTTTTCAGGCCCTATGCAGATGGCCTAAGAAAAGAAAATCATGAATTCTGAATTGAAAAGTAGTGTCAGGAAATTTTACATGCACACAGTCCAGAAAACTCAAAATTCATATTACAGAAGTTGCAGGCAATCATCAATAAGCACTGGCAAAGTCAACAGGTCTGGAGTATTGCAAGAGAAAGTGTTTAGGAATTTTTGGTTGCCTTGGAGTGTCCAAGAAAGAAAATCCCATAATGAAGAAACAGATTGGCTGAAACAATTTAGAAGCAGGACATAGGGTCTCTTTCCCACAACAAACTGTATTAGAAGAGTTAAACTGTGCCTTAAAGAAGAGTGTTGTAAAATGGATTTAGAAGGTTGCACTGGAAGTAGTGAACCTAAAAGACTTGGGGCCAGATGTACGCAGTGTATGGTTTGCTTTTACCAAATAGCAAATTCTTGCGATTTGCCATTTGGTTATCACAAACACCCATTTACCAATGTGTGTTTAGCACATTTTGCGAATCACAGTGGATAGCAAATAGACCTACCTCCTTAATATTTATGAGGTAGGTCTCCATTTACGACCCACTGAAAATCACAAAAATCACAGGGATGGTCAGCAGACCACCATGTCTGTGATTGCTTTTCAATAAGGCACTTTTTTGTTTTTAAAATGAAGTCTGTTTTCCTTAAAGGAAAATGTGATGCGTTTCAATATGAAGACTTCTCTTTTAGTTTTTTATTAGTAGGCAGTTGTCCGTTGGTCTACTGTCTGCTCTTTAAAAATGTTTTTGCAAACATTCACAAAGGGGAAGAGGTTCCTTAGGGACCCCTTCCCATTTGCAAATGGGTTACCACCTACTTGAAGTATGTGGCAAAATGTGAATGTTTTGCAACCGCATTTCGGTAGCAAAACATTCACACATATCACTGCGATTCGGTATTAGGAAGGGACGCCCTAAACACGTCCTTTCCTAATACCGAATCGCAAACCCAATTTGCAATTCGGTGATAGGTTACCGAATTGCAAATCGGGCCTTGGTACATTGGAAAAGGCCTTTTTTCGGTAACAAACAGCCCGATTCACAGAATTAAAAAACCTTTCTACATCTGGTCCATAGATACCTAAATGTTGCTTTTGTAGATACTTTAGACAACAGGTCAGAATTTTCTTTGCATGTTCAAGACGACTTACAAGCAAGCACGACTTTACTTGAACAAAAACCTGTAAATCCATCATGTTATCATTACAGCATCATTCCAGCAATGAGAAACAAATGAATGCACAAGGGCAATTAGTTAATAGCACTCTGTTTATAACAGGTTAAAGCATCCAAACAGCAATCACTTCCTGGATAAAAGCCATACACCAGTTATTAAAATGCTGTTGTTTTGGCAAAGTAAATACATCAAAGAGCACAAACTCTCTCTAGTAATAAAAAGACTACTTGAAACTCATCACAAAAACGGGAACACAAATAGGGCAATGTGAACATCGATGAAAATGCTATGGTCTTCTTGGACAGCCCATTAAGCGATGACAAACCATACAAAACACACATGAAAACAATGGCTGAAGAAGGAAGACCCGATGCACACTCTCGCTCTGTACTTCTTACTGTACATTTTGGGCTAATTAATGACAGGGAGGGTGAAAAATCGAAAACTATCTTTAGCCACATCGAAAAATATCACAATGTTACAGATATCAAATCTGAGGCTGAATATATCATAGTGTTCTATTTCGAATACACAAAAAACAGAGGGGGGTTAAATCAGATTACTATCAGAAAGCATGATACTTAACTTATCTGTCTCAACTCAAAAAAACATACAATATCTGATAAAATCTTCATGAGTTAGCAGGAGGGGAATATCAATCAATGTCTCCTGGTGTTTGCATCCACAGGAGACAGTAATATTTTAATAATTGTAAAATGTACTTCTGTTTATACTGGAGATCGGTCAGCTTTCTCGAAAATCTCTAAAACTCCATTATCCAGATAAGCAGGGATGGGTCAGAAACCGGAGGGAGGGCTGGATGACAGGCATCTCAAAATGTCAGCCTACATCGTTTCCCCTGCCAGTATTTCCCCAGAACAATACAACTTTCCACTTGAAAGTGGTAAGGTTCGAAATATATTATGAATTCCTATTCACACCTCGGGCAAGCTGATCATGCTAATTAACAACACTCTATTTTGATATTTCGGAACAGTCACTACATTGCATCGTACTAGAACTGCGTTATATAAAAATTTAGAGCCAATGACAAAGCGCAAAATCCTTGAATAAGTGGCTGTAATCTTTTCCAATTAAAGACGCTGTCCTCCACAGCTTTCTACTCTCCAGAACTTTGATAAATAAAAAAGACATTCTCTAAATTTTACGCTTTACTCACCAGCGCATAACATTGCTGTTATTGACTGAAGGGTTGGGTGGATTTAATAAAGTAGGGGATACAACATGGGTTCAAGAGAAAAAAAGGAAAGTTAAGGAAGATAGCATTCAAAGTCAACCTTTTCCAACCAATTTCGTAGTACAGTGCCTACTATCAAAGTCCAGTTCTTGATGGTAGTTTCCATTCAGCGAACGATAATGACTATGCAAAATTCTCCATTTAAAAACAAAATTCATCAAGATGTCCAACCTGCACAATGTCATTACATACACCTCTTGGAACAAAATATGTAATCTGAGATCACAGCATATATAGAAGCCCATATTTGAGAAATTCCTAAATGGATGACACTTGCTTAGCAAGTTCACTGGCGTGAACTATAGGAAAGAGTAAATGAAGGCAGCGGCTGGGTCAACAACTTCTCAACCTACTTCCATTTTTGCTATATTGTTATTGCGGATTATCACCGTATGGTTTTATTCACGATGCTGGCACCTGTCGAATTTAATTGTTAGAGAGACAATTTTCTGACAAATTAACGAGAATAGCAATTACATGTCAGATCCAATCATTTTAACAGAAGATAAATAAAATAATACCTTTTGCAAGACATCCAGAGCTGTGAGCACTGCCTCCTGCAAACTTGTCAACACAGCTTCAGTAAAGGAAGGAAGGATGAAAGGAGAGGCATCTGAACTAATGGGAACAGATACAGCACCATGTAAAATTCCTCCCAGCTTTTGTAAATCGTCCATGCTGAAACCAGTTTTGATGTGTTGATACAATGCTGGGAAAATCTGTACTAAAGCTGTGAGGAACGGCTGGCTAGGTATGAAAGCAAGTTTGTCACATGTGGCTGGTGGTTTTGTGCTTTCAGAACCAATCCTATACCATGCATTCCAGGCTGCCCACCAAAGGGCCGAATCTTCAATCTCATCCATGGCAATCGGAAGCTCAGGAGCACTGAATCTGCTGAGTTTTTCTCCAATTGAGTCCATCCTAGTTAGTGGCCTTCCTGGACCAGCAGCCATCACTGGACCCAGAAGGACTGGTACAGGCACACTAATCCCAGGCATAGATTCTGGTTTATCAGAGTCTCTTAGTGGACTAACTATTTGTAGGATTTCCTGGAAACTTTTCAAAGCAGCCAGAGACACTTCATTGTTTTTGCTTAATGAAGCAGACTCAATGTGATCCAGGAGAACATCCCAAGCTTTGGTGAAATCACCTATACGGAAGACAAAAAACATATTTTTGTATTCCTGTCTGTGCTTTGTCAACCATTTTATGTACTTTTGATATTTGTGTGGTTGAAAAAAACAATATATACAATAATAGTATAGCTGCAATACATTATCATACTTAGAAAATGACAACCTACCAAACACATATTTTAGACGTCCGTGATGCTCTAGTAACTTATGTGTACCCAATACATTGCTTCTTTAAAACTGTATCCTCTTGATAAGCCCTTTCACCCCTCTAGGACTATTTACAGGAGATGACACCAGATAACAAAAGAAACGCAAGGCTGTAATACCTAACTGAAGCTTGTACATATAACCCGTTTCCTTGTGAAGAAGAGGAAGAAGTAGATTACAGATCACAACTGTCGGTGGTATATGGCTACTAAATCCTTTTGTAGGAACCAAAATAAAGCACTTTTGCTCCAAATGGAGAGCCACAAGGTCTCGACATAGGCCTCCAGGTGATCAGACTGTCAACATCGCCCCTAATGAAAAAAAATCTCAAAGCCTCCTCTTTTCCCTTCAGAAAGATCTCCTAAATTCAAAAGAACAAGTAAGCAATTTCAATAAAATAATATTTTAATATCTGTATAAACTGAGAAAAACTCTACGTTTTATCCTCTCAATATGAAACCAGTAAAGGCTGGATCTCTAGTCAAAACTAGAGTGGCATCCGGACTTCGAAGATGCAATCATGTCACCACTACCAGGAGGAATCTTCATTGCCTTACTATGGATCAAGAATCGATTTCATAAGAGTCTCATGCACAAATGGATCTTCATTCAGACTACAGAACACATCAAGGAAAAACCTCTGCAAGAATAGGGAATGTTAGGGTCTCAAATAAAAGAATCACTAGACCCCTCTCATTTTGCCTCGACTATGGAGCGAGAAACGTATTCCTCAAAAGAGCCTACAGATGGAAACACTATTGTAGAAACATTGCTATGGACCCTAATGTAAATAAGGAAAATAGATCTCTCTATCACCTGTTGAGTGGTATCAGACATTCATAACTTGGTACAGAGCAGGGGCGGCTCCACCGCTAAGACGGAGGCGCGTCGCCCCACTGTCTTTCAGCACGACAAAAAAGGAAAAATAAAATGAGAATAATGCAATGGTATTATTTTATTTTTCTGTGCTGGGCAGTTTTGTGGGGCGGGGGTGGTATGTGCAGGGGGGAGGAGTGGTGACACCCTCCTAACTGTGCATGAATGTGTGCCCGGCCCTCTGGGGCCAGCCAAACATACATGCGCACGTAGCATGTTCTGCACCCAGGCTGCAGAACATTCCCAGGCTTCCATTCCCCATCTGAGCATTGAACCACGCCGCTCAAACTAATCACAAAGCTTCATTGCAGCGTTGTGATTGGCTTAAGGGAGCCTGGGTGCTTACCAATCACAACGCTGCATTGCAGCATTGTGATTGGCTCAGGAGAGCCTATCCTGCTTCCTTTTCCAGCAGACCAGGAAGAGGACTGAAGAGAGGCTGTAGCTGGCCAGCTGGGGCGGCTGACAGGTAAGTCCTTTTTATTATTTTCCTCAGCTTCTTCCCCTTGTCCCCATGACCTCACTTCCCCCCGCCCCGCTGCTGATTCGCGGGACCAGCCGCGACTGGCACAGAGATCCCTAACATGCCTGGGCTGCGGTGCCAAAGCACCTGCTTCACTAATGACAGCTACGAACCTGGTTGTAACTCAATGTCATTGGAAATGTGATGACTTACCACACCAACCAAGTTCAGATCAAAATAGAAAACCCTTTTTGTACAACTTTGACTGTTCTGGTAGTGGCAGACAGCTACCATCTTTTTATTCAGTTTCAGTTTAATTATACAGTCTGTGTTCCATATGAACAATAAAGCAAAGCGGGAACATAGTCCCAGTTACAATCAAAGTGATTCAAGTGAGTGATATTATAGAGTTGCCGAATACTGCGTACAACAACCGTGGAAGGTGAGACAACCTACTAAACATATAGAAAGCAATCGACCCTCTCATATCAACATTGGCAGGATATTTAGCAATGAGAAAGTTTAAAGCAGGTCAAACGGGTCCTGCCAGGATTAACTATTTGTATCCTGCACCAAAGCAAATAAAAGATTCCATTATATAATAACTAAACAATAATATTAACTGGAACCCGTATTTCCCAAATCTCAGCAACTCCCCCCTACCCCCTTCCCCAACTCACACCGCCCAGCGAGATGCCCCATCACACCAGCAAGGAGGAAAAGCAGTCTATAATCTATTTAGGTCTTGACTAGAGAGAGATGTAGTTGAATAATAAATCACTGGCTAGGGTGTAAAGCAACCATCCTCTGCATCACCCCTGTGGTCCTTACAGATTAGGGCTATCCCCTCATTCCCGTGCTGAAGTGGTTAAAGATTGGACAACACTACGTCCCAACTGGGTGACAACAGATATTTGCACAATCCCAAAGTGTCTTCCCTCTGCAATGCCACCCACTTCGTCTGCGCCCACACTAGAAAGGACTGCATCCATGCCTCAGAGGATGTGGATTCTGGGGATTTCCACCTTTGGGTTATTAAGTGCTTAGCTGTTATAAGGCCCAAGTCTAAAAACCTGGAGGTTGCTCTATATTTCTACATGCCCAGTATGCATATTTTGCATGTTTGTAGTGCTGGTTGTGCTGTGCAAGTCAACAGTCGGGTCGTGGCCACCTGCCAGTAAGTGTGCAGAAAAGGAGAAGACCACAAAATGTGGAGCAAGTCCGCTGCCAGCAAGACGCATCGGGGGCAGGCAGCGTTTGTACACTGGAAAGATCAGTTGATTTTTGCGGGAGTTAGGTAGGCTCTATGCACTATATAGAATTGTATTAGGGGTAACCTCACATTTCGTGGTATGTTAGTGGGACTTTCGAGGATTACAGCCCATTCCTTATCTGTTCAGGTTCCTGCAAGGTCACCGTCCCGGTGGGCACACAGGGCTGCATGTGAAGGTATGATATGAGCTTGGAGTTAGCTAGCCAGACAGTGTATTAAATGTCTACCCGTTCCCATGACCTGCAGATATTGTACCACTAAGTGTATCGGCGGTTCAGTAGTTAGGTCTCCCCAGTAATGAGTCCGTGTTTCCAGCAGGGAGCTGTATAAAAGAAAAAGCCCTACAGACAGGCCAGTGTGTTCTATCAGTGTTTCATAGGGGGTCAGGGCTCCATCGCTGTAGATATCTCCCAGTGTGTGCAGTCCCACAACATGCCCAGCTTCCAGTTCCACTGCAAATGTAGGGGTAGCATTTCGAAGAGTGGCTAATAGCACGAGTGCTGGTGCATAAGGAATCAATGCATACGTAAGGTAGAGGCTCCGATGGTAACAGCGGTGTGCAATGCCCAATAACAAGGGGTCTGGCACAGCAACTACAGTAATTGGATGCGACAGGTGAAGCACACTGAGAAACGTCCAGGGCGGCAGTGTGGTGGCCGTATCAGAATACTGCAAGACAGGAATTTAGCTACCCGTTGCAGCTGAGACGCAAGCTAGTATTGCTCCAGGTTCGGCACCGCAAGACCACCCTGATCTAATGCCGGATATAGCTTTGTCAGTGGCACTCTGCAGCATTCCATATGCCAGATAAACTCCCTAATCCGGGACTCTGGGTCCCGAAAAAACTGGGTCGAGATGTATGGAGGTAAGCTGGAAAAATAATACCAATTCGGGGAAGGACCACCTTCTTTAGAAGTGCCACGGGTCCCATCACCGACAATAGAAGCATCTGCCAAAAATCCATCTGTGCTCTGATGGGTGTGGCCGTGCGTGTTAGGTTACCATCAGGCAGGTCACCCAGAGAATGGTATGTCTCGGCATTCGTGTTCAGGATGTCACGGATGTCTCTAAGATATAAAAGAAGATAATCTGCATAAAGAGAGACAACATGAAGTTCGTCACCAAGTTGCATACCCCAGGTTTCTCCCCATCAGCCTCCCATGCTCATCCATCCAGACAAAAGCTGTCTGTGAACAGTCAAACATGTGTAAGGAGATCTGCTACTGAATGACTGCCAATTCCGGCTGCAGCCTGGCCAAGAGGCAGCCTGGTCTTTCTAGTGATGAAGGGAACACTGCTTCAGCTTGGTATGCTAGGCATTCATAAGTCCTTACTTTGCTGTATCTGTCAAACCGCAATGAGTCATTCAGCACTGCTGAAACACCTAGAGTCAGCAACGGGGTTTAGGACCTTGCCAAGAAAGTGATCCACTTATTGGTGATGGTAGTTCAACTTAGTCCCCATTTCTTCACCCCTATGGACTTAACACCCGGGATACCCAAGCTCGCTGTCCATTCTCTTTCACATTTTAATATCTTTATGCAGCTCACACTGGATGAATGAGGAAACTTAAGGTAGACTTTCAGCTTTACGTTGACAATATTAGAAATGGTGGTCTGGCATGTTGGCCCTTAATTAAGCCAACATGGCAATTATAAATGTGGGTAATTTGACCTCTCCTGCATTCCTAATGGATAGTGAAGTGATTTGACATGCAGGATACAATATCTTATGGGAAGCTGGTGTGCGTGTCATAAAGAGAGAAAAGGAAAGAAAGGGGGAAAAAGAGGACAGTGAAAGAAAGAACGCAAGTAAACATGCCTTGTTGAACTTATGGTGGCCTTTATCCAATACTAAATCAACTTCAGATTCTTTCTGATGCTTTGGAGCATCTGTGCTTCTTGTTGATATGTAATGACATCAAGACCTGCTCCGGGAAGTCGTTACTCTAGGAGGTTTCTCTAAGTGGCCATTAATTGGCATAGAACATCTGGGAGATGTGGGGTAGAAACAATCCTTGATACAATTCGAGGTACTCCGTCAAGAATACAAGATGGCGCCCGCCTGATTTCAACAGAAAGACTCTAAGTGGTCCCTGACCGCTCGTCCACCCTCTGGTTTGGTTGTCACTTGCTAAAAAAAGGTTCAGGTAGAAACTAGCTAAGAATGGTGTGCACTTGCGGACTTCGGACAATAATCCGTATTGTAATTTTGGCCCACCTGGGCCCAGGGAACTTATGCCCTAGAGTAACAGGAAGGTGGGACGGCGGGACACCTAGTTCTCCCCCAGTTTCTTCTTTTAGTACTTTGTTGGGTGACATGAACTCTGCATTTGGTAAATTATGGGCAGTTTTGAGCCCAGAGTGCAGGGAAGCAGGGAGGGGGGTTGTTGGGAGGGATCACAATCATTTGTTTATGGTTCTTGGATTCGTATCAACAGTACAGTTTGAAATTATGGTAGAGGAAACTATATTTTAGTTTGTTATCAATGTGTGCTCAGTGGAAGAAAGATATTAAAATATTGAGTTGGAATGTTAATGGTCTTGGGGACAAGATTAACGGCTGTGTTGTCCTGCAGTATATTAAGAGACTTGCACCAGACATTGTCCTGCTCCAAAAAATACATTTGGTCGGGAACACATGCAAGGCAATGCATAGATGGGGCTACTCGATGGTCGCACACGCGGGTTTCACAACTAACTCTCGGGGAGTGTGCATTATGATGAAAAAGACATTTCCCCTATCGCTCACCTCCACTTGGACGGATGATCGGGGTAGGTACATCGGGGTCACCCGCACATGGGAAGGGCAAACCATAACGTTTAAGTCCACATATGCGCCGCCAGGTTTACAATCCACCACGATTAAAGATCTAAGCACTATATTATTGGCATTACAGACGGATTGCTGGTGCTTGGGGGAGACTTCAACTCTGTACTTTCGGGTACGCTAGACTGACACCCCCCTCGTGTACTACCTCAGTCTCCACACACTATCTGGCTTCCTGGAGGCCATGGGGCTTGTAGACAGATGAGAACCTATAACCCAAGCAAAACTCAACATACCCTCCATTCTGGGGTGCATAATAGCCTCTCCTGCCTAGACTACATTATAGTCCCCGCATCGCAGGTCGCGTACATCCACGAGATCAGGCACCTAGCCAGGGGCATTTTCGACCACTTCCCGCTATGGGTACACATAGTCCTCGATCATACACAGGTGGGAAGAGTTGCCCCCATCAATCCGTGGTACCTACTTAGACCCGAAAATCCGTAAAGACCTGATCAAATCCATAGACAACTACTTTCTAGAAAATGAGGAATCAGTGGACTCTCCCCAAACCCTGTGGGAGGCCTTTATAACTGTACTCCGAGGTCAGGCCCTCTCACTGATAGCGGGGATGAAAAAAGACAAACTCAAAGACATCTCCGATGCAGAGCAGGAGATATATCGCCTAGAACAGGACTTGGGCTCGGATATCACACCTGAAGCACTCCACTCACTCCGCCTCAGGGCATTAGTGACCGACAGAGCCAAGGCACTGGGACGGGACAAGATGGGCCGGATTTACGACTGGGGCGATAAGGCAGGGAAATTGATAGCTAGTCTGACAAAAAAAGAATGGGCTAGCAGACTTGTCCCTGAGCTCAAAGACGCTGAGATGGCTCCCATAACGGACCTCCAGGATATTGTTTACCACTTTGCCAATCACTTCCGCACTGTTTACACCTCCGTCACGCAACACACTGAAGATGACTCATTAGACCTTCTAAGGGACATTTCTCTCCCCACTTTCTCAGTCGAGGATCGGACGTACCTTGATAGTAACCTCTCCACTGACGAAATAGCACTCGCGATCCGTACGCTACATCCTGGTAAGGCCTTGGGACCGAATGGGATCCCTGATGAACTTTATAAACTTCGCCCAGATAAACTGGCCCCATATCTAAAAGCCATGTATGAGAAAAGCCTTGAAAGAGGATTGCTGCCCACAGACCAAAGAATTGCAACTATTGTTACAATCCATAAAGAAGGCAAACTCAAAACCGACTGCGCCTCCTACAGTCCTACCTCACTCTTGAACGCAGAACCCAAAATTCTAGCCAAATTACTTGCTAACAGATTAGTCAAAGTCATAGGTGACCTTGTACATCCTGATCAATCTGGCTTTATGCCGCGCAGGAACACTGCATTAAACCTGCGCAGGGTCCATGGCGTATTAGGTAGGGCGACCACCATACGAGAGCAGGCGATTATTGTTTCCCTGGATGCCACCATGGCATTTGACACGGTTGAGTGCCCCTACCTCTTCGCTGTACTCATGAAGTTGGGTTTTGGACCAGGCTTTATTCAGTGGGTATGTCTCCTGTAATGCGAACCCATGGCTCAAGTAGTAGTAAACAACAAAACCTCGGACGCCTTTTCTCTCAGTCAAGGAACCCGACAGGGATTCCCTCTATCCCCCCCTGTTATTCGCACTTGCCCTAGAACCCCTTGCAGCATGGATCCGGAGAGACCCAGTCATTCACGGAATGCGCTGGTCCCCGAATTGGGAAGATCGCATTAAAATGATATCATTGCCCTGTTTTTTGTACGAGTTACAAAACTCGGCTGACCCTGTCCCTAATTCATACTTCAAAGAAATTGAAGGACTCCAACGCGAGCTCCTGTAGGATGGAAAACAACGCATCGCCTTGCACAAACTCATACTCAACTGGTACGATCAGTTTACCAGATACTAAAAAAATATTACTGGGCTGCGCACCTTGCAGCCATTAATCACGGCATTTACGGCCGCTTTGATGACCCGAGATTCAATATGGACAGGTGGCTCCTCCCTGGATGTGTCTACAATCGAGTGCTCTACTCCAAACCAGGTAGATACCCGCTCACGGGTCCCACCAAGCATGTGGTTGATGTCTGGCACTCAGCTAATAAATCGCTCGGATGGGACCAGAAACTTACACTAGCAACGCCCCTTTGGGATTCTCAGAGGCTGGGTGAGTTGTGGAAATCAAAGGGCTTTGACAAGTGGGAGCTAATAGGTATTTCTCGTCTAAAGGATCTCTGGGACGGGGGTGATGTGAAATGCTTTGCCACACTCCAGCGCCAACATGACAGACTCGGGGCGGTTCCGATATCTACAGAGCCGACATGCTCTTCGGTCGGCCTTGCCCAAGGGGTCCTCCCCTCCTGACGCTTCCCCACTAGAGGACAGGATACTTGACGGACACTTGCCTGAGAAAACTGTTTCCCTCATATATAAAAAACTCATACAACATGGAAGATCCCCTCCGCACTCTGAGGGAAAAATGGGTCAGAGACGGCATCGAAATAGATGATGAGGAGTGGCAAGAGGTAGTTTCCTCCCCTAGAACAGTCGCAATCCTAGCACGTCTCCGTTTAATACAACTTAAGATCCTCCACAGAATCTATGTTATGGGACCTCCACTGCTGCACATGCGGGTGCCTGATGAAGGGAATTGTAGAAGGGGGTGTAATCAACTGGGTACTTTCAGCCATATAATCTGGCACTGCGAACCTATCCAACGTTACTGGCGAAAGGTGCATGAAGTGATCAGTGAGGTTCTGGCAGTTGTCCTCCGCCCAGAGGCGCGCAGGTGCCTTTTAAATATCTGGGAACACACTGACCTCAACACTTACACAACTCAATGGGTCACATTCGGACCTATGGTGGCCAAGAGAAACATTGCACAGCTCTGGGGAGCTACGCATGCACCCACAATAGCAGATTGTAAGAAAGATCTCGACTGGTGTATGCACAGGGAAAAGACAGTCTACATTGCCCGTGGCTGCCCCCGTAAATGGTCTAAGATTTGGGACTCCTGGAATTCGTATTGTGGTAATATTTGTGTCCTGCCCCGTAATATTGTCTGTGATGTTGCCCCTTCTCCATGACACCCAAGGTAATATCCTATTGCTTTTGTGATTGTATTTGGTCTCCACTGGGTTTTCAAATGTCTTATTCACTGTACTATAAGTTCATGTCGATACATGTTAATAAAAAGATAATTAAAAAAATATATATATATATAAGATGGCGGAGACTGAACAGTACCAATATCAACAACAGCGACATGCACTGAGAAGGCATATCCTTGAAGGAGAACAATTGCCAGAGGCTTCGCCTCTGGAGAATCACTTACTCACTGAGCCAATAACTGACAAAGCACCTCCACGATCTACAGAAAACTGGTTAATAACTCCCCTGACCTGTTGGGAACCCTGCAGGACGCCTGGATGGGTTACCTGGGCATCACTGATGACAGCGACTGGGCAGCGGCTCTCCAGAGCACACAAGAAATAGCTATCTGGGCCAGGTTCAGATTAGTTCAACTCAATATTTTGCATCAAGCATAATACCGGAGGACACTCTCACATAAAATAGTTACGGCCGACACACAATAGTGCCTCAGAGGCTGCAACCAAGAGGACACGTTTTTCCACATACTGTGGACTTGTTTGAAGATAACAGTGTTCTGGCACAGGCTAACTGAGATGATGTCCCGGTTTGTTTCACAAAAGGTGCCTTTGGAAGAAAAATGATTATTAACGATGCAGGGGGAGGAAAACTGGCACAGATATCATAAAATGTGGATAACAATGGCAGCCGGAGTGGCCAAGTGCAAAATAGCAAGGACCTCGGATGCAAATACACACACCCCCCCTCCAAGTATTGAGGAATGGGAGCCGGAACTTGACTGGTGTCAAAGGGCAGAAGAGTTGATTTATCAGAGCCACGGCTGCCCCAAAAGATAGAACAAGGTGTGGGTACCCTGGCTAGAATTCAGGGACACTGATCCATGACACACCTGGAGAGGGAGCGGGGTGGCGAGTTGTATGCCTGTTGTATTGTCAGTAATGAAAATTCTATGTCGACATCAGGCCGTACAAGCACCGTTTGAGACTGTCACCATTTATCCACCTGTTGGAAATTGTAAGACCTCTCAACTGTAAATGTATTGTCTGATGAGCAATGTTCAAATAAAAAGAATTTAAAAAAAAGATTATATGGCTTTCATGTCAATATCAGTTGCCTTGCTCTGACGGGAGGCTTTTTTGTGTTTGACCCGTCCACAGGAGCTTTCTGGTTTTCATCACCAGTAGATTTATCAATTGTCCTGAACAAAATGAAGCACTATATTTTAAACACCTGTGTTGTGCTTTTGGTGATCATTCTGCTCACCCCCTTCACAAGATCCTGATGTACTGACTGCGATCAGTTCTAATGACAACCTTAATTCCACCTCCTCAAAATATCTCCTGTACCAATAAGACTCCCCTGTTTTGACACAGTACCCATTTCTGACCATGCCCGCCAATTACCACTCCTACCCTTCCACCCGTCTGCACTGAACAGGCACCTAACTTTAGGTCACTTCCTGAGTGTGACATGTAAACCAGCAAAAATGCAATAGTTCAAAGAAAGAAAAAGAAAAGTATTATTTTCTGAAAAAAACAAAGTGTCAGCAGAAATCACCACAGAGGAACCAAAACGTGCAAAAATATGCATGTATTGAGAGTTTTGCGAAAAATGTCTTGTTATTATTTCAGTCTGTGACACACAAGCCGCGGAGCTCAGCGCAGCTTTGGGGTGGGGTGCAGGCTCTGTTACTCACCCTGCCCATCACTATGTGTACTGTACTTGTAAATGATTATCGTTTTGTCAGTGTGTGTGTTAATAAGTGCATGATTGTTTGTATATGAGTATGTGTGCGTGAAATCGTTCTTATTCATATCCTTGTGCGAGTGTCTAAGGGTGCTACTGTCAGTGTGTATTTGAAAGCATCTGTATGCTTTTACTTTTAGAACTGCATCATTAATGCACATCCAGCTGTATCCTTATGCATATGTCACTTTGTGTACCGT
This sequence comes from Triturus cristatus, assembly GCF_964204655.1. Taxonomy (NCBI): domain Eukaryota; kingdom Metazoa; phylum Chordata; class Amphibia; order Caudata; family Salamandridae; genus Triturus; species Triturus cristatus. The sequence goes on along the minus strand of NC_140585.1, from coordinate 782,349,089 downwards.
GCATTTTTGTTCAATGATCGCATGTATTTTTCTGCCCTTTTCGATGGATGCTTTTCAACGTGAGTACACATCGAAATACAGGTCTGGCTTTGTTATAGAGGGGCTATTTTCACCTGTGTTTGTATTCTTGTATCACTGAGAGTGGCTGTTATTTACGATTACAGAGCACATTCTGAAAAAGATTTCATTAGTGCTTAACAAAAACAAGCATTTGCAATGCAATAGGTCTCGCATTTACGCAAGTTTAAACTGTTGGCATTGTAAATGACAATGCCTTTTATTTATGTTTTAAAAACGAAAAAAATAAATAAAAGGCATTGTCATTTGCAATGTCAACACCTCAAACTCGCTTAAATGCGAGACCTATTGCATTGCAAATGCTTGTTGGAATGAATATAGAGGTAACATCTGTTAAGGCCCAGCTCCCAACACCCTGGGAGATCGGTTGACATTTTCACTGTTCTGGTGATGAGGGGTGGCTGATGTTGAGGGATGGCAGGAAATGGAGTGCTGCAGGAGTCTATGACCATGAGGTTAAGGCATTTTACTGTGCTCAGTTAAGTTTTATATGCATTTTTATAGCTAATAAAAGATTAGTTAAAAAGACAGATGAATAATTCTTAGTAGCACACTAATGTTTGATCAGCAACCAGTAAATGCCGACAGCAAGGCAACACAATAGTACAATTGTTACAGTATGGTTCCCGGAAACGATACAAGTATTAACTGCTACATGAACAGCAATGGATACCTACCGCCTGCTAAATTATTTTATGAACCGGCATTTCTTTTGTCAAATTAGCGACTATGAAGAATTTGTATATTTGACAAGCTACGCATCCCAACTGTCCATAAAACCAACAGCTTTTAGGCAACACATGTATTATAGAAAGATGCTATTAAACGCACTATTTAATTCAAAGTTTGACTGAGTCATTGAACACTCTCTCTGTGCAATACTCAGTATATAACCATCTAAAAAGAACCTTGATCCCAAACCCAGCCCTGGAAACGAGCTGCCCTGTAAAGTTAGTCAACATCTAAGGAGTCAAAAACTTCAGTCAAAAAATATAAAGTGTATGAAATTTCTTTTAGCAGAAGATGTACTTTTATAATATACATATGACGTAGTGCTTTGTCGTCTCTGTGCGGAAGCATATCTACTGTTGTTTGAGATCCGAGAGCTGGGTTCCCTTCAGAGAGAGGTTACGTCGCTGTGTGTTATTAAAAGTTCACACGGCGGTGCAGTTTTCAGAGCAGGCTGACTGCTTCCTCCACGCCCCTCCTCTCTCTCTTTCACCTTCCCTTCCTCTTCAGCGTTAGTGTAATGTTGCACAGCTTCCCTGCTGCTGATGCAGTCTTTCCCTACAAAGCACAAGTTACTACTTTTGTAACAATATATCTGTAAGAGACATTAGTTAGTGATAGATTCCTTACCTTAGAATATCCCCAGGCGTCAGACTGGATCCGGAAAGTCTTTTCGTAGCAGTACCCCTGCGAGTCAGTAGGTCGCGTTGTGCGGCACCGCATCCGTCACTGGCGTCGTATGCGCTGAGATGACGTCACGGAGTCTACTTAGGCGCCACCTATGCGCGCTGACGTCAGTTCTGTACACGACTTTCCGCGCCAGGAACGCAGAGCCATGTGTCAGGACCCACGGAACAGCGCACCGCCGGCCAGGACTTTCTAAGGGCCGAGTACGTTTCCCTAACAGACTACACCTCCCGTCGGGCGTTGCGAGAGACGCAGCACGTGACTCGCGTCACGCCCGTCGAGGACGTAAGAGGGGAAAGGTCGAGACCGTCGGAGCCGATAATTCTTCTATCCGGAAGCGACCAGGAAGCGCGGAGGATCGGCGACGAGACACGGAGCCAGCCCGAGCGAGAGAGGAGGAAGCGGAACGCCAGACTCACAAACCCCGAGGTAGGCGTGTCTGTGACCGAAATATTCTCTCGGCTCTGCAGTGAGCTAAACCGAGAGACGAAGTACTCTCATTCGTTGAGGAGAAGCGCCCGGAACATTTTGCTTTTGAATAGCCCCTCTGTTGGAGAGACCGGCTGGTCTCATGCAGAGGAGCGGTGACAATCTTTTGACCAAAGTCCACGTACCGTGAATACTCGCATACGAACAAGCCAGTTCGTGGAGTGTGGGAGAACCGAAGGAACTATATTCCTATGGGTACTAGATGCAGCCTGTGGGAACCTAGTATTGTGTGAATCACAAATCGTACGCCCTCAAGAGTGCTGTAACGAATGAGGGGAGTACGGTGGTGCTTAGAGAATTGCTGGCTTAGTGAGTCGGGCGATCAGACAAGCCCCCACCGCCAGTCCTCATCATTGTTTCTTTTCTATTTCTATGCAGACATACGAGAGAGCGTCCAGACAGGGTGGTGATACCTCCAGTGGCTTAGAACATAAAAAGGTTACGCAAGTGGGTACATGTAACATAAGGTTCTGCAGAAATGTCCTGTTCCCTGTGCTGGCGCTAAGGCGATGCTTTATACCTCTGTTCTCCCTTTTGTATTTGTACTAGTTGCCTGAGTCCACTGGTCACTGCCTCTTGCTCTCCCATATATGTCTATGACGTACCTTCTTTTACTTTACAGGTGAGGGGGCATTTAGGTTGGCTAAACGCTGATGTTAAGATAACGCAAGTGTTTCAGTTTACTCAGACCAGGGTCTCATAGGTGTCTTGTGTTCTTTGCTTTTCAGATCTCCCTCCCTGCCGTCCCCATCCTTTCCTTCCCCCGCTCGATCACCCCAAAAGTCCGTGTACTCACACACGCCGGACTTGGGGTCATCCAGAGGTGGGCCCCCCTAGAGCATCAACACAGCCCCGGGGACATCGGAACGGAGGAACCTGACACCATGCAAGAAACTGACCACTGGTGCCATGAAACTAGGGCCCTGAAAGGGAATGACCTTAACCCTAGAAACCAGTTTGCAGAATGGGGAGGATGCGTGGGGCGGTAAGGAATCTATCACTAACTAATGTCTCTTACAGATATATCGTTACACAAGTAGTAACTTGTGCATCTGAAAGAGACACGTTAGTGATAGATTGCTAAACTTAGAATAGATACCCAAGCAATACCAACCCCGGTGGTGGGTCTGCGAACCGATTACACCAGAAAGTCACGGAGTACAGAACGGCCAAAGAAGCCGTCTCTCCGGACCTGACTGTCAAGGCAGTAATGCTTGGTAAACCTGTGAGATGAGGCCCACGTCGCGGCATGACAAATGTCCTGCAAGGGGACGCCGCGTCCCAAGGCAGTAGTGGCTGCCGTCGCCCTGGTAGAATGGCCATGCAGCCCCACAGGAGGCTCCCTCTTAGCCAACGAGTAACAGGCCTTGATGCAGAGAACGAACCACTGAGAGATGGTCTGCTTGTGTACAGCCCGACCTCTTTTGGCGCCCACGTAGCCAACAAAGAGCTGGCCATCCACCCGGAACTGTTGTGTGCGCTTCAGATGAAATGAAAGCGCACGTTTTGGATCCAGACGGTGGAGCCTCTCTTCCTCTTTGGAAGGATGCGGATGCGGAAAGAAGGTAGGCAAAGTGATCGTCTGCCCAATGTGGAAGGGCGTGACAACCTTTGGCAAAAAAGGACGTGTCCTTAAAATCACCTTGTCCGGATGAACAAAAAGGAGAGGAGGTTTGAAAGAAAGAGCCTGGAGCTCACTCACTCTTCTGGCAGAGGTGACAGCTACCAGGAAAGCCGTCTTGAGAGTGAGAAGACGCAAAGGACAGGTATGAAGGGGCTCGAAGGGAGCGTACATCAGATATGTCAAGACAAGGTTTAAGGCCCATTGAGGCATAATGAACGGCACGGGAGGAAACGTGTGCGAAATGCCTTTAAGGAAACGGTTAACAACCAGAGACTTAAAAAGAGAAGGCTATTCTGGAAGATAACCTTTGATAGTGCCCAGAGCAGAGCCCTGCTGGGCCAAAGACAGAAGGAACAGAAGGACTTCAGAAAGAGGGGCAGAAAGGGGATCCACAGCCTTTGCTGTGCACCTGTCAAGGTACCAAATCTCCACAGGAGCCGATGATGGTCCCAACGCCCCGCCACCTCAGGCACCACCCGAGATCAACTCGAGGTAGCGACTAAAGCAGGGGGGAAAGGGGAAGTGGACGAGAAACAAGAGAGACAGCCTTGTAAGTTGATGGTACTTCACACGGTCGTCTGGGTGGATCTTCTTACTGCACCTGGATTTTAAAGACATACATGTAAAAACTGCCTAAACATGTTTATTGCTTGATGTATCACCACAACACTAAAATTTACCCTGTCGACCCCAGGCTATTGCTTCTCTCTGTGATGTTTTATAATTGGGTTAATTCTGCATCTGAATATAAAGGAAAGAAGACAGCACTTGTAAATACATTTCCTAAGAACTAGTCACTCTGAATATGTACTTTTAGTTAGCGCTCTCCTATTTACCTTAGCTTCGATTGGTAGCTTATTAATCCAACTGTCTGTATTTTATTCTGGAACGAGCTATAACTCACTGAGATTCTCCCAGATGCACAAATAACTGGAAGCCCCAAGTCTATTTTAAGTCTCTGTTTCATGTGCTTCTGGCAAAAAAGTTTTTATAATATCACATAAACACTGTTGTTCATTTAGGTTGAAATTTCACCACACTGTCATCGGGAACACGAAGCGTTACAAAGGTGTTACCTTAGGTATGCAAGGAAGGTTGGAACAAATACCGCAACTGGAACATGAAGACTGAAGCGCTGCTTGAAATTCTCTTCCTTCGATAATTTCTTGTCAGAAAAGTTGAATCCCACGTTGCGCATGCGTAGTAGAACCAAAAATTGAGATAACGTTATTCCCTGAGGTAAATACAAAACAAGTTCTGCGCCTCACCGTGACGCTACACTCTTCCAGAAGGCTACAGTTGAAGTGCGCAGTTCCCCTGTGGAACGCGCACCTTGAGCTCCCTAATTGTCGCGTGAGGGGAAACACTAGACCGCCGACCTGCTTTGGATCTGTGCCCATCTGCGCGGCCATTTTCCTCACCTGAGTTTCTTATCATTGTTAAGCATAGTTTCAACAGGATTTTGGGCGCCATACACTTTCGTTTCCTGCACGGATACTTAATTTGTTTTGTCCATGAGTTGCCTCTCGCTATGGTTGTAGTAGTGGCCAAAGTCTTGACAGCACCATGCCACAAACTTGTTCCACCTGCAGGTGTATACCGTTTTAGTGGAGGGACGCCTGGCTGCCAGAATGACATCACAGATTTCGGGAGGGAGATCGAAAGCTGTCAACTGTCGCCGCTCAATCCCCACGCATGGAGGTGGAGGCTGGACAGGTTTGGGTGGAGGACAGTCCCCTGCTGTTGCGACAGAAGATCCTCCCGAAGAGGCAGTCAGATCGGGGGATCGTTCGCCATGCTGAGTAGCTCGGGATACCTGCATCTTCGTGCCCAATCCGGAGCCACAAGGATGACTTGAGCCCAGTCGCGCCGAATCTTCTTCAGCACTCTGGGCAGAAGTGGTATAGGCGGAAAGGCGTATAATAGACCGCAACTCCACTTGTGACAAAAAGCGTCACCGAGCGAGTGCCGCCTTGGAAATTCCAACGTGCAGAACTGATGACATTGCGCGCTCTCTTCAGTGGCGAATAGATCTAACCAAGGCTCTCCCCAACGCTGAAAGAGACCTTGCACCACGTCCGAGTACAGACGCCATTCGTGATCCATCAAGCACCGGTGGCTGAGTTCGTCCGCCTTGGCGTTCAGAGAACCTGCCAGGTGTTGAACCACCAAGGTAATGCCTTGATGTTCCAGCCATGTCCAGAGGCGCAGAGCCTCCTGACATAGGGTCCACGACCCCATCCCGCCCTGTTTGTTGCAATACCGCATGGCGGTGGTGTTGTCCGTGAACACCTGCACCACACTTCCCCAGACAGAGGGAAGGAATGCCTTCAGTGCAAGCTGGATCGCCCAAAGCTCCAACAGATTGATATGGAGCTGGGACTCTGCTGGAGACCAGAGTCCTCTGATCTCCGCCTCTCCCAAGTGGCCTCCCCATCCCAGGAGGGACGCATCCATCACCACTGTGTGCTCTGGTTGGGGAAGGGAGAGGGATCGCGATCCGTGAGCCCCCACTACAATTGTCGTGCAGTGCCCTCCGAGATCTGGACATGATCGGACAGGTTGCCCTGATGCTGCGCCCACTGGAACTTCAGGTTCCACTGCAGAGCCCGCATATGCCATCTGGCATGTGGCACTAGCAGGATGCAGGTGGCCATCAGGCCCAGGAGCCGGAGGGTCATCCTGACTGAAACCCGGGATAAAGGCTGAAAAATCGGAATCATAGCCTGAATATCCCGGACTCGCTGCTCGGGAGGATAAACCCGAAACAGCGTTGAATCCAGAACCGCTCCGATGAAGGGGAGCTTCTGAGAGGGACTCGGGTGCAACTTCGGCACGTTGATGGAGAACCCCAGCAAATGCAGGAGGTCGGCCGTAGTCTGAAGGTGGTTGACGACTGCCTGGGGCGAGCCCGCCTTCAACAACCAGTCGTCGAGGTAAGGGAAGACTGACACCCCCGACCTGCGCAGGTGAGCTGCGGCCACCGCCATCACCTTCGTGAACACCCCAGGGGCGCAGGTAAGGCCAAAGGGGAGCATGACAAACTGAAAATGCTCCTGGCCTACCATGAACTGCAGGTAACGCCGGTGGGCTGGCAGGACGGGGATGTGAAAATGTGCGTCCTACAAGTCCAACGCCACCATCCAGTCTTGAGGGTCGAGGGCAGCCAGGACCTGAGCTAGAGTCAGCATTTTGAACTTCTCCTTCCGGAGGAAGCAATTGACGTTCCGGACGTCCAAGATGGGGCGCAGGCCCCCTTTGTCCTTCTTGGGGACCAGAAAGTAGTGCTACTTCCGGCCCAGGAACGCACTCGATGGCCCCCTTGGCCAAGAGGGCCGTGACTTCCTGCTGGAGGAGTACCAAGTGATCCCCCGATATGCGGAGGCACCGAGGTGACATGGCTGGAGGGGAGGACTGAAAGGGAAGAGAGTACCTCTGCGGATGATCTGCAACATCCACTTGTCCGATGTGATATCGTGCCAGTGGGGAAGGTGGTGGCGGATCCTGCCACCCACCGGTGTGGGGTGCTCCACAAAGCTCGGATTAGGAAGGTTTGGAGGTAGAAACAGCGGGGGCGGAGGTGGACTGACCCCCACGCTGATTCCCAGACCCTCCCCTGCAGAAGCCGCGGCCGCGCTGAGGCTGGTTCTGCACAGGTTTGCTGAAGGAACATGCCTGGGCGCCTCGGCCGTGGCCACAAAAGGAACGAAACCCAGGAGTGGCCGGGCTTTTTGCGGAAAGACCCAAGGACTTGGCCTTGGCCCGCGAGTCCTTAAAATGCTCCAGTGCACTGTCGGCCTTATTGCCAAACAGGCAAGTGCCATCAAAGGGCATGTCCATGAGTGAGCTCTGGACAGCAGGCGAGAACCTGGTGGATCTCAGCCAGTCGTAGAAATCGCCCTGCCCAGAGAGTCAGCAGTGTCCAAACCACACCGAATGGCGAACTTAGCCGCATCCTTACCCTCAGCAACTGCTTGGGACAGCACAGCATGGACCTCCTCAGGACACTGAGGCAACACCTGAGCAACCGTATCCCACACCGCGTGGGAATAGCGGCCCAATAAGCAGGCGGTGTTCACCAACCGCAGCCCCAAGATGGCCGAAGAGAACAACCGCTTTCTGAACTGTTCCGGCTTCTTAGAGTCTTTATCCGGTAGAGCCGTGGGAAAGGCACTCTGCGACGTCGAGGCTTGGATGACCAGGCTCTCAGGCATAGGATTATTGGTCAGAAAAGCAGGGTCACCAGGCGCTGGGCGGTGACGCCTGGCGACATTCTTATCCACAGCGGCCCCTGTGGCCGGCCTCGACCAAGTGCCCAACAAGACGTCAGTGAGGGAGTCATTAAAGGGAAGCAGGGGCTCCGACAAAGTGGACGCCGTCTGGAGCACCTCAGTGAGGAGATTAGTCTTGAGGGCCACCGTAGGAAGATCGAGGTTGAGGACCTCAGCTGCCTGACGGAGCACCATCGTGTAGGAGGCGCCCTCCTCCATGGTAGGCGGGGGAGAAGCAAACCCTGGGTCAGAAGAGACATCGAGGTCACTGGAGTCCTCCAAGTAGTCCACCCAGGCCTGCTCGGAGTCACACTGACGGGCAAGAGGGTCCTCGGACCCCTCCCAGGCATCCTCCACCTCCGTTGCAGGAGGAACAGGCCACGGCGGCGGAGCCGGGACATACGGCATTTGAAACGGCACAGTGAACGGCACCGGGCCGGCACCGTCTCCCAATGCGGATCCCAGGCAGGAACTAAATGGCCCTGGAACCGGGGCAAGGGCGGAACGAACAGCACCCACTGCGGCACCAGAGGCGGAGCCGAGGGCGGTGCTGGGGCCAGAGCCAGCAGGGCCAGATCTCGTGGCGCCGGAGCCAACGGCGTAGGATCCTGTGGTGCCGAAGCTGGTGGCCCAACAGGGTCTGGACACAGGACCCGAAGGCGCACCGGCGGGAGCCCAAGGCCCAAAAAGGCGGTCCATGGTGGCAAGAAATTCTTGCACTTGTTCGGGAGTCGCTGACGGACCCGGGTAATGCGGGTAGGCCACAGGACTCCGAGGCTCCGAAGGAGCCGCAGGGGCAGAACCCCTGTCCCCTTCGTCTGCATCCGAGGACCAACGGGGGGACGTCGGAGAGCGGACACGCTTCTTCGACTTCTTTTTATGTCATCGCTTACCGGAATCCAAGGGCGAAGACTTGGAGCCCGAGGAGCGACGACTGCGGCCCCGCGAGCGGTCCCGGGACTTGGAGCGGCGTTGGGACGAGTGCCGGACCTCCAGCAGTTCCCGGCGCAGCTCCCTCAAGGCCTTCGGGGCCATGGCCCGACAGTCCCAGCGGGACCGGGAGTCGTGGTCGGTCTCCAGGCAGTAGAGGCAAACATCGTGGGGGTCCGCCACCGACCTATTGCAACGGCACGCCCCACAAGACTTAAAACCAGGCATCCCTACGAGCACCAGGAGAAAAAAGGGGGAGACAAAAAGTCTCAAAAGAGTAGTCAAAAAGTGACTAAGGTACGTGCTCTATCCGGATCTGCGCTTACTGGTGCGGAAAAAGATAAAACTGACGTCAGCGCGCATGGGTGGCGCCTAAGTAGTCTCCGTGGGGTCATCTCGGCGCATACAACGCTAGTGATGGACGCGGAGCCGCACGACGCCACCTACTGACGCGCAGGGGTACTCCTACGAATAGACTTTCAGGATCCAGTCTGACACCTGAGGATATTCTAAGGTAAGGGATCTATCACTAACATCACTAACGTGTCTCTTTCAGATACTGCTTTCATAAACCCTGAGTTGACATTTTGGAAACCGGTCAAACTTTCCTGCCCGTGTGCTCAGTATCCTGCCTGTCTGTGCATGCAGATTCACGTCTGCTGGCCGCCATTGCCAAAGCCAAATGAAAAAAAATATAGTGCTTACCGACTAATGAAGGAGACAGTGTAATGCCGCAAGTAAAAGATCCAGTCCTGATGAGCGGTCACAAAAGGAGACAGGGAGGTAACAAGGAGGGACTAAGAAGCCTCATTATCAATCGGAAGCCAGCATTTACCATGGACAATGACACCAGCCAATGAAAAATATGGGTGGAGGCTTCCACAGCACTTCTACAGTATACCCTACTACATCATGCCTCGCAAAGCGAGCAGCGCATGCGCTGTAGCCCTAGGCTCGACCTAAAAAGTAGTCAAGATAAAGGAAAGGTTATGGGAGAGGACGCCGAGTTGTTTAAGGAATGTGTCAGTGTTTTGGGGAGGTTTATTTTTGTGTGGAAAGTGGTCTTAAGAATTTTGGAGAAAAATATGGGCAGCCTTAAACCTGTTTTACAGGGAGATGCCTGGGCGACGTGTTTGAGTTTAAACAAGTTTAAATCAAAAGAAGGAAATAGTTCCTCTATGAGGCAGATGTTCTGTGAGCCACTAACTGCCTATTGTTTGAGCCGCTGGGGGATCTCTATTTCAGATCGTAATGCCCTCACACATCTGTTAGGGTGTCATGCTTCATCATAGGGCGCTCCTCGTCGGATCGGCGCTGCAATGTCCGACGGGCCTGGTGGCGTCATTACCGGAGTAATTTTGATCTGAGAACGCCGTATGTGAGTGGTGTGTGTGTGTGTGTAGGCTCAAAAAAGGTGAGTGATGGTGTGTATAGAGTGATACAGTGATTTAAAATAGGTACCAGTCCTAAGGACTTTTTTTATTCCAGAAATAGACTGGGACTAAGTAAAAGCAGTGCGGCTACCAGTAGGTCATAAGGTACCAGGATAGCTCTTATGTGTATGTGGTCGACATGTATCGTGCCTTTATGGCTCCAAAATCGAGCTGCACTTCTTCAGGACCAAAGACCTCTAGGGGTAGTCCTAAAATGCGGACCTAGAGTTACACCCCCTATATAGCTTGGGGAGTGCAATATGTAATTGTCTGGTTCCAATTGTAGGAACACGCAGTGTCTCTCCACCTAGGGAAAGGGGGATTAGATGATATAAGAAAAGAAAGAGAAAAAGCGACATCAAAATATACCGTCAAGCGAGTAGATCGACAGATAAGTGACAAGCTCATGCCCAAAGTAGTGGTAGAGGTGCAGTATCCAGGTGTGGTAGGTAGTCCTAAACCTAGGTGCATATCTCAAGTATATGACAAACACAGAAAGGAATATGCTACTTACCAGTATGCATCTGTTCTTGGCATGTAGAGCTGCAGATCTATACACTGTGCATAGATCGCCATCTGGTGTTGGGCCCGGATGTTTGCAGTTTGTTTTTCCTCTTGGAAAGTCTTTGGAAGTCATGAGGTCTTTGGTTCGTATTGCGCATGGGCTTCGGCTCCATCCTCAGATTGTTTTTCGCCAGCAGGGAAAGATGGAGCGTAGTAGTAACAGTAAAGAAACCCATGTGTGTTGTATCTAAATAAGATAAACTGGAACGGATACAGGTAGCCAGGGAGGCGGGTGGGCGTGTATAGATCTGCAGCTCTACATCCCAAGAACAGATGCATACTGGTAAGTAGCATATTCCGTTTGAGGCATATGAGCTGCAGATTATACACTGTGCATAGATTATATAGCAGTACCCAACCCTAGCGGCGACCACCGGCATCCGTTGCAGTTGTTTGGAACAGTGTTTTTAGTACAGCCTGGCCCACACTAGCTTGTTGCTTGGTTTGCACATCTACACAGTAATGTTTTGTGAAAGTGTGCGGTGTTGACCATGTCGCTGCTTTGCAGATGTCATCTAGTGGAATGTTTCCTAGAAAAGCCATAGAAGCCCCTATCTTCCTTGTAGAGTGGGCTTTAGGGGGAACAGATAGCGTTCGTTTTGTTTTGTGGTAGCAAATCTGTATGCATTTTACAATCCACCTAGCTATCCCGGATTTAGAAATAGGGTTGCCTTTATGTGGTGGAGAGAAAGAGACAAATAGCTGTTTGGTTTTTCTGAACGGTTGTGTTCTTTGGATGTAGTAAAGTAAGGCCCTTTTAACATCCAGTGTGTGTAAAGCCCTTTCCGCAACGGTTTGAGGTTGTGAGAAAAAGACTGGTAATTCTACCGACTGGTTTAGATGGAATGGAGAAATGACTTTGGGTAGAAATTTTGGGTTGGTGCGGAGTACAACCTTGTTCTGATGCATTTGGAGAAAAGGTTCCTGTATAGTGAGTGCTTGTATTTCACTAACCCTTCTGAGGGAAGTGATGGCCACTAGAAAAGCTGTTTTCCATGTGAGAAATTGCAGCTCACATTTATGTAATGGTTCGAAGGGGTGTCCCATTAACCTTGTGAGAACTATATTCAAGTTCCAGACAGGTGAGGGTGGTACTCTGGGTGGAATTACTCTTTTGAGGCCCTCCATAAAGGCCTTGATGGCAGGCACCCTGAAAAGTGATAGGTGCTGGCTGTTCTGTAAGTAAGCAGCAATTGCTGCGAGGTGTAACCGAATGGATGTATATGCTAGGTTACACCTTTGTAGATGGAGCAAGTAACATATGATGTGCTGTATGGACACAATTAAAGGGTTGATTGTGTTGTTGTGGCAGTAAACAACACATCTTTTCCACTTTGCAGCATAGCATTCCCTAGTAGTAGGGCGTCTAGCTTCCCTGATAATATTCATGCAATCAGGGGGAAGGTTAAGGTATCCGAATTCTAGGACCTCAGGAGCCAGATCGCAAGGTTGAGCTGACCTGGGTCCGGGTGTCTGATCTCTCCATGGTTCTGGGTTAGGAGGCATGGTGAGAGGTGCAGTTTTGGTGTGGTACTACCGAGAGTTCCAGCAGTGTGGTGTGCCACGGTTGTCTGGCCCATGTTGGAGCTACTAGGATCAGTGTTAGGGAATGCTGTTGTAGCTTTCGCACCACTAATGGAATTAGTGGGAGAGGTGGAAAAGCATATGCAAATTTGTTTGACCAGTTCATCCATATCGCATTGCCTTTGGACAATGGGTGAGGATATCTGGCGGCGAAGCTTGGGCATTTTTTGTTGTCGTGGGTGGCGAATAGGTCTATGTGTGGATGCCCCCAGATCTGAAAGAATGGGTGAAGAACTTGTGGGTGAAGTTCCCATTCGTGAATCTGTTGCGTTTGTCTGCTGAGCAGATCTGCCATGGTGTTTTGGACTCCTGGGACGTGTTGGGCCAGGAGAAAGATTTTCTGTGGAATTGCCCATCTCCATATGCTCTGTGCTGATTGAGAGAGCTGTGGAGAGTGTGTGCCCCACTGTTTTTGAATGTAGTACATGGCAGTTATGTTGTCTGTGCGAATGAGGACTGCCTTGCCTGAAATCTGCGTCTGGAAGGATTTTAGGGCCAGAAAGATTGCCAGTAACTCCAGATGGTTGATGTGGAGTAACTTCTGTTGCGGCGTCCATGTGCCCTGTCCTGTGAGATGTAACAGATGAGCTCCCCAGCCGGAGAGCGATGCGTCTGTTGATAGGATTATTTGTGGGACCGGGTCCAGGAACGGTCGACCTTTGGAAAGGTTTGTGGTGTTCCACCACTGCAGAGAGCGATGGGTGCGACCGTCTACCAACACCAGATCTGTCAGTTGCCCCTGGGCCTGGTTCCACTGGCACGCTAAACACTCTTGGAGTGGACGCATCTGGAGTCTTGCATGGGGCACTATGAAGATGCAAGAGGCCATCATCCCTATCAGTTGCATACACACCCTTGCTGGGAGAGAGTGTTGACATATGAATTTTTGACGCAGAGCCTGTATATTTGCAATCCTGGCAGGATTGGGATAGGCTATGGCTTTTGAGGTGACTATGGTGGCACCGAGGTATTGTTTTGTGTGTGATGGTACCAGGTGGGACTTTTGGTGGTTCACCGTGAAACTTAGCTGGTGAAGTAGTTGGATTGTAGCGGCGGTGTGTTGCACACATTGTTCGTAGGACGTGGCTTTTATTAGCCAGTCGTCCAGATACGGGAAGACGTGAATGTGCTGTCTTCTGAGATGTGCCACCACTACTGCTAGGCACTTGGTGAATACCATTGGTGCTGTTGTTACCCCGAACGGGAGCACCTTGAACTGGTAGTGTTGCCCCATCCACTACAAATCTGAGGTACTTTCTGTGAGCATGGTGTATTGGAATGTGAAAGTATGCGTCTTTCAAATCCAGAGTGGTGAGAAAATCGTTCTGGGAGAGGAGTGGAAGAACCTGTTGAAGGGTTACCATGTGAAAATGGTCTGAATGTATGTAAGTATTTAGAGGTCTGAGTTCTAGGATAGGTCGTAGAGTCTCGTCTCTCTTTGGAATCAGAAAGTACAGGGAGTAGACCCCTAAATTTTGTTGATTGATGGGGACCTGCTCTATGGCTTGTTTTTGCAGGAGGGAGACTACCTCCTGTTTTAGTAACGTGGCATGTTCTTGAGACATTGGGCGTTGCCTGGGTGGAATGTTTGGGGGGGGTAGAGGTTATTTCTAGGCAATACCCTGAATGAATAATTTGGGTCACCCATCTGTCTGAGGTGATTGTCTCCCAGACGTGAAGGAAATGTTGTATTCTGCCCCCGACCGGAGTGTAATGGTCTAGAGGGAGCGGGGGAAAGTCATTGGGTAGGTGGTGTGGCAGAGCGGGTGGTATTTGTCTTGCCTCTGCCTTTATTATTATTACCTCTGTATCCGCCTCTTTGATAACCCTTTGTGAAGGTAGATTGAGGAGTGGATTTGTAGGACGTGGATGCACTATCTGAGGAGTAGCCCCTGCCCGTGCCCCGAAAGGAAGAGCGGCGAAAAGAGCGCCTAGGAGTGTGTGACTGTAGGGCTCCCATGGATTTCGCCGTATCAGTATCTTTTTTCAACTTTTCGAGGGCTTCATCAACTTTTGGGCCAAATAGATGATGTTGGTCGTATGGGTGGTTCAATATAGAGGCTTGTACCTCAGGTTTAAAACCTGAAACTCTGAGCCAGGCATGGCGACGGAGAAGGACACTGGTGTTTATGGCCCTGGAGGCTGTATCTGCCGCATCTAGGGCACAGCGTATAGAGGTATTAGTTATTGTTTTTCCCCCTTGGATCAATTCATTAGCCCTATTCCTGTATTTTTCAGGGAGATGGTGCTTGATGGTCTCTAACTCATCATAATGTGCCCTGTCGTATCTGGCCAATAGCGCTTGCGTGTTGGCGATACGCCATATATTGGCGGCTTGTGACGCAGTGCGCTTCCCTGACGCGTCTAGGAGCTTGGACTCTTTGTCAGGTGGTGGTGCTTCGCCTGAGAATTTGAACGCTTCCTAGCTGTAGATACCACTAAGGAATCCAATGGTGCATGGCCTTTAATGTATGAAGGGTCTGTGGGGGCGGCTTTGTATTTTTTCTCTATACGGGGGTTTAGGACCCTGGCCCTGACTGGTACTTTAAAAACCTCCGGTGCATGTTTGATTACTCCCTTTAACATTGGTAGAATGGCAGTAGACCTATGTGCATTATCGAAGGTGTCTAAGAGAAAATCTTCCTCCACTGGGTCAGTATGTAACTCCACCCCACGGTAATGTGCCGCCCTTTGTAGTAGGTGGTGAAAGCCTAACGAATCTTCTGGTGGGGATGGCCTAGATGGGTAAAGGTCATCCTGTGGGACATCTGGGATGTCCGGATTGTTATAGTCGTTCCATGGGTCTGGAGATCCAGTAGGGGTGGGGTCTTGTGGCACATCTGCTGGGTCATAGTAAGAGTCCCCTAGATCGTCTGGGACTGGAGACAAGGTTGGAGAGCGATGAGGCAGGGGTGGAGAAGGTGGAGGTGGGGAGGGTGGAGGAGGTGGGGAAGGCACTCTGAAAGGGGAGGTAGCAGTGTCCTTCCTCTTTGGAGGTGGAGGTGGTTTGTCCAAGTGTCTCTTTTTTGAAGACAGTGTCAAATGTCCAGTTTTTGGATCCTTGGTAAGTGTCTTTTGCAGAGGATCCGGTGTGAAAAGTTATTGCGACACTGGTTGTTCGGTCGGTGCCGAGGTTTTCGGGGCCGACGGCTTTTTAGGTTTGTCTAAGCCGTGCTTCTTCGGGACCTCCGATTTTTTGTTCGGTGCCAAAGAAGGCTTCGGCACGGGAGTGTCGGTGCCGAGGGCCTTGTGATGTTTGGTCGGCACCGGGAGGGCAGGTTTCGACACCGAGGGCTTTAGTGCTGGGCTCGGTGTGGAGGTGGAGGCCGATTTTTTCTTCGGTGCCGAAGGGTGTCTTTCGGTACCGCTGGTAGGCTGGCTCGAGCCCGAGCTGCCGGAAGGCCTAACAGGTTTCTTTACCGGGCCCGAAGGTGGGGTGTGAGAAGCAGTATCCTTGGTCTTGCCTAGGCCCGAAGGCGAAGGCGTGACCGAAGCCTTTTTGGGTATCGGTGTGGGAGGGGGTATAGTACTCACGACCCTCTACGCCGGGGTGATGTCCTCCACATCTGAGTCGTCGGCCTCGGAAGCACTGACGAGGTCCTCGTCCTCTTCTTCGATGTTCTGCTGTCCCGGAGCTTCGACGTCGTCCCCGAAGATGTCGACTGGAGCGGAGGTCGAGGAGTGCGCCATGTTGCGTCTGGCCCTTCGATCTCGAATAGTCTTTTTAGATCGAAAAGACTTGCAGGCGGGACAGTCTCGGGCCTCGTGTTCAGGGGAGAGGCAGAGGTTGCACACCTCATGAAGATCGGTGTGGGGGAATTTGGACCCACATCGAGGACACTTCTTGAAGGGAGTTCTTTCCATCAGCCGAGACCGGAGCCGGAATAGGCCCGAAGGCCGCCGTCGACGACCGGAATCGAAGAAGTGCCGAAGAGAAGGTGATTAAGATGATTTATTACCTGAAGGATCTCGATGAGCGAGGATTTTGCGTCGATCGCTGAACTGACAATCTGAGGATGGAGCCGAAGCCCATGCGCAATACGAACCAAAGGAGGAGTCACCGACCTCGTGGCTTCCAAAGACTTTCCAAGAGGAAAAACAAACTGCAAACATCCGGGCCCAACACCAGATGGCGATCTATGCACAGTGTATAATCTAATCTGCAGCTCATATGCCTCGAACATAAAATTACTAATATGCAAGCATAAACAAGCGCAATGGTTAAAAGTATTGCCTAGATAGCCAAAATACACTGACCGTGCACCAACCCCCCGTCGGGGGATTAAGACTTACCTCACTCGGTGGGAAGTCTTACTTCATAGATGAAGGGGAGGAGCCCGGCAACTTGAACGGGCCAACTGTAATGTGACATAAGAGAGATCAGAGCTAAAGGTAGTAAAACAATGAGCAACCGAAGAGACCGGATGTACGGGTCTATATGCGTGCAGCGTCAGAAGGGAGAACCACCAGGTAGAGCTAGGGGCATGCTCCCGTGTGTTGACTGACTAAACTAACAGTGAGCGTATGGTGAATGTCTACCTACCACGGATATGTTGTGATCGGCGAGGGACGCCTATGTCAACATGTATCCGGTCATGCACACAGAAGTGCTGGGCAGAGGCAAGAGGCAGCTTGTGGTAGAATTAAATATAACTAAGGGCCACGATCGGTGTACCACAAGTTGCTAAGCAGAGGTAGGGCGTCATAAAGACAGTATGGTTATGATGGTTGTGCCTACGGGAAGGGTGCAGGGACGTTCCGCAAGTAAATGACATGCGGGTCATGAAGTGTACATGCAGGCTAAAAATTCGTAAACACGATTCCTACAAGGAACAAAGAGCCCTGATATTACTCCTATGATCAAATTAGAGAGGCAACATATGCTGGTTGTAAATTAGTATATAGGAGTCCCTGGCGTAAAATTAGTCCTAATGTGGCCCCGTGATCCAAGCAGAGTGACGTACAATGTTACGTGAGATCTTGACAAAAAAATCATGACACGGATGACAAAGTTGTCGCTGCTGATAGTGTTAACGGGCCGTGGGTGCAAGTACGGAGAGATACAGGTGACACACAGGTTTGCTCCTAGGCGGTCTACACGTACCGGATCGTGGATGGGGGCAGTGCCGGTATTCCAACGCGTCTCCCCGACGTCTGGATATTACTGGTACTATAACACCGCCTTCGTATTTAAAGAGACCTCGTGATGCGGAACTAGGAAGTAGATGCTCCGCCATCTTGTCTCCCCATCAATGTGCCTGACTATGTGAAGGCAGACTCGTTCTGAAACAGGGAGCAGTGACGTCATGTAAAAGAAAGACAGACCAGCTAAGAGGTCTTTAAAAGCTATATCTAAATGCGGCTGAATCCTGTTAAAATTTTTGTCATACACGGATCGTGCCCGTGCAGAGTTATTAGGTGGATTAACGAATAATATGAGGGCAAAATGCCAAAGGGATCTGTTAGGATGTCTCTGTATCTCACCTCTGTTTTTAAATTAGATTCCTATAGAAGTGGCTGAGAGGCATGAAGCATACTCGTAAAGAGTTTGAAGCAGTATGTTAGTAGAGTTGGTACAAACGCAGTAAGTTCATGTGTATCAGTATTTCTCTGATGGTAACAGATGTTTGCCAGAGGGTTACAGCGTGGTTACATCTTATAGGCTCAGATCTCCAGTAGTCATGTAGTTTGGTGATGTGTATGTTATAAGTATATCAGTGAGATCCCATGTAGGGTATTTACAATTCAGTCCACGGGATATCGTCGTTGAGAACCCTGTGCTGCGTGGACAAACGGAAGATCTATCTTTGTTCAGTTTCAAACAGTTTCTGTGCGGTCCACATCATGTTGCTTTCGATCACTGTCCAACTTACATCATCAGCCCTATGCGGGTGAGAGAGAAAGTGTGTACTCATTTTAGTTGTTGCTCTTCCACACCGTATATTGCTGCGGTGTTCCAAGATCCTTGTCTTTATCGGGCGGGTGGTAATACCAACGTACTTAAAATGACATGGACATTCAATAAGGTATACACAGTTCCTTGTGTTGCAATTTGTATGGGATCGTTGTGTCCAAACTTTTCCTTCTTCCAAGGTTAGTTCCTTGGTAGTTGTAGTCAGTTCACACACCCCACAGTGTCCACATGGATAGTGACAACGCACAGGTCTTGTATTCCACAGGGTCCCCTGTGTGCTTTTCTGGTTGATTTTAGGGCAGGTGTGGACCAATAGGTCGCGCAGATTGCTGGTTCGCTTCATAGCAAATCTCGGCATTGGAATCGAGAGTTGGCCAATGGAGAGGATCTTCCAGTTGTTGCGAATGATTTTTTGGGATCTTGTTGGACTCTGGTGTGTATGTGGTGACAAATGTCATCAGATCTTCTGATGCTCTAAGTTTTGGTTCCAGCAGGGCCTCTCTATTATTGTTGAGTGCTCTCTGCTTGGATGACACTCGCCAGGTAGTCTCGGGCTACTAGGCTGGTGCTCAGAGTTGCTTCTTCTCTTTTGTAGTCCGTAGTTGTTTCACAGTTCCTTCAGAGACGCAAGAATTGCCGGAACGGCAGATTGTCCCTCAATGCTTTGGGGTGATGACTCCCAATGAGTAGCAGTTTATTGCGGTCCTGTTGGTTTTTTGTAGATATGTGTAGACAGGCACCCATCCCTTAAGGTGATAGTAAGGTCAAGAAAGTGGATTTCAGAGGTAGAGACGGTGCGGGTGAAACGGAGGTAGGGGTCCAGGGAGTTAACCCATGTGAAAAAGGTGTCACAGGTGTCCATATCGCCTCTCCAGAAGATGAGAATGTCTTCTATGTAGCGTCTCCACAGGATGATGGTGTTCGCATAGATGCTGTTATCTGCAAAGTGGATGCGTTCGAATTCCGCTACATAGAGACAGGCCAGACTCGGAGCGAATGTGCTCCCCATGGATGTGCCCTGGATCTGATGATACAGTTGATCATGGAACTGAAAGAAATGTTAACACATCGCTAAGGTGGCACATTCTATTATGAAGGTCACCGGAGTTGGTGACGTCCAGTCTTCTGCTAGGAGGCGATTAAACAAGCCCTGGCAATAGCTATCGGTCTTGGTGGTCAACATACAAATAAGACTGATTAGCATTGCCAATGCTAGTTCCTTTGGTGGGTAAGTTAAACTTAAGAGGGAGGCTCTGCTGAGAAAAACAGCCTTGCACAAAAGAGCAAGATCAACTGACCAAAAGAAAATTCACTGGAAAAACCTAGAAATGTTTATGGTATCACAGAAAAATAAAACTGCCGTTGAGCCCTTTGGTTTTGTGGACTTAAAGTTTTGTTTGCTACAAACTTTTTTAGTTTTCAGGGGCGAGGAGAAAAATTTATCTAAAATGCCACACATGGCGAAAGCATGGCCGCCTCCCTCCAATTAGGTAGGAGGCAAACAGAAGGATTCAGTGGGTGTCTGCAAATGGAAGGTCATGCTGCATGCAGCTATGTTACTTGTGGTTCAAGCCAACGCAGAAAATCAATTCCAGAATTCCTAGATGGCGCAGAATATTAAGAAACAAAAACTAAATCTTAGTCACCGATGATTTACTTTAGTCAACTTGATCAAATCTACTGCTCAGCGATAGTTCAACACCCTTTAAAAGCAACAGGTTGCTTGACAAGAGTGCTTTTTCAAATTTCAACAGACCCCTCTTTTATCAATTTTATTATTTTTGGAGTGTGCACATTTTTTAAATGATTTGTTTTGATAAATTACATTATATATTGAAGTTAACCTCAACAAGCAGTCATTTAAAGGTCACTCGTTTAGCCTTTTTTAATATTAAGGTACTGCACGAAATAAGACAAAGGAGACCGGTCGCTCTTAGGAAGATAGGTGAGTAAGAGCATACACTTCACCCTAAGAACTGTGGTAAAAACTACAGGCAAGTAAAGTCATAAAAATGAAGAGAAACATGGAAATACAGTGACCCATGGCAGGGGAACAGAAATGTGTCCGTAGACAATATTCAACATAAGTACAATACTAGGGTGGGAACCCAAAGCGAACGGCCAATGCCACTAAGCTACAAGGACTTCACTTAGAAAATCGTTATGTCAGTTAAATGTACTCCGTAAAACACGGAGGAAATGGGCCCAAGAACCGAACCCATGGGCAGCTAGGGCTCGGAGGGCCAGAGGCAAGAGTGAAAGCATTAGAGGCAAACCAGTGATTCATTTGAGCCAGTGGTTTCCGGTGCTTAGAACCGGCACTTATGACAACTGCCACATAGTTGTCCCTGTTTGTATAATTTAGAGATGAGCAGAACAGCAATTATTTATTAATGTGGTATACATTAAAAACAACTAATTCCTGCTTCCCAAGCCATTTTTAAAGGTTTTGGGGACCTGGAATTGTCTGAATTGTCATACCTATAGCAGTGTGCTGGTTAGTAGTTATGTAGGTACTGTCGTTGGCAACACTGACAGAGCCAATGGGTGGTGAAAGCTGCCGAAGCCTCCTGATGAGGGCCCAGGCACTTATTGTTTTTACAATTTAAACACCGAGGTAAACATGCCCTGAGAGACACTGAGAAAGGAACCTTAGAATAGATCCACAGTGGAGAAGCATGGATTAATTAATGCAACCACCCCAAAAAAAATTGCGAAGACAAAAGCAAGTAATGACACGTACAACGCATGTGTTAAGAAAAAAGTCCCAAAGACAGAAAGACACCGAAGGAATCATTCAACCGCGAAACCATAAGGGTGGAAAGAAGAGCTAGTGCATACATAGCGACTAAGTTCAGATGAGAATGCAAGATGAGAAAAGGTAGTGAGGATGATGAGGTCTTAAACCACCCACCTCAACTAATTAGGGAGAATGGGAACGTTGTGCCCTACCCCTTAAGACCAAGGAGTACAGGGTCTAGATCCTACAGAGGGGCTGACTCTATACCAGACAGTGAGGACAACTTCACTTAGGAGGACCACCTTTTAGCAAGGATGGCCAGAAGACTAGAGCTATAGACTACACTACTAGCTCTAGAAAAAGAAAGAGGATCGTGGCAGCAATTTAAATAACCAAGAGAAGAAAGGATCTTATGATCCTAAAATCCCCCTAATAAAAAAAAATACCTGCAATTTTCCTTAGTGAATGGGACTAGGATAGTAGCCCTGAGGGATCAGGTGCCAGTGTCCCTATGGTAAGAGATACACTGGTGTCCCCTGAGCAATATCTGTCAGGAAAACCTATCCAATCACCAATGCGGACAGTGTCACTACCAACCATGCCATGGCTATGGTGACATTAGACTGGGGGCGGGGAAGGGGGGGGGGGGGGGTGCGGGGTTTGGAGCATGCTGGCCTGAAACAAATAGTGGTTTTTCCAAAACTCACAGCCGCCTGTCTACTTGGAAATGAACTGGAGACCTCAGCATGGGCTGAGGTAGAAAGAAAGACACATGCAGCCATTCGGCAAATCCCTGAGATAGTGTGTGTGAAAACAAGAGCACAATGCCTAGCACAGGGGGAAAAAGGACAGTTGGAGTCTAAAACGATGGCCCAACCTCTCAAGAGAAAATGTAGGAAGACTGGTGAACCAGCTTCCACACAGCAAAAGGATCAGGACCCCTCTCCTCAGGAAGAGGACTTGTCAGCCCCGGAAGGAACTGAGCCCATGGAAATTGAATCTTACGAGGTAGAGCTTTTGGGCCCAGGGGGACCCTCTAGGGAACAGCTGTCCTTTGGGCAGCAGGGTGGTCACAATCTTGAAAGCCTGAAGCAGCAAGCGGCTTCACAGGAGCAGGAGGATGTCAGTGGCTCTCACTGGGTCTATTGGCAGGAAGAGCTCCTTTTTACACGGAGGCCAGAGATCCCAAACCTGCTGCCACTGGGAGAGTGTTAGTGCCAAAGTTGTATAGAGAGTTTCTACTAACATTGGCCCATAATATCCCCCTAGCTAGACATCTGAGCCAGCCAAATACTTGGGAAAAACTTGTCAACCACTTTTATTGGCCACAGATGTCCCAAAAAATTAAGGAGGTTTTAAGCGCCTGTGTTACTTGCCAAACCAGTGGCAAAACAGGTGGATATCCAAAGGCCCCCTTAATTCCACTACCAGTGGTTGGGGTTCCCTTTGAAAGCGTAGGTGTGGATGCAGTGGGCCCTCTTGAACATCCCACAGCCTCAGGAAACAAATACATAATGGTAGTAGAGGATCATGCTACCAGGTATTCTGAAGCCATTCCCCTTCTACTACAGCCCTGGTAGTAGCCAAGGCCCTCATTGGTGTCTTCACCAGGGTAGGGTTTCCTAAGGAGGTAGTATCGGGCAGAGGTTCCAACTTCATGCCTGCATACTTGAAACACATGTGGGATGGGTGTGGAGTGATTCATAAGTTCACAATACCGTATCACCCACATAACAATGGCCTTGTTGAAAGATTCAACAAGACATTGAAAGGTATGATAATGGGACTCCCTGAAAAACTCAAAAGGAGATGGGATGTTCTGTTACCCTGTCTGCTTTTTCCCTACAGAGAGGTGCCTCAGAAGGGTGTAGGGTTTTATCCATTTGAACTTCTATTTGGCCACTCTGTAGGGGGACCACTCTCGAATGTGGGGGAAGGATGAGAGGAACCCCATCATATGCCAAAGCACAATGTGGTGGACTATGTACTAGGCCTTTGTTCCAGGATGGCAGAGTACATGCAGAAAGCATCCAAAAATCTTGAGACCAGCCAGGAGCTCCAGAAGCTCTGGTTTGACCACAAAGCTGCACTGGTGGAGTTCCAATCATGACAGAAGTTGTGGTGTTTGGAGCCTGTGGCACTTAGGGCCCACAAGGTGACCCCCGACCTACCTTGAGCTCCAGACCGACGCCTGCAGCCTCAACCTGAACGGTCCTCCTGACTCTGACTGGAGCTGGTAAAAATATCCAATGCCTAAAGACACCCGACACCCTTGGGTGGCCCAATGGACGGTGTCCAGGCACGCCCCCAAGAACCCAACTTACCTCTCCAGTGGTCACCTTCAGAAAACCTCCTTGCCCAAGCCTGCAGCCTTTTCTACGAACCAGAGATCTCCATTGCAAACCACAGGTCTCCCGACGTCTTCTTGGCACTCTGCCACCAGCCGCCTCAGTGCCGCTGGTGGAGCAGCTCGTTTGCTGATTGCTGTCCACTGCAGTGCTGATCATAAACCCTGGAGCTTTGCTCCAACAACAGAGTGGCCTGCTCGCTAGGCAGCGCCTGACTGAAGGTCACCCTAACCCCTTTGGCTAACATTGGGCCCCTGCACTTTGGACCTCACCGCCCTAGTGCTGTTGGTGGTGTGAATTAAGTGTCCAACTAAACCTTGGGGAACCTTGGTTCTAACCCCCAAAAGCTACTCTTGCAGGCCGTTAACTTACCTGCAAACCGATAAACTTCTTTTCGCCCATAGGAAGCAATGTTGTGATTTTTGTTCCAAAAATGTTCTAAGTGTTGAACTGTCTTTGTATGAAAGAAAAGTAACAGTGCTTTAAACCAAAATCTGTCTTACTTACCTGTGTTTTGTAAGTTCCACAAGGAGATATCCAGGCATATCCCACCCCCGAGTACTCAAAGTAATAAAAGAAGTCATCCAAAAGTAATCTCTATGTATTTTAAACTGTTTTAAAAGCAAATACAAACCTACTTATCTGTGCCAAGTACTGCTTGGTTCTAGAAATAAGACATTAGTATACCTTTTTTATACTTACCAAGTTTGTCTGAATTCTGTCTGAGTGTGTGCAATCAGCCTTGATTGAGTGAATACCATAAATGCTTAACATACCCTCCTGATAAGCCTAACTGGTGGACCAAACTACCACGAATAGAGCTGTTAGAGATTATCTAATTTAGCCTCTGCTATACCTCTGGGGATCCACAGGACTCTGCGCACACTATCTTACTTTGGTAGAGTCTATGCAGAGCCAGCTTCCTACAGCTAGAAGCAGGTTCAAGTAACAAGGAATACACCAAGAGTGGATACACCATTATCACACAAAAAGAGACCATACAGTGGCTTTGCAAGGATAAAGATATAGGCAACTTGATGCCACACCCGTGTATACATTCCGAAAAGGAAGTGTTTGTGGCGACAAAGGATAAAGAATTGCCCATAGGCAATAAGAGCAAGGCTAGCAAGACCGGTGGTAGAAAAAGTCGGCACTTAAGTACTATCACACAGCTAAATAATGTGAAGGAAACCTCAAAGAAGACGATCAGCAGGACTGAGGAACAAAACACACTTTTCCTTCTTTGTTTTCTTTTTTTGATGAAAAAACACCCTTGTGAAAATAACAAGAAGTGAATGAAACCTGTGCACCAGAGTAGTCTATTAAAAGTGCACCCTGCTGAAGAAGAGCGAGAAGCACGTCAAAGAAATGAAGGACACAGAGAAAAAAATGTCCTAGTGGGAAATAATGGTCAGGCCAGTTACGTGGACAACAGAGTAGAGACTGTGGCACATGTCCCACTGCCCCCGTGGAAAATTACAGCCTTTGGCGAGACAGAATTACACAAGAAGGGTAGCATAAAGGGTACTCCCAATATAGATCAAGGTGAAATACGAGATTCACGAGAAAGGAATCTCAATGGAACAAGCTATAAAGAACTTCCCCATGGAGGAGAAAAGTGAAAGGTCCCTATAAGGGATACTAAACGTTATTTATCCATGTGAAGTGTCGGTGTAAAAGGTTACAGCAGTGAAGATGCGAATCAGTTTGTAAACCATAGGGGCTCACATAAGTAGTGTGTAAGCATACAGAAGTGTTCTAAAGAGTATGGAACACAGCTAGTTATTCTCATACGAGATGAGAATAATACCGAAAAACCATCTCTTGGCCACGGAGCCCATAGTCAGACAAACAGAACAACTACGCAACAGGTGTTAAACCCATGTAGTCATAACAGACCCCTAACCTGTCACTGACCGCGTAAGAAGAATAAGAGTAATACCTGCAGGAATACCACACTGGGTATCACCAGTAGGTGGGATAGACAACCATGGATACCGCCATGGATTGCTCAATCGAAAAAGAAATCAAGGAGCAACATACCCATACAAATTGAAATGGGAGGATGTAGGGAGACAGACAGCAGCAAGATCAAAGCAGAGCTAAACTTCTGTTCCACTCCGACAGTTGCGAAAATGCAGCAAAGCAGAGGAGGCATGAGCACCAAAAAGTAAAGTGGTCTGAACAGCCTCCAAAAAAGCGGAGGTTCGTGGCAAGGCACGATTAATTTAGCCACCTGTTGTCCATCGTAGATCAACTGGATGGTTTAGACCAGCTCTCAACAAAATGTCATATAGGGAAGCACAGGCTCCACCCCTGTGTGGCCCTGATGGAGGACGCCAATTTGGGTATCAATAGATTTTTCTACAGAAGGAAGAGTTCAATCCAAAATCAGAGCAACTCACCTTAGCATATTGGCTAAAGAGAAGCTCTCCTCTGTAGCAAGACCAGGAGGTGAAAGAAGGCACAACGCTGGGGAAGATTCTAATCCACTAGCTTCCCCCAGTTCAGTTAGCCAGCTATCCTCCAGAGGAGGCTGAGCAACATCAGGTATGGGGTGTAGAAACCCCGACTCGTCCCCATCAGCTCCTAAACTGTGTTCCTCAGAAGGAAAACACTGGAGTGCTCCACAGAAGGCAGAATAAGGGTGTCCAAGATAGGTGGCACCATTAGGTCTGCACTCAACGTCGACAGTCGCCAAGTTGGAGATGCCTCGATGTCGGAAAGGGGAAGTGGCACGGTATCGATCGGCGCAGTCGTTGTTGGAGTAGGCTGATCGGATACAAGCGCCGAAGGTGGGTACCCCTAAGGGCTGAGCACTGGCACCGAGATGGAGTCAACCAATGAACCAGAGGGCCAAAATGAAGCAGAGGGAGAACCTGCCGGTGTGGACATAGTCGAGGCACCTCTTACCTCCTTGGGGCCCGAAGGCGGCCCAGGGGAAGGTGAAGACCCAAGAATGGCATGCAGAAAGCAATTTTATGCTCGAATCTGGGTCAGAGTCGCCCTGGCTCCAGGGTAGACAGGGAGGCCCAGGGTGAACCTGTGAACAGAGTCTTTAACAGGCAATCGGGAGGAGACGTGAAAGGTGTAATCTCTGTGCAGTGAAGTCAAGGGATGTTGCTACTTCGACCTCCTGCGTCGAGACTCACTGTGGGATGACGATGAAGAGTGACGTCCATGGGAACGGCTCCTGGACCAAGCCTGCGAACGTACCATGCAGTGACTGCAGGAGCTGCGCCAACTGTAGCTTCATCCGACCTTCCCGCAGCGCCTTCGGTCGAAATAGACGACCGGAGTCGCACTCCTTGGAGCCATGGTGCTCTCGCTAGCACCACATAAAAAAACAGAAAAAGCACACTGTTTAAACAAAGAAAACATCGAAGTAGGCCAAAAACGGCCTGAGGTACCGCTTCTACGGAACAGCGTTGTAAGCGCCGAAAAGAAAAAACTGATGTCAGCTCATCTGGGAAGGGCTAATATGGACTCCAGTGACTTCACAGACATGGACGGTGACTGTACGGAGTCGCTCGATGCCGTCTACTGATGCGCTGGGGTAATGCTGGAACATTTTCCAGATCCGGTCTGGCGCCTGGGGAAAATTCTAAGGTAAGGAATCTGCACCCAGACATATCTATCAGATAGCGCAAAATGGACACCTAATCCTCCAGGGTCACAACAGAGCTGGCTATAGGAGTACATGTTACAGGAACAAACTTGGTTCGTGGAGCTAAAGGTTGAGTTGGTACCGGAGCTGGAAGAGGTCTGGTGATGGGTTTGAAGGATCCAATAGGCGGTGAGACTGAACCAGTCAGCAGTATCACAGATGGAGGGCCTACAGTTCCATGGGGAGCGTAGGAGTGCTAGAAGAAGTTGGAAGGGATGCCAAAAGTTGGGCCATAGCCTTGCAGAACTCTTGGATTTGCCTCTGTCTCGCAGATGGCCCAGGACAAGTTGCAGGATGGGCTCCGATGCCGACCGACTTCAGGAACGATATCAAGAAGCATGGAACCGCTGGCACACTTTCTCAGGTGTTGAGGAGTGGTGGAAAGTGCTTGATTATGAGTCTATCGTTTTTTTCCCACCCTAACTGAAGATTAGACCTCAGGATCGACTCCTGCGGATCCTAGACAGGGAACAGGAGAAAGGCCAACCTTTGGACTTGGACCATTCCCATCGTGGAGTGTTGCGATGCTTCGCCTCATGGCCTTCAGGTTCATCGATGACCAGTTGCTGTAGATCATCTAGTTGTGGTTTGGCCCTAGGCACCACAGGCAAGCCTAATCAGGATCTGTCACAGACATTTCCTTGCAAAGGTACATACAGGGTTTGAATCCTGCTGTCAGTGCGGAGCTGCACATCACCACCCACAGGCGCACAAAGCTACTGCTCAGAAGCTTCCAGATCTATTCGGACACCTGGGGAATATTCAAACGGTGAGGAATCTGAAGTTAGAAGTTTCTATCAGAATTTTGTTTTATGTGGTGGCAATTTAAGAACAGCAGTGTTTTAAGGATGACCGTATTTCCCCTCTCTACATTTTTAAGTTCCATCTAAATGTGCTATTTTGTTTAGGGAACGTAGGTGTAATTTTTGTTACTTTTATTGTTAGCATAAATAATTTTACACATGCAGTTTAGCTGTTTTTTCAACCGCCATATATCTACTAAATTAATACAGATTTTATGGTGTTACTAAACAAGCGCCATCCAGCAAAGATTTCTTAATATTACGATGAACAAAATTAAATTTAAAATGTTTGCCAACAATTAAACTTCCTTCCCTTTTCAATTTGATTTTAAATTAACAAAATTACCTAGAGGTTGTAGCAAGTATCGCCTGGTGTTGAATATTCTTGCAACGCCAGCCAGTGTCAGCACCCATGTTTCTGCCCACTGTTTCTCTGCGGTGTCCCTTGAGTGATGTATTAGGATATTTCCTCCTCCTGATTCGATCTTCTCTTTGTCTGCAGTGGTGGATGAATCTCGGACGCGATCCAGCAGATGAAACAGGACCTTCATTAAAGAAGAAGAATATTTTCATTACCACAACCTACAGTGAGCACATAAGAGATTTCAACTCCACATAACAGCATACTAAGACAAAAGGTTAGGCTGACTTGGACTCTAATGTACTGTAGCAAATAATAAGCACAAAGTATATGAGCTGTCCAGATGAGGACCAATTTGCTGTGAGTAATGTAAGAAAACCTCAAAGAAAAGCAAACAGGATGGGTGATAAGCTTGAATTAATCTCAGCTGTTTACAATAACTTGGGAGACTCATTCCAGGCCATCGGTTTTCACCCACATTGCGACTAATGGCAGAGATCAGCCATATGTGCATCAGACTTGGTCCTGCTCCACAGGCTGGCCTGAACAGCTGTGCTAGGTCCACTACATACGGGAACTAAAGCCAGACGAGACTTGTTATGATTTAGTTGGGACTCGTTAGTGACGTACAGCTTGACCTCGAATAGCATAGTAAACACTGGACCCACATGTGAGCATACCCATCACATAACGAGTGTCCCAATTAAAAAACAAAATAAGAGATGGGTGGGTCACTTGAATTAATCTTGGCAACTGGCAATCACTTGGGCTGCATTCAAGTCCATCACTTTTTTCTCCATATTACCACTTTAGGCAGAGGCCATCCTTACACAAATTAGACTTGGTCCTTATTCAATAGGAACAATTAAGCCACAATCACAAGACCGGATCTTCTCCTGCCAGGAACAGAAACACCTTCATGCTATTTGGCCTGATCAGTAAGGTCCAGCTTGAGTCCAATGGTACAGTGAACATGAGGCCCATGTTTGGAAGGTTTTATGTATTTGTAGAGTGTGCATATTACCCGGGAGGAGATCCTAGCACCTAATGAATGACGGTGCGGTCCTGGCTGGGACTAACCAGTCACTCACAAGAGTGAATGACTGATGATACTTCTATAAAGCATTGTTCAGGGAAACAGTTGAATCAGTACATGACCATTGTCTTTCAAGTTCTCTGTTCTACTCCCCAGCCTCATGAGGCCCTAAAGGAACAAACAGAGAGACAGCAGAAGTGGAGTATGGGTGGTTTTAAGGAATGTCTAAGAGACACAAAACAAGTAATTTCTACTCATTCATACACCCAAATTCCACTTTCTTCATAGGCATGGGACTGAGCACTAAAAATTCAAAACTATCATTTGAAGGCATTCTATAAAACAGAATGGCCTATGTAGATAAGTGCTTGATAAAGGCTTGCCCAAACTTAGTACCTAATTAAGAGCTGGTATACAAGGTGATGAAGCTTTAAAAGGCATGCAGGTTTGCCTACATATCTATAAATGACATTGAGAGGGATTCAATGGAGGATTATACCAGAGACTATATTGGGTCTGAGAGACTATTCAGGACTGAAATAAGTGGATGAAATTTAATTAGTCCCCACTGATACCTGAAACAGCACAGCAGGATACAGAGTCCTTCTATACGTGCTTCTCATGTGAAGCACTGACAAGGTCCTCTAATGACTCAAGGTATACCTTGACAGAGAGAGGCTGCAACTTCCCTTCACCTACCTACCAACAGGCTGACAAGTGGAAGGTGGTAAAAGACCCAGGGAGTTCACCAATCATAGGGTGATATCGATGTTTCGGTCACCAACCTGCTAAACCACTGTTATGAAAGGATTGGGTACTGATATTCACCAACCAATTTTTGCACTGCCTTGGCAGAGAAGGACGGTGGTGGTGGGTGGCAACGATAGGTCTGGTGTGCATGCATGCTACCATTGAGGGAATCCTGCGATTTTGACATAAAACATATCGCATATAAGGGTGCCTTGGAACCCCAAGAGCTCTGTCAGGTGTAATTTGCGTGAAGCAGCCCTGCAGTCATGTGGCAGAAAAGGGACATCAGCATTACACTGCCTACACTACTTCTGTCCCATGAAGACCTGTCTAACCTTGTAATTGAGGGAAATCATTACTGATGACTGTGGCTGCAGGAATGGTGGGAGGTTGCAGGATTCCAACATAGGTAGACATGGGAATCTGTACCAATGTCTAAATGAGGGACAGTTTGTCCATGGAGCAAATGTGTTATGTATGCTACATTTGAAAGAAAAGGACCTCCAGATATTCAGATTTTGGAAGCTTCATTCAGGCTCAGATGACTCAGCTGTGGTGATCACGAGTCCATGCACTGGTTAGCCCCGCCCTCAGTAATGGTGATGGCGTTTCTCCTCTTGGCGAGAATGCAGGCTCCGTAATTGCTCCTTACATCAGGCACCCAGCAGTGAAGCAGCTCTTGGTCTCTATGGGGGCTGTTCTTCTTCTTCTTACGGACAGAAGTTTGGTTTTGGCAGTGGCCTTGGCGGCACGATTGTATTCCCCAGGAGGACCTCGTTTAGGGTCCAGCATCAGCCTCCCCTTCCTTCTCTTGGGACATTTTTTCTCGGACGGCTGAAGAGGTGAGCGAGGTGAAGAAGAGAGGTAAACAGAGGTAAAGAGGCAATACTTACTGAAAAAACAAGAACTTTATTAAGACTCTTTATTTGAACTGCTCTGCACTGATGGTGCACTGATGGTGCAGACTGTTGCATTCTGGGAAATTGAGTCCTTTCCGGACTCTATTTGATATAACTTGAAACCCCTTGTGGAACTATTGCTTCAACGCTTTGGGGGCAAAATGTACCTTTGCGTTTGACGTATCAGGCCTTCGGGCCCCTTGCTCCAGCTCCCGGTGCAAGTCTTCCCCCGCCCCAGAGCGGAGAGACTACACTGCCCGAGAGTTTTTGCAGCAGGAAGCCGCAGCTGCACACGCCCATTCCGCGCATTCCGCCCGGAGGCGCTTAAGTACTTGGGAGAGCCCCCGCGTTGCTAAGCCCGGGCAAAGGGAGGGCCGTCTGTGGCCGTCAGGGGCCAGAAGAGGCCAGGCCGGGCCCACGGTATTAACATTTGACAAATCGGACGAAGTAAGACTTTTGGTACTTCTATAAGGACAGTGGTTTGGACATTACATCTTGTACATATTGTGCGGGGTGACGATTGCTGTTAATTGAGTATGAGTCATGTAGAACAAGTTACTTACCTTCGGTAACGATGTATCTGTAAGAAACATTAGTTAGTTAGATTCCTCACCTTAGAATATCCCCAGGCGTCAGACTGGATCCGGAAGATTTTTCGTCAGCAATACCCCTTGCGCGTCGCTAGGCGTCGTCTGCGGCTCCGCGTCCGTCGTCGGCGTCGTGCGCCGGAATGACGTCGTCGGAGTACTTAGACGCCGCCCTCGCGCGCTGACGTCAGTTCTTGTACATAGCTTTCCGCGCCAGGAAAGCAGAGCCATGCAAAGACCGACATTGGTGCCAAAAATAAAATCTAGGGGCCTGAAAAGGATAACCTTAACCCTAGATGTCACTTCGCAGAACGGGGAGGATGGGTGGGTCGGTGAGGAATCTAACTAATGTTTCTTACAGATACATCGTTACCGAAGGTAAGTAACTTGTTCATCTGAAAGAAACACGTTAGTTAGATTCCTCACCTTAGAATAGATACCCAAGCAATACCATCCCCGGTGGTGGGTCTGCGAACCAAGATCACACCAGAAAGTCCTGGAGGACAGAACGGCCAAAGAAGCCATCCCTCCGGACTTGGCTGTCAAGGCAATAATGCCTGGCAAACGTGTGTAGCGAAGCCCACGTTGCCGCCTGACAGATGTCCTGCAAAGGGACACCCCGTCCCAAAGCAGTAGTAGCCGCTGTGGCCCGAGTAGAATGGGCGCGCAGCCCAACAGAAGGGTCCTTTTTTGCCAAGGAGTAACTAATTTTGATGCACAAAACGACCTACCGAGAGATGGTCCGTTTGTGCACAGCTTTCCCCTTCTTAGCACCCACGTATCCAACGAAAAGTTGGTCGTCCACCCGGAACTGCTTTGTGCGGTCCAAATAAAAGGAGAGCGCACGTTTTGGGTCCAGACGGTGGAGCCTCTCTTCCTCTTTGGAAGGATGCGGAGGCAGAAAGAAGGTGGGCAAGGTAACAGACTGCCCAAGATGAAATGGAGTCACCACTTTCGGAAGAAAGGAGGGACGAGGCCGAAGGACAACCTTGTCCGGATGAACAGAGAGAAAAGGAGGCTTTGAAGATAAAGCCTGGAGCTCACTCACCCGTCTAGCCGAGGTGATGGCTACTAGAAAAGCAGTCTTAAGCGTCAGAAGACGAAGAGGACAATTATGAAGAGGCTCAAAGGGAGCACACATTAGAAATGTG
The DNA here is from genome assembly GCF_964204655.1 of Triturus cristatus. Lineage (NCBI taxonomy): Eukaryota > Metazoa > Chordata > Amphibia > Caudata > Salamandridae > Triturus > Triturus cristatus. The sequence goes on along the minus strand of NC_140585.1, from coordinate 782,316,444 downwards.
AGAACAAGATTCAAGTCCCACTGAGGCATTACAAAAGGGACAGGAGGGAACGTGTGAGTAATGCCTTTTAGAAAGCGTGTAACTACAGGGGACTTGAAAAGAGAAGGCTGATCAGGAAGCCGCAAGAAGGCAGAGATGGCAGCAAGATAACCTTTCAGGGTGCCCAGGGCAGAGTCCTGCCGGGCCAAAGAAAGAAGAAAGAGGAGAACCTCAGAAAGAGGGGCGGAAAGGGGATCCACAGCCTTTGCTGTGCACCATGCCACAAATTTGTTCCACCGGCAGGCGTATACCGTCTTTGTGGAGGGACGCCTGGCTGCCAGAATGATATCACAGACTTCAGGAGGCAAGTCAAATGGCATCAACTGCCGCCGCTCAATCTCCACGCATGGAGGTGGAGGCTGGACAGGTTCGGGTGGAGGACCGTCCCCTGCTGCTGCGACAGAAGATCCTCCCGAAGGGGCAGACGTATCGGAGGATCGGTCAACATACTGAGTAGCTCGGGATACCAGTACCTTCGTGCCCAATCCGGAGCCACCAAGATGACTTGGGCCCGGTCGTGCCTGATCTTCTTCAGCACTCTGGGCAGAAGTGGTATAGGCGGAAAGGCGTACAACAGACCGCAACTCCACCCGTGACGAAAAGCGCCGCCGAGCGAGTGCCGCCTTGGAAATTCCAACGCGCAGAACTGCTGACATTGCGCGTTCTCTTCGGTGGCGAATAGATCTAACCAAGGTTCTCCCCACTGCTGAAAGAGACCTTGCGCCACTTCGGAGGTCAGACGCCATTCGTGATCCATCATGCACCGGCGGCTGAGTTCGTCTGCTCTGGCGTTCAGAGAGCCCGCCAGATGTTGAACCACTAGGGTGACGCCCTGGTGTTCCAGCCACGTCCAGAGGCGCAGAGCCTCCTGACAAAGGGTCCACGACCCCACCCCGCCCTGTTTGTTGCAATACCACATGGCGGTGGTGTTGTCCGTGAACACCTACACGACACTTCCCCTGACAGAGGGAAGGAAGGCTTTCAGTGCAAGTCGGATTGCTCTCAACTCCAACAGGTTGATGTGGAGACGAGACTCCGCCGGAGACCAGAGGCCTCTGATCTCCGCCTCTCCCATATGGCCACCCCATCCCAGAAGGGACACATCCGTCACTACGACATGCTCCGGTTGGGGAAGGGAGAGGCTCTTGCCCTTGACTCAATCGCGGTCCGTGAGCCACCACTGCAACTGCTGTGCAGTGCCCTCCGAGATCAAGACATGGTCGGACAGGTTGCCGTGATGCTGGGCCCACTGAAACTTCAGGTCCCACTGCAGAGCCCGCATGCGCCGCCTGGCGTGATGCACTAGTAGGATGCAGGAGGCCATCAGCCCCAGAAGCCGCAACACTAGCCTGACCGAAACCCAGGATAGAGGCCGAAAGATGGGAATCAGGGCCTGTATATCCCGGACCCGCTGTTCCGGTGGATGGACCCGGAACTGCGCCGAATCGAGAACCGCTCCGATGAAGAGGAGCTTCTGAGAGGGACTCAGATGTGACTTCGGCACGTTGATGGAAAATCCCAGCAAATGCAGGAGATCCGCCGTAGTCTGGAGGTGGGAGACGACTGTCTGGGGCGAGCCCGCCTTCAACAACCAGTCGTCGAGATAGGGGAAGACTGGAACCCCTGATCTGCGCAGATGAGCTGCGACCACCGCCATCACTTTCGTGAACACCCGAGGGGCACTGGTGAGGCCGAAGGGGAGCACGGTAAACAAAGTGCTCTGGGCCCACCGTGAACCGCAGGTAACGCCGGTGGGCCGGCAGGACGGGGATGTGGAAATATGCTCCCTGCAAGTCCAACGCTACCATCCAGTCTCCGGGGTCTAGGGCAGCTAGAACCTGAGCCAAAGTTAACATCTTGAACCTTTCCTTCCGGAGGAAGGCATTGACGTTCCGGAGGTCCAAGAAAGGGCGTAGGCCCCCTTTGCCCTTCTTGAGAACCAGAAAGTAGTGGGAATAACAACCACGACCTACTTCTGGACTCGGAACGCGCTCGACGGCCCCCTTGGCCAAGAGGGCCAAAAACTTCCTCGTGGAGAAGATTCAAATGATCCCCCGAGATACGGTGGTGCTGCGGTGGCATGGCTGGAGGGGTCGTCTCGAAGGGGAGGGAGTAGCCCCTTCGGACGATTTGCAGCACCCACCTGTCCGAAGTGATGGACCGCCAGTGGAGCAGGTGATGGCGAACTCTGCCGCCCACTGGCGTGGAATGGGCCTGAAAGCTCGGACTAGGAAGGCTTTGAGGCGGATGCTGCCGGGGTGGATGTGGGCTGACCTCGTCGTCCTCCAGAACCGCCTCGGCGGAAACCACGTCCGCGACCGCGCGCAGGTTGGTTCTGCGGCTGGTGGCTAGGCGCACGTGAGGAGGCACCCCTTCCTTGGCCACGAAAGGGGCGAAAGGCGGAAGTTTGCGACCGCGGGGCCGAGAGGCCCAAGGACTTGGCCGTAGCCCGGGAGTCCTTAAAGCGATTCAGCGCACTGTCCGCTTTCTCGCGAAAGAGGCGAGTGCCATCAAAGGGCATGTCCATGAGAGTGCTCTGGACATCACCCGAAAAAGACGTGGACCGCAGCCAGGCGTGACGTCGAAGCGCCACTGTGGTAGAAATGGCCCTACCCAGCGAGTCCGTAGTGTCAAGCCCACATCGGATAGCATGTCGCGCTGCATCCCTCCCATCGGCCAGAGCCTGGGTAAGTCGTGTCCGGACCTCCTCCGGACACAGGGGCAGCACGTCCTCCACCGCATCCCACAGAGAGTGGGAATAACGGTCCAAGAGACAGGCGGTGTTCAAGGACCGCAGGCCCAAACTAAGGGAGGAGAACAGCTTCTTGCCAAACTGTTCCAGTCTCTTGGAATCCCGGTCCGGCGGGGCGGTCGGGAAGGAGGATTGGGAGGTAGAGGCCTGGATAACCAGGCTCTCAGGGGTAGGGTGTTGGGACAGAAAACTGGGGTCGCCCGGAGCAGGGCGGTGGCGCCTGGCGACGTTCCTATCCACAGGAGGAACTGTGGAGGGCTTGGACCAGGTGCCCTGCAGAACGTCAATGAGGGCCTCATTGAATTGCAGCAGAGGCTCAGTGGAGCTTGCTGCAGACTGAAGCACCTCAGTAAGGACGTCAGTCCTCACAGCCACGGTAGGCAGCTCGAGCCCAAGGGCTGCGGCCGCCTTGCGCAGCACCACAGAGAAAGCAGCGCCCTCCTCCGAAGCCACAGTCGGAGGAGAGACGAATCCAGTGTCTGGAGAGGTATCCAGGCCACTGGCCTCCCCCAGCTCATCTGCCCAGTCCTGTGACAATTGAGCCTGAACGGCCATAGGATCCTCGGATCCCTCCCAGTTGTCCCCATCATCCGATTCCTGGTATACAGGAGGAAGGAGCGGAGCTGGGCGATAGACATAATGTGTCTCCAGCGGCGCCGAACGCGGCGTCCATCGACGCCGTACCGGCACCGGGCCCGGAGTGGGGCTGAACTGGGGGTGTCGGGGGTGGTACCGGTGTCGACGCCGGCAGAGGAGGCGTTACGAGGTCGACCGGCGTCGGCGGGGACTCGGGAACGGGTCCCTCGGGCGCTTGCGGCGTCGAGGCCGGAGCCGTCAACGGCACCGGGGCCGGAGCCACCGGCAGGCAAGGCAGCACAGTCGGATCCGCGGGGCCCGAAGGCGCGCCAGCGGGCGTCGACGGCGGAGCCAGACTCCTCATGGCCGAGAGGAAGGCACTGACTTCCGCCGGCGTCGCGTCAGTCCCAGGGACCGGAGGGTATGGGGACTTGCGCAGCGCCTGCGGCTCCGCCGGTGCCGCGGGTGTGGAACCACCCTGACCCTCGGCCGAGTCGCGCGACCGGCGAGGGGAGTCCGAAGAGCGGTGTCGCCTCTTGGACTTCTTGGAATGCTTCGTCTTACCCGAAGACTTGGATCCCGAAGACCGATGGTGACGTCGGCTGCGGCTCCGCGACCGATCCTTGGACCTCGTCTTGGACCGGGATCGAGAGGCGCGCGGAGCCGAATGGCGAATCTCGAGAAGCTTACGGGACCGCTCCTGTCTAGCCTTCGAGGTCAGGGCCTTGCAGTCCGAGCACGACTCCGCGTCATGGTCGAGGCCCAAACAGTAAAGGCACCGGCGGTGATGGTCCGTAACCGACATCAAGCGGTTGCAGTCAGCACAGGCTTTAAAACCAGGCATCCTACCGGCACCGGAGTCGAGACAAGATCAAAAAGGATCAAAAAAGTTAGTCAAAAATTTACTAAAGGGGTAGCTCTCCCGGATCTGCGCTTACTGGCGTGGAAAAAAGAAGAACTGACGTCAGCGCGCGAGGGCGGCGTCTAAGTACTCCGACGACGTCATTCCGGCGCACGACGCCGACGACGGACGCGGAGCCGCAGACGACGCCTAGCGACGCGCAAGGGGTATTGCTGACGAAAAATCTTCCGGATCCAGTCTGACACCTGGGGATATTCTAAGGTGAGGAATCTAACTAACGTGTTTCTTTCAGATTGCTGTTTTACACAAAGGAGGCCTTCTTTGGCTGTAATTTATGCTAATTTGTGTTTTTAGCCGCAGCTATGTCAATAATGACAAAAACAAAGGAAGGTAAAGGGAAAGGGGTAGTAGGCACCCTGGATGCCTTTTTAATAAAAGCTACATCTGTAATTGTAAATGAAATTAAGTTAACCGAACGTAGGTTGTCACTAGACTCACAATTGCATCAGAGTCACAATACTGCTACCAGTACTATTAATACAAACCTAGATGGGGGTCATTTGGAAGAAGGATTTCAATCTAATGGGTCCCCCTGTTGCTCCCAGAATCCAAGAGATTTCTGATTCTCCGATCAAAAGAATTAAACCAACTGTAATAACAAGGGCACAAAAAACTAAACAAATAAGCGGAAGCAGTCCAACCCCATTGGGTAAAAAACGAAAGGGTCAAGTAGTAAAAGATCTCGTAAACAGCATATTCCTAAACCCCTGGTAAAGAAGGCCATGCAAGAGACCACTGAGTTAGCACCAGAATTAGTGACTGAGAGTTGTGACTCCACATCAATAAATAGAACACCTAATCAGATGGCCCCGATTATACACCAGAGCATGGAGGAAGGATTTTGGAATAGGATGGAGGTAGTGATAAATGCTCATTTACAACCTATTTTCTCTAGATTGGCTGATATTGATAATCAGTTGCTATGTATAGAGAATCAACATTCAAATCCTGGTGTATCGCAGTTTGAATTTAAGCCTGAGCTGAATAAACAAATGGGTAAAAATAGAAGTGGGGAAATTGCCATATTGGACTGTATGGGGCCAAGAATGACGCAGTCAGGGATTCCTAGGGGTCATATAGATCACCTCGCTGAAGTGAACAGTTCAACCCAGGAAGATAATCCAAGTATAAATTCTATGAGTAAGAATAAACTACCAGGGGCAGGAAACACTCAAAATGAAGGAAGACCGGTAAAGATCCCTGCTAGGGAATGTTCCCCACGCATTTTGGTAGCCAATAGTCCAGATTCAACTCTAAATTTGCCAACTCAAACTACACCCTACATTGTTGTCTTAGAAAATGTATGCCCATTAACATCAGGGAAAAGGGGAGGACTGGCCGTCCTTGAGGAACAAATCACTGTACCTTATAAATGCCAAGACAGGAGTAAACTGTAATGCCCTGTTTCTAGAATTTAAAATGGCTCGTAGGGTCAGATGGGTTGGACCAAGTGAGAAATCACTGGAGGGGGATTGCATAGTTTTAACTTTTAAGTCCCCAGGGCTGGTGAGAACGATAATCGATAGGATGTCTAACCAACTCATGGGGAAATCAGAGGTTATGATTTTACCGTTGGGGTTCTTTTATCGCCCACCTGCATGGCAACCTAATCCAATAAGAATAGATTCCCAAAATAAAGTAAACCAGCAACCACAGTGTCCACCATGGTTTCATGCAAACCGCTTTGGCCCCTTAAGTACCTTGGCTGAGGTCGATTGACTACTAATAGGGCCTGCTAAGAAAATTGATGCCAAGGATATGACTATATCGTTATTATGTCATGGGAGCAACAACGAGCATATATTAGCCATAGATCCCCTGGGGGAAGGTGGTGAGCTCCAGCTGCCTCTTGATGAGGGAATAACGCGGGCCTTGGCTATAGATGGGGAGGATGACCAGAACTCCATACAGGTTGGCCAAATGGGGGATGGTGTTAGCCTGAGTAAACATCCAGACATAATAAGCAAACAAAGGGATAGATGTACATTTAGTCTAATCTCGTGGAATGTGGCAGGCATTTCACGAAGATTACGGGACGAGGTATGGATGAAATATATTAAATCCTTTGATATAATCTGTCTCCAAGAGACTTGGAGCAGAACTGATCAAAATTTGGATGGATATTGTTCATTTACCATCCATGCTGAACCCTCATTGGCTGGGAGAGCAAAAGGTGGCCTAATGACTTCCATTTCGGTAAAATATAAGTCATTGAAAATAGATAAAATAGTGGCCTCTCCATGGTATCAACTGATTTTGATCAAAAAACCCCTCCCGGTCCCATTACTTTTAATTAACTGGTACTATAATATTTTTGACATCCACAATATATCTATTATAGATGGTTTACAGGCTGAAATAGCGAAAGTGACCGAAAGTTTTTCACCCCTCTGTATTATCTGGCTGGGTGATTTTAATTGTACTACATGCTGGAACCAGGGCCTGCGGGCTACTTGATATAAATGAGCAACCACTTTCACATTTCAAGCACACTACACAGGGTGATGCCTTGAATGACATCATTGTGGTAAATGATCTCTGTATGTTAGAAATGTTGACCAGTACCCCAACGGTGCCAATACCAACTTTTCAAGGGACTGGGGGCCAAATGAGTATAATTGATTTTGTGTTAATTTCGAGCAGGTATGCTTATCTTATTGATGATTTTAAAATAGAAATAAATCCAGCCAGTGACCACAATCCACTTGTTTTAATATTGAGCACCATTGTTGACAGGGAACAATCCTTTGAACATATGATGAAATATGATCATAATCATGGCCTTAGGTTAAAATGTGATAGGGTAAATCCTACAAAATTGGAGGAAACAATCTTCAGAATTAATCGATCACAAGTATTTATTTGCTTAACGAGTACTTGTGATCCTGAATTGATAGTCCAGAATTTTGAAGTTCTCTCTGGGAGTGTGGCTACATACCTACTCAAACCTGCAGGGAAGGGGGATACTCGGGAGCATAAATGGTTTGATGCTGAATGCTCCGCGGCTCAAACACTATTGAGGAAGGCGTTACATGGAGTCCCTCGGGATAAGGAACTGGTTAGAAAGGCAAGAAAAAATTATAAATAAACCATTGATAAAAGGAAATTGGAACTGAAAAAGCAAGCATGGGATGACCTAGAGAAAGCCTCGGATTTAAAGGACAGTAGATTATTTTGCGAGGTAATAAATCGTCCCTTCCTCAGTAATGAAAATAGAATCATGATTGCCCATATAACTGGGGAAGCCTGGGAGATCCATTATTCCAGGATTTTCAACCCAAAGGGTGTCACATTGTTATGCGAAGGTGAGGATGAAATTGATTTTAACATTGAGTCTGCACAACAACTTAGTCTCTCACTTTCTTTGGGAGAGGTGGAGGAGGCACTGAGAAAAGGTATTCCACTTAAGGCACCAGGTCCAGATGCTGTACCCTTGGACCTGTTTAAGAACAATCTTGAAGTTTGGGCACCATTGTTGCTTAACGTTTTCAAGGCGATCATCGTGGGACATATCCCCTTATCTTGGAAAAAGGCAGTAGTTGTGCCAATTTTCAAAAAAGGTGATAAAAGTAACCCTTGCTGTTACAGGCCAATTTCCTTGATTGATGCCTCTTGTAAACTTATGGGGAGAGTGATATTGGCCCGTTTAGAGACATGGGCAAATACCTCTGGCCTTATTGTGGACTCACAGTATGGGTTTATAAAGGGTAGGGGGACAACGGAGCAGTGTCTCAATCTGGCCCTGATCATGGGTAAAGTACATGAAGGCTAGGGGTGTTTCTATACACCTGGCCTTCATGGACCTATCCAGTGCTTTCGACACTGTGTGTAGGAAGAAATTGTGGTTATTGATGGAGTCTATGGGGTTCGAGGAACCTTTAGTCACGTTGTTGCGGAGACTACATGCTGCTACCTCTGTGTCCATTCGATATGGCCCTGGGGGCGAAAAGACAAGGCCGATTCCATCAACTGAAGGCATCCGTCAGGGTTGCATTTTGGCCCCTTTCTTGTTTTTAGTTTACACAAATGGTTTAGAAAAATTCCTATTGGAAAAAGGTGCGGACTTTCTTAAAATAAATGGCAAACAAACACCTTTATTGTCCTACGCAGACGACACTGTATTGATGACGTTAACTGCAAATAGTATGCAAATATGCCTGAATACTTTTAATGAATTTATGCTGGGGCTAGATCTAAAGGTTAATTTTACAAAATCGTTTATTATGGTCTGTGGCCCAAATAGGACCAAAACTTGTAAATTTGTTATAGAAAATGTGATTATTGCCAAAGTCACAAATTTCAATTATTTGGTAAATCTTTTTAATAAAACTTTGAGTTGGGATCCTTTAATAACAACACGAGCACAAAAGACAACAAGCTCTATAGAGGCCCTTTTTCGTTTTACAAGTAAATTAGGCAAAAAACCTATTGCTGAATTAAAGACATTGTATAGATCTAAATGCTTGTCAGTTGCTACCTATGGAGCAGGGGTGTGGGGATACCATAAAAGCGTCAAATTACAAGTTATGGAGAACAAGTTTTTAAAACGTCTTTTATCAGTTTCAAATAGTTCTCCTAATGTATTTTGTCATTCTGAGATGGGCCTTCATTTTGTGAGCGATAGTATCCATATGTCTCCATTGCTCCTATGGGGAAAAGTATGGTCCTCAGATGATTTGCACCTTTCAAAAGAAATTTTGAAAGATTGTGTAAATCTGGATCATGCCATGCGGATCCCATGGATAAGTTATGTAAAGGAAACCTTTCATAAAATTGGCCTTGGTAATTTATATGATAATCCTGACTCTATTAACCCAGGCTCAAAGATGGCGATTAAGAATGCATATCGTAGTATACTGGGCTCATCTAAATATGATGAACAACCATTATACCAGGCAGTTACACAACAGCATCAATTTTATTTGTCTTTCACTACACATACGCAGTGGCGTTTTTATTTGACAAGATTTCGGTTAAAAATATTGCATTTTCTGGTTGCTTTCCCGAAGCAAGGGGGTTGGTGTGAGAGGCTACCCCCTTGCCCATGTGATAATGAAGCTGAACAAAGTACTCTGCACTTTGTACTTTTCTGCATACTTTACAAAGCTCCAAGAGATCGTTTTATTAAACCTATCTTAAGGGAAATTAGACCTTGCAATTTTAAGGAAGGTTTTGAACATTTAAGAATATTACAAACTGCTGTAGCTCTATGATCAGTTTTATTAGATTGGCACTCTCAATCAGAAATCTTTATTGATAGGAAGTTATTAAATGTTCGCGGAGATACAAATTGATCGTGAGTCCATTGAGAAATCTGGAGTAAAAGATTTTCATAAATTGTTTGTTGTTTTTAATGTAATTTTTATTAGTGTTATTGTATTGAATTTTAAAGAACTTTTTATAAAGAATATAGTGTCCATAGAAAATGTGTTTTTGATATACGGTCTTTGCCACTTATGTATTCGTACCTTTTTGATAAGAAATACCATTTGTGAGTTTGTATGTTAAATATGTATAGTTTTATGATTCTTTTTCGAATCGAATAAAGTTATTGAATAAATGACTCAGCTGAGAAGAATGCAGGGAGAAATATCTTCAGGTTGAAAACAGTAGTAAGAAGAAAGGATACTTGATTGCCGTTTAAGTCAAAACCTTTGGTTAACCTATCTAGTTGGTGGAAGTGACTGTCACGAAAAACGTTTTTCAAAGTCAGTTTGAATATGCTGGACACAATGGACTCAAAAGATTTATAGGTTAGCAGGGCAAATATTTACAATCTCAAATCTCAAACAGAAAGAACTTGTGAAGAAATATCTTCACCCTAGGAAACTCTTGATTGCTTTTGCAAGGCATTCCTGACCCTTGTATATATACTTGTACAGGCTGAGAATCTAATGGGTTAAAAAAGCAGGTTGTGCTTAGGTTTGCTCTTAATTCCTTTGATTGGTGTTTGTAGGAAAGTGCCCCTTTTTGCATGGTTACCCCCCACCTTTTGCCTGACACATGATGCACTTTGACTTGGTGTGCCCTGGGTCCCTGCCAATCAGGCTCCCAGGGCCTGTGTTCTTTCCCAAAGCTGTACCCCCAATTGGCACATCTCTGGCCACAGGTAAGTCTCTTGTAAAAGGTACAATGGGCACTAAGGGCACTGGGAACAGGGAAGGCCTCTAAGGGCTGCAGCACCTATTGTGCCATCCTTAGAGGCCCTGTAGCTTAATGCCCACACACTGCCATTGCAGGCTGCGTATTTTGGTGCAGAGAAAAGTGAAGAGTCGGCATGGCACACATCCCTGTGTGCCATGCCTGCAACCCACTGTCTTGGGCCTAGGTAAGTCACCCCTCTAGCAGGGTGCACTAGCCAAGTGGTGAGGGTACAGTGACATGAACCCTGTGCCCCTACAGTGTCTAAGTCCATTCTTAGACATTGTAAGTGTAGTAAAGCCATAAAGAGTATATGGTCTGGAAGTTGGTCATTAGGAACTCCACAGCTCCATAATGGCTTTACTAAAACCTGGGAAGTTTGGTAGCAAACTTCTTAGCACATTAAACCCACACTGATGCCAGTGTGGAATATAATGTAAAAAGCACCCAGAGGGCATCTTAGAGCTGCCCCTGAAAACCAACCAGCCCTGGTGTGGTCCCTGAATGGCTGCCTGTCATTTGCCACCACCAGACAGGTTTCTGGGCCCCTGGGTAAAGAGCCTCTGCTCTCTGGGTGCAGAAACAAAGCCCATCCTGGGAAGAGGTGTCACGTCTACTCCCCAGGATGGGTTGGGTTCACAAGTAGGAAGCTTCAAAGGCCTTCCGCCTTTGTAAGCTGTCCCTGCAACCTTTGTAAGCTGTCCCTGCCTTTTGCTGCCCCCAGCAACTGGCTCCCTCCCACTGGAGGGTGGCATAATAGGGGGTGTACCCACCTCAAGAAAGGGATCCATTGGTCCCGACCTGCACACCCCTTGTAACGCCCCTTAATTCAGTATTTAGGGGCAACCCTGAAACTTGACTCCTCAGATTCGACGAAGAAGGACCAAAGAGCCAAGCTGACCCAGGAAGAAGAGGACCCATACTGCTTTGGCCCAAGACCTACAGGCCTGCCCTGACTTTAACCTGCCTACAGAGAGAACCCAGGCATGTCCAGCAGTCAGCAGCCCCCCCCCCCCCCCCAGAGCCTGGAGGGCCTGCCGTGCACTCATCAAACAGACTCTGCCCCCCCAGAAGCACCGGATTTACTCAATTAAAGACTCAACCACAGAATCCGGATCCAGACGGCTCTGTGGTTCTGCACCACTCTGTACCTGATGCCCACGACCCAAGTTTGAGTGCCCAACACCACGAGGAGGTCTCTCCAGCGATCCTGACTTGGGATCTGGTGATCCCCGACCTCCCTCAAGCAGACGCCTGCAGCCTCAACCTGAAGGGTCCTCTCCCTACTGCGACCGGAGCTGGTAAGAAGAACCTGACAACAAAAGACACCCCAGCTCCTGACACCCCACTGCCTTTTGGGTGGTCCAACCAACAGTGTCCAGGCATCCCCCAAGATCCCAACTTACCTCTCCAGCCAGTGCATGCCTCCAAGAAGCCTCCCTGCCCAAGCATGCAGTATCTTTACCGAACCAAAGATCTCTATTGGCATCCACAGACTCCCCGACGTCGCTTTGGCACTCTGCAACCGGCCGCCCCCGTGCCACTGGTGGTGCAGCTCCTGTGCTGATTGTTGGCCCCTGCAGTGCTGATCTAAACCCCAGGAGCTTTGATACCACACCTGAGTGGCCTGCTAGGAAGCAGACCCTGACAGAAGGCCCCCCTAAACACATTGGCTAACATTGGGCCTCTGCACTCTGCACCCGGCCCCCCTAGTGCAGCTGGCAGTGCAATTTGTGTGCCTACCTGGACCTTGGGGAACCTTGGTTCTAAGCCCCAAAAGTCATACCTGTAAGTAGAGTCCTTACCTGTAAAACTGATGACCATTTTTATCCCATAGGAACTAATGTACGAGTGTTGAAGTGCTATTTTGTATGGGAAGAAAGTAACTGTGCTTAAAACTGATAATTGTCGTACTTACCTGTAAGTGACAAAGTCTAGGGTGTGATATCTAGGCTTTTCACCCCAAGTAGTCGATGTAATCCTGAAGTAACGAGAACGTAATCCAAAGTCATTACCGTGTAATTTAAACTGCTTTTTGAACCAATACAAACCTGTAACGATTGCAAATCCATTCCCAATTGCACTTCTTGAAATATTCTATGTCTGAAAGTATATTATTTTACCTACCTGTACCAAGACCTGCTTCCATCTAGAAAATAAAACTTAAGTATACCTTTTTTATACTTACCCAATAGGTCTGAATTCAGTCTCTGAGTGTGTGCCTTCTGTCTTGTTTGAGTGAATACCATAAATGCTTAACACAACCTCTGGATAAGCTTTACTGCTCGCCCACACTACCACAAAGAGAGCTGTTCGTACTCACCTAATTTAGCCTCTGCTATACCTCTGGGGATCCATTGGACTCTGTGCACACTATACCTTAATTTGGTATAGTATATATACAGTATTCTTCAGCTGCAGAGCAACACAATGCGTATAACAACAAAATCAATATCTCTAGGAATAGCTCTTTGAGATCAATGTTCTTAGGAATTGAGCTAATAATTGAACCAATATTCAGCTATGAGACGGCATTCCCAGGCCAGATGTAGGAAGGTTGGCTGTGACATCCCGTATCATTTCGCATTTCGTGTCGGGCCGTAGGCCCATGTGGTGTAGTTGAGTCGGGGTGCGATATAAACTATGTAGGAATTTGAAATGAATTAATCTGAGGAGGTAGTTCGGGGAAAGCTGCTCTAGTTGACCAATCAGAAGGTCCATTGTTTATCCGAGATAGCAACACCAAGGTCCATATCCCAAGCGCTGCGCGAACTAGGTGTGTGATCCGGGATTCAGGTTGCGCAATAGTATAGATGTGAGTGATCAATTTGCGGGCTGATGTTTCCGAGAGCACGTGCTCCAGCACTGGGAGTGGTGGCGGAGCGGTGGGAAATGTATTGTGTTGTGCATGACATGCTGCCCGGAGCTGGAGGTATAGTAGCGTGTCTAGTGGCAGAGGTTGCGGTGACCCACACAGTTGCTGTAGTGTGAGGAATTGTCTGTCGGAGTACAAGTCATTGAATGCATCCAACCCGTTCTGGTGTGCGTGCACCCATGCACTCTGCTCCATCAACGGGGGAATTCATGGGTTGTTAGCTAGTGGTATTGAAGGTGCGTATATCTTATCCAATTTTGCCCTCCTACATAGTCCACCCCATGCCCAGCGCAGGGTTTCTGTGGTATCAATTTCTTGTCTGGGGCGCTTATAGACTTGATAAAGCGCTGTTGATAGAGGCAAGGGGGCAACCCTGTCTATTTCAATTGCAACGTGTGGTTGAAATGGTGTAGGGTGTTGCCAGAAGTGTAGATATTGGGCCTGAGCACAGTAGGCATATAGTGAAAAATCAGGAGCTCCAAGCCACCTTGTGCTAGTGGTAGTGTGAGAAGTTCCCCAGACGCCCTGGGTTGTTTACCTGCCCAGATTAGCTCAACCATGCTTGACTTGAGGCGTTTGAAGAATTGTGCTGTTATGTGTATGGGAATATTAACAAAGAGATACAATAGTCTGGGTAGGATTATAATATTTGTAATTGCAATGCGCCCGGCGAGGGACAGGGAAAAATTCTTCCATCTTTGTATTCATAACCCTACCATAATTGGCCATCCATATTTCTTGTATGTCTCTACTAAGTCAGATGCCCATAGTGTGTCGGTCCGTCGCCAAGGCTATCGAGAACTCGGATACAAATGGGACAGTACCATCCGTCAGCGGGAGGATCGTAGACTTAGCCCAATTGATGTGTATGCCTGAAATACCTCTGTAACGCACAAGTTCTCTGGTCACAGGTGCGAAGTTGACCGCGGGGTCTGTGACATAAAGAGTGAGGTCATCTGCGTACATGGATACAATCAGGCTTCTAGTAGTGAATTCAATACCCCTATTCTCGTGGTGTTGTCTCAGTCTAGCTGCAAGCAGCTCTGTGGCGATAGCAAACAGTAGAGGAGATAGTGGGCACCCCTGCCGGGTACCCTGCGAGATTGTTATGGGATCAGATATTAGCCCGTTTACTTTCACCCTGGCAGTAGGTGAAGCATATCGTAGTTTGATTTGCTATATGAAGGTGTGACTCATTCCCAGCCGAGCTAGGAGTAGGAAGAGAAATTCCCACTCTAATGAATCGAACGCCTTAGTGGCGTCTAGTAATGCGGCAATCGCCGAGACATGTGGGGCAAGATAATGCATCAACATAAAGATTGTCCTTAAGTTATGAGAGGTGGAGCGGCCTGGAACAAATCCAGACTGATCCGGCGTCGCGATGAGAGGAAGCAGCGGTTGCAATCTATTTGCCAGTAATTTAGCAAATATTATATTATCTATATTTATCAGCGAGAGAGGGCTGCATGAGTCACACGAGGTAGGGTCTTTGCTCGGCTTGAGCAGTCGAATGATGACTGCCTTGCACATTGACGGCGTCAGGGACCCATTCTGCAGCACCTCCTGATACACCTCTAGCAGGCGAGGGGCCAACAGAGATGTAAATTCTTTATAGAATGCAGATGTGAGCCCATCCGCCCCGGGGGCCTTGTCTCCGGGAAGGCTCTGGATGACCCTATGAATGTACTCAGCAGTAAACGGCTCATCTAGATATTCAAGATGTGCTCCACTCAACCATAGTAGTTCTATTGAGTCTAGGTATCCCACTATTTCTGAGTCTGATGTGGTTGACTTTGAAGTGTATAGTTGGATGTAAAAAAAAGTAATTGTGTCCAGGACTTCCAGTGGTGAGTGAACCGGTGGTGTGTCAGGGGATTGGAGTTCAGAGATATAGGAGGAGCCCCTAGGTGGCTTAAACAGGTTAGCCAACGTCTTTCCGGATCTGTCTCTCTCCCCGTATCTACGGGCCAGTGCGTGTTTGTGTAGGAATTTAGTTTCCCTTTCGGCCTCATCTTGGAATGCCGTTTTTCTCGCACCTTAGCCAGTATTTCAGGCGCTTGGGATTGGAAGAATTGGCATTTCAGTTCTCGGATCTCTCCCTCAATTTTCGCAAGACAATTACAGATATCTCTCAGGACACTGGATTGTAGGGCTATGCAAGCCCCTCAGATTACGACTTTGAAGGCCTCCCATGCTGTGCCCACTGAATCTACTGTACCCGTGTTGTATTCAAAGTATTCAATTATTTTTGGGGGGATCTCTTCCCTGAATACCATATCTAGCAGCGCATTTGGAGGTAAACGCCATGTATAGGGCTGTATGTATGACCTCTGAATTTGAAGCTTAAGTACCACTGGTGTGTGGTCCGACAGTGAGCGCGAGTGGTGTATGACCTCGCTGACCCATGACCGTACATCCCTAGACGCGAGTCAAAAACCCAGTTTAGACAAGGCTCTATGTTGCTGAGACACGCAGGTGCCCTCTCTAGCAATCGGGTGTAGTGCGCGCCAAGTGTCTAGCAAGTAATGATCGTCTAGTATGATTCTGAGTGCGGTGACTGATTGTGGATGATTAGGACGAGGTGCACCCACTCTATTTGCGTGTTCTGATAAAACAACATTAAAGTCCCCATCCCAGAGTTTCGCAGAACCACCCATACTTTTGATCCCATGCCACACCCGATGAAAAAATTCAGGGTCATCTGCTTTTGGCCCATATATGTTTGCTAGAGTTATTTGCTGTCCATGAAGCCCATCCTTCAAAATAATGTAGCAGCCCTATGGGTCTGTTGTAGCTTGTTCAGTTGTCCATGGGAGCCCTCTACGGATTAGGATCGCAACCCCCGTGAGTAATTGGAGTAGGACGAGGCGTGAATACCTTTTCTATGGTCATTTAGACCGCACACGTTCCAGGTGATACAAGTTAGTGTATTCATACTAGCCTGCGCAGAAATGTTTCAGAGCTAAGTCAGGAGCAAATGGCTCAGCATGTGATCGACAGGGTGCGCTACGATGCGTATAGGGAGATGTGCCATGGTAGTAGACGCCTATGGGGCGGTGATGTGTCCTGTGTCTTGGTGGAATCATGTAGCAACAGCATTTTCAGCAGTACAATTTGCGGTATAAGACAACAACAACTGAACCTGACCCACCCCCTTCCACACCAACCCCCCAATTAGGTTGAGTAAGTATCTCCCCACATAGCTATTAACAGGGCATCAGATAGAGCTGGTGTGAGCAGTGATTAGTCCGGTCACAAGAACATATATGGAAATAACCCTTATCAAAGGTGCTTTGAACGCTAATGAAAACCAAACCGTTCCAAAGTACAGAGGTAGTGCAGTCAATCATTGTCACTCAGGTAGCCTTCTGGCGATGCGCCACCTGCATCCTTCTGGCCTGTTCGTGTCTTTGCCACCTGCTTGGCGAATCTCAAAGCGGCACTCGTATCCATGAAGATAAGAGATTTACCTTCAGCTTGCACTCTGAGTTTAGAAGGAAATAGGAAAGTGTATTTAGTTCCCTATTGCTGAAGCAGTCTCTTGGCTGCGTCAAATTCCCGTCGCGCCGCCTGAACCAGCTGAGTGAAGTCTGGATACAAGGATATTGCGTTGCCCTGGTATTGTATTGATCCGTGCTCACGGGCCATCCTCAGAACCGTGTTCCGGTCTCGATAATTCAGGAGATGAGCAAGAATTGGGCACGGCTGTGCACCGACCAGTGGTTTGGGACCAAGAAAACAATGCACCTGTTCAACTAGGAACATGCTAGAGAATTAATTGCTGAAGAGGTCATTCAACAAGTACTTCTCCATATTTGGTATGTTTATCGTCTACGGGATGCCAGTGATTCTGGCATTATTGCGCCTGGACCTGGCTTCTAAATCCTCGTTTTTGGCCTCTATGAGGTTTAGTACCTTGTCCATCTGCAACAGTTGTTCATGTGTTTCGACTTGACGATCATCTGAGTCGGACACTCTGGTATTGAGGGCCTCAATTCGGATTTCGTGCTTTTCAACTTGCTGAGTTACGTGCTCCATGCCGGCCGCCAAAGAGTCTATCTTTGAATAGATTGCCTGTAGCTGGCTTTCACGTCTCTTAGTAAGGATCTTAGGTCGTCTTTTTGTGGAGCGTCCATCACAGTAGCACTGGTAGCCGGGGGCCCACTCTCCAGTTGGCGTGTCGCTATTTTCTCGAATGTTAGTTTTGGTTGTTTGATCTCTGCTTTGCCCAATGTTTCTCCACAGTCCCAAAAACACAGTGCGTGCTGAGCAGTGTACTATAGGCAGGTTCACCGCAATCTCCTCCGCGTGAGGGATCGCGTCAGTGCAGAGCTCTGCGATGGCCACTGCGGGGATTTCGGCGCGGTTTTGCAATGACCGGCCTGCACCTTCCCAAACACGCCCGCTACCCCACGTCAGGTCGCCGATTGCGTGCTGGTCTCAGGATGGAGAGAGAGCCTTGTCACAAACCCCGGAGGCCCCCTGCGCCACGCACACCCACCAGGGGGCTCCTGACCAAGCTGCGCCAGCCCGGGCCCTTCCGCAGGACTCACCAGCCCAACAACTCCAGCCGTTCCGCTTTACTACTGTTCCGGCCCGCAGCCGAGGCAACCCACAAGAGGGCACCCGCGACCCAAGAGGGCACTTCTGGAGCCGCGACCGCCGGTCTCTGGCAACAGCAAGCAGTTGGGGTGCAGTCAGAAGCCGCGCCCGCTACCCCAGTCCCAGGCTTGTCTCTGGATCGCATCCGCTAGGTCGCAGTAGGCCTGAATTTTCCGATCGTGCCTGGAGAGTGGTTGGCACTTCCCCCAGCCTCCAAGGATTCAGGACTCTATCCACGCCACCTCCAAGTCAGCATAGCGTGTGTAGTGCTGTGAAGACTGCAAGATTTAGGCAGGATTTTTGTCGAATGTGTGGGCTCAGCCGGCAGAGCCCTCTAAATGAGCGGCCATCTTGCTGCTCGGCTTGGCCACGCCCCTATTCCAGCACAATGTTGACTACTTGCACTTCTCTCTGGAACCTACACCACCAGTACAGATGAAGCCATTTAGTTCTATATCTCTAGGGCTGTCAACACCTTTCTCTAAGTGGCATAGAGAAGTGAATCCACGCAAAACAAGATGCCATTGTTATAACTGTCTAGTTTCACTCCCATTTGTAATTTTTATTTAACTGCCTACGCCAAGCTGTCATTTTTCTTATTGTTACGTTCCAGAGATGTCATTTTGGGACTACCAGGGTTAGCAACTGGTACCTCCAGCTATCTTTTTTGCTAGTCATACACAACTGATTTCTACTCAGGCAGTGCTCTCAGGTTGAGAACATGTAGGAGAAAACACAAACCCAAACTCACAGAACCTCGGTACTCTCATGAGCACAGGAAGAACACCACCACAGGCAAATAAAAAAAAGAGACAGAGACCAGCCAAAGATCCTGACAATCTCACATCACTTAAAAAGATGTTGTGTACATAGGCTCCTTATCGCCAAAGCAACCTTCTAAAAGATCAACATCGCCAAAGCCACCTATGCAAGCAAAGCATTCTTTCAAGGCAATCAACCACTGCATCTATCTTCTGACACTTTCTCCAATCAAACTTTTTATGAACAAGTCCTATTTTTTTTCCCCACTTGGCCGATAAAAAGGAAAAAAACAAGATTAGTACCTACATCAAAAACACCAAACAGACCTCCATTCTGCCCCTTAATCCTCACCACAAACCATCTTCAAATGAAATGCCTTCAATACTTTTGCACACAAGCCACATCAACATCCTCAACTCCTTCAATGTCACCACCTACTTAGACAACATCTATCCTCCTCCATCATGAAAAACTCTAGATGTAGATGCCCTCTCATCCCTGCTGAACATTGTCAGTTTCTCTCTCCATCAAAGAACTACTCCAGAAAACCTCAGGACAGAACAGATCCACGCAATGCTAAAGAAACCCATTCTGAATCAAGACGGTTTTGCCAACTACCACCCCTATACCCATCTTTTATTCATCAGAAGAACCATGGGAAAACAGACTTGCTGCAATTCCAAAACCACTTCTGCAAGAATTACTTCCTTCAAGACCTCCAATCTAGCCTCAAATCACACATAAGATAACAGCCTTCCAGGCAGTAAACCGTGTCTTCCTGATGACAGACTAGAATGATCCTTGCCTACTGATTATTCACAAACTCTCCACAGTCTTTGACATAGTCGACCATCAAGAATGTCTCACAAACTGGAAACATACATGTTATGTCAAACAGCACTTGATTCGCACACAGCTACTCCAATGGAATGTCCCGGTACGTGCCCTGAAGCAGAAACTAACTAAAAAGAAGGGTCTTCAGTCTCTTTCTTAAAATCTTATGCTCAGGCAGAGCATGCAACTCCACTGGGAGTTGGTTCCAGGCTGCAGCACCCATCCATGAGAGGGAGCTGCCACCGATCCTCTGCTTGCGAAACCTAGGAGCACATGTCATAAGCTTGGTGGCGGAACGCAACTACCGAGCTGGAGCATAGAACCTAAATCTTATTCTCAGATAGTCCAGACCATGCACATAGAGAGCAGCATGAGCAATTACCAGAGATTTAAATTTCAACCTCTCTTTCACTGGAAACCAATGCAGGCTACGCAGGTGTTGCCTAACGCTAACCGTCTTAGGGAGGTTCAAAAGCAGTCTGGCAACAGCGTTTTGAACAACCTGAAGTTTATTCAAAAGGTAGCCAGGCAGACCAACATACAGCGCGTTAGCATAGTCAATGCGGCATGTGATCAAAACTTGGGTGACCGTTTTCCTTGCTGTAGTGGTAAGTAGCGGTAAGAATGATTTCAGTGCCTTCCGAATACCGAAGCATATTCCAGATAGTTTTTTAATCTGAGGGCCAAAGTACAAATTTTCATTGAACCATATACCCAAGTTCTCAGTAGGCCCCCCAAGGGACTACAGCACAGGGGACTCATCCGGCCAAAAAGAGCAACAAAACTGTGGAGGGAAGTTAACAAAGAGGAGGATCTCTGTTTTGTCCTCATTGCATTTCAATTGGGCTAAAGTTAACCACTGAAAGACTGCAGTCTGGCAAGTTTTTGTGTAGGGAAGACTAGACTCATTTTTGTTCCAGGTGAAGAGGAGCGTAGTATCATCAGCATACGAGATGACTTTGGCTCCCAATTTCTCTGCTAGCTGAATAAGGGGGGACACGTATATGTTAAACAGCAGAGGACTCAACCGAGAGCCTTGAGGAACCCCCGTAGTCAGATTCTGGAGGGCAGTCGCAAAAGTCAGAATCCAGTTTTGCTGAGTTCTATACTCCAAATAAGATTTAAGCCAGTTCCAAGCCCACCACACCGATATCCTAGAGGAAGGCTAGGAGCAGGGCATACCGGAAGGTATCAAATGCAGCTGATATGTCCAGAAGTACCAGGTCAGCTGTTCCCCCAGCATCTAAGGTTTTACGGATGGCCTCGGATATTTCAACCAGCGCTGATTCCGTGCTGTGAGAAGATCTGAAACCCCAAAGGACCGGATGAAAGAGATCATGCTGTTCCACAAAGCCAGATAGTTGTTTGTTAATCTGTTTTTCAAGAACTTTAGCCACAGCTAGGAGAAGAAGGGAAATAGGGTGATAGGTAGGAGGAAGGGCTGGATCCAGTGTGGGTTTCTTAAGCAGGGGACCAATCATAGCCTGTTTCCAGGTAGAAGGTACCGTGGCTGACACTAAGGATAAGTTGATCAAAGTATTAACCGCAGGATTGATAACCTTCGATGCACCAGCCAATAATTTAATCGGGCAGGGGTCAATAGGCGAGCCAGATTTAAAAGTTTTTTAGGATGCCAGTGAGTCACTCAAAGGTATAGCTTCAAATACTGACAGAATGGGTGGGTGTCATCCCCAAAGTAGCACAGACCTTCTTAATGAAAAAACTTGAATGTTCCTCGCACCATTCCAGCGACGGTGCATGGACACTGATCTCAGCTTTGGGGGAGAGATAGCTTTGGCAATAGCAAAAATGTATTTGCCATTATTGCCAGAATAATGCACAAGTTACTTACCTTCGGTAACGATATATCTGTAAGAAACATTAGTTAGTTATAGATTCCTTATCTTAGAATTACTACCAGGCGTCAGACTGGATCCGGAAAGTTTTTTCATCAGCAGTACCTCTGCGCGTCAGAAGGTGGCTTCGGTCAGCTCAGCGTCCATCGTCGCCGAGATGACGTCGCGGCAACTACTTAGATGCCGCCCTAGCGCGCTGACGTCAGTTCTGTACACGACTTTCCGCACCAGAAACGCAGAGCCATGCAAGACACTGACCACTGGTGCACAAAACTAGGGCACTGAAAGGATGTCCTTAACCCTAGAAATTAGTTCGCAGAACGGGGAGGATGGGTGGGGCGGTAAGGAATCTATAACTAACTAATGTTACTTACAGATATATCGTTACCGAAGGTAAGTAACTTGTGCATCTGAAAGAAACACATTAGATATAGATTCCTTACCTTAGAACAGATACCCCAGCAATACCAACCCCGGTAGTGGGTCTGCGAACCAAGATCACTCCAGAAAGTCCTGGAGAACAGAACGGCCAAAGAAGCTGCCTCTCCGGACTTGGCTGTCCAGGCAGTAGTGTTTGGTGAACTTGTGCAGTGATGCCCACGTGGCCGCCTGACAGATGTCATTCAGAGTAACAACTCTTCCCAAGGCAGTAGTGGCTGCCGTCGCCCTGGTGGAGTGAGAACGTAGCCCAACTGGAGGCTCCTTTTTAGCCAGAGAATAACAAGCCTTAATACACAACACAACCCATCGAGAAATGGTGCGTTTGTGTACGGCCCGACCCTTCTTTGCGCCCACGTAGCCAACAGAAAGTTGGTCATCCCCCCGGAACTGTTTTGTGCGATCCAGAGAAAAGGAGAGCACATGTTTTGGGTCCAGGCGGTGGAGCCTCTCTTCCTCCTTCGAAGGATGCGGAGGCGGAAAGAAGGTGGGCAAAGAAATGGTCTGCCCGATGAGGAAGACAGTGACCACCTTAGGAAGGAAGGATGGACGAGTTTGGAGAACCACATTGTCCAGATGAACAAACAGGAAAGGAGGTTTTGAAGAAATGGCCTGGAGCTCACTCACCCTTCTAGCAGAAATGATGGCTATCAGGAAAGCAGTCTTAAGAGTCAAGAGACGTAAGGGACAGTTATGAAGCAGCTCAAAGGGAGCACACATTAAATAAGTTAGAACATGATTCAAGTCCCAATGAGGCATAACGAAGGGGATTGGAAGAAAAAGATGTGTTAAGCCTTTTAAGAAACGGTTAACTACCAGGGACTTGAAAAGAGAAGGCTGATCTGGCAGCCGAAGGAAGGCAGCCGTAGGAAGGCAGAGATAGCTGAAAGATAGCCCTTGACAGTGCCCAGAGCAGAGCCCTGCTGGGAAAAAGAGAGAAGGAACAAGAGTACTTCAGAAAGAGGGGCAGAAAGGGGATCCACAGCCTTTGCTATGCACCATGCCACAAATTTGTTCCACCGGCAGGTGTATACCATCTTAGTGGAGGGACGCCTGGCTGCCAAGATTACGTCACAGACTTCAGGAGGCAGATCAAAATACGTCAACTGCCGCCGCTCAATCTCCACGCAAGGAGGTGGAGGATGGACAAGTTCGGATGGAGGACCATCCTCTGCTGCTGCGACAGAAGATCCTCCTGAAGAAGCATTCTGATTGGAGGATCGATGGCCATGTTGAGCAGCTCGGGATACCAGACCCTTCGTGCCCAATCCAGGGCCACAAGAATGACTTGGGCCCGGTCGCGCCTGATCTTCTTCAGCACTCTGGGCAGAAGTGGTATAGGCAGAAAGGCATACAACAGACCGCAACTCCACTCGCGACGAAAAGCATCGCCGGGCAAGTGCCGCCTTGAAAATTCCAATGCGCAAAATTGCTAACATTGCGCATTGTCTTCGGTGGTGAACAGATCTAACCAAGGCTCTCCCCACTGTCGAAAGAGACCTTGCACCACCTCCGAGTGAAGACGCCATTCGTGATCTATCATGCACATGCGGCTGAGTTCGTCCGCCCTGGCGTCCAGAGAACCTGCCTGGTGTTGAACCACCGGGGAAATGCCCTGATGTTCCAGCCATGTCCAGAGGCGGAGGGCCTCCTGGCATAGGGCCCACGACCCCAACACGCCTTGTTTGTTGCAGTAACACATGACAGTGGTGTTGTCCGTGAACACCTGCACTACTCTTCCCCGGACAGAGGGAAGGAATGCTTTCAGTGCAAGACAAATCGCCCGGAGCACCAGAAGGTGGATTTGAAGCCCGGACTCTGCCGGAGACCAGAGGCCTCTGATCTCCGCCTCTCCCATGTGGTCGCCCCATCCTAGAAGGGATGCGTCCGTCACCACAGTGTGGTCTGCTTGGGGAAGGGAGAGGGATATGTCATTGACCCAATCCTGGTTCGTGGCCACCACTGCAGTTGTCGTGCAGTGCCCTTCGAGATCTGGACGCAATAGGACAGATTCCCCTGATGCTGCACCCACTGGAACTTCAGGTCCCACTGCAGAGCCCACATATGCCACCTGGCATGATCTACCAGCAGGATGCAGGAGGCCATGAGGCCCAGCAGCCTCAGAGTCATACTGACCGAAACCCAGGATAGAGGCTGAAAGATCGGAATCATAGCCTGAATATTCCGGACTCCCTGTCCGGGAGGATAGGCCCGAAACCACGTTGTGTCCAGAACCGCTCCGATGAAGAGGAGCTTCTGAGAGGGAATCTGGTGATACTTCGGCACATTGATGGAGAACCCCAGCGAATGCAGGAGGTCAGCCGTAGTCTGGAGGTGGGAGACGACTGCCTGGGGCGAGCCCGCCTACAACAGCCAGTCATCGAGATAGGGGAAGACTGAAACCCCTTGTAGGAGAGTAGGGTCTGCTTTCTATGTTCACCCCCACTTTTTGCTTTTGCTTCACTGGTTTTCGACTTAGATGTGGCTGTGGGCCTGCTAATCAGACCCACAGCCCAGCTGTTCTCTCTCTAAATTCATACTATGTACTTTAGGTACATAACCCAATTGGTAAGGATCACCCTCTAGGGCCCTGTACAGTGTACCTTAAGTACTCAGGGCATGGGTGTACCCTAGGCCTACCAGGGGCTGCAGCATGTATTATGCCACCCCTGGCTGGCCTTCCATTATGACACAACTGGCAGATCACTCAGCTGGGGCAAGGTTGTGTAATCACCCCTTGCTTAGGTGTAGTATTCCTATACCTACCTTATATATAGACACATGGGTAACCTATCAGTCACTCCTATGGCAGGCCTTAACAATCATGAAGGCAGAGTGCTTGGTAACATGTGAGATGGTGCTCTAGCCTGAGCTGAGCCTGTCTGCAGCTTTCGGAACCATGTCCTTATAGCTGTTCTATGATATCGCCTACCATATACTCTTAAAGTGCCTTATAATCCTCGCGGTTATGGTAACTATGGTTTGGCTTTATCAAAACATGTCGTGTAAGGTGTCTAACACTTTGGAATAATACCCCCATACCATTTTTGGCAATGAGGATATTATTCCTCCCTTCTAGAGGGAGAAGACATGTTGAAGACCTACTACCCAGTTAAAGTTAACCAGAGCCCCAGCATCACAAAATGGATGCTGCTGCCACAGACACAAGTCTGACCTTCTGCTGCTGGGAGTCCTTCCAGCGAGGGAGGCTTGGACAATAGGTTTCCTGCCTTGGGAAGTGCTAGCACCAACCTAGACAGGCCTTGGTGTATTGGGGCAGGGAGGGATGAATGAAACGAGACACTGCCTGGGGCACACAAGGTGTCCCATGCATAGTCCGGTTCAAACCGGTGCTGGGGCCCTCCAGCCCCAGTCCTGGCGCGAAACTGGACCAAGAGAAGGGGGTGTAACCACCCCCCTCCCTGGTCCCACCCATAGGAGGGACCTAGCAGGTAACCCAGCCCCTCAGATTAGTATAAGAGTGGGAGCTGAGTCCCTAGGATTTTGGATTATCCTGATAACTGAACTTGAACAGGGGGGGGGCGCTAGAGAGCGCGCGGCCAAGATGGCTGCATCCGAGTGAGGCTCCTGAGCACCGGAGCCGTTTTCCTGCGGTTATCCTGCCCGGAGTGTGCTGCGGGGCCGCCGCGACTGCCTGTCCCTGCCCGTGGGCTCCCGGCACCCGGTGGATCGAGTGGTGGCGGCGGGGGCGGCCTCAGCCTGCGTGCCGCCCCCCTTGGGGATTTGATCGACGGACAGCGCAGAGAGTGCTGGAAGCGGCGTTCGGTCGCGCGCATCACCCCACGCCGCGGCCTGCCACGAGGCGGCTGGGCCGCACGCCCTGCAGCGAGCCAGCAACGGGAGGACTGGGGACCTGTGAGGGGGTCCCCCCGGGGCGACGGCACGCTTGACACCTGCTGCGCTGCCGGCGCTGTGCTGACACCCCCCACGCCGTGCCTCTGCCGGTCTCAGGACATCGGGGGCCTAACGTGGTGGACGGAGGAGGACAACATTGTGGCCGGAGGCGCTGGGAGGGGATGTGACGCCCGCACCGCCCGGTGGCCTGGTGAGTGACCTGCTGTGAAGGACCCTTCTCTAGGCGTGGGGCCGGGGACGGGCCCCTGGCGAGCGCCCGACTGCTGTCTCCCGGAGACGAGGCGGATACCTGTGATGGCGGAGGCGGCCCTGGCGGCCTCGGTGTGACCCTGCTGCCCACGCCGGTGGATCGTGACTGGGGCGGGGCTCCTAGGGGACTGACCGCTAATCTGCTGCTGGACACGGGGAGGCGGCTGCTTCGAATCCGGCGGAGTGCGACCTGGCGCACTTGGACTACTGATTGTCTGCAGTTTGCGGTGCACTTCCCCTGCTGGCGACGCTGCCCTGCACCCTGACACTCTTGGTGCTGGACTGGCTCGTGGCGGCGGAGCTGGGACCCTCTTTGCTAACGGCGCCTGGTGGTGATTGGAGCCCCGACCGGCCTCGTGCATCACAGAGCCCTCTGAATGCCATCGGCGCAGCAACTGGCCATGGGGCGACTCCGGAACAAGCAGGCCGAGAACAGACTGAGGGTGGACGGCCCTGCTGCGACGGCGGAGCGCCCTGCAGCGATCGCGGCGCCGCCCGCATCGACCCTGGAGGCCAAAATGGACGCCATGTTGGCGGCGGTCGACCGCCTGAGTAACACACTGGAACAAACACGTACCTCACTGGAGTCCCGAATCGACAAAGTCACGGTGGACTTCACCCTGCTCCACGCCGATCATCGCCGGCTGGCGGACACTGTTGCCGGCCACGGCCAGGCGCTACAAGATGTGCAGCCGATAGTGCGCAATCACTCCGCCACCTTGCAGGATCTGATCGACCGCGTTAACACCCTCGAAGACCGCGCGGAGGATGCGGAGGGCCGCTCTCGGCGCCAGAACATACGCGTCGTGGGCCTGGCGGAGGGTGAAGAGGGTCGGCGACCCGAGCAGTTTGTTGAGGACTGGTTACGAGGTATCCTGCCCACAGGAACGCTCTCCCCGCAGTTCGTGGTGGAAAGGGCGCACAGGGTGCCGATGCGGAGGCCTGTCCCCGGAGCCCGGCCACGTCCGTTCCTATTTCGCCTCCTCAACTACCGGGACCGGGACGTGATTCTCCGGGAGACGCGGAAGATGGGAGCCCTTTCCATAGGGGGTGGCCCGGTGATGCTGTTCCCGGACTACACAGCGACTGTCCAGAGGCGGAGGAGCAACTACATGGAGGTGAAGCGCCGCCTCCGGGAGCTGCACGTCCCATACTCGCTGCTGTTCCCCTCACGTCTCCGGGTGGTCACGAAAGATGGGACGCGATTTTTCGATGCCCCGTCCGATGTCTGGGACTGGCTGGAGGAGACGGGCCAACATGGCGGCCCCCGACCCGTGGAGCCGGGGCCTACGGGGCGCAGAGAGAAGAGGCTGAGACGGCGGAGACAGAGGGACCGCCGCGGTGGGATGGGGCCGAGTCCCCCGGCTGCGCCAAGTCCGGAGAGGATGCGTGCGGAGCGGCTGGAGGCTCTGGAGGCGGTGGCCACTCTGGGGTCTGCGAGCAGCCGGGGGGACGTGGCGGCTCGCATTCACAGTGACACTGAGACTGACCTGTCCTCCTCCCCGTCCATCCTGATTCCAGAGGACCAGGTGTTGCCGGAGGTGACCCCACAGACAGCCGACCTTCTGGGGTGAACTCTTGCTGGTTTGCACTGTGTCCGCTGCAGGTACCCTGGGGGTCGGGCGGGTTGCTCCGTGCTGCTCCCCGGGGTGAGGGGGGGAGGCCTGCTGCCTCTGCTGTCCCCTGGCCTGTGACTTCCGGGGCCCTGTTCATTTCTGTGAGCGGGATGGGGGTTGCGGGGATTGGGGGGTAGCGTGGGTCCCCCTACACACGGGCCGGGGACTGGGGTTTCGAGCTTCTTCTGGGTGCGGGGGAACGGGGTGACAGCGATCCCTACACGCACTCCCCTGGGACACGACTGAGTGGAGGGCGGCCCTGCAGACACACGAGGCCCTGACGGGGGTAACACAGGGCTCTTGCAAGCCAGGCACAACGGTATTGCTCTTTAGCCCCTCGTCAACCCAGCCCTGACTAGGCAGTTCACAGGCATTTGAGCCTTATATGTTTGGACGAATACCCGGTTCTGGGGTTCGCCCCTGTGGTTATGGAATTCCTCTTATTCATACTGTTTTTAACTTTGTCTCTTTACACTCTGCAGTGTTCTGCAGCTTTCTCACACATCATGTTCTTGCAGCAGGAGATCTGGGTGGCGGTCCCTCTGGTCTTTCTTCCCCCTCCCCTTCCCCGGCTGGCCCGCTTCGGCCAGTGAACCTAGTGTTGTCTGCGCTCTATCCCAATGGCTGACACTGCAATAGTCACCTGGAACATTAGGGGCATGCACACACCAACCCGCCGATATTCTGTTTTTGCCTATCTCCAAAGACACAAGATAGGGGTGGCCCTTCTCCAAGAGACACATATGACACGGCTGGAACTGGACAGACTGCGCGCTCGCTGGAGGGGGCAACTTTTCGGGACTACATACTCTGCGCATGCTCGGGGTACACTAGTTTGGGTAAGGGCAGGCACACCCTTCATATGCTCCGAGACAGTGCTCGACCCTGACGGTCGATACACTCTGGTGCGGGGGCGACTCAATGGGCACCCTGTACTCCTGGGTTCTATCTACGCCCCGAACGTTGACCAACCGTCGTTCCTTGATCGCCTCTCGGTGGCCCTGACCCCGTATGTGGGTCTCCCCTGGTTGCTGGGTGGGGACTTTAATGCCGTACTGGACACGAGCCTTGATAGATCCTATCCACCACTCCGCAGTACACAGGCGGTCTCGAATGCGAGGAGCCTCACTGATTGGCTGTCGCGGTGGGCCCTTCATGACATCTGGCGCACCTTACATCCCGCTGACCGGCTCTATTCCTATTACTCTGCGGTACATGATCTTCACGTCCGCCTTGACAGGGTGGTGAGCTCCCCGTCGCTGGACCCTTTGATAGTCCAGGCGGATTACTTGGGCCGGACTCACTCTGACCACAACCCTCTTCGACTACGTCTCCGCTGGGATCCGGGGAGACCACCCATCCCCACGTGGCGCTTGCAACCGGCTGCTCTTGAGGACGCGGAGTTCCGGGCCTCGCTCGGCACGGCGATCGAGCAGTTCTTCGACCTCAATGAGGGCACAGCGGGGAGCGTGTTGACGGAGTGGGATGCGCACAAGGCAACCATGCGGGGACACTGTCTGGGGGCCACGGGAAATATCCGCAAGCAACTTACGTTGCTACTCACCGCTTTGGAGACCCGGCTACTGGCATGCGAACGTCATGGCGAGGGTGGTGGGCGTGACTCGATCAGGCTGGCCCGGCTTCGGGCACGCCATGCTGCGCTGTTGGAGAGGCTGCGCTGCCACAACTACGCTGCCCATTCGGCACGGGTCCACGCCACATCGGACAGGGCAGGGCGATTACTGGCCTGGCTGATCCGACAGGAATCGAGCTATGCGCCCATAGCCTCCCTTCGCGGACTGGACGGCACGCTGGTACACACGCAGTGGGAGATCCACCAGACGCTCACGGCACATTACAAAGACCTGTATACCTCGGCGGGACGACGACCGGCACAGGATCTGGATCTGTTCTTGGGGGCTGCTGGCCTCCCCACAGTACCGGACGCCCACCAGGAAACACTGGAGGGTCCCCTCACTCTGGAGGAAATAGGAGACGCAGTGGCCTCATTGGCCTCTGGCAGGGCGCCCGGACCGGATGGTCTCCCGGCAGAATACTACAAAGCATACCGGGAGTCTCTGGTGCCCCGTCTGCACGCGTTATATATCACAGCCCTTGAGGAGGCCACCCTGCCTGCCTCCATGAGGGAAGCCTACCTGATCTCTTTCCCCAAGCCAGGGCGCGATCCTACTCATCTAGGGTCCTATCGCCCCCTCGCCCTCCTCAACACCGACTACAAGATCCTGGCCAAGGTCCTAGCGGAACGGTTGGCCCCTACCGTGCCTGTGCTGGTACACAAGGACCAGAATGGGTTTGTGCCGAAACGCAGTACCTCGCTCAATCTTCGCCGGTTCTTCCGGGTAGCCGTACACGGTGCGCAGCACTGGCCACGGGCGGGCTGTCTAGTGTTAGACCTCGAGAAAGCCTTCGATAGCTTGGAATGGGGCTACCTGGTGGCAACCCTCTCACACTACGGTCTAGGCCTTGGATTTCTACAAATGGCGGCGCTCCTCTATCGGAACCCTGTGGTCCGGGTGAGAACTGGCCCGTACGTTTCTGAGGCCATCTCGGTTGGCCGCGGTACCAGGCAGGGATGCCCCCTTTCACCCCTCCTTTTCGCGCTTGCCATCGAGCCCTTGGCGGCCACCCTGCGGAGGGTATTGACGGATGGCATTCCAATGGGCGACGCCACCCACCAGGTTTCCTTGTACGCGGATGACCTCTTGATCTTCGTGCGGGATGTGGCGAATATCTCAGGGGACCTTGAACGGGTTCTCACGGAGTTTGCAGCGCTCTCCGGGTTAAGGGTGAATGCAGCCAAGTCGTGTCTCTACCCGTTCCGGGATGATACACTAGACCCCCGGTTTCAACTGGGAGGTGTGCCTGTCCGGTGGCAGCCAGACACTTTCCGTTACCTGGGCATTCAGGTGTATCGGCGATCCGCCGACTTAGTGGAGGGTAACTTGGGCAGGGCGGTGACGGCGATCAGGGCCCAGATGCGGTTTTGGGGCACCCTTCCCCTTGCAGTCACTGGTCGCATTGCACTGATCAAGATGGTGGCCCTGCCCAGACTCCTCTACTACTTTGCCAATCTGCCGACCTATATCCCGGCGTCCTTCTTCGCCGACCTGGAGCGCTCCCTTAGAGATTTCGTATGGGGCACCGCACGACACAGAGTGGCGCTCTCTAAGTTATACCTCCCCACGGGTCAGGGGGGACTCGCGATGCCCTGTTTTGCGCACTATTACCTAGCAGCACAGCTGCAATGGGTGGCCAGGTGGCTGGCCGACCGGGAAAGGGACGACACGGCGTCCGTGGAGCCGCCGCTCCCCCTGACAGATGTCATCGCGCTGTTCCATCCGACGGCCAGAGTGACCAAGCCAGGGCCCCTTTTAGTGGCGGTGGCCTGTCGGTGCTATCGGCGAGCCCTCTACCTGACACGGTCACACATTCCATACGCCCCTGCCATGCCGATTGAGGGTTCACCTAGCGGTCGTGGGATATTGCGCTCGGCAGAGCTTGCCGACTGGCACGCGGTGGATATTTGCACGCTGGGGGACCTCTACCGCGACGGTACGCTTATACCGTTCGCCCAGCTGGCGGAGGAGACGGGGCTACCGGCCGGTCAGTTCCTCCGTCACCGCTCGCTGGTCGCGACGCTGACGAGTCGGTGGGGTGCTCTTCAGGAGGAACCGGCGCAACACCTCATGATGCAGTACCTCCACGTCATGGGACGGGGCGGCCACATGACTCGCTGGTTCGCGGCCTCCTTGCGCGTGCTGGTGGCGGCGGACCTGTCTCCGCTACGGGGTAAATGGGAAGTGGACCTGGACCGTCCCCTGACCGACAAGGAATGGAGGGATACGCTCCGGGGGCCTACACGGATCCCCAGGAATCTGCGGTTTCGCCAAATCCAGTACTTCATACTACACAGAGCATATCTCACTCCCGACTCCATTAATCGCTATTTCCACCGGGCGGACGCTGAATGCCCACGCTGCAGGGCTCTGGATGCTGGACTAGTACACATGTTATGGAGCTGCCCAGTGCTCGACTCATACTGGCGTACGGTGCATGGAGCGCTACGTACTTGCGCCGGTCCGCTGGTGCAGCGAAATTGGCCCGCCTGTCTGTTGCACTTGTTTCGTAGGACTCCCCCCACGAAGGTTGCCTGTCGCTTCCTCGATCTGGGCCTGATTGTGGCGAAGCGGTTAATTACCAAGCGCTGGAAGGCGCCTGAACCCCCTCGGGTGCAGGCGTGGCGTAGTTCCTTGCTGGTGTGGGCGGGGGCGGAGGGCACAGCTCTCTTGCGGGAGGAAACGCTAGGCCTCAGACTCACACCCATAGCGAGTCAATGGGACGTACACGTGCAGGTCCTGATGCGGCTGGATGGGGATGCCCTGACACTCTGTGGGACACATACTGCGGTGCCACTTCCTGGTGGGGAGGGGAATGGAGGCGCGCCTGGGAGACCCACTCCGGGGACTGACGGGGAGGTCCCAATCGAACCTGGGGGATGTGCGGACACTGACATTTGCCTCCCATAGTATGACCTGTCACGGGGGATGGGGGGGCCGGGGTTTGGGGGGGGGGGTGGACCGGGGGGGGTATCCTGAGGGTCGTATGGTCTAAGATCGAACCTGCTGCTGTTGTCTCTGATGGACTGCTGTTGTTTAATCTATCTTCATGAATCTGTTCAACTGCGGGCGGTGGCCCTGATACTTATTTGATTGCATCAATCCACGCCTCGTAGTGGCGCTGGATCTGGCGGATCACCACGTTCACAATTAGCGGATACTCCTCTGAGTACCGGACTCATTGCCTGTGGGCTATTACATTCATGATGTATGTTATGTCTATATCAACAAATGCCAATAAACAGATTTCATAATAATAATAACTGAACTTGAACAGAAACTCTGGACCTTCGACATTCGACTACGGAAGAAGACTGAAGAATCTCCCTTGTGGCCAAGGAGTGACCACCCTGTGCAAACAGGCACCATCAAGCGACCTGCCGTTTGCTTTGCCTAAAGTTCTACGAGGAACCGACTGCAGAGCCCGACCAGCGCCTTGACTTCCAGACTTCTCCGACCCGGATCCACATCCACGGAAAAGCTGAGATCCGTGGAGGCGACGAGAGACGTGGGATCGGCTACCTGGGAAAATTGGCTACTTGCTTCCAGTGCAGCTTCTGAGGCATCCTCGAAGTTGTGCTCTGGGGATTGAGAAGCCCCAACCCTGAGCACCATCTGCACCGAAGATCAGCCCTCCACACTCCACGAGTTCTGCGTGGGGCCCTTCTGCATTTTCCTGCTCGACGCGGTTGCTTGCCCGTTGGCTAGTAGCCTTTGTGACGACGAACCTTTAACTTTCCACCGCTGGTTTGGCTCCTCCAGACTGGCCCTTGCTTCCCTGTGAAAGAGAAGCACCTCAGGTCTTCCTGGTCTGCAACAGAAGAGAATCCTTCATTCTGCGTGGGTTGCGCTTGCCAAGGCTTGTTGTGTCCAAACTCGACATCGACGCCGCCAACAGCAAGAGCCCTCGTGGGAAGCTCGCCTCCTGGCTCTGGTCGTCCTCGACGCCTCCTGGTACCCGTGGCTGCTGCGACAAGCTTCACCTCTTCACCTGCATCTTCACGACATCGCCTGGTTCCTTCCTGGTTCCTTCCCGGCTCTTGGCTGGTGACCTAGACTCTATCCCCTCTGCTTGCAAGTATCCTCCTTCTTGATTCCATCCTTGGAATCCACCGGACACTCTTCACTGACTGCCTGTCAGCATCTTTTCTTCAGGCATCCATAGGAGTCGACGACGAAACCCGACGCAAGTTCACACCTATGCACCCGCAGCCCGTGGGCTAGGTAACTTGAGTACTCCGGTGCTCACAAGGGTATTGACTATCCTAGTGTCTAGTTTCCAAGTCTCTAACTCCTAGTTCCTTCCGAAGTGTCCTAAAACTCTTAATTTCTAAATATTACTATTTCTATCGACTTTAACGCATTACGCGTGAGTGTTCCCACTCTGCACCTGAATCCCGTGGGCCTCCCACTGCCTAGCCACTGATAGGATAGTGTAGCCCCAGCGATTCCCTAGGCCTAACCTTTATTCGTGACAGTGGTTCTTATACCACTTACTTAGTATATGGCTTGTGTGGCTCCTAGGGCCTAACTGTATTACTTACCTGTGTGACTTATGTATGCTTAAATAAGACTGTGTTGTACTAACCTCGAATCTCATAAAGAGTGCTGAGGGTATTTTGACTAGAATAAATACATTCTATTTTTATAATATATCTGTTGTGGTGTCCTTTCATTTGGTATTCATTTGGTATTCAAGGGATTGCAAATGGTATAACAGCTGGCTTCACATGCCATACAGAGTTCAGCCTAAGACTGCTCTTGTCCATGCTACCACTAGGATAGCTGGTCTATAAGGTTGACTTTACAACCAATCACCATAAGGGTTGTTTGGACTGATACAAGGTGTACACTAGAACTAGTGACATCATATATCAGGCCAACTTCTCACACCCCTGATCTGCGCAGATGAGCTGTGACCACCTCCATCACTTTCGTGAACACCCGAGGGGCGCTGGTAAGGCCAAAGGGGAGCACGGTAAACAGAAAGTGCTCGTGGCCTACCGTAGGCAACGCCGGTGGGCCGGCAGTTCGACGCTACCATCCAGTCTTCCGGTTCGAGAACAGACAAGACCTATGCAAGCGTCAACATCTTGAACTTCTCCTTCCCGAGGAAGCGATTGACGTCCCTGAGATCCAAGATAGGAGGCAGGCCCTTGTCCTTCTTGGGGACCAGAAAGTAGTGGGAGTAACAACCATGACCTACTTCTGGGACAGGAATGCGCTCGATGGCCCCCTTGGCCAAGAGACAGAAACTTCCTGCTGGAGAAGGGCCAGGTGATCCTCCAACTTGCGGTGGTATCTCGATGCATGGCTGGAGGGGTAGTCTCAAAGGGGTGGGAGTAGCCCCTTCGGACTATTTGCAAAACCGAACTGTCCGACTTGATTGTGCGCCAGTGGGGGAGGTGATGGTGAATCCTGCCGCCCACTGGCATTTGATGGGCCTGAAAGGTCGGACTAGGAGGGTTTGGAGGCTGCTGCAGAGAGGGGGTTGGTGGAATAGCCCGCCCGCTGGCCCCCTGAACCACGTCCTTGTTTCCTTTGTCCCCGGCCGCGCGATGGTTGGGTATCTTGCTGCGGCCTGTGACTCTGGGTGGGACGTAGTGGGGCACCCCTTCCGTAGCCATGAAAGGGGTGAAAAGCAGACTGCGCCGGACGGGTGGAGAGGCCCAAGGACTTGGCTGTAGCCCGTGAGTCCTTGAAGCGCTCTAGGGCGTTGTCTGTTTTGTCGCCAAAAAGGCAACGGCCATCGAAGGGCATGTCCAAGGTGTTTTGGACATACCCTGAAAAGCCAGTGGACCTCATCCAGGCGTAGCGACGAAGCGCTACAGATGTTGAAATGGTCCTGCCCAGAAAGTCGGCGGTGTCCAGCCCACAACGTATCGTAAATTTTGCTGCATCCCTCCCGGCGGCAACAGCCTGGGAGAGCACTGCCCAGGCCTCCTCCGGACACTGAGGCAGCACTTGCGCCAAAGTATACCACACTGAGTGGGAATAACGGCCCAAGAGACATGCGGTGTTTACGGACCGCAGTCCTAAGCTGGCGGAAGAGAACATTTTCTTGCCAAGGTGGTCCAGCTTCTTGGATTCTCTTTCCGGTTGAGCGGTAGGGAAGGCGCTCTTGGAAGTGGAAGCTTGGACTACCAATCTCTCCGGGGTGGGATGTTGGGAGAGGAAAGTGGGGTCCCCGGAGCAGGGCGGTGGCGTCGGGCAATCATCCTGTCCACGGGAGCCCCCGTGTGGGGCCAGGACCACGTGCCCAAAAGGACGTCTGTGAGGGCCTCATTAAATGGCAGCAGGGGCTCCGAAGAGTTTGCAGCCGGTTGAAGCACCTCAGTCAGGAGGTTAGTCCTGACCACCACAGTAGGAAGCTCGAGGATGAGAGCCTTGGCCCCCCTACGCAATACCACTGCGTAGGACACTCCCTCCTCTGTAGCCACGGTAGGAGGAGACAACATGCCAAGGTCAGGGCAGGTGTCCAAACCACTGGCATCCCCCAGTTCCTCTCTCCAGTCCTGTTCACTGTTCAACTGGTCAGTTAAAGGGTCACCTGAATCCTCCCAGTCCTCCTCATCATCCTCTGGGTGCCATTGTGGTTGAAAAGGGACCCCAGGAGTGAACAGGGGCACAAAAACCCCACCCGGCACCGGATCCGGCGTCAGACGATGCCGGTCTGGCTCTGTGTCCACGCCGGGATGGAGGCCGAGGTCTATGCCGGCCGGGTGGCCGACTGGCATCGAGGGTGGTAGTGGTGCCGTCGGAAGCGGTGCCGGAGGAGGCGTACCAAGGTCATCTGGCACCTATCCGGATCCAGGCCTGGATCCAAGGGGGGCCTGCGGCGCCGAGGCCGGACCCACCAGCAGCGAAGACCGAGGCCCCCCAACCGAGTCCGCGGGGCCCGAAGGTGTGTCGGCGGGGTTGGTCCATCTAAAGATGGCATGCATCGCCTCGTAGAACGTACGAAGCTGAGCGGGAGTCGCTCCGGGTCCCGGAAAGGGAGGGAAACTCGGAGTCGACTCTTCGAGCTCCCGCGTGCAGAGCCGCGAAAGGGGCATCTGCCGCGTTCTTCATCGGATCAGCTGACCGACGAGGAGAAGTCGAAGAGCGACGATGCTTCTTCAACTTCTTCTTATGCTTCGACTTCCCCGACCCAGAGTGCAAAGACTTCGATGATTTCGAACTGGAATGGTGGTGGCTCCGCGACCGGTCCCTCGATCTCCCTCTTGACTAGGACCTCGAACAGCACAGAGCCGACTGCTGGTGCTCAAGCAGCGTTCGGGACCGCTCCCGCAAAGCCTTTGGTGCCATCGACCGGCAGTCGGAGCACGACTTGGGGTTGTGGTCGCGCTCCAGGCAAAAAAGACACACGCGGTGCAGATCCGTCCCCGACATCATGCGGTGACAGAAACCACAGGCCTTGAAACCGGGCATCCCTTGTGCATCTTTTCGGAGTCGAAGACTCGAAAAAAGAAGTCGACAAAAGTCGAGAAAAAGTTAGTCAAAAAATTACTGAGGTACTGCTCTTCCCGGATCTGCGCTGGCTGGCGCGGAAAAATAAAGAACTGACGTCAGGGCGCGAGGGTGGCGTCTAAGTAGCTGCCGCGACGTCATCCCGGTGACCACGATGTAGACAACAGACGCGGAGCCGACCGACGCCACCTTCCGACGCACAGAGGTACTGCTGACGAAAAACGTTTCGGATCCAGTCTGACGCCTGGGGGTAATTCTAAGGTAAGGAATCTATAACAAACGTGTTTCTTTCAGATAGAGGCTTTTAGCTTTAGCAATGGAGGCATAGTATTTCTTTTGAGACGTTTTTAAGATAACTCTATCCTCTGGACTATACTTCTGTCTCCATTTGCATCAAGCTTTTTGCACTTTTGTTTCTCCGTATTAAGGGGGCCAGAAAACCAAGGCTCCGTGGGAAGGGGCATGGGGGGTACCTGTTACATCTAAGCTGCACCGAAGGGCTGAGATGCTCAACCACTTTGCTAATCCAGCTAGTATAGCTCCCAAGGGCTCCAACAATATCACTTGACAGCACGGGAATGGACACGGCTAACGCTAGGATTGCCTCCTACCTCATCCACTACCATACCATCAATCTATACAAATGGGCATCTCTAGATCCCAGAAACTACCCAACACCTCTGGAGTAGCCCAGGGCACTATCCTGTCTCACATAATATTCAACATCCACATGGAAACTCTTCAATAAGAACATTGTGACCCAAGGAATATACTTTAAAATCTCAAAACGTTTAACTTAATAATTTCCTAGCATGTTTTTAGTGAAATGTCGGAGTTTGAGATTTCTGATGTGTTTAAAACACCAATTTATCTTATAATCAGAACCTTGAGAGAGGGTATTTGAAAGGACATTCACATGAACAGATTGAATAAGCAATGTTTAACATGTGCAGTGCATAAAGTTGAAAGATTCCCAGACAGTTTAGGAAAGAGTAAGGAAGACACAATACAGGACCAATGTTCACACTGTACTTGCTGGCGTGTTTTTTCCCCCCAGTTAGGTTCAGAGTAGCCTAATGCTTACATATGAAAGGCCAAAAAAGGCTAGGTTCAATATACAGATGAGCTACATAGTACTGAGAATACATTCAATTGAAGGGGAGCTATATTATGCAGGTCTTCCAAATGTATATGCCATGACTGTAGGTCTGGTCACTGAACAAGTCCTGTAGGCAGTCTCTGGTGGCACTTTATTGAATAATGATGCGGCACCTTATACTGCTATCCTTAGTAGCTCTGTTTTCATCTGTATCTGTAAAGTAAGGCAGATGCGGTTGAATTTTTGGGAACTGCAAGTCCAAGCTCGCCTGTAAGCTTAAGCAATATGGGCATTGCCTATGGCTCGTACTGCTGAGTTACTTACCTGTTGGTAGAAGCCTGTCCATTGTCCATGCTGTATGCCGGCCAGGAGGAGTGACAGAGTGAGTTACATAGTAATACGTACATGAAGCGCAGGGCAGCAGCAGAGAAAGCGAAAAACTGCCCATTAAAGAGTCCAAGAGTCTACACTTTGCAAGGTAAAAAACAAAGTTACGGCCTTATTCTTAACGATGTCTTGCCAAGAAACAGCTATCATTTTCATTCCTTGCATTTCGTCTGACCGCTTTCAAACTAATTTCACCTTGCCTGAGTCCTTAATGTCTCCCAAGAAGATAAGTCACAATCCATCATCCTTAAACATTCTTGGTCTACGGTCAAATAAGAACAGATTACATCCTCACTAGTAAAGGTCAGAGACAAACAAGTTTCTCACCTTCAGTAATGCTCTTTCTGATACTGTTTTTAACTGCAGATTCCCACGAGCCAGTATAAGCTAGAGTTTAATGCAATAGCTCCTGTACATTGTAGGTGGTGAAGTCTGACTACGTGATGGCCTTTTTCTATCCTGGAAGAGACAGAGGAGCTTCATATATTCACCACCCCTGCACCCTATCATCATTTTCAGTATTGTCTTCTGAGCCCTCAGATGACATAAGACTCAAAAAACTGCAGGTAACAGTTTTTTTTGTGGAGTTTTATATAACACGAACTTGACCCTAAGGATTCAGGTATCAGAGCGCATTATATGAGCACTAGTTGCGTTACAAAAGGACACATTTATTTTTTGTTAGGCACAGGCAGATCAAGTGATCTGCCGAGAATCACAGGATGTTGAGCGTCGTTGTCGAGACTCGAACCCAGTTCCCCAGATTTGAGGTCGACCGCCCTAGCCATTAGACCACATCCTCTCCCCACTATATAGGAATCGGGACCGATTTCGCCAGATTGATGTGTAGACCCAAGCGAGTCAGCAGAGCGGATGTTGTGTTGAAATGTTGTTGTACCTCCTGAAACGTGGCTGCCTTGATCAGTCAGTCGTCCAGGTACAGATAGACGAACACCTTGTTCTTCCGAAGGTGCGCTGCGACTACCGCCATGCATTTTGAGAAAGTCATGGGTGCTCACTTCAGGCCAAAGGGAAGCACTGCATATTGATAGGGATTGGTGCCGACCAGGAACCGTAGGAACTTGCGATGTTTTCTTGCAATGGGCACATGAAAATATGCGTCTTGCAGATCTATCGCACAAAGCCAGTCTCCTTGATGCAACTGAGGGTAGATTTGGTGCAAGGATAACATGCAGAACTTTTCTCTGTGGATCCATTTGTTCGCTTGCCGCAAATTGAGAATGGGTCTGAACTCGCTCTTGTCTTTCTTGCGCACGAGAAAGAACCTGGAATATAGACCTTGACACTCTGGGCCGGAGGAACCAGTTCTATCGCCCTTTTTTAGGTCTCGCCTGAGCTAGCGCATGCGGTAGCCCAAGCGAGACCTTTAGTAAGGGCTCCAGAAAATGCAACAACTGTGGCCTACAGCTTGCCTGCGGGCGTGCGCTTCCATCATGGCTCATTAAGTGCATCGCACGCGGGCACCCTTCCAGCCAGCGATCACAATCACTTTCACTTTGACGGCCGCGTCGCGCGCGCGCACACAACTCCCGGGCTTGTACTTAAAGTTTACTCCCAGCGAGCAGCAACCCTTTCATGTCCAGCTGCTCAGTCCGTCAGGCAAGCCTGGCTCTGCTCCCCCAACCGACACCCCCCACACACATACTGCACACACCCCCAACACACACCGACCGGCACACTGCCCCTTCCCCACTCACCATCACAAACACAGACTTGTACACGTCAAGTTCTCACCTTCTTTTACCCTCACACACGGTCACCGGCCACATGTACACCCTCGCACAGTTGCCACGTGCCGCCATGAGCGAAACTTGGATGTGCGGCTGACAGCATGTTTTATCCTTGGATTGTAGTTTCGCTTTTAACATAGGAGGTGTGGGCTCAACAATTCACACGATTCTTCCTCCACCCACTCTGTTTCTCCTCTCTCCTGCCCCCCCTCCTTTGCCATCTTTCACAGACACACACCCACCTTTCCATTCACTCCCTACTCCTACAAGTAAACCTTCACACTTGACTTCCCCTTAATTCCACACAGATACCTTGGAACTACACAAACCGTAACCACAACCAACTGCTCCGACACAAAATACCATACACGTTTCCATACATGATCTAAAATCTAAAGCTATAACCCTTTTCCCTACACCGCTCTCTTCCCCACACCCACACACATGACTCCACTGATCTAAATCGCCACATATCCAACCCCCCGAAGCAAAGAAACACACATTGGTACTGATTCTCATTTCCACACATACGCCCCTCTTGATCTCTGTTGGCCCACACGCGCAACTGCAAGCCTTTTCCCCTCTCAACCACAGTGGTGTGAGGGTTCTGGATTGCCACTATGTAAGTGCGTGGAATCTTTACACCCATCTACACTAACAAACACACAACTGCGTACTTCACTCTCTACCCACACAAACGCACACTTGCCCCCTCAACACACTCACACACTCTGATCACACCCTTCGTCTCAACTATGACCACAGGCCAAGCACACTTCCCTCAACCTTCACACATAAACACCCATGCACTCCTTTCCATTTACTCTCTTCCTCTTACACACCCTCAAACAAGGAGATCTTCACCCTCTTTTTTCACATATCCTCAAACAGGCACAGACTTACACATTCCATATCTAGCCCATGTTCACATATATCACTGATATACACCTGCACAGTTATCCCTCC
Source organism: Triturus cristatus (assembly GCF_964204655.1). NCBI lineage: Eukaryota > Metazoa > Chordata > Amphibia > Caudata > Salamandridae > Triturus > Triturus cristatus. The sequence continues at coordinate 782,275,596 of NC_140585.1, read as the reverse complement.
CACCGCCCCAACACGCTCACACATTTGCTCCCACACTCTCACTCCTTACAAACCAGGTAACCTTTCAGACGCATACTCTCACATTCGCACAATTTGGACAGAGGATGAACTGGTTTGGTGCCTGTTCCTACAGCTATCAGCTTATGCTGAAACCCCGTTTAAGCCCCAGCAAATCATTCCTACTGCGGCCTCATGCCATGCCAGGATGAAGTGATACTGAGATGCCAGCGAAAATTCTCTGTGTATACCACACTGAACTGCAAGCTGCAAGGATGCTAGGGGGTTGAAAGCTCCTATTCCCAGGGCCACTGGAATTATGTGATTGGGCGTAGCCAATAGACCTCGCCTTTGGGGCCTTATAAATATTTAGTTATGCAGCACAATATCCTTCCTGCAACAGCATCAACTGTTGCATGGCTAAACACTTATAAGGTCTCAACGTGAGACCTATTGGCTATGCCAATGCTTGTCTTAACAAGGTATCGGCCTCCACCTGAAGTTCGCGCAACCGGTACTGTGAGCGAACTGGTGGTATCGATGGAGGAGGGCTGGTGAAACGTAGACAGTATCCATTGCAAACAATATTCAGCACCCAATTGTCCTGAGTTATCTTTTTCCACTCCCCCAGATAATTTTGAATGCTTCCCCCCCACCGGAGTGAGTAACAGAAGAGGGGGAAGTAACCGTTCAGGGCTTGGAACCCGCTGTGGCCTTATTCCCTGGTGTTGACTGCTGGTTAGCCCTTCCTCTCGGCTGGCGTCTCTGAAACGGTTGCCGTTGACACTGTTGTTGTTGTTGTTGTCCAGACTGACGGCCCTGCCTGCGCTGGAATCTTTGAGAGGAATAACGCCGTTGGAAAGGGCGGAAATTCCTACGCTGCTCCTTAGGCTTTTCCAAGCCAATGGCCTTGAGAGTCTCAACCTCAGCCTTCATGCGGGCCGTTTCCTCATCCGCATGAGAACCAAAGAGGGTGGTACCTGAGAAAGGGAGGTTTGCGATGCGCTGCTGAGCCTCCAGTCTAAGGGAGGTGAGACGCAACCAGGAATGCCATCGGAGAGCAACACCATGGCAATACCCATGTGCTGCCAGGAGAGAGGTGTCCACTGCCGCGCTGATGATCTGGTTAGAGACCATCAACCCCTCGTTGAGTATCTCCTGGAAATCTTCACGTTTGTCCCTAGGTAGGAGGTCCATGAACTGGTGAACAGACTCCCACAAGGAACGGTCGTAATGGCCCAGCAGGGCAGTTGAACTAGCCGCCTTCATTGATGTGGCTGCAGACTTTCCTCCCCGCAGAGTCCAGCTTTCGGCTTTCCTTGTCCGGTGGGACTGTAGAGTGCTGCTTCTTTGCCGCCACCACAATGACTGAATCCGGGACGGGGTCCGCCCGAAGGAATGCAGGGTCCGAGTCCGGGGGACGGTATTTCTTTTGGAGCCTCGAAGGAGCCGATTTCACCGAGGCAGGCATAAGGAACAGTTCCATCGCCGGTTCCTCCAACCCGGGCACCAAAGGAAGCAGAGGACGCAAGGTTTGCTTCTGTTGCAGGGTCTCAAAAATAACCGATGTAGTCGGCGTGGGCACAGACAGCGCAATGCCCAGTTTTGTCGCTCCCCTCACCAGAACCTCCTGAAACGTTGTAATGTCATCGACCGGTGAAACCCTCGGGGGTGGAGAGTCAGACAACGTGGGCGAATATCTTCCTCCACTAGAGGACGTCGTGTCCCTAGTATATCTAGACCGTGATCTCTCGTGGCGATGGCGCCGGCGAGACCTCGTGGAGGAACGGTGCCTGCTGCGAGGGCGATGTCTTGGCCAGGACCGTGATCTTGGCCTTCTCGGTTCTGCAGGGATCACAGGCACAGGTGGAGCTGCAGGAGGCGGAAGAGCAGGCGGAGGGGGAGGAGGCAGAGGAGGCATTTTAGGTGGAGGCAGCGTAGGTGTTTTCGGTGGAGGCAGAGGAGTAGGAGTCCTGGGTCGCCAAGGTGACGGACGTGGAGACACCGGTTGAGCAGGTTCCAGTGTCCTTGATGGACAGTAGGTCCTGGAATACTCAGAGTCTGAGGTGGATACTTCTCTCCTCCGTTTGCGTGCTGGCCTTGAAGAGGGAGCCCTGGATATGCCCCTTGACGGCGAGCGCCGACACGATCTAGTACTCGCCGACGTTGAGATGCTGACGACCTGTTTCTCGACGTCGAGCTACGATGAAATCTCCTCGACATCGACCGTCCACTTCTCAACGTCGAACCTCTTCTTGACGTCGAACCTCTTCTTGACGTCGATCTTCTCTTCGACGTCGATGTTCGTCTCCTTGTCGTCAACCTACGCGTCGACGGTGAGGGGTGGTGTCGCCTCGAGGGCGAGCGCCGATGTCTTCGAGACCCAGATCGACGGCGGTGATGTGTCGACGTTGACTGGGATGTCCTCGGCCGAGGTCTCGACATCCTGCCCCTTGACGTCGATGTCGCTTAGACTCAGAGCCCTGAGTCGACGGGGAGCATATCGTGGTCATACCTGGTCTCGACGTCGATGTTGTCGCCTTCGACGTCGACCGGTGTCGTTTTTTAGCCTTTTTTCGACTGGGGAGCCCCCCAGAGGCCGATGCATGGGTTGTGGAGGAGGAAAAGCTCTCTCCTTGCCCAGATTTCCCACCTGCAGCCTGTTGTCTTCTTTGCTTCAGGCCCTGAAGACGAATCTTCTCCCTGTCACGCAGGGTCCTCCTGGAGAAGGATTAGCAGATGGCGCAGGATTCAGGAACATGTGATAATGGAAGACAGAGAATACAAACTCTGTGTGAGTCCGACTTGGCCTTCTTCCTGCCACACTCAGGGCACTTGTCAAATAAAGATGGCATTTTGACAAGAAAAAAGTGGGTTAACTGCCCAAAAAAGACAGAAAAAGGAAGGGAAATGCCAAAGCCGTCGAGTAAAGCACTCAAACTAACATTTAAAGCTCAACAATTGAAAGATATACCAAAAAGGTAGAGCTCAATGCTCCAGGGTCCTGCTAGCAGGAGCCGGAAAAAAGAACTGAAAGTAACTGGCCTTTGGCTGTGCATCATGGGATACCGAGGGTCTCTGGAGGGATTCTTAAAGGCATGGTACCCAGTTACAGACATATAATGGCAGCCTATGGGGCTTGTCTGTCCAACCCTTCATCTCTATCATGAAAGAGGGATTTTTGTGAAGGAGAGTTTCTATATGTGTGAAACTTAGTGAAAAAGTTACATTTAACTGTTACCTGGCTAACCTTTTCACTTCAGGATGAAGTAATGGCCAGAGTAGCCTAGTGTTTTCAGGCTGCATTATTGTATTTTATTATTTCTTAAGTGTCTATGCAGGACTGCAGAAGAAGACAGCTTAAGAGACTATATCTATTGAAGTGCTCCGGGGTCCACGCACATGGGCAGGACTATTCACATGATTATGACTATACACAGAGATCCCCTACTACAGAACTTCGGCTGTTGACTCCACCGGCCTTGCACTGTGTGATGTTGTAGATGAGCTCCCCAGTCAGTGAGGGAGGCATCTACTGTCAATACTATCTGTGGGACCGTGTCTATGAATGGCCGTCCTTTTAACAAATTTTGTGTGTTCCACCACTGTAGAGAGAGATAGGTACGGCCGCTTACCAACACTAGATTGGTCAATAGACCCTGTGACTGGTTCGACTGACTGGCTAAGCATTCTTGAAATGGACGCATGTTCAGCCTGGCATGGTGGACAATTATGAAGCAAAATGCCATCATTCCCATCAGTTGCATATTAATCCGAGCTGGAATCCGATGATTGGGTTGAAACTGGTGAACTAAAGCCTGAATATTTTGAATTCTGGCCACGCTGGGGAAGGCCAGAGCATTTTGAGTATCTATCGTGCCTCCTAGGTAGTCCTGAGTATTGCCTGGTTGTAGATGTGATTTTGTCATATTGATTGTGAATCCTAGTTGATGTAGTAACTGAATGGTTCTGAAAGTGTGCTGAAGACATTGCTGGTACGTGCTGGCTTTGATGCGCCAGTCGTCCAAGTATGGGAAGACATGGATGCTTTGTCTTCTTAGGTGAGCAGCTACTACCACCAGACACTTTGTGAAGACTCTGGGGGCTGTTGTGACCAAGAATGGGAGTACCTTGAACTGGAATTGTTGACCTGGTTCCACAAGCCTGAGAAATTTGCAATGAGCGGGGTGGAATGGAATATGAAAATAGGCGTCTTTTAAATCTAGAGTAGACAGAAAGTCGCCTTTCTTCAGCAGAGGAAGTACTTGTTGAAGTGTTACCATGTGGAAATGATCTGACTGAATATAAAGAGTGAGTTCTCTGAGATTTAATATTGGTCTGAGAGAACCATCTTTTTTGGGTATTAGGAAGTAAAAGGAGTACATACCCGACCCGTGATGTTGGGGTGGCACGGGCTCTATAGCCCCTTTTAGAAATAGAGACCGAACCTCTTGTTTGAGGAGGTGTAGGTGATCTGGTGAAAATTTGTGTGACTTTGGTGGAATGTTTGGAGGAGTGTTGATGAACTCCAGGCAGTAATCAGAACGGATAATTTGTAGTACCCAATTGTCTGTTGTTATTGACTGCCAGATTGTTAGGAAATCTGAGGCTTCCCCCGACAGGTGTTAAGTGGTTGGGGGAAAGTGGAGGCAAGTCACTGCTTTGTATTGGTGGGGGAGGCGCGTGTGTTTGAACCCCTGCCTTTGCCGTTGTTACCTCTGTAACCCCCTCTGAAGTAACACCTAGATGGAGAGGCTTGGTTATTGCCCTTATAGGTGGAGGTGGTCTCTGACGAGGTATTTTTAGAACCTCCACGGTAAACAGAGCGCCAAAAGGAACCACGCTTTGTGTTGACTGAAGGGCTCCCACGGATTTGGACTTTCACTGTCTTTCTTCATTTTCTCTAGTGAAGAATCTACCACTTGGCCAAATAGATGTTCCTTATCAAAAGGTGAATTTAATATGGAGGTTTGATTCTCGGGTTTCAATCCAGATATGCGAAGCCAGGCATGCCTCCTTATGAGGACACTGGTGTTTATAGCTCGAGCAGAAGTGTCTGCAGCATCTAGGGAACATCATATTGCGTTGTTAGAAATAAGTTGTCCTTCACGCACCAGGTCTTGTCCTTTAGATCTGTGCTTCTGGGCAAATATTGGATCAATTGCCCCATCCCATCCCAGTGCGCACGGTCGTATCGTGCTAGCAATGCCTGAGTGTTGGAGACACGCCAGAAGTTCGCTGCCTGAGAGGATACCCTTTTCCCCGAAGCATCAATAAGTTTTGATTATTTATCAGGGTGTGGAGCATCTCCTGTTGTTTGGGAGTTGGTTCTTTTCCTTGCATTGGACACAACCAGGGAGTCTAGTGGTAACTGTCCCCTTATATATACTGGGTCCGATGGTGCTGGCTTGTACTTCTGATCTACTCTAGTGGTAAGAATACGAGCTCTGATGGGGTCATTAAAGATGTCATGTACATGCCTGGTCATCCCTTTGAGAGTGTGTGTGATGACTTCTGCGTGGTACTGAGGGTTTCAAAGAGGAAATCCTCTTCTAAGGATTCTTTATGTAGCTGCACCCCATGGTAGTTGGCAGCTCTACCCAGTAATTCAATGTAGCCTACACTGTCATCTGGTGGAGAGGGCTTGGTAGGGTATAAGTCGGGCTCATTGCCTGTGGGCAAATTGGTGTTGTAATCGTCCCATGCGTCTTGTAGTGGCTGATTATCATCCCCATTGTCATCCTAGTCTTCCTGTTTGTCAGGTATATGTAGTGGTGAATGTTCAGGTGAAATTGGCTGAAACTGAGGTCCTACACTATAGTAAGTTTGTCTCCATGTTTTAAACATTGTTGCAGAGGCTACAGGGATAAGTACTTGTAAGGAGGAGAGGCATGAAGCGCACCGGAAGTACGGCGATTCCTGCTGCGGACCGGAAAGGGTGAGCGTTCTAGTTTCGGAAGACGAAGGAGGCCCCCTGACGTCATCCAGAGGAGACAGCCAAATGTGCGGTGAGACAGAGCTGAAAGAGAGGAGAGGCGGATCGGAGACAGCAGGAGGAGACCGTACGAGCAAGCAGGACGAAGCAAAGGAGTAAGACGCGGGCGGCGACGGAAGGAGGGCGGAGACCCAGGAGAGAGCATTATACAACGCGGGCAAGCCCGGTGGCTCACCGAGGAGAGAGGACGCCCCGGGTCCCTACGCTACGGTCCTGGACACGGACCGTGGTACAAGGGGAGTACCTTTGGGAGGATCGTTTTTGTGGGGGTGGTGGGGAGGCACGAGGAAGTAGGTCACGCGTGTGTTCTTTTATTTGTATAACTACCACGCCGGCTTTTCCCCTCAAGCCCCTCCCTGTCCGCTATAAACTGGTGATGGTAGCACATGCTGAGAAGCCCCTAGCCTGACAGTAACCCCTGGTTGTATTTCTTTTTCTTCCTTTTGTATTTTTTTTTGTTTGCTGTTGTATTTCTTTTTTGTTTGCTGCACCACCGAACCGACGGGAGTGGTACAAGGAGGAGCCAGGAGCTACCACACTCAAAGGCCTGAAGAGAAGACCAAGGCAAAGGAGCAGCCTGTTATCAGACGCTATCCCTGCTGCGAAGATCGCAGCAGTTCCTTTACTTTTGTTTTGACCAAAGAAAAAAACAGTTATTGCTTGAGAACCACCCCAAGAAAAGAAATACACCTTGTTTTCATTGCAAGTACACCCGATTTGTTCCGTGGTCTTCTTTGTCATACCCCACCCCACTACAGTACTATTTTGGGGTACCTCCCTCATAAGAAATCTATTGGTATACACAAACAAGGCAAGCTTAGGCACATATACCCTTAGCTGCAAAGCAATACATAATGTCAGGATGAGAAAAAGCAGAAGTCAATTCAAATCATAAAAGAGGGTGTGAGGATACAGTACCAGGTGGGTTGCCTAAAATCCCAGTGGGTAAACCAATCATGACAAAAAGGAGGGGTGGCCTATAAGGTTATTCTACTTTCCCACTGATACTGTAGCAATACTACTGTTTTTTAGTGGACTCTCCCCCCATATTTCTATGTGGCATGCCTCCTTGAGTCCTTGTCTAGTATGCTGAAAATGAAACCATTGGAGGGATCACTTTGATATTTTGAAAGATCACACCAATGGAACCAAAACCAAAGCAGTTTAAAATGCCTCTGGGTGTCCCCTACATATAGTAGTTTATTTATGGGGCAGGTTAAAAGAGAAAGAGTGGGATATTTCAGGAAAATCAAGGTCTCCTACATGCATGGGTTAACATGTTTCATCTCACAGTTACAAACAATTCCCAAGGAGCCCCAAAGTATGGTCTGTGGTGTACCTGAGGGCCGCATTAATGCCCACACATTTGGAAAGTGGTTTGTGTGGGAGGGTGGGAGGGTGGGGTGGAAGGTTGGCCGTAGGGGAAACAAATCATATTCAAGTTGTAGTCGGTGACTTATTTTGAGGATTTCATTCCATACTGTGGTCTTAATGAAGCCTCTAGATGAGTCAGACTTGACAATACCGTATTATGCTTTATCTGAATTGCCATCCGTCTATTGCTATTTGGGATAAGCCTTTGCTGCTTCTTATTGCTACCTTGGGAGGGTAAAGTGTTAAAATGAAGTAATATGATTATTAAATTGGAATAGAAGAAAATTGTACAAAGTGAAGCCAGAAAACATATGATCAATCCCGGCTTCCCCGCTTGACCAAATTTTGTGATATTAGACAATAGTCTAATTTCACTTTGCCTCATCTTTCCTCATTATCAAATATAAGAGCACCTCGAAATACATGAGTTTAGGATATATGCTGTACAAAAGCTTCTCTTCGGTTTGATTTAATAAACGATATTACTGTCCAAGTATAATAACAACTCTGACCAACCACAGGGTTCCACGTGATAATTGACATGCCTCTTAGTCCACTATAGACTATGTTGGCATGGTGTGAGGAGCCTTACATTTTTCTATGTTCGTTTTTGAAAACTATCAGTTTTCAAAAAATACTTCTGAATGCACTGATACAATCTGATTTACTAAGGTGAAATGCTTCTACATTTGTTGCAAGATGTCTTTAAAAATGAACATGTTCCTAAAGATAAGTTGTGCAGGACATCTTATTTGCTTCTTTTCTTACTCTTTAGTTAGAATGTAAATGAATGCTTGCCCGTTTATTTAACATATTTCCGAATGTTAGCTCTCTTTGAAATAAACAGCAGCCAAGTGCAGTCGTTCAGCTGGGGGCCGCACGTGAAGGTCAGGAGGGCCGCATGCAGCCCCCGGGCCGTACTTTGAGTACCACTGTTTCAGCTGTTTTTTATTGCCTGAAAAGGTCATCCAGGTTATATCAGGACCTTCCAGGTCCCCTATATTCTTCTTAGGTTCAAAATATAAATGTTATTATATTCCATTCACACACATACACTTCTAAAATAATGGACTTTAGGTTGTCTGGAAGGTATGATCAAAACTCCGGACAAAAGCCCTATTCATGTCATCGAGGTTCAGGCCTGGCTTCATGGGTAACTCCCAAATGTTGGAGTGTTAGGGTCGGGGAGCCATCTTTAATCAGGGTTGTCAACATCAAAGCGTAATGTACGCAATGAATACAGTGCGCTGCATGGGCAAATTAGGACACGCCTTGGCAGCTGGAAAGATCAGAACATAGCGGTGCTGTTTCGGGTCAGGCATAATATGCGGTCACAGTCTTGTACTATGTTGGCCAATCAAAGCTTAACAGTGTTACTTAGTAGCCGGTTTATATTTCATTTTTTCTTTTTTTTGTTTGTTTTATATAGTGCAAACTAGACCCGAGAAATCGGGTATCAGAGCGCTTTACATGAGCACCATTTTCGTTACAGGAGAACACATTCATTTTTGTTGGGGAGATTATGTGATTTGCCCAGAATCACAGGATGTTTTAGCGTCGTTGCCGAGCTCCGAACCCGGTTCCCCAGCTTCGAGGTCGACCGCTCTAGCCCTAAGGCTACATCCTCTCCCCTATATAATTTCATTCACTATAATTAGTTATCATCTACAATACTGTATTCGTGCACATGAATCAGGACGTATGCAGTCTTCCTGGGAATGTATGTTATCACTGTTTTAGCCTCCTCTCATAACTAAGGGCCTCATTATGATGTGGGGCGGAGAGCCATCCGACAGCTCAGAGACTTTCCGCCTGACATCAGAGGTTCCGTCCAACCACCTTATTAGATACTAGCAGTCGGAGGGAAACCTGCGGGGGGAATGCTGCTCCGCATCCAATGTGCTCATGGATCCCATCGGCGCAGTGGACGGAAATGTAATCCCCAAATGGCAGCAGAGCTAGCCTCGGCTCTGCTCTCGGGATTACAATTTTGCTCTCCGCTTGCCCTTTCATGGGGGTCCGCCTGCCATGAAAAGGCAGGCAGAATGTGACTTTGGGGGCCCTTAGCATGGCCCCCTTACCCCCCGGCCTTCCACTATGGGGCCTGGGGACACCTGTGCTGCCCCCCTAAACATTCCTGCCCCGTGTGGCAGACAACATGGTGCCTGCGAGCGGCAGCACAAGCCGCAATGAAACAAAACCCAGTCCATAGTTCATATGGTAGAATAGGTAATTAATTGAATTTGGAGGCCCCACTGGTGAACTATCCGGCCAAAGACTACCAAAACTCATACTGCCCCAGAAGACTGCAGGCTCTGAATATTGTAGGAGTCCTAGAAAAGGAGCAGGATGGATGGAATCAAAACAGGAGCAGTATAGATATAATAGTCTACATCTTGATAGAGCCGAAATGTCAAAGAGATAGATCAGTGGGAAATGCAAGAAAAATACACTGAGAGAGCAAGAAAGGGACAGAGAAATGAAACAATTACAAGAGTAAATAATGTCAGAAATATAGGAAATGGTGGGTGAAAGACCCACGAAAAACGAAAAGCGTTAAAACCAGTAGATAGAAAACAGGAGAAAGGGAAATCAGTGCAATGAGAAAGAAAATATCAAAAAGCACATAAAGCTTAAGAGATGAATGGGGCAAAGGATCTAGAAAATACACCCTACATCACATGTTTGAATCTTAATGAGGGAGCAAGTATCACACAGTATACTTACAGACTGACCTCAATGAACCTCCGAGTGGAATTATTTCCTTGCAAAACAAGTATTGCAAAGCCCTGAGCTATCTGGCCAGTATTCTTCAGACTCGATAATTCTGGTCCAGAAGACATTGGACCTTTTTTCACTGCTGCAGGCAGCAGCACAGCCAGGTCCTCATTTGACCCTTGCACCAGCATAAGGGAAGCAGACAATGTGCTTCCTGGACAAACAGAAGCCTGTCGTAACTCAAAATGTACACACCCTGCCTAGTCGCCCTCAACTGCCATCTTGCTGAAATTTGTTCCATGCTCAGAGAAGGCGGGAAATGTCAGCAATTTTCTCCTGAAAATGGGGAAAAATGCACAGGTAAAGGAACTGATATTTTTAGGACTGTGCAGTTATTCCCTATTATGGGGGAAAAAACTCGAAAAAGCAAACATTTGTTGCAGCAAGCAGAGATTCAAACCCACTGGCATCCCCAAATTCCCGCCACACCATAATGGGGCCTACATATTTCAAAAGAGGGAACTTAAACAACAGGTGAAGTGAAATATTTCCTACTAAAAGCACTAATGTCGCATGTAGATCACTAAAACAAAATCACCCTAGGCCCAGGCCTTACACCACTCCTCCCACTCACCTGCAGCCCTTTATATTGCCTATGGGCCCACTGATTTATACCTACCACTGTAGCCAGGTCACGATAAAGTGCATTCCAGGGGTAGTGCTTCGAAACACATTCACCCTGCAGTTTCCAAATCAAATCCAGTCAAGTCAAGTCAAACTCTGTTTACTGTAGAAAGTTAATTAAAATCTCAACAATTTTAAAGACCCATAAAATACACTTCGATGGTAAATAGAAATGAAAGTAACAATGTCACTCCCAAAGACTTTTTTCTGTTAAAATAAAATTTCAGCATTGCAAAATATATTATCAAATGGAATATCAATTGCAAGTATACCCCAAGAAACAACAACGCAATGCCCATATTTGACAATCCTACTGAAGCGGTAGGCTACTGCTTTTGCAACAGTTCTACTGTCTTGATTCATCACTGCCTTCCTTCCACTTTTAAAGCTTAAGAAAGTTGTGATAAATTGCTGCCCATGTGAAGTGCTTTTCAAAGGAGGAAATAAGATGGAAGAATGCTTGTAAGCTGGAAAAATATACAGCAAAGACATTATTTGATTGGTTTCACCAGATAATGAACAAGTACCTTCCAGATCACTGTGTGCCACGTTGCATGCTGCAACAGTGTTCCATGAGCCCCAACAGTGGAAAATAATGTCTGCCCTGCACTTTTTCTCACTGCTGGCCGCTGATCCACACAGAGTTCCCCAAGCTTGGCATAGAGACACAACCAAAGGCAGTCAAAGGGTGGCGCTGGGTGGAACGGCCGATTTAGAGTCACTCCTCTTTCCTCTGCTTGCTTCTGTTGTAACTCCTCGTCCCAGTTCAACTCTTTTTCAATGGTTTCACCTCTTTGGAAGAAGTAATCAGAAATGTTCCACTATCAAAGAAAAGGAAATATGGATCGTTAATGTCTGCATTGGTTTTCCTTTAATAAAAAACAGTGCAAGTATTTTTTTCAGTTTATGGAGTAAAGGATGAAGATAATGTTCCAAGTATTTACAAACCGTTCTGAATAGGGCTGCTGAAGCTGTCATTGCCATATTTACCATGAAATAGATTGACAGTGCTGGATATGGAAACACAATTAGCTCTGCAACACCTCCAGAGCCTCACTCTCATTAGCCAAATCCCAATTGCTAACGCAGAATTCCACAATACTGACATGTAGAACAAGATTTTAATGCCCAGGAACGCCCTCATTCTCGAATTGCCAGGATGCACATCACAATTTCTATGACTGTTTTCTAATTGTACTGGGGGCCAGTCTAATATGTAAAGCAACTCAATCATGCCCAAAAACCCAGTCCAACCCCCCAATCATCTGCAACAGTGCAGCAGACCGTGGCATTCTGATGCTCCTCCTGAGACGTCAGAAATGGGCAAACAGCAGGAATGCCTCAGAACAGAAGAATATGCTCATTGTATTGCTGCAAGTGGTGGCACACTACTATGGCACCAACCAGAGCTCATTATGAATAGGAGTACAGTAGCCATACTGGGTGGACTTCAATCCTGCTTAAACAGCACAAGTGCAGGACACTGTCACATGCACCATACACAAGCACTGGCAAAGCTAATATGTCTAAGTGCGAAGCTAGTGACTTGATCAATGCTTGACTGTAAATCATTCTTAAAAAATAAAAGAAAAAACATTTGAAATACAAGTGAAAAAGCAAACATATATCTTAAGATCTCGAAACTGAAAACTTAATTCAATATTTTAGGTTTTTATTGAAACGGCATGGTTTATTTTTCAAATTTCATTCGGAAAACCCTGAATAGGAATTTTAAGAAGCTTATTGAGTGTGGTTTAAAAATTAGGCAGAGGGATATTTGCAGGGACTTAAAGGAGCATAACTATATGAGAAAGTGTAGGAATTGATATGAAAATGTTTGCCATTGACTTTCCACTGGACTTGAAGTGACACAAATGCTCCAGACATTTGGAGCATTGCAGCGGCACAGATGCAGATCTAGAACCTACAGAAGAAGACACATCTCCTTTCAGTCATGCTAAGTACACCGTGTGCGTCAAATGCAGGCTAAGTAGATGCAGTAGCCAAGGCCTGCCTGATTACATTACATATGGAAGGCAACTTGGCAAAAATATACCTGTTGTTATGCCTTCATTAATGAGCTGGGATGAGCAGGGAGACACTAGTAGAGCCTGGGGTGGGGGGGAATGTGAAAGGGAGAGCAGCACATCGAGCAGAGAGCAAGAAAACACACACTTCCATGGAATTATCTAAGAAAAAGCAAAAAGTAGTTCACTGATGTGAGCCACAGAAGGATTCAAGTCATCTAGTCAAAAGGATGATAATGAATATATGCTCCAGGTAAACACAATAATAAGGAAAGACACTGAAAAATACACAAGCATATCAGATTTACAGGAAAGTCACAAATGATAAGCAATGGATTGATCAAAAGCCCACTCTAAGGATTGGTATTGTACAAAACAGGCCTTTGACAACAGACAACTAAAAGCAGCCTGCAGGAGATTCCTAAAAAACATGAGCAGTACCAGCACTTTGAGTAGATAGAGCAGGCAGTGCAGCAAGGCTAACGGAAAGAATGGCACTACTCATTCAGGGCTTTTTTCAGAAATAGAATGGCCTGCCACATCACTCTCTCACAGGTGTCCTGGCTGGTGACTCCAAAGTGCATTTGCCAAAATGATTCTTTTACTTTTCAAAGAATACTACTCAAATGTATTTACTCCAAAATTGGGAGCCTGTCTCTCAGAATTAGGGTTTCTTTTGAACTCATCAAGAGTTCACCTTAGAGTCTGTTTCCAAATCAAATTAGAATTCTAAAATGTCTCGTACACACATTTAATACATTAATGTAATATGACTAGCTACACTGAAAGGATTCTTTATGTATTCCCAAAGAATTGCCTTTTGGTACACTTTGGAATACATACTCAAAGCAATTTCACAAAGGAATCACAGCAGCGCATACCTCGTTAGTTGCAACATACCTTTAAAACTTAAAGCACTATGTCAGTTATAATTTGCTGTCTCAGAAACATTGCCCATATGGTGAATAAATAGATAAATTCATCTTGATGAACTTCATAAGCAAGAAAATAAACTGACCATAAACAAGAGCCAAAATAAATTAGACACCATAACACTCAGATTGTATCAGAACAAAAACAGAACATAAGCTTAAAAGAAGTACAGATAGAGAACTGGTGCAACGGCCAACAGTGCCAAAAGTTAGGAAATGCCTAGGAGCCCCAGACATTGTGAAATATCATGAACCTGCCAATTTCAAAATTGTGAAAGCGAATGGTGCGCGAGATGGATTAATCGTAGATCCATATGGATTAAGCAATAGCCAGAAGGCACTGTGAGATGTGGCCTGTCTACCATGTTGCACGGAAGTATTCAGAAAAGTGATGGGTAGAATGACTAAATTCATCTCAGCATCTGGTAATTTCTAGGGACCTAACCTCAGCCATGAATTTTTGCACACCATGCCATCTCAGCTTGGACCCAGCCTTATGCAAATCAGTCTTGACTCTACTACAATAGGAACAGTCTAGCCCGAACTGCTACACCAGGTCCACCCTGAACCGGAGAACAAGCAACCCAAGACCAGTTTCAATCTTATTAGGGCTTATCAGTTGGGTATAGCTTGGTTCCAGTGGAAGTGTTCCCGGAACCCACGTCTGGGTTTACGTGTCCCACTGAGGGACAAGTTCTAAAAAAGTGATGGATTGAATGCTTGAATAAACTCATCCACAGGCAATTAGTTAGACTGCATCCTAGTCTAGTCAGAACAGCCAGGCTAGGTCCTCTCTGTGGGGCGGTAACTTAAGTATGAAAAAATGTCATTTCTATTTTTAGTTTAAATAAATCAGTATCAAATCTGGAGCAGTCCATCAAAACTTGACCGTCTATTCACAAAGAACTTTCTTACTGCTATAAATATCAATTAAAGTAATGTGAATTGCCCTCATCTGCCTGTCACCAAAGCACTAAGTGAACTTTGTGCTTTGAGAAGCTGTATCAGTCCACATTTTTGACTTTTTTGCCTTTAACAGCCTTAGGTCTCGGCTCCGACAGGCCTAGTGCCTCCTATGTAATTTTCGTCCTGATGATGACCCAGTTTTGAATAACACATACCCAGGGGGTCGAAACGTTGACAAAATAACATATGTGGATTGTTTTAATATATTGATGGTGGATAGCAACACTTTCTCCACAGGTGTTGCTCGAAATATCCCACTATCCCTACCAGCCACATGTATATAATTTTGTACATAGCACGTATAAACTTTTTGCACTAATAGTCACTTTCACTGCGCCGTCACTCTTTAGGAGCACCTTACAATAGTTTAAAAAATGCAATGAAATGAATTGAGAATTTCTAAAAATCAGTTCAATGAAAGAAAATAAATGTATAACTTTGAGCTAAATGTGCTAGAGGTATGTGTACTCCTATCTTAAAACTCTGCAGTGGAAGTCGAGGGACCACCTTTTTGTTAAATATTGTCCAACCCAGGTCCCTGGGTTACTGGTTTGCCCCTTTTATTTCTAAGGTACAATGTATTCGCTCAAAACAGGAGAAGCAATAGCACAATGTTGAAGAAAGAAGTGCCACATAAGAACTCTTTATTAGGAGAAGATCAGTGAATGGCTATGAAAGAATCCTAAGTTGACGTGTTTCCCCAATGCTCCTGAAACCTACAGGAAATATGGATACAGGAATTCTTGCATCCATTCCACCTCAGAAGACTACGGAATAAACATGGTCAGAAAATGCGAAAACCCTGGTTAAAAACGGAGCTATAATTCTATCTCAAAAGCGCAAAACCACAGAAATTGATAGATTATGCTTACAAATGCAGAAACACGGGGGGCGCTAGAGGGCGCACTGCGGTATGGCTGGCTGAGAAAGGCAGCTCCGCCGGGCGGAAGACAATTCGCGGACTTTCGCCCCCACAAACCACCCCTATGATAACGAAAATGGCAGATATGGATGTGGGAAGCCTCGGTGCCTAAGGAAATGAGATTGCGGGGCTGCCCCGGCGACGCAGCAAGGTATTTCCAGCGGAAAAGTGGAAGGAACCGATGAGCCGATACAAGATGGCCGCGCCCGCAGCCGGGGACTGCCGCCGCCTCTGCCGCCGCCTCTGAAAGACTGACGCCCGGCCCGCGGCTGCCTGGATCCGCCATGGTGTACACAGCGGACCGCCGCCAACGAAGCGCTGGTGAGAATTGAAGGTGAGCCCTGAAGCGCATAAAAAGTACGGACACATAGCGTATGAGCTGGCGACCACAAAATGGCGGCGGAGCTTACTTGCGGGCCCGAGACAGAGTAAGGACGGGAGCCGCATGACCATCGCTCTATCGGGCCCAACAGACGCACGACGGATGGCCAATGGCGGGGTATGACACGGACAATACCCGGGAACGCGCACACCAGCGCGGTTATGCGGCGGATTCAGCGGCGGGGGAGGGACAGCAGCGACAACGACGAGGCTGGAGGGCAGATGCTGGCTGGTGAGGGGTGTGCGGCCTGACCCCCCTGGAGCGATACCCCATAGCGCCGCAAAGCTGGTTATTGCCGCGCCGACCTCGGACTGGGGTGTTCCACCGCTGGTCAATGCACCTCCGTTTGTCGCAGTAATCGAGGCACATTGGCGGCGGTGGCCGAAGTTAGCGAGGTTGGAAGAGGTGACGCACCTATAGACAGCCGCGAGATAGATATTGGGTGATCTGGCTGCCCCGTCCGCCTACCTGCCGTGCCCCAATCGTGAAGATAGCCCAGTACCACGCTGACCCACAGACCCGCAACACCAGGACACTGGAGACTACCATGGGTAAAACGGATAAGAACCAATCCAAGCTGCAGTTCGAGACCCGCAAACAAGGCAAAAACAGCGCGACCACCCAAGAAACTGAGGGAGATCGTGACACGTCTGAAGGCTCGGGAATGGAGGCTGTACTAAAGGCGATCCAGCAGAGCCTACAAGAAATGAACAACAAACTGGACAACGTGATGCTGAGGGTCGACACCATGGCGGCAAAGCTGGAGAAGCATGATGGGCGGCTGACGGAGGCGGAGCACAGGATCTCCAAAGCGGAAGACGACTCCATGGCTATGTTGAAAATGTGCAGTGGTCACGATAAGGCGCTTGAGACCCTACGAGCGAAGGTGGAGGACCAGGAAGCTAGATCCAGGAGGAACAACATACGCATTTCTGGCCTCCCAGAGTCCACAAACACTGGGAAGATGGAGACCTATGTGGAGACATTACTAAAAGAACTCTTCGGGGCCGATAAATTCTCGCCTGTCTTCCTTGTTGAGCGGGCCCATAGGTCACTGGCACCGACGCCTAAACCGGGCGCTCCCCCGCGCATGATAATAGCGAGGATGCTGAATTACAGGGATAGGGACACAGCACTCAGGATGGCCAGGGAAATGGGCAAAATCACGCATCAAGGAAATAACCTGGAATTTTACCCAGACCACACTGTGGCGGTACAGATGGCCCGCAAAGAATTTACCCCCGTGAAGAAAAAATTACGAGACTTGGGACTAGAGTATGCGATGCTGTACCCAGCAAAACTGAAGATCATGTCAGCGGGTAAGCCGATAATACTCCCAACAGTGCAGGCGGCGCAGGAATATATCAAGAAGCTGGGAAAAAGGATGGAATCGCAGGGAAGGGCCGATCGAACCAGCGACGTTGAATGACTACTGGACACGCTGGACCACGTGCGATGACGAATGTAAGATCTACTCTACACCCGGATCTAGGTGTACTCTGACTGTCGAGCTCCACAGGGCAGGCTGCGATTGATATGGCGCTGGAGGTCCAGTGCGAAGTCGGGAGACCCGGCTCTCCCACTGAGTGTGGGAGTAAGAACTGATGACATACTCCCTGCCTGGAACAGTTGATCGGTTGGGCCGGAGGAGTTCCCTATCGCAGTGAGTACAGTAAGCGCATTGGGAATGTGGAGAGTGGTGGTCATAGACTTACGGGTAAGATGGGGACCACGACGCACACGCACAAGTGGATTGCTGGCGCAATGGCGCGAGACACTGGTGGCGCTAGTCTCTTGGGAAGTGGCGACCCACCGATAACAAGAAGACACAACCCGGAGGTAAAGCGAACTTGCAGGGGTGCACCGGGATGTTGGACAATTAAGATATGGCGTACTTATGCATAGACGGCCGGGCCGGAGGTCATGATTGCGAAAGTATATGGGGTGGGGGAGGGGGTAGAAGGTTACATGTAAGTGAATCAATACTCATGCCTCAAACTTCTGCCCACATCCACTAAGTGGATGGCGATGTGTGAACCTGGCGACACCCCCCGGAGGGTGCGCCCCATTTCGAAGTTAATTACACTACAGTTCAAGTTACAGTTATTTTTGGGATGGCTTTGGCAAAGTTCGGGGGCTAAAGTGGGTGGGGGGAGGGTGGGGGATTTGGACTCCAACCGACTACAACCTCTGTGTCTGAGAGGCATGGCGAACTCCTTGGCAAGGTACTATCACATGTATAATGATTGCACTCAATGTATGCCGCTGTCACATTCACCTACCATGGGGTATACACCAGTGCACTCACATTCTGGAACCCTGACTGAACAGCTAGCGTTGATCATTCATCACCCTATACAAACGCATGTCACGTAGGGACTCGCTGAAATTAATCACTTGGAACGTAAGAGGGCTGGGCAACCCTAAGAAAATTAGGCAACTGTTTGCTTACTTTGACAGGCTGCGAATTAACATTGTTTTCTTGCAGGAGACTCATTTGGGTCAAAACGGTGCTTCCACACTGGGGGTTAAGTGGGCTGAATCGGTCACTCACTCTAACTACTCCTCTTACTCCAGGGGAGTGAGCATATTGATTAGGAAAGGTACGGGCTTTGACATTACCGACATTCATAGGGACACGGCGGGGAGGTGCGTGGCGATAGCTGGCAAGATTCGAAGAAAACAGATTCTATTAGTAAACACATATGGCCCCAATGTGGATGATCCGGGGTTTTTTAGAAAGGTATGGGGAACCATCGCGAACATGCAGGCGCCTCATGTTATTTGGGGAGGGGATTTCAATGTAACGTTACAGGATGCGCTAGATAGAGCGGCACACACTGCGGAACAGCATGGGAACGCCAGAACAATGCTACGGGATGCAATGGAAGACCTAAACATGGTAGATCTGTGGAGGGCGCGTAACTCAGGAGTAACGACAGCGACACACGTAAACGCGGCTAATAACAGTTGGTCCAGGATAGACTACTGGCTGGGCACGCAGAATGTACTCACATGGGTGCTCGACGTTGTTCACTTACCCCGAACACTATCGGACCACAACCCGGTGCTTTTGGAGGTTGAGGTCCCGCACTATGACCCACCGCCTTACCCCTGGCGTTTTAACGCAGCGGCGCTAAGTGACCCTGTCTACGTTCATACCATACAGGAGGCGATAGGAGACTACTTTGACCTTAACGGCCCAACAACGGGAGACCCGGGTTTGTTATGGGAGGCCTTTAAGGCTACAATCAGAGGAGTCTGCCTCAGTACAACCTCGGGCATCCTCAGAGTGCTGCGACGACAACTGCACACACGCGAACAGGCCATTCGCACACTGGAACAGTCATATACCCAGACAGGAGACACCAAAATCTTGGGGGAAATCCAGGTACTACTGACAGAACATGCTAAACTTGCTACTGAAGAGCTGCAATACGTGTCCAAGCGAGCTACAGCGAGAAGATATGGGGAAGGAGGTAGGCCTGGCAGGGAACTAGCCTCAAAGATATGCGCAGGCAAAACACCACAAAATATCACGTCCATAACCACTGACACCGGGGAGGTGATCTCAGACACCAAGGGTATACTGCAGGAATTCATGAACGCATACGGCACACTATACAAGGCGCACCCCTCACCATCACAGGCTGAGTTACTGAAATACATGGAAGACATAGAGCTGGCATGGCTGGCTGACGGACATAGGAAGTACTTGGAACGCCCGGTTACTGTGGAAGAAGTCACAGACACCATTAGGCGCCTACCTAACAATAAAGCACCAGGGCCGGATGGCTTTGTAGCAGAATTCTATAAGGCATACGCTGACCTACTTGCCCCGCATTTGGTGAACCTGTACGGGGCGGCACATGAAGCCCAAACACTACCGGCATCAATGAGGGAAGCCTTGCTCATTGCATTACTGAAACCGGGCAAAGAAATAGATAAATGCGACTCATACCGTCCTCTGTCATTGTTAAATGTAGACACGAAAATCATAGCTAGTTTACTGGCAGACAGGCTTAAACCGCTTATGCCGCTATTAATCAGACCTGACCAGTCGGGTTTTATCCCGGACAGGGCCACCACACATAACACGCGCACGCTGTTCGCATTAGCACACTATTTGGATCCGGAGACGAAGGCTGTGGCGGTGCTCCTTGACGCCGCTAAAGCGTTCGACACGATTGGTTGGCCCTTTATCCACGCAGTGCTGGTCCGTATGGGCTTCCCGTGGATCTTTCAAAGATGGATAGCTATGCTGTACACAAACTTGACAGCACGCATCAGAGTAAACAGATACATTTCGGACCCCATACAAATTTGCAGAGGCACTCGGCAGGGGTGCCCGCTCTCGCCGATGCTTTTCGCTTTAGTGCTGGAGCCCCTAGCCTGCAAAATCCGGCAGCATTATCATCACTCGGCGATTCAAATGCCCTCTCGACCCATCCACATCTCACTCTACGCGGATGACATGGTGTTATATGTTAAACACCCTGATCAGCACCTGAATCCGCTTCTGAGAGAATATATAAAGTTTGGTCACCAGGCAGGTTTGCAGATAAACTGGGCTAAGTCCCTTGTACAGGCGCTAACAGACAGCACAAAACCGACCACATTAGATTATCCCCTAGAGTGGCATGAGGAACCCACCAAATATCTGGGCATATGGTTCCATAGAGACCCCGAATTGGTAATCAGGACGAACTACGGGCGGGCGATTGCAACACTGGAAGACAAAATTAAAAAATGGAACAGGCTTCCGCTGTCCTTGGCGGACAGGGCAGCGATTGTGAAAATGGTACTGCTGCCGAAATTCCTCTATTTGTTTAACAATATCCCTATAAAACCTCCCGCTGCTGTCTTCCGCAACATCAAGGCGCTAGTCCTTAGTTTGCTATGGGCAGGCAAACAGGCGAGGATGGAATTACGCACAATGACACTGCCATACGCGAGGGGGGGGTTCAAGGTCCCAGACTTCTACCTATACTACCTATGCGCTCAGGCGCAGTACGCGCACTTCTGGTACCACGAAGTGCCCTTCCTGACACACGTGGCCGTGGAGGCAGGGGACGCCGATCCGGTCCCTTTACCCAGTATGCTCACGCATAGGCGCACCAGGCTACACGATCGCGATATTAACCCAGTTAACACGACCGCAGAAGCATGGAGACTCCTGGGCAGGGAAGCAGGCTGCTTACCGCTATATGCACCCACGCTCCCGCTAGCGCATCACCCAGCCCTCTCGGTAACACAAGAAAAGGTTGGCATGGATCTGTTCCGGCGGGCCGGAATAGACACGTTGGGGGACCTGTACACAAATGGCAAATTCCAGACACTTGAAAAGCTGCGATACATCAGCAATCCAACCCCACTGTTCAGTTTTAACTTCTATAGACTGCAGAGGGCACTACGGGAACACTACCCGTCACATCCGGAGGAACCACCTACCCTGGAACCTCTACAACTACTCCTGACTACACCAAGGGCATCTCACCTGGTCTCCAAACTATATGCGAGTATACAAGGGGCGGTAGGGACCAACACACACAAGGCCAGGGACAGATGGAGCGCGGGACTAACAGAACCCCTGACGGATGTGGAGTGGGATTCCGCTTGCATGCTCACGGGAATGCTAACTCCCAACGGGAACCTGAAAATTATACATTACAAGTATTTGCATCAAGTGTACCACACACCTCAGAGGCTTTACAAACATGGCTTACGAGATGATTCAAAATGTTGTAGGTGCGGTCAGGAGGATGCAGATTTCATGCATCTAGCATGGCACTGTCGTAGAGTGGCGGGATATTGGGAACGGGTCGTAGAGGTTTTGAGTGAGATGTTGGGGGTTGCAGTGAGGTGCGAGGCGAAGGTCTGTCTGCTGGGTATTACTCCACATCTGAAAGCTTTGAGGCGTAGATTCTGTGCTGTGGCGCTGCTGCTGGCTAAAAGAAGGGTGTCGCTTCACTGGCAGAGTAAAAGAGCGCCAGAAGTAAAACGCTGGCTTGAAGACATGGTGTACTGTCGAGATACGCTAGTCACATATGAAGAGGAGTTGCCGGGCGGCTCTAAGCCCAAAGACTATTGGGGGTACTTGCGAGCCTATTTGCTTGAACATGACAAGTCAGACACAGACACGGCAATTGTGTGAGCTGAAAAACTACAAATGTCAATACAGGGTGCTCAGTTATGCAGTGCCGACGCTTGGGAGGGAGGATGCCGTGACGCAGAGGGGAGGTTGCAGGGGGAGACCTATAAGTTGGGGAAGGTAATGTTAAGATAAGTTTCAGTTAAAAACGAAAATGCGCGTACAATACACCAAAAACTGTTAAAATGTAAGACTACAGATGTACCAGACAGCGAGCGGAGCACTGACACACACCTGCATGATGTAGGTTACCACGCCGCCGGTCCGCTGGATGTCGGCTGATGGGCTGTGTACAAATAGCATTGTAGCGCAAAACTGTAATTGCATGTAGCCGGCCCGAGGTGGATGTAGGCAAGTGCAGTATAAATGATTCTCGACATGTTGGATGTGTGTTAACAAAGTGCAATAAAACTCTTACAATAAAAAAACAAAAACAAAAAAAAAAACAAATGCAGAAACACGTCATAACACACGGCGTCCACCATGTTCTTGTCTACCCCACTACCCTTCTTTACGTTTTTTCCCATAAAAAGATATTCTCGTTACTTACCATACCAACTACTGCCAACTTTCATGCAAATGGAAAGAGCACGGTCTAAGCTTATAGGCAAATCATAAATTGCCTTTTCAATGGAAACACCTTTTGAACCACAGCTACACAGTGGCTATCTTTATGGCACGAGTTACAGGTGACCAATTTGGGGGGACACTTTTTTTGCTCCTGGTATGGAGAACTCCTCTGATACAATGGATTCCGGAGTGGACCTCTGCTACAGTTCTTCATCCTGATGCTCATCAGGTTGTACCTGGTCTTCTCCAAATGCCATGTTCAAAGAAGTTCTGCACTTAGTTAATCCTTCAAAGAATGAGAAAACTATAAAAAATAAAAAAAGCCCCACTAGAGTGCACAAAGTTAAATGGATATACCTTAAGAGAATAATAAGGCGGGAACTACTACAAAATAATTAAAGACAGCTATAGGAACCAATCAAAAGTCGTTTTACTGTACGTCACAGGTACTGCAGTGCCATTTTTAGTACTGCAATACATAAATACACGGAAATGTCAACAAAAATGACAAAATATATTACCTATTTGGGACAGGAAACCACTAGGGTCAAAGTTGAAAAAATGACCCTCCATAGTAAACTGGACTTTAGTTAACACTTCCATGCTCTACAGTACTTTTTTTTATTTTTTAAACGACAGCGGGACCTAGAAAGAAGGTAAAGGCTTCATGAGCATAACATAGCAATTTATCACTATCTCCGTGGAGGCCAGGAAGTACCGTGGTAATAATCAAACAACAATTTGACATCTGATTGACCACTCACGGTAAACTTAAAAACAAATCCCACAAGCTTCATAAAAGAGCACAAACCAATTTCCACACCTGCCACACCATCCACAGGCCCTCCCAGAGTTGGTTTTTAAAGGAAAATTGAGAGGGACCCCTTGCCACCAAAGGAATAGGGTTCAATACAAGTGCATTTCAAAGAGAGTTCCCTTTAGAGATTATGGTCTATGTACATGTATGCTTATCTCACTCATAACAATTCAAACTAACACCAATCGGAGTTGGAACATTCACAGGATAACAACGTGATAGCGGAATAGCGCTGCCATGAACACCTACAGAAGCACAACCCACCAGGCCCAAAAGGAAATTGGTAGTATGGAAATTCTTTACCTTTCTAGATGCGCATAAATAAATAAATGCCCAAATAGTAACATGCACCTTGATCAATCAGGTGGTGCACAGTGCCCGACCTTGGCAGTACCATGTGGGTACAAGCAGCAGCATTTGGAGCCACTGGAGGGCTATGTACCACAACCAGATAGCTCTGACAGAGATGGAAAGAGGACATCAGGCGGTAACAAAAAAATGAAACTGCACCACCTGAACAACAGTAACAAGAGGAGGACGATGGCGTGGCTTACAGGGCCAAGATGACGGATGCGTTTTAACGCTGCTCAGCCACCCATCCCCATTATCCGATACTTTATTACATCCAGGAGGGACATCCGCGCACTGTAAGGACCGTGCTGGGCTACCCAAGTACCCCCCTGTGTTCCTGTTAACGCTGCTCAAGCAGCAAGCCGTGAATGGCCACTGAGGATCTGGGGCCTGGCGCGGACTGCGTGAGGCGGCGGTGGATGGGCTCGATACCGTGGCCGCAAGTGGCCGACCTGCGAACCCACTGACTGTTTGCAGAACTGGTGAGGGGCCGAGAGCAGACGCAGGAGACGATGTGGAGCCTCCGGGGCGCTGACTGAGAAACGCGTCCCAAGTGCACTAGAGGTGACACCGCTGGACTGAGCTGTCGTGGATCCGCGGACTGCTATGGTGTAATGATGTAGATGTGCTTACGTTTCATTATTGCTATGTTTCATGACATGTAGGGGTTCTTAATTCGTTTGCATGCGCAGTTCAAGCATGTTTATGTTTAAAGGTGCCTTACCCGTGCACTCCTTCATCAACAAAGTACGTTGAAGTTGAACTGTTACTAACAGCCCGTACTTGGTGGAGGAAGGACGCACTCCAGTGATCTGCTGTTCTATTCAAATAAACTTACTTGTACGACATTTTACCTGTTGGCTTCTTCTATACAACTGGACCATTTCACTTACTTTACATACGGAAAATGTAGCGGCCTGTAGGTCCCGTAGGGGAACTGCACCTGGCTGCCGGTCTTACTCCCGCCCTTTGCGGACACCATGTATGCTGTTGGACCCCGGGTGCACCCCAGCCCTTTGCGCACAATTGTACCCCGTCTGCATGGTGCTGAACTACGGGACTTACAGAGTGACCTGCTGGCGCCACGCAAATTCCTACAGTTGATCTGGGGCCTGGCCTCGTACAGGGCCTACCACACAGGCCCAGAGACAGGGCAGCCAAAGGATTCCCACTCCTCGCTGGGAGTCTGCCCAAACTCTCCTTCAGAACTAGAGGGTCTTGTGTTGCCTGGGATAACCCCACATTCATTTGGCAGCCTACGCCCATCAATGCTCATTCAAGCACTTGTTCTTCTTATCAGGAACAGTACTGTCTCCCTCACTGAAAAATATGTTCTAGGTACATTTGCTTGCTGGCTCTTTTTACCCCATGCCACTTTGCTCACTACTAGCTGCCGCATCATAATCTATTTGGTCGACATTGTTGGGGGATGCCTGGTTCCTCTGCTGGCGGCGCAGCAGAGATAAAACGCCTCAATTAATCCTTGCTGTTTTTGCGCCTCTGGATGCTGTGACCTTTCTACTGTTGCACCACACTCCACTGGCGGGCAACTGCGGGCGAGCCCATTCTCTTTGGATGTAGGCTCCTTCCTCCCTGATGCCAATGCCCTGAAGCTGGTTCCTCTCCCAGCTCTGGAAGATGATATCGGTGAGTTGTGTGACTGTTGCTTGCGTCCAACGCCTGGGCTGCCTTCGACACAACACTAGACCTCTTAACTGTTCCGCCCTCGGGCAGATCCTTGTCAGATCGCGATTGTCTGTACTGAAATTACTTTCTTGCTGCCGGGGACTGCTGGGATGGGCCATACTTGGAACACCACCTCCAGTACCTCCTCATCTTCCTCGTTGACTGCAGGAGCTGATCGGTCGGATCCACTGAGCCAGCCTTCACCCCATGGAGACAGGTTTGATGTGGTGTTGGCGGCTATAGAACACTCCAGAGTTTCCCTGGAATCAAAATAGACAATGTGGGTGCAGATCTCACACTACTCTATGCTGATCACAGGAAATTGGTGAACCGAGTAACAACCACGGAACAAACTCTCTCGGAGATCCAAGCTACCACTAAATTACAGGAACAACAAGTGCAAGAATATAGCACTAGGATCCAGTGCCTGGAGTCAAAAGTGGAGGACGCGGAGGGTTACTTGAGACGCAATAATATCCACCTAATTGGCCTCTCCAAAGGGACCGAGTGTCATGATGCAGTTGCATTCACTAAAAAGTGTCTCAGGGAGCTGCTGACACAATCCCCCTTGTCATCTTACTTCACTGTTGAAAGGGCACACAAATTCCCTCAAGGAGACACGCCACTGGCGCAAGCCACCAACCATTCATTTTTAGAGTATTACACTATTGTGACAGACTCCACACTGCCTAAAACCAGGAAACTGCAATACATCAGGCTGGACAATGCATGCGTAATGTTGTATTGTATTGTAATTGCATTTATATAACACTTATTACCCCTGATGAGGTGTCGATGCGCTTTTTCAGCGAGGAGCACGCTACTCCGGAAACCCATAACGGATTAGTGGTGAGTTAGTATAGTGAAATATGAAAGTAATTTGAGTGGTGGATATTAGTCAGTTATTTGGAGTGAGAAGGATAGAGGAGGGATAGAAGAGGGAAAAAAAGGTTTGCATTTATATAGCGCTTGATACCCCTGATGGGGTGTTGGAAGTACTTTTTGGCGAGTAGCATGCTAGTCCGGAACCCATAAAGGATTAGTGCTGAAAATTAGTATAGTGAAGTATGAAAGTAATTTGAATGGTGGAAATGTTATTCAGTTATTTGGAAACAGAAGGGTAACGGAGGGATAGAAGAGGTAAAAAGGTTTGCATTTATATAGTGCTTGCTACCTCTGATGAGGTGTTAAAGCGCTTTTTTGGAGAGTAGCACGCTACTCTGGAACCTATAAAGTATTAGTGGTGAATTAGTATAGTGAAATATGAAATTTGAGAAGTTAACATGTTTTTCTGTTATTTTGATTGAAAAGGATAGTGAAGGATTTAGGCTTTTTTTTGTGGGAGGTCATAGCAGTAGGAAGAGGCTTTGGGATGAGTAAAAAGGGATGTGGAGGGGAAGAGTCAAAGGGAAGAGTTTAGAAAGGCTTGTTTTGGGGGATCGATATAGTAAAAGAGGTGTCAGATGATGCAAGGAGGGGTAGAGTATGGAAGAGTCTAGAAAGGGTTATTTTGGGGATCATAGTAGGGATATGGGGTTTGGGATAAATGAGAGAGTAGATGTAGAGGATATATTGATAGAGGTATAGGGTGAGAAATAGGGTAGTGCATTGGAAAGAGTAGTAGAAAGATGTTTGAGATGAGTCAGAAATTGGGGTAGAAGATATATTGAGAAAAGTATGGGGTGAGAAATAGAATAGTGCATTTGATATACTGAAATAGAAGAACGTGATAAATATATAGATCCATAAGTACATGGAAAGTATATAGATGCATAAAGGAGGTAGGTATATGTAGATTAAAGATATTGATAGAGGTATAGGATGAGAAATAGGGTAGTGCATTGGATATGCTTTTGTAGGAGAAAAGTAATAAGTATATAGATCCAAGTGCATAGATGCATGGGGGCGTGGCCTGCTGTGCTGCGGAATGGCTGCTCGGTGAGAGAGCTCCGCCGGCCGAGATCCTAGCGTCTATCAATCCGTGCATAAACTGAGTCAACCTCCTGCGTCATTCACGGATCTGAAGGTGCCTACCTTGTGGCTGCAATCGGTGTCAGTTTCGGCCGAATTCGCCACCGTATCGCTGCTTTGGGAGACCCAAGGTGCGACACGGCAGCTGAGGGGGTCGCGGCTGGAGGCGAGTGCCGGCTGCCCATGCCTACTCTGTGCTGTGGTTTCGCCGCGGGCCTATGAGGGCCTGAAATCTCGGATTCTTGCTGATGCTGCCGTTTCCTGTGGGGAGGAGCGCTGAGGCCCATTTATAAGCGGTCTGGAGAGGACGTAACCCGAACTGTGCGGTGAGGTGCGTTCCGTGCTATGTGCTATGTCATCGCCTGCTGTGTGGTTTACCGCGAGGTGTGGGGAGCCATCCAGTCCTGTCGTGCTGCGCCGAGCAGGTGGGCGAAGCTGATTGCAGATCTGCGCCCACAGCCATTGCTAGAGTCACAAAGTAGGTGCAGGGCGAACTGTGGATGCTGGATTGCACCTGGGGCGCCATTGTAGGTGGACTGTACATATTTTGGGTTGTCCACTGGAACAGTGCCCTCATTGCTGCGGCGAGGCAGGAGCGGCGTTAGTGATTGGGTAGCTACTGAGTGCATTGGGACGACTCGCCAGCTTTGGCAGACCTGTGCTGTGTAATTTGAGGGTTCTGTGTCGCAGCAAATTTGTCAAGCTGTGCCTCGCTACCATTTTGGATGCCATGGTGATTCGTGGACTGGAGTGTCGGGGCCCCGAGGCCTGTACAGCCGGCGCAGTGCAGCCAGCGCGCTACTGGACCAACATGGTACCTACCGCATTATTCAGGCTCCGGATGTGGTGAACTTCGCAGCATTGGAGCGCTGGTGGGTGCAGTGGAGGGTTTTGGCTGCTGCTCATGACTGGCGGGGAGACCCTGACTGAGTGTTGGCGCAGGAATCTGTGCAGATTTTTGTGGCACACCCTGATGAGCCCTATCGTTGCTGTTCACTCTGGGTCTTGTGGGATTGCACTCATAGTGGGTAGACTGCGTCACCTGTTGGGAGGTGCTGTCTGCAAAGTGCCTACGGCATGAGGGGAAGTTGCCTGCACCACTTTACCATGGGCAAACACAACTCCAAACAGCCCAAACTCACGTTTGACCAACGACAGTCCACGAGACAACAAGAATCGGACTCGAAGACCACCGCTGGGTGGTCCGTTGATGGACAACGTGAAGACCAGGGTGAAGACATGCGCGCACTCATGCTTGAGATGCGCTCGAGTTTGCGCACCATCTATGCCAAATTAGATACTTTAACAGCACAGATGGAGTCGGTGAAAGCACAGGTTGGGTCGCATGAGCACAGACTGGATGTTTTAGAAAACAGACATACCGACCTACACGAATTTCAGGTGGAAACCAAAGATCAAGTGTCTCAGATGGATAAACTCCTCCACGTAATTCGTGCTAAGAATGAGGATTTAGAAGCCAGATCGCGTCGAAATAACCTACACATTACGGGAGGGCCGGAGACGACGGCGATCACAAAAAAGGAAGTCTATGTGACGGATCTGCTTCGGGAACTATTTGCAGCGCATTTGTCGCCTGTCTTTGCGGTGGAGAGGGCCCACCGTACTCTGGGAGCACGTCCTCCGGTGGGAGCTCCTCCACAGCCTATATTGGCGAGAATCTTGAACTATCAGGATAGAGATGTGGTGCTGAGGCAGGCTCGTACGATGGGCACAATTACACACCAGGGCAACCAAATCGCGTTCTACCCGGACTTCACCCCAGCAGTACAGGCGGCTAGGAGAGAATTCTTACCGGCAAAGAAAATCCTATTGCAGGCACAGATACCGTACTCTCTGCTCTACCCTGCCAAACTTAAAGTTTCATATGATGGATCAGCTCATTTCTTCACGGACGCCAAATCCGCCCTGAAATTTGCCAAACATGTGGGTGGCAAAACGAACAAGAAATGCTCCAGTCCAGCTGTGGCAGAGGAACGGCAGCTAAGTGATAATGACTA
Source organism: Triturus cristatus (assembly GCF_964204655.1). Lineage (NCBI taxonomy): Eukaryota > Metazoa > Chordata > Amphibia > Caudata > Salamandridae > Triturus > Triturus cristatus. The sequence goes on along the minus strand of NC_140585.1, from coordinate 782,246,035 downwards.
GCAAAAAGACATTTGTTTTACTTATGTAACATGTGTGTTTTTTGTTTTTCCCCTACACGAATGCTCTTCACTCCGCAACCTGCCATTTTGTGTAATTAAGGTTACATAAGTCTGCGACAGGACTTTCTATGTCATACACAGGTGCATTGTACTTTCCTATTGTTCTAATAATTGGAGATGGTTCATGAGGATATGGATGATAGATGTAAGCTGTGCCCACACTGTAAGCCTTTTTTCGCTGGGCGGGGGAGTCGGTGAAAGGGGGATGGATGATCGTAACCACATGTTGAGAGCTGGTTATAGTGTATATCGCTTTAAGGTCACATGTTCTGTTTGGATTGATGCAGTGTAGGTTTGATCTCTTGCAGTTTCTCGGCCACCCTGCTACGGTAGGGGAGTACGCCGGTACTCATACGTCCCCATGGGAAGTTTCGCTGAATCATTCAGTTTTTTGTGCTTTTTGGGGGGGGGTATTGCTTCAACCTAATTGCGGGGTTGACGTGGGTGGGGGGTAAGGGGGGGTTTATGTTGGGGGTGTTTGTTGGTGTGCGGATGTCGACTGTCAGGACAGATTCAGGACGTTAAGACAGTGCTGTTTCCACAGTGGGGCGGGGGGATGCACACGCGCCTTTTGCTGTCGATCATGAGACTAAAGTTAATTGTTTAACATGGAACATAAGAGGCCTTAATGACAGTAAGAAGTCGAGGTTGGTACATGCATATCTTGCACGCCACAATGTCGACATATGCTTATTGCAGGAGACTCATCTCCGATCCCAACACTCGGCAAAACTCAGACACAGGTGATGGGGGTCTTCATATGTGTCGGTGTACTCAAACTACTCTAGGGGAGTGGAGGTGCTGGTGCGGCGAGGCATTGATTGGAGGGAAAGGGAGACTTATACTGACCCTGATGGCCGATATGTCATACTCCTGGGTTATTTGGGTGGCACTCTATTGACAGTTGTGGCATTATATGGCCCCAACACAGATTCTCCTGGGTTCTTTCAGGACGTCTGGGTCAGGGCCACGGGTTGCACCACGTCTATGTGGGGTGGAGACTTCAATGCCATACTACATGCTGGCTTGGACATTCAAAGAAGAAATACGCACTGATATTCTGGACTACTTCACACTTAACACGGGGTCAGTTGACACGATAGCCTCTCTTTGGGAAGCGTTTAAAATGGTCATTAGGGGGCACTGTATCTCTCGACAGGCAGGAGTCCTCAAGGCAATAATAACAACCTTGTGCAACATTGAGACACAAATCAAAGATTTAGAGGCACGTATACAAAGGGACTGGGAAACCGCCCTATTTGCTGAACTGAAGGTTTAGTTGTTGTTGTATGAAGAGGAAGCACAGAGGGAGGTAAGGTTTCTGGGGAAATATGCGGAGGCTCGGAGGTACGGGGAGGGGGATAGACCGGGGAGAACACTGGCTGGTATGCTTCGTGCCCCCCGCTCCGTGGCATTTGTCCCGGAAATTAGAAGTCCGCAGGGTGACGTTACCAGGGGGTCCTCAGAGATTCTAAAGGTGTTTTCCTTCCTTTATACAAATCTCTACACAGCTACACAAACTGCTTGTCCGGAGAGTATGCAGGAGTTTCTGGATTCGGTGGCACTGGTATGGTTCAATGACAGACATAGAGAATATATGCACCTACCGTTCTCAGTGGGAGATGTAAAAAATGTCATTAATAGCCTGCCTCTGGATAAGGCCCCCGGTTCCGATGGTTTGACGACCGCATTCTACAAAATATATGCAGAAGAACTGGCGCCCAAACTCCTTGCTGTCTATGAGGAGGCGCATGAAACTGGTATTCTGCCTCAGTCAATGCGTGAAGCTATAATTATTACTTTACTCAAGCCAGGCAAGCCAGAAACCGAATTAGACTCATATAGACCACTGTCACTTATTAATGTCGACGTTAAAATCTTGGCAAAACTGTTAGCGAATAGGCTGCAACCTCTGCTTCCAATGATTGTGCTGCTGGATCAATCAGGTTTTATACCTGGCAGATCCACATCTCACAATCTCAGAACTGTGTTTTCAGTCTTACATTATCTACACCCTGATGTACAGGCGGCGGTGGTGTTCCTGGATGCTACAAAGGCATTCGACTCACTCGAATGGCCATACCTCTTCCGAATTTTGGCACGAATGGGCATTGGCCCACTGTTCATTAAATGGATACAGTTGCTAAACACTGTGCCATTGGCAAGGGTGGGAGTAAATGGAGTAATCTCCGCCCCGTTCCCTATAACGCGAGGTACCAGGCAGGGCTGTCCGTTGTCTCCTTTACTATTCGCTATTGCAATGGAGCCATTGGCAGCACGCATCAGGCAACACCATACAGACAAAGGCATAGGATTTGGGGCTAGGAGTCTTTTGATTTCGTTGTATGCTGATAATATTACGCTGTATATTCTGCGCCCAGAGCACAATCTGGACGTAGTGCTAAGGGAACTCATCAAATTTGGGGGTCTCTCGGGGTGACCATCAACTGGTCCAAATCTGTCATATTTCCACTCACTGATAATACTAAGGCGGTTACCTCGGAGTTCCCGTTGCAGTGGGAAAATGATGCTGTGAAATACCTAGGAATCTGGATCAGCAAAAATTTACAAGACTTATGGAATTTAAATTTTGGAAAAGCCATTGTCTGGCTGGAGGACAAGGTGAACCTGTGGGCTAAACTTCCACTTTCACTGGCAGGGAAAATCGCATTGACTTAAATGATCGTCCTCCCTAAATTTTTGTATTTATTCGCTAATCTCCCACTTATTCTTACTCAATCCTTTTTTAAGACACTGCGCTCTCGGCTGATATCCTTGGTATGGGCTGGAGGCCAGGCCAGGGTGTCCTGGGAGCTTCTGTCCTTACCCACGAGGCAGGGAGGGATGGGGGCCCGGACATGCAACTATATGCGCTCTGCACACAGGCGCAGTTCTTGCAGTACTGGGTCCACCAGACGCCATTTCAGCCTCATGTGGCGGTTGAGAAGGATGCGGTTGCGCCTGTTCCACTTAAGGTGGTTTTGTTCCAAAAATTTAAGCGTCCCATCGACTGCATAGATACCGCTGAGACCCTTAGATGGGCCTGGGATGCACTGCGAAGAAGAGCAGGTGCACAGATTTTATACGCACCTTCAATCCCTTTGGTGCAGAATCCCATGCTTCCCAATGTCAGGGATGAAATCACGGCCAAGATGGCGCAGGCTATGTCGCTTCATACCTTTGCTGATCTTTATCCAGGTGGAGTATTCCGGGATCCCCCGAGTGCCGACGAAGGCCAGCAGATATCCTTCGGGGTGAAGTTTTTATATCATAAACTAGGCGCAGCCTGTCGGGAGTTACATGCTGATTTCCCATCCCAGCCCATCCCACTGACTGCCCTAGAAAACCTGCTGGTCACACCATCGCCGCGCAGGATTATTGCCCGACTGTACACTCATATACAGAATGACACACCTGTCACTGTCTCGCTTTAAGTGGAATTCTGAGTTAGTTTCCCCTTTGTCTGATGACCAATGGGCATACTGCTGTGCCCAGATGACGGAATTATCGCCTAATTATAAACTCTGGCTAATTCATTTCAAATTTATTCATCGTTATTATAGAAAGCCGAGTAGTCTATTTAAAATGGGACTTAGGGATGACGACTGTTGCTGGTGCTGCCTCCTTCCTCCACATGGCGTGGGATTGTCCGGCTGTCACCGAATATTGGTTTCAAATTTTTGAATCCATAAATCAAATTTTAGGGCTGGTACTGTCCCCGACACCCCTGCTCGGACTGCTGGGGTATGTTAGGGACACACATGTGAGAAAACGCAAATTACATGCGCTGCTATTACTATTTGCCAAACGACAGATAGCGATATGCTGGGGAAGGAAGAGGGAACCCACGGTAGGAGACTGGGTTCGGGAGGTCACATACGGACAGACTCAGCTAGCTATCTTTTGGGAGCTCATGCCGCCGGCCTCCAGACCCAGAGATATAGGGGAACCGTTTCTTGTCTGGGCTCGTGCTACAGATACTACCTCTGTTGCTGGCTCGGTAGCTGGAGTCACTGTGGGTCATGGGTGAGTTATTGTGTACATGCGCCGGAGCGTTGTTCTTCAGGGTGTGATGGAGGGGGGCAACCTTTTGCAATACTCGTGGACATTTGGGTAATTTATTGTATATTACTGTCAAATTCTGTATGGTCTCACATGATCCATAATTTGCTAGCAGAAGTCGTCTGCGTTTACTGTACGGTGCATTGCTGAACCCACTGTGTCTTTTTCTGTTGTCCAAGTTTTCTGAGACACTGCCCTGCTATATGATCAGATTGCAAGAGCGGCCATTTATACACCAATGTTTTGTTCTGTTGTTTTTGTCAAAGATTTTATGTTGTACTGTATGACTATTGAAAATCAATAAATAAATTAATAATAATAATTAAAAAAAGTACATAGATGCATAAAGGAAGTGAAAAGATACATTAGATAAACTCTAGTTTTCAAGTGTTATTGTTCTTCCTTTTATTTGTATTTTGTTTTTAACAATATAATTATCCTACATGTTTATACAAAGCAACACACAAAGATAGGTATATATCCATTGTAAAATAAATGCTTACATACAGAGGGATATGCTGTAAATTTGCGTGTGGTGCTCACGTGGGAAAGAGCCAATATTTGAGTAGTTTTCTGAAGGTAAGGTGGTTGTCCTTGGATCTTATGTTGGGGAATAATAGTTCCATAGTTTGGCTACTTGAACAGAGAAGGATATGCCACCCATGGTTTTTTCTTGCATCTTGGGTTTTTGAGGCGAGGTGCCACTTTAGAGCGGAGGTTCCTTTGCAGAATGTGTTTGATGAATTTATTCCTAATGAAGAGCGGTCCCAGTCCATGTATTGCTTTGTGGGTGATACAAAGCAGCTTGATCATGGATCTTCTGGCAACCGGTAACCAATGCAGGGCTTTCAAGGCAGGTGAGATGTGGTCTTGCAGTTTGATATGCAAGAGTAGTCTGGCAGACGTGTTGAATCCGAGGTAGTCTTTTCATGGTTGTTAAAAGTGATCTGTGGTAGAGGCTATTGGCATAATCGGGTTTGGACAGAACAAGAGAGATGGTAGCTTGAACCTTGTGTGGAAATCCCAAATGGGGGAAAATTAGTTGCAGCGTTTTTATAGTGACAAAGCTTGATCTTGCTAGTTTATCCACTTGGGCATTCATCGATAGCTTGGACTACACCACAGGAGTGCAACGCCAACACAGTTCCTTCCTAGCAGTAAAACAGCAACTCCGAACACTGGATATGGAATACTCCTTACTTTTTCCCACGCGGTTGCGTGTGGTATCTGCTTATAAGACAAGATTCTTTGATATGCCGCAAGATGCCTGGGTCTGGCTGGAGGCCTCTGGACTCTTCTCCGGTCCCCGACCAAGCAGGAGGGGAAGCAGGAGTCCATGAGGAACCCACCTGGATCACGTCGGTGGCATGAGAAACGCCATACCCCTGGTCCAGTGGCCATTCATAATCTGGGACAGATAACAGAGCACCAACGGGCTATCCAGGAGGCTGCACAGATCAGTGATGCTGTTACTGGCTCTGATCAGGATGCAGTCGGGGGACGAGAAGTCCTCTGCAGCGTGACCATCGGATACCAACTTGACGATCCTACTGGACGTCATACAGCAGATGTCAGATGACATTATTTGATTTAATCCTGCTTTGGTCTGTATAATACTTTTTGCTGACTCATTATTTCGCTCTCCTGCCTATCATGATCTACTGCATACAGATGTGGCCTCTCAGAGTTTTGAAGGACCAGGCATGTTGATGGCGGGTGAAGGCTTCCCCGTCGTCCTCTGGGGTGGCGTGTACAGACAGTGGTTGCAGGTGGCTGAAGTGAGGATGCTCTTGGGGGTCCCACCTTATCTCTGTACTGCTAGGGGAAGATAGTCTGAATGACCTGTGAAGCCTCATACCCCTGCACACATATCTTTTACGGTTCACTCTTTCTGACATAATTTGTGTCTCAGTTTGGGGAGCCTTTCCTAAGGTCCGCCCTTTTGGTACTGACGATACACCATGTTGGCACCAGGTTTAAAGTTTTATGTTGCATTGGTTCTGCTTCACTTGCCTCGCAGGGATCCTGACCCCGCCCTTCCATGTAGTCACGTGTACACTCTCAGACTTCAATATTATACACTTTTTCACCTAGCTTTAATACGAGACATCAGAACATTATCACCTAGAATGTCCGTGGTATGCATACCCCCCATCTCGTCGCTATGCAGTATATTCATATCTCAAAAGCTGCGCTGCCCACATCACTCTATTGCAGTAGTCACATTTATCACTTTCAGAAGCGATCAAATTGCAACGCAAGTGTAGAGGGTGGGTTTTTGCCACGTGGGAATGAGCCAATATTTGAGTCGTTTTCTGAAGATAAGGTGGTTGTCCTTGGATCTTATGTTGGGGGATAATAGTTCCATAGTTTGGCTGCTTGAACAGAGAAGGATGTGCCACCCATGTTTTTTTTCTCATATCTTGGGATTTTGAGGCGAGGTGCCACTTTAGAGCGGAGGTTCCTTTGCAGAACATGTTTGGTGAATTTATTCCTAATGAAGAGCGGTCCCAGTCCATGTATTGCTTTGTGGGAGATACAAAGCAGCTTGATCATGGATCTTCTGGCAACCGGTAACCAATGCAGGGCTCGACCTGGGATTTCTTTTCTGGTGGAAGAGGTTGAGATAGATGCAGAGGGTAGGTACATATTCATTAAGGGCAGACTTGATGGGCTTTTCCTCCTGTTAGGCAATATTTATGCACCTAATGCTGATCAGGGCTCCTTTCTATGGTCACTTTCCCAGATACTCTCAAAGGTGTGTGGCCTCCCATGGTTGATACGAGCTGACTTTAATAGTGTCTTGGACACAAGCCTGGGTCGCTCCTTTCCTCCTTTAAAGCATACAGTAGCCTCTACTAATGCCTCGACATTGAAAGACTGGTTGTATCAACGGCATTTGCAGATATATGGCGGTTCCGTAATCCCACTACACAAGTGTATTCTTTTTATTCCCACTCACATACACTACATGTTAGAATAGATCGGATATTATGCATGCCCAATTTACTACCCTCCATTGCCCATACTGACTATTTGGGCCGTACTCACTCTGACCACAATCCACAATATATACATATCACAGGGGATACTGGGCCTCCCTCAATCCCTACATGGCAACTAAAGACGGCTATGCTAAAAGACACACCTTTTCGTGCCTCCCTAAATACTGCTATTGTCAGGTACCTTGATCAAAATGTGGGGACAGCTACCTTAGCCCTGACAGAATGGGACACACTAAAAGTAACGCTTAGAGTCTGTTGTCTGGGCCTGAACTGTGGCATGCGGAGACAGGTTAAGGACAAGCTATCCAAGATTCAACGAGACTTCCTGGCACTTGAAACTTGCTCTGTCACTGAACCCCTGTACATTTGACCTCGCAGAAGAAAAGAAAACTCACACAGACCTGCTGGAACACTTAAGATGTATACAATATGAGGCACACTCGGCTAGGTGTGTCTCATAACCCTCGGACTGTTCAGGATCCCTACTTGCTTTGCTGATCCAATAGGAGCAACCAACGCACTGCACTTCGAGGTCCTCCCGCGCTATGGCATGGTGAAACTCCTTTACGACAGACCAACCTCAAGGGTTAGGATGGGAGGCCTCATCTCTGCACCGATACAGGTTGGCAGGGACACTAGACAGGGCTGACCCCTTTCTCCCCAACTCTTCTCCTCAGTGATAGAACCATTAGCTCTGGTCATGCGCTCTTCAGCGGAGTACTGGGGTATACCAATGAGTGATGGTGTTCACGCTAGATCACTGTACGCAGATGATCTGTTACTATACACAGTCCTGAATGAAATACCGGACGTCCTTACTTGATTCATACATCTATCTGGGCTACACGTTAATTGAGGTAGGTCTTGCCCGTACCCTGTTTCAAACCTAACTGACCAAGCTACTCATGATCAATGGAACTCCTGTCACCAGGCAACCAACCATGTTCCGTTACCTGGGATTTACCACACAGATCACGACCTGCTTGACGGTAAACTTACATGGCAGTCACTTCCTTAATGTTCCAGATGTCATTCTGGAAGACACTAGCTCAGTCGGTCGCCGGGATAGTAGCTCTTGTGAAGATGGTGGTGCTCCCATGTCTCCTTGTGTTTGCTTTGTTCGCCCTAAGTTGGCAGGGTATGCCCAGATGTGGGTCACTTTCTCACTTTGCCACTGGATTCAAGCTAGCCTGGCTGATGAGGAGTGTTACTCCAAAACCGGTCCCAGTATGCTCGTTTCCGGTCCCGGGAAGACCTGGCTTGGCAGTTTGGGTTGGACTGTTCCCATGGGGCACAGGGTCAAGACTAAAGAACGATGTTGGACTTAACCAAGATCTGTGTCTGGGGGTGAGTGTCTGAAAAGTTTCAGTGCTCCGTCCATCATTTCCTTGTGTTTGCCGTGGTGCTCCCATGTGTCCATTATTATTTCACTAATATGATGCTATATATCCCCCCATCCTTTTTTCTCCCCCTTCAGCGCATGCGCCGAGATCTTAGGTGGAATAAATCGCGCTGCAGGGTGGCACTTTCAAAATTAAACTTACCATCAGACCAGGGAGTATTGGCAGTGCCTAACCTGAAACATTATTATTTAGCATTCCATCTGCAGTGGGTGGGACGCTGGATGTCGGGATCACTGCTCTCAGATACAGCGGCAGGTGGCCCTGCTTGTAATTCGGATGCTCTTCTTTATCTCTTTCATCCCTGCTCAAGGATGCCCAGACCTCGCCCTATGTTATTGCAAGTGGTATACCACTGCTTCAGCCGCAACCTATTCCTCACTAAAGATATTACACTTTACGCGCCCCTGCAATTTCATTGCTAGGCATGGCGGGGTAATAAGAGGACCACGATGGCAGAGCTCTCAGCATGTGGCACACAGCAGGCCTTCATACACTAGGCGACCTGTACTGCAATGGTATACACATGCCGTACAAAACGCTTACACAGGAAGAATGACTCCCCCCACCCCGGGACACTTAATTAGTCATACCTCGTGGGTAGATACACTGCAAAATTACACAAGAACGACAAACTCACCTTGCAATCCAATATCTCCATATTATGGGAGCAGGGCCCCCACAATACAACAGTACGGGGGCCGCATACACGAGGTGCTCCGTGAAACAATGGACAGAAGTGAACTCATGGGAAGCATGTGCACTGGGTGTGTTCCGGAGACGAAAAACAGAAAAGGTACAGATCCAGTTCATGTCCCTTTCTCTGCTACTGTCAAAGAGAGGAATAGCCATGTACTGGCGAGCCCCAGAGGGACCCCCAATGGAGGCCTGGGTGGTGCGGTTAAGAAATGGGGAGGAGGTGAAAGGAACACATAAGCACCACATTTATATGGAATGGGCACAACTGTTACATCAATTCAAACAACAAACCACACGGGAAGAGCCATCCGTGACATCCCCACCCCAGACAGCCCCCCACTATCTAGCTGAAGTCGGCAGACAGGCACAACGAGTCGGGCCGAACACATATCAGGAAGAGCATCACACAGTTAGCGCTCATACCACAACCCCAAGATAAATCAGGTGTAACGGCCACATCCCCCTACACACACAGTCAAGAACCGCCAGATGGTCACAAACTATCAAACAGTGAACCCCCCCCGCCTGCACCCCCCCCACTAACCTCTTCGTTATCACCCTAGTTAAGTACCAAAGTTATGAGTCGGGGATGCAACATGGCAGTTATGGCATCGGTACCAATTGATAGAAAGCGTAACCCTATCACCGGGACATTACATTACGACCCACAACAATAGCAAAAGCAGACATAACTCCCAAACCAGGGGCACATGCTCACAGGTGTACCACGGGAAGCATATGATTAATACAGACTGAATCAATAGGCATGCAACATCAGGAATGTAATACGGATATGTAAAAACTATGTATAAAGTCAAATGCCAGTACAAAACTGCTAGCCGTAACTATGCAGGTATATATATGCATGTAATTCTAAATCAGAAGCTTTGTTTAATTTCACCTGAAATGTTAAAACTCAATAAACAAATTCAAACAAAAAGAATTACGGGAGCAGGGTGACATCTCACCCGGAGGTTTGCGAAGGGGCTCCAACTTCAAGCTGCTGTGCCATTTGCCTCACAGCGTCTGAACTGGGAGACGGATCTGGCTCGCCCATACACCACTACAGAATGGAATATGATCTTAGCAAGTCCCATACAAGTCCCCCATAATGTCAGGTGAGAGAATTAATTGTTCTTCCACAAATCGGATGTTGTCTGTCCCGCTGTGACCGGCCTGCTGCTGATGTACTACATATGTTATGGTCATGCCCCTCCCTTCACTGCAACAATATGGGGACGGAGTTACGCGCCATCTGTTTGCATGTACTGACCGGCAACTCACATGAACATGGGAGGTCTGATTATTAGACTTATTTCCAAAAGATAATAAACACAGAGCCACCACACGTTTTTTTTAGAACTTTGCTTTATAGTAGCCAAGTGCCTCATTACGAAGCGTTGGCGTTCCCGTGAGCCGCTATCCATGGCGGCCTGGTCACGCTCAATCCTCAATTAGGCTAGGGCAGAGGGAGTCTCTCCCCGCAGGGAAGACACAATGGGCCTGCACTTTTAACACTCTATGCCAATGTATGACACTTTACTATACTGTTTGCCCCTAGACTCCACTTTACAACACTCTATGCTACTGTTGACTCCTTATTCCTCTATTCAAGTTCATGCTACTCTACTGCACTCTAAGACACACTTTGCAACTACCTCTATGCCACTCCACCCCACTTTACTCCACTGAACTCTATGACACATTACTCAACTACATGCCACTCCAAGCAACTCTATGCCACTCGACTGTACAACACTCTATACCACACTCTATGAAACATACTGTACGCCACTCTACTCCACTTTATGGCACTCTACTGTACTCTACCATACAAAACTTTCCAAGACTCTTCAACTCACTACTCGACCACTATATCACACAGCACTCCACTGACACTTTAATACACTGGCTGATGCGCAAGACCACTCTACTCCACACCAATCCACTGTACAACACAAAACTCCACTGTTTTCCAGTTAACACAACTCCTACGCGACTTCACTTTACTCCACTGAACGATAATTTAGCCCACTGTATGACACTCCACTCTATCATGCCCCACTAAACAACACCCTACAGTACTCTATGCAACTCTACTCTACAAGACTGTACTACACTCTATGCCTGAATATGACATTTTACTCCACTCTGAAACAATTCACTTTATTCCGCTGTACGGCACTCTAGCACACCCCATTCCACTCCAGTCCTCTCTATAATACATCACTTCACTATATTACTCGGCGCTCCACTCTGCAACGCTCTCCTACACTGTTCGACACTGTATCACTCTACGGCACTCCACTGTACAATACTCTCCACCACTCTACTGGACGACACAACATTTTACTAAACTGCGCTCCACTGTATGCCACTAAATTGTACAACACCCTTCACAACTCTATGCCACTGTACAACAGTATATTCAAAGGCACTCAACGACACTGGGGGTCGAATGACACTCTACTGGATTGTAACTGCATTTACGATCCCCGACAAGGCATTGAGTGCTTTTCAGCGAGTAGCAAATTACTCCAGAACCCAAAGAATTAGTGGTGGATTAGTATAGGGAACCCAAGTTGTTAATCTGACCGGTGGACATATGAGTTTGTTAGTCTGACTGAATAGGATAAAGGAGATGAATTAAAAGAAGGATAGAGGAGGGAAGAGTCTAGAACGGGTTATTAGGAAGATCATAGTAGTAAAATGAGGTTTGGGTCGAGTCAAGGAGGGATAGAAGAGGGAAAAGTCTAGAAAGGGCTTTATGGAGATCACAGTAGTAGAATGAGGTTTGGGTGAGTCAGGAGGGATAGAGGAGGGAAGAGTCAAGAAAGGGTCTTATGGAGATCATAGTAGTGTGATGAGTAGGATGAGACAGATAAGTGCATTTGAGACAGCTGAAGGCTTTTTTTTTCTTTCTACCTACAGTAGGATGAAGGTGATAAATAGATACATAACTACATAAAAAGGGTATAGTTGTATAAAGAAAATAATAAAGAGCTAAAATTGTATTGTATAAAGTTGCATATGTGCAAGTATGGATAGATACAAATTCAGACTTTCAGGTGTTGCTGTACATAAATGCTCATTTATTTGTGTATTTTTACCAAAACATAATGCTTATTTTATTTGTATGTGTCCTCAATGTTTCAATAGTGAAGAACTGATAGATCCAGTTGATCATATTTACATATTGTGATAGATAAATAAAATAAACAGAGACCCATAAGCATCTAATAAAAAAATGTGCATGAAAACTATGGAGTGACCTATATACATGTTAAGCATAAAAAATATATAATTATATATTTATATTCTGTATATTTATAAACATGAGTAATATATACATTTGTTAAGCAGATATAAAGAATATCTATATGTTTTTAAACCATATGTAGTATATTTATTTGTACAAAGAAATTCATATACCTATATACATACATATAATCAAATTATACATGTTTACAGGCATATGCCGTACATTTGTGTTTTAGTGTAGTGGTCAAGTAGGAAAGAGCCAAGTAGTCTTCTGAAGACAAGATAGTTATCCACGGCTCTTACGTTTGGGGGTAATAAATTCCATCGTTTGGTTGCTTGAACAGAGAGAGATGTACCAACCACGTTTTTTTTCTATTATGCTGGGGTTTTAGGGCGAGGTTCCAATCTGGAGTGGAGGTTCCTTTGCTGTATGGTATTTGGTCATTTTATTCCAGATGAAAACGGTCCTGCTCCATGTATTACTTTGTGGGTGATACAAAGCCCTTAAAGGTGGACCTTCTGGCAACCGGTAACTAATGTATGACACTCAACTGTACAACATGCCACCCCACTCTATGAATCTTCACTCTACTATAGCACGCACGACTGTACAACACTTTACTATATGCATCGCCACTCTACTCTACCCCACTCTTCTATTCCACTATACAACACCAGACTCTATGACACTAGACTGTACGACACTATATTTCATTATACTCTATGACACTGCACTAAACAGCACTCCAATTGAAGGACATTTGAGACTACAATGTGAAACACATTGTTATTACAAAATAAAAACAATTTAAATTCAATGAAAAAACCAAGGTTAAGTTGTAGTAGGAAAAACATTATTTATTCTTTAAATACAAACATAACTTATTCTACACAAATATTAGAAATTCTAAAGTTAGTCACAACTTAAATGTATAATTTACGCATCAACAATTATAAATTTATAATTTCTGTCCTCAATTTACTATGTTGTGCACAGCTGTACGCAGTCGTCATCTCAATCACCACACTACATTAACTATAACTTGCCACTCTACCATGCACTGTGTTCTCAGAAAGAAATGATGTCATTTGAGATGTAATAAGTGTTACAAATGCTATGATTTCACATTCTATAAGTCATATAATATACAAGGTTATAACCAGCGCACGGAGAAAGGGCGAGTTGCAATTACTTCAGCACACAGAGTTAGTGAAATCCAAGCCTCCTGCGCAATTGAACCATATACAATATTTCACAGCAATAGAGTAGCAATAGACTCATCCTGGTTTCCTTCCTAAAGTAGTATCTGACTTTCACATTAACCAAATTATTTCCTTGCCAATCTTTTTTCCTAAGCTAGCAACTCCAGCTGCAAGATCTTTGTTTTCCCTTGATGTATCCAAAGTTCTGAAATTCTATTTAGGTAAAACTAGAGACATAAGACAATCTGATAGGCTCTTCATAAATTATGGGCCAACAGCAACAGGTTTTCCTTCTGCAAAACAGTCATTTCACAATGAATAGTTTCCTGTTTAGTGTTTGCATAGAGGTTTGCAAAGAGACCCTTACCTGGTAGGGCTAAAGCTCATTTTACTAGAGGTAAAGTGGCTACGGTAGCCCTTCTTAAGAAGGTCTTCATTTTAGAGATTTGTAAGGCTGCGACCTGGAGGTATATCCACACTTCTACTATGTATTCTTGTCTAGACTCAGATTCCGGGGAAGATACTCAAGTAAGGCAGCCATCTTTAAGCAATCTGTTTGGGTAATTGGTGAGGCTGTCCCTATTTCTTGTACAGTATTTTTTGGGATGGCCTTGCTATTCTTTTCAGTCTATAGGACTATTGATGAGTATCCCCTGGAAAAAATGCTTACCTGTCATCCTAGTTCTCTTCCAGGGACTCCTCATCATTGTCATAAACAACACTCTCTCCTCCCTGGACAAGACATACCACAGTTTTCAACACTTTTTGACTCATTATCCTCCATTAATCCGTAAAAATGACCTGACTTAACTGTCACCTGTGGGGCCTGATGGAATGCTGGGTGTGCTGTGAGGTTCTTAAAGGCACAGTACCAGTTTCAAAAGCTATGCTTTTCCTTGTAGCTTATTGGATGGTTCTGTCCTTCATTCCCTTTCTGGAAGAGAAGCCTTGTATTTCACATTCAAGTCTATTTATTGGTCTTGTTTGATCAGCACATAGATCACCATCAGAAACTATAATTTTCGATATATATAACCATAATAAAAAATTCTGAAAGTGGCAATATGTATAAGACTCACCAGCAAACCTATTGATGTCAAGCTAATATTCAGCTCTTGATTTTGAAGTCCAAAACTTCCAGCAACTTCAACAACTATCTGCAGACATGTGCAAGGCATTGTTGGTAAAAAATCAGTAACAACTAATTGAAGACACTGGAATGCAGTTCGTATCAAAGATTCTCTGGAAACAAGAAAAGATGAATTAGTGTGCAGCCATTTTACATATTTGTTGCATACTTGTAATGACTGTTGAGTTGACCAAACTGACTACTTTGAACGTGGAATAAAATATATGAACTATATTGTTTAAGAGACATCTGTAAATGAATTCTTATTGTAGAAAAAAACCCAACAGGCTCTAGACACTGACTTCAGTATAGAGAATTTTAAATGGTACAATCTCTATTTAGCTAAGGAAAAACAGTCATGTGAGAACTGGCACTGACAATGGAGAACAGCATGTGGAAAGGAGTGTCATTGGTGGGAGAATTTAAAAAGATGCTAAGCATTTACAGCTCAAGATGATTTGAAGGCATAAATTTCAGGCACCTTTTATTGTACCTTTTTCATCAAGCAGCGATTGTGAATCCTTGTCTATAATTATCTCACTGATAAAACAGTGCTAAACGCCATGTTTGCCACTGGTGATTCTAGACTACAAATGCACTTAAAATAAAGGAATAAGGGATCAGGCCTGAGATTGTTGAGCATGCTAATGAACATGCATCCTTTTGACTATAATGCTTTTCCTGTTACAATTACTTTAGTGCCACAATATTTATGATACATTTATTGAATATAGAGATATTAATATTATATATTGTAAAGTGTATGTTTCTTACGTCCTAATGTTTCCAAAACAGTACACTTTGGTCTTTGATGGAAATATGCTGAAACATATAAAAATGATGGTTGACTTTACTATTTCGTAAATATGTTGAAACAACAAAAAATAATAACTTGGCAAATGGAAGAGAAAAGCGCTGAACAAGGTATTATGGCTGATTACTGTAGTGGGTTAATTATCAATGACAATGTATATGGGAGGAGGTGATGGACACAATTACTTGGTGTGTGGTTTTCAGGTTCCTCTGGAACCAAAAAGGTGCCTCCTCAATATATGGGAACCAACTGACCTAAATCACGCAGCACAAGACTGGGCAACCCTGGGGATCACGTTGGCAAAACGCAATATCGCACAACACTGGGGCGTGCCAGCAGCCCCCCAGCAGAGACTATGATCTCAAGATATGGATAGCTCAATGGTGGCCGAAAAAACAGTTTTTATACACAGAGGGTGTCCCAAAAAGTGGGAACCGGTGTGGGGTAGGTGGAATTCATTTCGGGGTAACATCTGTGCTCCTCCGGCAGCAGACTCAGATCCAGACTTGAGCAACTAACCCACTGGGTCTAGTAAGGGGGCATAACAATGGCCGGGATCGGTGATCCAGACGTTTTGATACATCTAAAATGTAAAATACGACAACTCTTGATACTGCATTACCTGTGTATATGACCTGCAATGGAAGTGATACGGTAACAGACACTACCTAATGTAACCAGCTTTTTGTTATATTGTCCCTGTAAATGATAATAAAAAAGTTAAAAAAAACAAAAAACAATGTATATTATGATATGAATTACTAATAGTTTATGACAAACTATCTAGCTATCGGCAAAGAAGACTAAAAGAAAAACATCTAACATGATTAAGGTATTCTAACCAAGATCAAAAGGGTGGTTTACTGCCTCTTCCTAATTAGTTATGTATTCTCTGGGTACTAGGGTCAACACCAGAAGGTGGGTGGGTAGAAATGCACCACTAAGTTACATTCAATTATTTTGTATGATCAATATTCACCTCAAAAATCCTTCCTATGATAATGCAAGTACTTCATCATCTTGCCATTAAAGGCAAGTCAACTGTCTAGCATCTAATCTTATATAGCTCTCTTAATGCTTTAGCGCTTCAGTGTTTAGCTTTGTGTCTTTACTCAAGGGGAACAGCACCTGGGAGTTGTCAGAATAATTATGCAAGCATATTATACCTTGTGATTACAAAAGATTTAGCAACAACTTCATACAGAAATTAAATGTTGAGGATGGCAAACCCTGCAGCATTTTACACTCAAAATTCACAGCCAGTACTCCCACCCCATCCTTAACAACCTGATATGCAAAAAAGATGAGAATCATTTAATACATGGAGAAGGAAGATACAACTATTTGCTGAAGTCCCACTCAAAGTATAAACTAGTTACTTACCTTCAGTGATGTGTTATGGTGGATGCCATACTAGCAGATTCCTCAGTGTTTGACTCCCAGAAACCACAAAGGACTTGTTTGTTACTCTAATGCACCAGTAGGTGCTACTGGAATCAGTTGTGGCTCCATCCCACCCACCACAATTAGAACACAGAATTGTTTTTAAGCACCACCTCTGTGCGCTGTCAGTTCTCGTCCTGATTTCCAAAATCTTAGATGTAGAGAAATGATTGATTTTCAACTTAAATAAACATTCTTATTTTTCCCTATACTTAACCATGTGGAAATCACCACCACAATTGTTGAATCTTCCTATGGTAAAGAATAGGGAAATATAAAAATATATTTAACTTGAAAATAAATATTACAAATATTTTTATATTAAATATTATTGTAAATTAATTCTAAATATGTTCTTTAAATGTAGTACAAAAAAACTATTCACTGCATTTTGAAATAAATCTAACTAATTTAAATATATTAAAATATTTTTCTTAATTTTAAATTAATAAATACATTTCCACATAAAACATGTTTTAGTACTCATTAAGAAGTTTTACAAGTTCTGCATTTCCATATCATCTTGTTGGCTATGTACAAGTAGATCATAGATTAAGCCAATTCTATCTCTGTCTCACCACCTCAACTAAAGGAATCTTCACGATTGATGTGAATACTTTTTCCTATTAAAGAGAAAATTTGTATTTCAACAAGATGATTTGTACATGCAGAATTCTAAATGGGGGCCAGGTTTGGGACAAATGGGCTATATCTTCAGGAGTCATTGGATCTTAGTAACAAGGTTTTATTACCGGCAAGTTTGTGAAGCCAATATTTCAAGACAACATTTAATCTATACTATACACCGGTTAGGGTGACTAAGTGGGGGGGTAGTTTTAGTGGTATGTGCAGTCGGTGTGGTTTGGAGCAGGCTGAAATTGTTCACATGTTCTTTTCATTTCCCAAGTTAGAGCCCTTGATGCAGGATATCGGTAGTTTTTTGGCTTTATCACTAGGGGGCAGGTCCAGATCACTCTGCTACTGATGATTATGGGTGTGATGGACGATTCACAGGTTAATGCTATATTAAGAAGGGAACTTTATTACTATTTACTGCAATGGCCGTCGCTTGGTTGTGCACGGAGTCAGATTGGTTGAACCCAGAACCCCCAACATTCTCAATGTGGAGGCCAAGATTTTTGAGCTGTTTACAACATGGAAATAAACTTTTATAAACTCAAGGGGCGAAAGAAGCAGTGGTGGGGGATAGGATCTGGGCCTAGGTTACCAACTGGATCGAGGAGCCGAAGAAACGGCAGGGAACAGATGCCGCAGGTAATTAAGGTGACAGGTCACCTGCTGGCTTGAGGTAGTAGAGTTATTGGGAGGGTACTGGCCTTACTTTTTATCCCCTCATGAAAAAGAAGAAAAAAAAAAATTCAAAAAGAATGATTACTAGCTATGTATAGGAATAATTTAAATGTATTTAGCTATGTTTTTTTGATAACCAATTTTATTGACTTTTGGTTGCAACAAAGAACACAGCACCATTTAGAAATACCCCTTAGAAAACAAGACACAAGCATATCACATTGGTATAAAAGATTTGACGTGCATAGGGCCAATATCAGCAAACTCACTTCCAATCTAGATATCATAGCAGTCCAAACCAGTCTTCTATCATGCCGACCCATTTGCCCCACATTCAGCGAAATTCTTAGGACAACCCCATGCCACATAAAGAGGCCATTCCTGCAATTTAGCTTTGTTTTAATAAAAAAATTGAGATTATGTTTTTAATTCAAAATAGTGTATTCAAATATTTTATAATGAATAAATATGCACTGTCCTATTTTCTATATATTTTAACAATAAATTATATTTCTTCCTATTTTTAATAACTGAATTTAATTTAACAATTTTCCCTGTGGGGTTTTATTTTAATTCCTCGCCTCCAGTATTTTCCTTGGGAGGGTGTTGCAGTACCAGTGGTTGGCCATGTGTAATGCTAGACTTACTACTGTTTTTTTTTTTTTAATAGTGTCTTACACTCTGATTTTGTGAAAAAGCAAACATTTGTAAACTTACTTCAAAGTGTAAAATATTAAAAAGTGAAAGTCACTTTTATCAATCAGGTCCTTAATGAGTAATTTGGTTTCTAAAAACTTTACAGGGACCTCCAACAACTTGGCCTTCACAAATTCTGCATGCGACTCTCCTTTACTCGTTGGCCTTCAAGCTCTTGTGCTCCAGTGTTACCAACCACAAATCCACAGCACACAACATCACTAACTATGAGAGCTCTAAGTTTGTGAAAGACTCTTCGACTATTTTGTTTATCACTTTCAGGCTGTGAACAATGTGATGTTTCAGATGATGTCATTAATCAATCTGAGTTTCCTCCACCTGTATATCCAGTAGCTCAGCACCTCAAGATTTAGTCACCTGCATGATTCAACAGTAATCCCATGATCAATCTCAAATAACCTACATAGCTCTATCTTAAATTTATCAGTGACGTATGCTGCCTAGTCAATGCTGGAAATATTACTTTTAAGACAGAAAACACTGGTCTTTTGGAAGTTTACTTATGGAGGAATGAATCTGAAGAATCTCATTAAATATTTTTAAGAGCTATTTTATCAGAATTTAGGATTTAAAAAAAAGCAATGGCTCATTGTTAGGGCCTGATAGTTCCCTAAATCAATTGGTAGAAGTTCAAACCTCTGAAAAATGTTTAATGTATTTTCCCTCTCCATCTACTTTGCCACTCTCTCCCCATTTTTATTTCCGAATATGCCCTGCCTATAAAGAGTTGGGGTGTTTATTTACAATATGGTTTAGGATGTTATTTGCCTCCTACTAAAATAACAAAAAAATAAAAAATAAACACATTGTACAAAATTCAGTTTTAACAAAAGGGAAATAAGGTATCTCCAGATCAAACAGCTCCTAGTTTCTAGAAAGGTAACAAAATCTATAAATAGCAAGATCAATCTTGGTTACCAAACAAAAAGAAAATGCAGCTACAAAATGATTTTGAAATCAAAACTAAATTACAATACCTGCTATGAAGCCTCTGTTTAACAAATTACATTTATAAGGAGCGGCAAACCTTTTTGATATTTAGATATTTCCAAAGTAAGGGGAAAAAGAAAGAAGATTAACCCTTTAAATCACACAGCACTCTTTTTGATAGTAAAATAAATGCCCTCTCTTAGATACCAAACAGGTTACTTTTGGAAATAATTCTGTAGGAAAAGAAGTGACAGCTGTTCACTTTTATTCAAATCTAACCAAAAAACGATAATTAAGGCCACTGGTGAGTTAGCTTTGCAGGAGTTAGGTTTTGTAGCAGAAGAATATTTACAGCCTTATGACGAGTACGGTGGTCCACAGGACTGCCATACTTGTAGTGGTTGTCCGATCACTGCCACCACTGCGGGCCTGCCTGCAGTATTTTGAGTGTGGCGGTCGGACCGACACAGGACTGCCACATCCGCCGGGATCCAGGATCCCACGGCAGTGGCGAAAGCAGTAAGGAGGAGTAATATGCTGGTGGTGCAGCTGTAGCACCGTTGAGCATATTACTAGTTGCCTGTCCACTGCCCATTTCATGGGATGTTGTGGCCCCCTGGAATGGCACCCCCGTTCCTGAATGGTGTGGCATGCACGACATGGTGCAAGCCACACCCTGCAGGAATGTGCAGTTGCACTCTCACGGCGGCAGTCTGCATGTTAGGGTCTCCTATGAGCCTAACAGATAATCGTTCCCGTAGGTGTATTACACATCGATTCGTGATAACAAATTGGTGTAGATGGTAAAACCAAGTTGTAGCCTGAAGCTAACACGTGTTTTGTCTTGGGTCAATCGCCCGGCGACTTCCTCAGGGCAGACGCAATTTCTGAAAAACCGATTCGCCACACCCCAGGTAAAACCTGTATGTGGTCCCATACAATATGGGTCTAAATATAATTGGTATCCTTCAAGAAACAGACGTACGTGTTTTGCAAATATCTCGGTAGGACTTAAGTTCCAGTCAGGCCGTTTGTAGAAAAGAATATCAAGTTTCGGACAGTACTCCCGTCACCATCGTACTTTCGACGGGAGTACTTATGATCAAGATGAGAATATTTGACAAATGAGAAAATAAAGAAGAAAATTATTTGATAACACATTGGACTGACATCTTATTGAACTGATGCTCTAATGATATATTTTTGATTGCTTATTTGTTGCTTGCTCGGGAACGATATTCTGTTTTGTGTTTATCCTCTGTGTATTTCAGTAACGGAGGATTAATGGGACGTAGGTGGCCGTTCCCTTTCTGTTCCCTGGAGCACTTTTCAAGATACTTGTCTATACCCTAACTAAATGATTGGTTTTGCGCAAGGTTTAACCTAGCCACGCTTCAAAGTCACATTATGAGACTAACAGAACACCGCTGTGAGAAACCCGCAGCACACATCACCCGCCCGCAAGCATTGGATTAAACTCTTAATCCAGCAGGCAGGTGCATTATGTTTCGGCGGCCTTCCTTTCAATGCAGCGGTGGCAGGCCAACAGGAGGACTGCCATACTAGTTATGAGGCCAATAGTTTATAATCTTATCAACAACTGGCATTAACTAAGAAGGATTTTCAGCAGATTTTTCATCTAAAACCATATGCATCACCATTTTATGGTCACAATGAGGGTCTTACAACCATCTTTCAAGGTAGTGAGAACTATCTAATTGTTTGTAAGAGGCTGGCTTAGTGTATGGTGCACCTTGTACTAATCCAGGCAACCCTTATAGTGGTTTTAGTGGTCTTTGAAAACTATAGAAAGCTCTCAAAGTGGTAGCTGTGGAGAGCAGTCTTCAGGCTTATCTTGAAGGAGTGTTAAGCAGCTTGTTTTACCAGTTTAATCTATAGTGAGAGTCAAATGAAAAAGAACCACACAGTGTTTATATAAAAATACTTCAATTTATTACACAACACTTCCTAACACATTGGTATATCACCTACCATGAGATATCAGCACAAAACACAAGAATACTTCAAATGCAATAAGGTAAGTAGCACAAAATAGAGTGGTCTCCAGGGGGAGACCAAACTATATACCAAAAAAGTGGAATGTGAACTGCAAGGGAGAAATGGACTTGGACCAGAAGACCCAGAGAAGCCCTGGACACAAGGAACCACCTAAGGTAAGTAGTACCCAGGAACCCCACGGAGTCTATGTGCAGAGTGGGAACACAGCCACGTGATAAATGGAAGTCAATGGAGAAGTGGCGGTTGCAGTTGTGCAGAAGAAGGTCCTTTAACAGAGGACCCTAAAGAATTCCCTTGGAGGACGGAAAGCTGGGGAGTTACCCCACTTGTGGATGTCCCTGGAACCAGGTTACCTACACCAGGGAAGCCAGGTGCATAGGAGTGAAGAGATGTTGGAATCCACCGTAGACGACAATGGAAACACTAGAAGAAAATGCCTCTGGAGAAGACGGTGAAGAAGTCCAGTGGAATCCAAGGGTGAATTCTGGAGCTGAAGAACCTGCAAGCAGAGGGGCCAGATTCTATGCCACTCAGACGTGACCAGGAGGCACGAAGACACAATGCCCACCAATGTCGGGAGGGTCAGAAGAGTCGACGGTGAGTTGTCGCTGCAGCTACGAGGACTAGGCGATGCTGAGGAAGACCAAGAGCCGTGCACGAGCTGTCCCAGGTTGGATATCTGTGCCTCGGGGGTCGGTGTCCAGCGGGAGCACCAACAAGCCTTGGTATCCGCAACTGAAAACGAAGAAGGAGCAACTTTGGGACCAGCAAGGTCCAAGGGACTACCCCACATCAGGAAAGTCAGTGCAGGCACTGAGAAAGCAGGGGAGCCCACTGAAGCAGTAGAAGGCCTTCAGGAGGAACCACAGGCTAAAGGCACATGAGTCACAAGAGGACCTCGAGCAGTTCACCAAACATGAAGACCCACGATGCAGGGGATGTGATAAGGGTATTGATCTTAGAGCAATGAGATGCTGGAGGTTGGAGCTTCTTGTAGCCCAAAGATCTATGCAGTGCAGAGCCAACAAGCCTTGGCAACGTTAAGTTGAAGCGGTGCACAGGGGTTTTGCCCCAGTGCTTCTGACAAGGGATACCGGCGTCAAAATTGCAGAGAAAACAGGTCAGGCCTTGAGGATGTTGTAGAACCCCCACCTTGTTGCTGAGCCTCTGGAAGTACATAGGACGAAAGGCGCAGCAGACCGGTTACCTGCGATGCGGTGCCTGCAGGTGCAAGGGAGTGACTCCTTCACTCCAAGGGAGATTTCTTCGGGTGTCCTTGATGCCCACAGATCTGTTGAAGAACCTAGAAGAAGCACAGACGACGAAGAAGAAAACTTGAAAAACAGCTAGGCCAGGAGCAACAGAGTTTTCCTTAATGCAGTCTCGGTTCCAGTCGAAGTCCAAGTGTCCAGACGGTCAAAGAGCAACGTAGTTTCATGCTTGAGTCTTGTCCCACAGCGAATCTATGGAACCACCCACAGGTAAGGCCTTAAGTACCCTAAGGAAATGTTTGGAACAACTTGAGGTTCCTTCTGAGAGGAGCGGCTGGACAGAGGGGAGGATACTCCCATCTCCTTTGTCCAGTTTTGCGCCAGAGCGGGAGCCAAAGACTCCCTGAACTGGCTCAAACTGGAGTATGCAAGGAGCACACCAAATGTGCCCTTCAAAGCAGTCTGATGGCACCCCTGCCCAATAAACTAAGTCCTGTCTGGGAGGTAATCAAACCTCCCTGTGACAGGAAACCTATTGTTCTACCTTCCCCTGCTCGAGTTTGGCTCCGCAGGGGGAGGGGAGAATCGTGTTTGTGATCGGCAGCAGTACTAGCTTGCTGGCAGACCCTGAAAGGCTGTTGCTGTGAGTACAGAGGTGTACCCAAAGGAACACGCCCCTCCCCTGCCCCCCCCTCCCCCCCCCAGTATATGGGATCATACATTTAACACTGGAAGCGGTGTTCAGGTATGATTCCAACATGTTTGATACCAAACATGACCAGGTTCGGTACAGCCACTATATAGTTAGACATCTCATAATGACTGGTGTCCACTATATATATTTAAATGGCTGACCTCAGTTACAAAGCCTGGAGAATCGACTTAAAGGTGTGTAGGGGTTTCCTGCTCCTCCAGGGGCACCCTCACACTTATAACCAAGCACCCAGCTCTCATGACTGAAGAGCCTGCCATACGCCTGACTTATAGGTTTTGAGTGCAGTGACTTCAGATATAAGGCAACTTACATCTGTTGTGAGAAGTACAAGCACTAACTCACACAGGCTACAATGGCAGGCCTGTAGTTACAGCTTACTCGTGCTCCCAAGGGTAGCATAATGCAGGCTACAGCCCAAGGGAGCCTCCTGATGTAACTATGCCCTAGGTAACGTAGTACCATATACTAGGGACTTACAAGGGTACAACAGCAGCCAATTGTGGATGTACAAATGTACTTACCATGGTGAATTTAGGGAGAACGCACTGTGACTGGGGTCCTGATTAGCAGTATCCCAATCAGACTTGGTCAAAAACACACTGACATCAAGCAAAAAGTGGAGGTAACCATGCTAGAAGGATCCTACCTTCCTAAATTGTTATTCCAGCAGCGCCTCCTAAACCATCAACATATCTATTTATTTTATTTATTTATTCCACTGGTTCGGCATACGAATCATCCCCGAAGGGATCTCTAGGGGCCTTTGCAGTTTGGGAGCAGATTGTGAGTGAGAGCTTACTGAGTCAATAGCCATGTTTTAAAAATTTTTTTGAAGGTTGTGAGGTCCGAGCATACTCGAATGGATAAAGGTAGCCGATTCCAATGATGGGGGGCCAGGAATGAAAAGGCTTCCAAACCTACTCATTCTAATGCATATGGGGCCTAGAAGCAATAGATCGCTTGATCTAAGCTGTTGATAACATATAATCAATATGCTCCCTAATTAAGAAAGATCTTCAAAATATTTTTTTTTCTTTAGAGATGCAGCATAAGAATATACATCCTTGCACTTTTCTCATCTCCAGGTGTGAAATATACATGGTCTGTAAAAGACTTTAAGGCTGGAAAATATGAAAAAAATCTTGCTTAATTATGATATAACTTGTAGCCATGAGACATTGGTGTGCCAGGCATCGCCACTCTGGAGGCATTTTAACGTATTTGTCATCTAACGTGTGCATAATGTTTTGAAAATTACAACCCAAAAAAGATGTTTGGAAAAAGAAGGTAATTAAGACTGGTAGATACCACTAATTTCTATTTGTTTCAGTTGGATTACAAGCTTGGACATATTTCTAGATACCTGAAAGAGAGCGGTAATAAAGCCAGTTTCTTAAAAAAGCCAGTCCCTCCCAACCGAAATTTTTTAGATTAACTAGTTTAATACATATGTGGGCAAAAGCATATTCAAAGCATATCCTAAACCATACATATGAGTGAATACAGGAAGAGTTGACACAGCCGCAGCAAGGAGGTTTTAGAGAGGAGCATTCGACAATAGATCATTGCTTTGCACATTTGGTCAATAGCATGTAAGTTGAAAGAACAATACAATAATATATATAGTTGTTCTGTCGACTTCAGTGGTGTGTTCGGCGTGGTATAAACTAAAAAGCAATAGGTCTAATTAAAATGGTTATAGTCCTAAAATTTCCATACCACTTTATAAATAAACCACTTTTGGGAGGTAAACGTCCTAGGCTAGCCTGGGATAATGACCTTATCATATAAATGGGGAGAATTCTCCCCCAGGACCCGTAACTCTATGACTGTTGCGCCCAAGCAAACTTTACATATTATCGGTTAGCCCAAATGCCACATAGTCAGTTAGCAGTGGAAAAAGACAAAGTAGATCCTATCCTTCTTGCTGCTGCCCTATATATGAAAGTTCCTTACAAAAGAAATTAACACAGTACAAAGCTTGGTAACAGCATGGATAAACTTAAAACAAAAGCTCAGATAAAACTGCAGTTTTCACCATGTAAGCCACTCAATAAATAAATCAATCAAACAGGATTTATAAAGCGAGGCTAATCACCCAATGGGGTATCCAGGCACTTGCAGGCCCCATAGGCTTATTTGAACAGCCAGGTCTTGAGGGTCATTCGGAATTCCGGAAGTGGGGTGATGATCCGGAGGAGCGCGGGGAGTTGTTTCAGGTCTTTGCTGCGATGTGGGAGAAAGAGCTTCCTCCACTTCTGCTTCGGTAGATGCGGGGAGTATGGGCAAGTGAAAGGGAGGCGAAGCATAGTCTTCTCGATGGTTGGTGGAAGTTCAGGAGGTGGGTTAATGTAAGTGGGTCCTTGGTTGTGTAGAGCCTTGTGTGTGAGGGTCAGCAGCTTGAATTGATATCTCTTATGAAAGGGGAGCCAGTGGAGTTTCCTGAGGTGAGGCATGATGTGGGTTCGTCAGGGAAGACCAAGTATGATCCTGGCTGGGTCATTCTGTATGGTCTGAAGTCTCTGTAGAAGGTATGCGGCGATTCCTACATAGAGGCATTGCCGTAGTCCAGTCGGCTGGTGATACAGGCTTGTGTTATGGAGCGTCTTGTGTGTAGGGGTAGCCACTTGAAGATCTTATGTAGCATGCGCAGAGTGAGGAAGCAGGCAGAGGAGACGGCGATCGGTGATTTCATGGAGAGCTTGTTATCAATGATGATTCGAAGGTTTCTGGCATGGTTGGAGGGAGTGGGTGCGGGTCCTAAGTCTAATGGCCACCAGGAAAAGTTCCATGTGTTGCTGCTGTTGTCAACGATCAGCACTTTGACTTGTCTATGTTCAGCTGCAGGCAGTTCTTCATTCAGTCGAAGACGTTTGTCATGCATCTGTGGAAGTTGGTTCTCGTGGTTGTGGGGTCGTCAGTGAGTGAGAGGATGAGTTGGGTGTCGTCTGTGTAGTAAAGTATGTTGGGAGCTTGGGATCGGACGATGTTGGCCAGCGGGGTCATATAAGAGCGTGCAGCTGAGGAATGAGGCCTGGGGGACAGAGCAGACGATCTCCTTAGGTTCAGAGGTGAAAGGTGGGATGTGGATCCTCTGGGTTCTTCCGGTGAGGAAGGAGGTGATTCATCCGAGTGTGTCCCCTTGGAAGCCGATGTGGTGGAGTCTTTCGGTCAGTGTGTGGTGGGATAGGGTGCGAAGGGTGCCGGGAGGTCAAGAAGGATCAAAGCTGCAGTGGGTTCGGATATCATTGGTGGCTGTGATCAGGGCGTTTCGGTCCCGTGATAGCTGGTTCTGCTTCTGGTGTGCCATGAATTGATTGTTGATGATCTTTTCCAGGATTTTCACTGGATGGGAGCAGGGAGATTGGTTGGTAGTTTTTGAGTACGCTGAGGTCGGCAGAGGGTTTTTTGAGTAGTGGTCTGACTTTGGCGTGTTTCCAGGCATTGGGAAATGTTGCGGTGGTGATAGAGGTGTTTAGTTACTGGGCGATCCTTTGGTTTCCGAGGTTGAAGATGCGGTACGAGCATGGGTCTATGGGAGCTCCAGATTGGATGGTTTTCATGGAGGAGGTGGTAGGCTGTTCTAGGTGGTCAGTGTATTGTTCGTGTCAGTTACAGTGGTGGCATATCTGTCGAGGAAGTTCGTAGGTGTGGGTTGGGGTTCGAAGTTTCTGTGTATGGTTGCGATCTTGTCGTGGAAGAAGTGTGCGAGGTTGTCACACAGCTCCTGTAAGGTGTTATGTTGCTTTCGCTGGCAGCCGGGTTGGAGAGTTCCTTAACGATGTTGAAAAGTTCCTTGGTGTTGTTGGCACTGGTTTCAATGTGTGCGGCAAGGGCTGTCTTCTTTGTTGCCCTCAGCAGGCGATGGTAGAGGTTGAGGGAGGTCTTGAAGGCCGCCCAGTCGGAGGTGTCCTTGCTGGTGCGCCATCTCCTCTCCAAATGTTTGGTGTCTCGTTTCGCTGTTCTGAGTTCTTGCGTGTACCAGCTGGCATTTTTGGAGGATTTTCTCTGGATATTGCTCTTGATTGGGACGATGCTGTCTGCGCAATTGGAGATCCAGGTGTTCAAGGTTTTCACTCCCTGTTCGAGGTTGGTGGCCGTAGGAGGGTTAGAGGTGTTGAGGGTGTTCTCCAAACTGGTCTCTGAGATTTTGTTAAACCTCCGGTGAGGGGTGTTGGTCATCTTGGGGCTGGTGGTGTGGGGCAGGAGATGCTGAAGTGGATGATGGAGTGATCAGTCCATTTGAGTTCTGTGACATTGCTGTATTTGACGCGGTTGTTACAGGTGAAAATTGGGTCCAGTGTGTGTTCTGCGGTGTGTGTAGGGTCGTGGATGATTTGGGTCAATCTGAGGCCGCTCATACTCTTGAGGAGGTGTGAGGTGTTTTTGTCATTGGGGTCGTCGATGTGGAAATTTAGCTTGCAGAGGAAGATAAAGTCCTGGAGTATAAGTCTAGGTGCGCAATGAAGTCTGCAATGGTGTTGCAGAGGCTTGAGAGTGTGCTTGTGAGTCTGTATGAGAGGATGCCTCTGATGGTTGTCTTGTCATCTGTGTGGAGCTTCAAGCCGAGATGTTCCATGGGGGTGGTGGTCATGTTGTTGGTGGTGGTACAATGTATGGTCTCTTAGTGGAGGGTGGCTGTTCCTCTCCCCAGCTTGTTGATGCGGTCCTGGTGAGTGATTTTATATTTGTCGGGATCGCTGTGGCAATGTCTGGGGCTGATATGGGTTCGAGCCAGGACTCAGTGAGGAAGAGTATGTCGGGTGTGAGGGTGGTGACGTCCCATAATTCAGTGGAATGTTTGCCTAGTGAGCGTCTGTTGACAAGCGTGCAAGTGAGTTGCTTTTTTTGTTCAGGTGGTGTCTGTGGTGTGTTGAAAGTGGGGCTGGGTGTGGGTGCGCACTGGCAGGTGAAGTGGCAGTGGGTGCAGTTTAAAGGTCATACCATGGATTGTCGCGGTGGGAGTGTTTGTTGCTAAGTCCGGGGTCGATGGTGTAGAGCTCGGCGATGGTGCATCTTTGGGGGACCGGACGGGCAGAGGCCATGGCTCTGGGCATGGTCCAGGCGTGGACGGAGGTAGACAGGCTTGCATTTGGCTCGCCCTTTGCGCACGTCCACTGTGCGGTCATACTCGGGCCTGCATTAAGTAGGTCTTGGGATGGAAGGGGGGAGAACAGTTGGCACGAAGAACAGTGAGCGGGAAAACCCAGTCCGGAAAACCCCAGCAAGAAAATCCAAACAGGTGTCACTGGATCAGTCTGGAACAAGCAGGAACTGGTGGCCACAGGCAAGTGGCAAGCTAGGTGTACGGGTGCCTACTGATGTGGTCGTGCTTCGGCCTGCATTTAAGTAGGAACTGGGGTGGGAGGGTCTTCTGTTGGTGGGAAGAACGGTGAGTGGGAAACTCACTACTGATACCGCATCTGCATTTTACAATGACTGCAGAAGAAAAATCATTGTCCCAGCTGATAAAAACTGAACTTTACTAGATGTGGAGATCTATAAGAGGAGGGAAGATTTACCAGCTATGCCACTGATACAGCATCTGCACTTTACAAGGACTGCTGAAAATAAATAATTAATTTATTTGTAGGTTTTATATAGTGCTAGCTAGACCAGAATGTATCAGGGCACTTTATATATCATGCAAGATCATTTGAATTAAGTACATGCATAAATACAAAGAAAACTGTTAAGCTGTAAAAGTAGTTCCAATATGCGGACATAAGAAAAGTATGAGATTATGGAGTACATGACATAGTAGACAGATGAAACAATAAATCGACCTTCGCAAGTCAAATTGGGTGAGAGCTTTGAAAACATTGCTCAGTCTGAGTGTGTGTTAAAGTATTTGTTGAGCAGTAGGTATTTTTTTTTTTTTCCTATTAAGGCAGCCGTAAAGGATATAATATATGAGTCCATTCTACAGAGGTACGTATAAGGCATTGAAAGAGTACTGCAATTGCTTTAGAAGAAATGCAACAGTTTCCAGAAACAAAACAGCTTTGATATAAAAACATCCATATCATAAAGCTTAAATTTTCTATTTAACTAAAATAAACAATCCCAGCAACTATCCCCCCGCCCTAACCCTCCCATCCCAAGCTCCTGGTCTGTTTATGGTTTTGCCATAGGTACCTAAAGGGGGGTCTAGCCGGGTGTTTCCTGTGGGTCTATGTTTTCCTGAAATGACAGAATGGGGGGGACTGGGGTCCAGGAGCCTCCATTCAGGTGACCATTAAGCGGTATAACCGGCTATGGTATTGGGGTACCACGTAGGGGTAGGAGGTCAAGAAGCTCGAAGTCGTGTAACATGATATCCTAATCCATTGAAATGGGTTGTTTCCGTAGCCCTTTCTCTTCTTCCCTCTGAAGGGCTACGCTCTCCGCTTTCCCCACTGTATCATATCATCGTGCCAGCTGGATAGCGTTGGGCATCTAGGAGATTTCCATCTCATTGTAAGGGCTCTGACTGCTAGAATGAGGGCCAGGTCTACAAATCTCAGCTGTACCTTGTGTGTGCTTGTGCGTCCGCGGAGGCCCATGAGGCAGTCCAGAACGTTATCAGAGACAGGAATGTGTGTGACCTCTCTCAGGGATTTGCGGACGCCATTCCAGTAGTCCTGGAGACGGGGGCATGACCACAGCATGTGAAGGAAGTCCGCCTCGTCTCCTTTACATCGAGGGCAGCTATGGTGTGCGTCAGGGAACATACGGTGGATCCTTTGTGGGGTTAGGTATGACCTATGAAGAACCATTGTTTGTATGAATTTCAGTTTGGCGTTACGAGACACCCTTTTGGGGTGTTCAAACATGCACTTCCAGGCTTTATCTGAGAGTTCAGTAGTGGAGTCCTCGGACCATTTCGTTCTAAGGGATGTGAGTGTGATTGCAGCGTGTGTCCGTATACCCGTATATATCCATCTGACTAAGTGTCCCCCATTCCCCATGTAATATAAAAAGTGGACCAGGGTATGTTGTGAGGGTTCGGTACGCTGCGGGGGCCCATGTGCTCCTGATGTAATGAGAGACCGCAGCATGCAAGAGGTATAAATGTGTGGGTGCGCCTGTAGACTGTATAAAGGAGTCATGATCAAGCAGAGCCCCTTCACTGAAAAAAGCCCCTACGTCCTCCACCACATTCTCCACCCAATCATGGATCCTGGTTCTTGTAAGTCTACCCTGTGGTGTGGGAATACCCAACAAGGGAATGTTCGTAGAGTATGGGGCCGCTGTATAGGTATAATACAGTGCCTTCTTCTAGCACATTAACGCTGTCTTCAGTAGGGGCGGGCTATCCGTGGGGATATTAGCCTTGGGCAGGAGCAGGGAGTGTAGTGCGCCTCTGTCCAAGTCCCTAGGCAAGTAGCCACTTTCCTGTAGATTCCTACCGGCAGCCCAATAAGATAGCCATTGGAGCTGGCTGGTGTAGTAATAGGCTCTGAAATCAGGAACCCCTAGACCTCCACAGGGAGGTTCTAACTGAGTTTCTGTAGACTCACTCTCCTACGGCCTGTCCCCCAGATTAGCTCCACTAGTATAGTATTCAGGGTGTTAAAAATAGACTGTGGGACCACGATGGGAAGATTCACAAAGTAATACAGTAGGCGCGGGAGCATTACCATCTTCGAGGTGGCGATACGCCCCATGACCGATAGAGGCAGCGAGGTCCAAAAAGCCATACTGTTTTGGAGAGCTGTTATGGCCTTCACTAGGTTGCCATCGAGTTGGTCACTCTGTGTACGATAAACCTGAATGCCTAATATTTAAAAGTAGTAGGGGCTACTGGCAAGTCATATGCGCCAAACCGTATGACATCAGGGTAAGGTAGTTCCTGGAAGAAGTAGGCCAAAGATTTTCGTAGATTTATAGCTAGGCCCGAGACCAGTTCAAACAGGGCAAAGATATCTGGAAGGGGAGAATTGTTGGCCGTCAGATAGCGTAAACATAAAAGGATGTAATCCGCATAAATTGAGACAAGGTGGGTCGCGCCATCAATGGGAATCCCAAACCGGAGCGATATTGCCAGGGGCTCCAGTGCAAGTGCGAACAGTAGGGGACACAACGGGCACCCTTGTCTGGTGCCCCTATGTATTTTATACTGTCTCGAGATATGTCTGCCTGTTCGGGCCGGTGCGGTGGGGGAAGTGTATAATAGGGGCACCCATTTAAGGTAAGTGTCTGGGAACCCAAATCGTTGGAGTGTCGCAAACATGAAATCCCAGGAGAGGGAATCAAAGGCCTGACGGATGTCCTGTGCCAAGCATCCCGCAGACTGGTAGTTGACGGGGGTAGCCCTCATAACGTAGTGCAGTCGTCTCGTATTAAGGGATGTAGTACGGTTTGGCAGGAACCAGCATTGATCACTATGTATGAGGGTATTAAGGTAGGGTTGAATGCGGTTAGCCAGAGCTTTGCTCAGGATTTTATATTCTGTCGACAGCAGGGAGAGGGGTCTATAATTAGAAATATATCAAGGCAGTCCCATCCCGGCTTGGGCAGCGAGGTAACCAAAGCTTTCATGGTGGATTAGGGTAGATGGCTGGCTTCGAGGGCGGACCTATATACTGTCTCTAATATGGGTACAAGTGTGTCTGAGTACGCTTGATAGAATTCGATAGGCAATCCTTCAAGCCCGGGTGCTTTATTACGATTCAGCCCTTTGATTGCAGTTCTAATTTCTTGGTGTGTAATGGGGCAGTTTATGTCTTTTTGTATTGTATCTGGTAGTGCAGGGAAGGTAAGATCCTGTAAAAATTCTGTGATAGAGGTGCTCTTCACTATTGCGGGTGCTGCACAGAGGGTACTAAAATGAGTGTAAAAGGCTAGATTTATCTCCTGCTTTGTGTGGGCCATACTGCCGTCCGGTTTACGAATTTGGGTTATCGTCGGTGGGTCTGGCCTATCTCGCACTAGGCGGGCTAGTAAAGTACAGGTTCTGTCCGCTTCTGAGTGTTTTCGCTGCATGTATGCTCTGTGATCAATAATCCGTAGGGATTCTAATATCTCTGCATGGTCAATACGGGCATTCTGCAGTGCTCCCTTTTTATTTGGGTCCGTTACTGCCTCCTGTTCTAGTGTGGTCATTTCTTGCTCAACTCTGAGCAAGCGTTGATGCGTCTCCTGCCGGGCCCCTACTATCTGCCCTATTGGTGCCCCCCATACTACTACCTTCAATGCATCCCACTATATAAAATTAGAAGAGGCTGTGTTCTAGTTTTCTGCTAAGTAATTCGGTATGGTAGTGGAAAGTGATGTCTTAAACGGAGCATCCTCTAGTAATTGTGGGTGTAGTGTCCAGGTGGGTTCCGGGGTTGGCACCTTGCCCCAGGTTAGTCTGAGCTCTAGGGGATTGTGGTTTGAGAAGGTTTTAGCCAGATAAGTAGCCTGGCAGACCTGTGTGACAATGGAAGAGGGGCAGAAGAATCTATTAATCCTGGTGTGGAGGCTATGTGCAGGGGAATAGAAGGAGTACTCTTTATGTGTAGGGTGTAGGTGTCACCATGCATCAGAAAGCACCTAACCATCTGCCCAGGTATTGAATATGTCGGTAAGCCTACGGACATTTGTACTATGAAGGGGAGGGTGAGCTCTATCGATGTTTGTGTCGAGGACAGCGTTCCAATCACCTGCCAACACCCACGGGATACCGTCCCATTCGGCCAGTGCTCTGCTTAAGCGGTGGAGGAAGTGGTCCTGATCAAAATTAGGGGCGTAGATTCTGCCCAGAATCACCAATGAGCCATCTAGTGTGCCCTTCAGTAGGATAAAGCGTCCCTGGTCATCATGCCGAATAGTTAGTAGAGTAAATCGCCATTTTTTGCGTGTTTTTTGTGTTTCTGCCTCGGTTAGATGGGATTCCTGTAAAAAGACTATGTGGGCATTGCGCCTGAGGAGGTAGGCGTGTATACGGTGTCTCTTCTGAATCGCCCCCATATCCCGTACATTCCACGTTAGCAGGTTATAAGACCCTAAGGTGGTAGAGGTTCTATGCATGCACTAACAAGCTGGGTAGGTCTCCATAGTGGATGGAGCCAATAAACCGGAGTCGATCAGGAGCCCTTCCCCCTCTAACAATAACAAACATGGCACTATCACGGCAGGAGGCGTTGTACACCTCTGATCCTCAGGAGCGAAGCTAGGTCTCACCTTCCCCGAGAACACTGCAAGTCTCCAAGATAGTTATAACAGGAACCTTGCAAGTATTCCCAGGGAGCGATGAGCAGACTCGGAAACTTCCACGAAGTAGGTGTAGTGCAGGAGGGATCGATGAAACAACAAGAAGGTACTGTGAACAAAAAGGACAGTCAATGTTAGAGATCTAAACATAAGGGAACCAGAGGTAAGGGATTCTAAATGTGATTCTAACAATGAATTGTGTGAGGTCTCACTTACCAAAAATATACGCAACATGAACCAATGGACGCTCAAAGTCTGAATGCGATCTAGTATGTTGCTCAACTTAAAAGAACGACATCATTCTCTAGAACAATCTTTGCAAGGTTGGAGCAAATCATTAGATCCGTGAAACAAAGTTTTTAGAGCAATGTCCGGACGTGGAAGTTCCAAAAAATAAATGAAAAGGTTATCTGTAGTAACGTTTCCGCAAGGCAGTGTTGAAAACAAGGATTGTATCGCTCCTTGACTCTACTGCAACACAGTTGCCTCGCTTGTAAGTTTGTTGAAACAAAAAATTGTATCACTCCTTGATTTGACAGAAACAAAGTTGCCTTACTTGTAATTGTTGAATCTGAATTGGAAAAGTCTCTCGAACCGAGGTTTAACTCCGGGAATGGCGTGCAGACAAAACGCCATGAAAGGCGCACAGACAAGCGCCGTGTCAGGTAGGCAGGAGGAAGCCGGGATCGGCGTGCAGACACAACACCGTGAAAGGAGCACAGACAAGTGCCGGGTCAGGTAGGCAGGAGGACGTCGGGATCTGCGTGTAGACACAACGCCGTGAAAGGCACACAGACGAGCGCCGAGTCAGGTAGGCAGGAGGATGCCGGGATCGGCGTGCAGACACAACGCCAAAGCTGAAATACAGGAGACAGTGCAACAGCGGGCAAAATCCAAGACTCGATTGTTCCAACGAAGCCGCAGTGGAATTCAGAACAGGCAGGGATGTCCAAACGGATTGGAGAAGCCGAGCAATGAGTGAAGGGGGCGTTTCTCTATTCAAAGGCCGCATGTAATCCAATTGGTTGCTCTACATCACAAGACCAAAAGACAGGAGCATTTTGATTCGTTGCCAGGTACTCAGAGACCACACACAATTGCCCTAACCCTCCCAATGCATTATGGTACTAGTAGTGCTGAATGGGTGGTGATATTAGGTCTGGGAGGTTTTGCGGGTAACAGGCACAGCGCCAGAACTAAGCTGGGCCCAACAACAATTTGCTACAATCAGAAAACAGATAACAGTGCATACGCTCACAGGGGGTCGCTGCCACCAACCATGGTCGTGTCCGTATTGAGTTCGGAGCCCTGGTGGCTCTACGGAACGGGGGGGGGGTGCATCAATGAGCATGTCCAAGACATCCTTACCGCCTTAATGATCTAATACAGGCTGCGGTTGTCTAGTTGTCTGACGGTATAAGTGCAATAAGTGACCGACACATATTACATAGGCACATAGATGGAAACATATCTCTTGACATTAATGTTCAATACATGTAAAAGGATACAATGGTCATTGGAAGCCGGGGGCTGCATCCGCTGTGCAAGAGTTCAAAATACTACGGTTCATGTATTGTTCTAGAAACATTGCATGGTCATTCCGAGTTTCAGTCGTACAATATGTAATCTGCTGCTCGAGGTATGATAGTAGGGAACAAAGTAATGCTATGTTCTGAGTCCGAGTGTATGGTGCTATCCTCAGAGTCCGTGTGGATCCTGGTGGAGTCCTCTCGGAACGCCTCAGCCACGGCAA
The DNA here is from genome assembly GCF_964204655.1 of Triturus cristatus. NCBI lineage: Eukaryota > Metazoa > Chordata > Amphibia > Caudata > Salamandridae > Triturus > Triturus cristatus. Next base: position 782,210,124 of record NC_140585.1, on the reverse strand, counting down.
GAGCCTCTTCCTGGTAGAGTCCTTGTTCGCATTACGGCCCTGTACCGCCTTGATTCTGAGTGCACTTCTGGGCCCGCTGGTGATCCAATCTCTGCAGTCCGCCAGAGCCCTGCGAAGAGCTGTCTGAGCGGCCGCTCTGGCTCGAGCCAAGGCCCAGGACCTCAAGCCATTCCTCGGCATCCGCTGGGCTTTTAAACAAGTGGATTTTCATGTCGTATATGACTTTTAGTCTAGCTGGTTATAAGAGAGCATATTTGAGTTGCGCTTTCTGGAGTCTCTTTTTCACCGCTTGATATGACGATCTTTGCCTTTGGACCATGACGGTATAGTCGGGGTATGAGCAGTAGGTATTTAAGGTCCCGCTTAAAGCAGTAAATCTGATGGGTTGCAGTGGAGGTCTCTAGGGAGTGAGTTCCACATCCTGGGTGCATCTCTAGAAAATTAGCGTGTCTGGGAGGATTTCTTTTTGAGAGGTATGAGAAGTGAGTTGGAGCTTCTCAGAGACCTGGCTCTTACATCTTTTGAAAGTTTGGTATCTTGATAGTTGGGGTTATTTGTCTGAAGGGTTTAATGGGTGATGTAAGCAGTTCTGTAGATACATCTTCTTTTGATGGGAGTCCAATTGAGGATCTTGTGGGCCGGTGTGATGTGCCAAAATCGTTTAAAACCTGTTAGGAGCCGGGCCGTCATGTTGAGAACTGATCTTAAGGGGGCAAGGTGATTTTTCTGAGTTCCTGTGAAGATGGCGTTAACATAATCTAGTTTTAAGAGGACTAGAAATTAAACTACTGTCTTAAAATCATCAGGATGAATGAAAGGTTCGATTTTCTTCAGGTGTTTTAGTGTTTAGAGCGCTTTTTTGGCCGAGTTGTTGATGTGGTCCTTCATTGACGTGTTTTTGTCCAGGGTGATGTCCAAGAACGTTATGGAGTTGGACAGTGTGGGAGAACAATTTAGGGCGTCCAACTGGGGTAAATCCGTGCTGTATGTGTTGCATGGGCAGACCCCCCGTCTCCCTAGAGACTGCACGCTGGTGGTTGCAGCGGATGGATATAAATACTTGGGAGTCTGATACCCGTCAGATCCGGCTCTCTTCTATAGCCGAAATCTGGCACCCCCATTGGCTAGACTGCGTACGGATGTTAAGTATTGGAGGTCACTGCCTCTGTCGTCGGTGGGGCGCGCTGCTCTTTTTAAAATGTTAAAACAACAGTTGATGGACAGAATGCAGAACAATGTCATACATTCACCCCAGTACAGAGATCTGGGCCTAAATCCGTAGTTGTGTTGCTCACCATGCCATTCCAGTTTGAACCCAGCCATATGTAAATAAGTCTTGACCCTGTGCCTCATGGGAACAGTCCAGCCCGAACTGCCAAGCCAGGTCCTCCGTGGACTGGAACCAAGCATCCTAGGACTGGTTTAGGGGTTTCACCCCTTTTCAGCCAGGATAGCTTGATTCCAGTGGCATGGAGAGCACGGGACTCACGTTTCCGGTTCAGGGAAGACATGGCTTGGCAGTTCGGTGCTGGACTGTTCCCATGAGGCACAGGGGTCAGACACAGGGGTCAGACTGATTTGCATATGGCCATGTCTGAACTGGGGTGGTGGAGTGAGCTAAAGAATGATGATGGATTAAACTCAGATCAGTTGACTGGGGGTGAGTGTTTGATTTGCTCAAACGCTCCGGCCATCATCCCCTTTGGTATCGCTTTGTTCGCCCTAAGTTGGCAGGGTATGCCCAGACGTGGCTCCCTTGCTCACTTTGCCACTGGATTCAAGCTAGCCTGGCTGATGAGGGTTATGAACCCGAAACCGGTCCCAGGATGCTGGTTTCCGGTCCAGGCAAGACATGGCTTGGCAGTTGGGTGCTGGACTGTTCCCATGAGGCACAGGGTCAGACTGATTTGCATATGGCCATGTCTGAACTGGGGTGGTGGAGTGAGCTAAAGAAGGATGATGGATTAAACCCAGATCAGTTGACTGGGGGTGAGTGTTTGATTTGCTAAAACGCTCCGGCCATCATCCCCTTTGGTATCGCTTTGTTCGCCCTAAGTTGGCAGGGTATGCCCAGACGTGGGTCCCTTGCTCACTTTGCCACTGGATTCAAGATAGCCTGGCTGATGAGGGTTATGAACCTGAAAACGGTCCCAGGATGCTTGTTTCCGGTCCAGGGAAGACATGGCTTGGCAGTTCGGTGCTGGACTGTCCCCTTGAGGCACAGGGTCAGACTGATTTGCATATGGCCATGTCTGAACTGGGGTGGTGGAGTGAGCTAAAGAATGATGATGGATTAAACCCAGATCAGTTGACTAGGGGTGAGTGTTTGATTTGCTCAAACGCTCCGTCCATCATCCCCCTTTGGTATCGCTTTGTTCGCCCTAAGTTGGCAGGGTATGCCCAGACGTGGGTCCCTTGCTCACTTTGCCACTGGATTCAAGCTAGCCTGGCTGATGAGGGTTATGAACCCGAAACCGGTCCCAGGATGCTTGTTTCCGGTTCAGGGAAGACATGGCTTGGCAGTTCGGTGCTGGACTGTTCCCATGAGGCACAGGGTCAGACTGATTTGCATATGGCCATGTCTGAACTGGGGTGGTGGAGTGAGCTAAAGAATGATGATGGATTAAACCCAGATCAGTTGACTAGGGGTGAGTGTTTGATTTGCTCAAACGCTCCGTCCATCATCCCCTTTGGTATCGCTTTGTTCGCCCTAAGTTGGCAGGGTATGCCCAGACGTGGCTCCCTTGCTCACTTTGCCACTGGATTCAAGCTAGCCTGGCTGATGAGGGTTATGAACCCGAAACCGGTCCCAGGATGCTGGTTTCCGGTCCAGGGAAGACATGGCTTAGCAGTTCGGTGCTGGACTGTTCCCATAAGGCACAGGGTCAGACTGATTTGCATATGGCCATGTCTCAACTGGGGTGGTGGAGTGAGCTAAAGAAAGATGATGGATTAAACCCAGATCAGTTGACTGAGGGCGAGTGTTTGATTTGCTCAAACGCTCCGGCCATCATCCCCTTTGGTATCGCTTTGTTGGCGCTAAGTTGGCAGGGTATGCCCAGACGTGGGTCCCTTGCTCACTTTGCCACTGGATTCAAGATAGCCTGGCTGATGAGGGTTATGAACCCGAAACCGGTCCCAGGATGCTTGTTTCCGGTCTAGGGAAGACATGGCTTGGCAGTTCGGTGCTGGACTGTTCCCATGAGGCACAGGGTCAGACTGATTTGCATACGGCCATGTCTGAACTGGGGTGGTGGAGTGAGCTAAAGAATGATGATGGATTAAACCCAGATCAGTTGACTAGGGGTGAGTGTTTGATTTCCTCAAACGCTACGTCCATCATCCCCTTTGGTATCGCTTTTTAAAATGTTGGCACTCTCGCGCTTTCTGTACATTCTCCAGAACTGCCCGCACCGAATTCCGGATGCATACTTTGTAGCGGTGGAAGGGGAGATACGTACACTGCTTTGGGATGGCAAGGCCCCGAGGATTGCGCTTCAGAAACTAACGAAAGGGTGATATGATGGGGGTATAGCACTGCCTGACATAAGGTTGTATTATTGGGCCTCTCAGTTGGTGGCTGTAAATCAATGGAAGTACGCCCTGCCAGATGACCCGGCATATGGTCTAGATAGATACCAGATGGATTGCTCGGGTTATCTAGGAGCCCTGTATTCCCGCACCAAGAAACAAAGGTATATTGGCCCCACACTGCATACGGTGCAGATCTGGCGGATGGCTAACTCACGTCTGGGATGGGCTGGCGTGCTCACCAAGGCAACGCCATTGTGGTACACGCAGAAACTAGGCATGTTGTGCTATCAACCGGGTTTCGATAGGTGGGATGTCATTGGTATCTCGACAGTTAATGACTTGGTTAAAAAAGGAGCAATTCTCAAATTTGAGGACCTGCAGAAGAGCTACCTATTGGCCCCAGGAGAGGTTTTCAGGTGTCTGCAAATTAGACATGCCTTGCGGGCGGCTTTCCCTAGTTGCGAGGACATACCGGAATGATCGCCTCTCGAGGATCGCTTGTTGGATGGACCGCTGCAGTCCAAGGCGATCTCCTTGACCTATAAAAAACTTAGTAATAATTTGCCTGATGCCTTTGGGAAGCTAAGGAACAATGGGAGAGAGACCTTGGGCTGATCGATGAGGAGGATTGGCGACAGGCGCTTTTGTCGCCTAGGGAAGCGGCTATTACGCTTAGATTCAGATTAATACAGCTTTGCATTCTACATCGCTCCTATCTGGTGGGGATAACACTGGCAAAAATAGGGTCTAGGCAGGATGACCTATGTCGAAGGGTTGCCGGCAGCCAGCTGCTTTTTATCATATTCTGTGGGAATGTCCGCTCGTGCGGGATCTATGGGATAGAGCCACAACTCGTATGCAGTTCGCATTGGGGAAGACGGTAAGCCCGACGCCCCGCCTGGGTTTGCTTAATATATGGGACGATACAGACCTGACTGAAACGGAACAACAATTGGTGACGCTGGGATACGCACTAGTCAAGAGGGAAATAGCGAGGGGGTGGGGCGGAGTGGCACCGCCTGCAGTGTCAGTGTGGCTGAAAGAACTCGACAGGTGTATGGTAGCAGAGAAATAAGTTTTTATAGCCAGGGGGTGCCCGAAGAAATGGGACAGGAAATGGTTGAAGTGGAACACTCACAGAGGGGCGATATGCGGATCACCCATGGTGGAATTGGAAATGCGAAGGAATAGAGACAGAGAAGTAATTGTTTAATGTATATATTTTCTCAGCCTTTGTCCCAGATACGGTGTTCAATGTAACTTGCGAATATTGATGGCAATTGCTGTATATCTGTCTGTCATATGCTTTCTTAATAAAAATAATTTAAAAAAAAGAACAGGGCAATGACATGGTTGAGATTTTGTACTATTGTGGATGGGAGGGGATTAGTAGTGTGGGATGTGGGCTTCAAGATCGCAATTATATTGAATACTTTACTTTCTGTCATGGGTTTGAAGTCAGACCAATTAACTTTGTTTTTCAGTTGAAGGAGATCAAAGTTGAAATTAGTTTTTATAGGGGCTATTCGGTCATTAATTAAATCTGGGGTCTGCCGCTGAGAGAATTTAGTCAGAGGGGAAGGTTGGTAGGGATGTCAGATTTGTGACTTGGATGAGGGATTGCTCAATTTTTGCGACATTATTAGTGAAGAAGTTGGCAATTTCTTCACGGTGTTCATTGATGGCTGTTTTGTGTGGGAAGGTAAGGGTGATTTGTCATTTAATGATGTTGAAGAGCGTCCTGGGTCTGTTCTTAGAGTGGTCAAGTTGGTTGCGAAAGAAAGTGGCTTTTTCTCTAAAGATGTGATTCTTATAGGAAAGCTGTGCAGTTGTCTCCTCTTGTTGTTAAGATCTGAGTTGATCCAGGATTTTGATTGTAATTTTCTAGATGGTTGAAGTTTGAGCGGTGCCACTTTGTCAAGAACATCAGTCACCACTGTATTATAGTGGGAAGTGAGGTCATCACCTGTGTGAGTGGGAGGATGATGTCATCTTTGGGCACAGATCCTGGTCTCCAGTTGTGCTATTGGGATTTGTTTGATGTTTCTAGCCCAGTGCTTATGTTTATTAGATGGGGCTGAGTGAGATCGGAGGTGGGTATCGATATTAAACAGCATGAGATGGTGGTCTGACCAGTCAATGGGTGTGATGGATCGTAGTGAGACAGATTCTTTTTGATGGTAGTCGCATCTAGACTGGAGCCTTTAATATGGGTCAGTTCGTTGTAGAGTTGTTTGAGGTCGTTTATTTCAAGAATGTTTGTAACGTTACAGACTGTGGTGTCTTCTGAATTATTTCAGTGAATATTGAAGTTTCCCAAGAACACGTCATTTAAGTCAGTTGAGGAGAACCAAGTTACTAGGTAAGTTATTTCTTCTGAGAAGAGGGTGCATTCACCAGGTGGGTGGTAGATGGTGTGAAGTTTGATAGGAGAGGTCCCTTTTGTTGTAAATTCTACTCCGATGTATTCAGTGGTCGAGCTTTTTTTTAGGTCTTTACGGTGGTTAGATGAATTCCAACTTTGTGGGTGATTGCTAGAACGCCACATTTTCTCCTTGGTCTGTCCTATCTAATGATGGTGCAGCTAGGTGATGCAAGCAGGTCAAGTATGGGGGTCGAGTGTTCGTTAAGCCAGGATTCGGTGATGAATGCAATGTCTATTTCTTCGTCAAGTATAGCTTTGGCAATTTCTGTGGAGTGTTTAACTGCTGATCTCCAGTTGAGGAGCATACAAGATAAAGAGCTGGGACTATTGTTTGAGGTATGTAGAGTCTGGATGGTGGTGTACTGAGCAGGTAGTCTAGGCAAGGTGATCCTTCGAGGAATTCTATTTGTGCCCACAAATCCTCGAATAGTGGAAGGAGGCTTGTAGACCATTTTCTTGTTCAGTGTGATGTAAGATTCGCTGAGAGCATCAGCTTCCAGAGCGGATATGGGGCTGAGGGCTTGGTGGGGTCTGTGGGACGAATGACTCAAAGGAATGGAGCTCCACTGGGTGTGTTTGCTGAAAATTGGAGAACCTGTATGGGGAGACAGCGTCTCCCTTCCATGAGTGTGATAACAGGTACTCTTGGCCTGGATCGAGAGTCCTTCTTTACATGTAAGATGTCTTTAGCTAGAGAATCAAGTTTTTGTTTTAGTCTGTTCAAGACCTGGGTAAGTATGTCAGTGAGGTTTCCAGTTCTGAAAGTTGGAGGATAAGAGGCAGGACTTGTGTTTAAGGAAGGTGAGTGAGCTTTGCTATAGTGGAGGCCAGTGTCATTGAGATTGGCAAGGCAGACAGTTTGTGCGAGCTGAGTAGGGTCAACATTAGAAGAGAGGGTTGAGTCCGTACGGGACTAAGTGGTGGACGGTATTGAATTGGAGCTGGCGCCATCGTGCTCGGGGTGCCAGTCAGCAAGTTTTGTTACAGTGTGTTCGTTGGTTAAGGTGAGTGTGATTGAAGACATTTTAGTGAAGAATTCTCAAAGGCATGACTAAAGGGGGACATCCAGGTTGCTTAGCTTGTCAGAGGGTGCAGAAGAGGTGAATAGCAAGTCAGTGGAGGCAAGAAGGATTCGGGCTGTCTGTCGACTGGCAAGTTTGGGGTACATGGCCAAGTTGTGTTAATGAAGCGAGAAGAGACACTGGTCAATAATATAAATTTAAATAAAAAGTTACTTACCTTCGGTAATGATGTATCTGTAAGAAACATTAGTTAGTTAGATTCCTCACCTTAGAATATCCCCAGGCGTCAGGCTGGATCCGGAAAGATTTTTGTAGCAATACCCCTTGCGCGTCGGTAGGCGTCGTCTGCGGCTCCGCGTCCGTCGTCGGCGTCGTGCGCCGGAATGACGTCGGAGTACTTAGACGCCGCCCTCGCACGCGGACGTCAGTTCTTATACATAGCTTTCCACGCCAGGGACGCTGAGCCATGCAAGAGACCGACACTGGTGCCAAAAAATCTAGGGCCCTGAAAGGGAGAACCTTAACCCTAGATGTCGGTTCGCAGAACGGGGAAGCTGGGTGGGTCGGTGAGGAATCTAACTAACTAATGTTTCTTACAGATACATCGTTACCAAAGGTAAGTAACTTGTTCATCTGAAAGAAACACGTTAGTTAGATTCCTCACCTTAGAATAGATACCCCAGCAATACCAACCCCGGAGGTGGGCCTGCGAACCAAGATCACACCAGAAAGTCCTGGAGAACAGAACGGCCAAAGTGGCCATCTCTCCGGACTTGGCTGTCCAGGCAATAGTGCTTGGCAAACGTGTGCAGTGAAGCCCACGTCGCCGCCTGACAGATGTCCTGCAAGGGGACTCCCTATCCCAGGGCAGTTGTCGCTGCTGTGGCCCGGGTGGAATGGGCTCTCAGCCCAACAGGAGGGACCTTTTTCGCCAAGGAATAGCAGAGTTTAATACACAACACGACCCATCGCGAGATGGTCCGCTTGTGCACAGCTTTACCCTTCTTAGCACCTACATATCCAACAAAAAGTTGGTCGCCCACCCGGAACTGTTTTGTGCGGTCCAAATAAAAGGACAGCGCACGTTTTGGGTCCAGACGGTGGAGCCTCTCTTCATCTTTTGAAGGATGCGGAGGCGGAAAGAAGGTGGGCAGCATGACAGATTGCCCGATGTGAAAGGGAGTCACGACTTTAGGAAGAAAAGAAGGACTTGTCCGGAGGACAACCTTATCCAGATGAACCGAAAGGAAGTGAGGCTTAGCTGACAGAGCCTGGAGCTCACTCACCCGCCTAGCGGAGGTGATAGCCACCAGGAAGGCAGTTTTCAGAGTGAGTAGACAAATTGGACAGTTGTGAAGGGGCTCAAAGGGAGCGCACATCAGAAAAGTGAGCACAAGGTTTAAGTCCCACTGAGGCATTACGAATGGAACAGGAGGGAACATATGAGTAATGCCCTTAACAAAACGGGAGACAACAGGGGACTTTAAAAGAGAAGGCTGATCAGGAAGCCGTAAGAAAGCAGAGATTGCAGCAAGATAACCCTTCAAGGTGCCCAGAGCAGAGCCCTGCTGGGCCAAAGAAAGAAGAAAGAGGAGAACCTCAGAAAGAGGGGCAGAAAGGGGATCCACAGCCTTTGCTGTGCACCATGCCACAAATTTGTTCCACCGGCAGGCGTATACCGTCTTTGTGGAGGGACGCCTGGCTGCCAGAATGACATCACAGACTTCAGGAGGCAAGTAAAATGACATCAACTGTCACCGCTCAATCTCCACGCATGGAGGTGGAGGCTGGACAGGTTCGGGTGGAGGACCGTCCCCTGCTGCTGCGATAGAAGGTCCTCCTGAAGAGGCAGTCGTATCGGGGGATCGATGGACATACTGAGTAGCTCGGGATACCAGTACCTTCGTGCCCAATCCGGAGCCACCAAGATGACTTGGGCCCGGTCGCGCCTGATCTTCTTCAGCACTCTGGGCAGAAGTGGTATAGGCGGAAAGGCGTACAACAGACCGCAACTCCACTCGCGACGAAAAGCGTCTCCGAGCGAGTGCCGCCTTGGAAATTCCAACGCGCAGAACTGCTGACATTGCGCGTTCTCTTCGGTGGCGAATAGATCTAACCAAGGCTCTCCCCACTGCAGAAAGAGACCTTGCGCCACGTCCGAGTTCAGACGCCATTCGTGATCCATCATGCACCGGCGGCTGAGTTTGTCTGCTCTGGCGTTCAGAAAGCCCGCCAGATGTTGAACCACCAGGGTGATGCCCTGATGTTCCAGCCATGTCCAGAGGCGCAGAGCCTCCTGACAAAGGGTCCACGACCCCACCCCGCCCTGTTTGTTGCAATACCACATGGCGGTGGTGTTGTCCGTGAACACCTGCACGACACTTCCCCGGACAGAGGGAAGGAAGGCTTTTAGTACAAGTCGGATCGCCCTCAGCTCCAAGAGGTTGATATGGAGCCGATTCTCCGCCGGAGTCCAGAGACCTCTGATCTCCGCCTCTCCCATATGGCCCATGTAGGAGAGTAGGGTCTGCTTTCTATGTTCACCCCCACTTTTTGCTTTTGCTTCACTGGTTTTCGACTTAGATGTGGCTGTGGGCCTGCTAATCAGACCCACAGCCCAGCTGTTCTCTCTCTAAATTCACTATGCACTTTAGGTGCATAACCCAATTGGTAAGGATCACCTTTTTGGACCCTGTACAGTGTACCTTAGGTACCCAGGGCATAGGTGTACCCTAGACCTACCAGGGGCTGCAGCATGTATTATGCCACCCCTGGCTGGCCTTCCATTATGACACAACTGGCTGATCACTCAGCTGGGGCAAGGTTGTGTAATCACCCCTTGCTTAGGTGTAGTATTCCTATACCTACCTTATATATAGACACATGGGTAACCTATCAGTCACTCCTATAGCAGGCCTTAACAATCCTGAAGGCAGAGTGCTTGGTAACATGTGAGATGGTGCTCTAGCATGAGCTGAGCCTGTCTGCAGCTTTCGGAACCATGTCCTTATAGCTGTTCTATGATATCGCCTACCATATACTCTTAAAGTGCCTTATAATCCTCGCGGTTATGGTAACTATGGTTTGGCTTTATCAAAACATGTCGTGTAAGGTGTCTAACACTTTGGAATACTACCCCCACACCATTTCTGGTGGTGAGGATAGTATTCCTCCCTTCTAGAGGGAGAAGACATGTTGAGGACCTACTACCCGGTTAAAGTTAACCAGAGCCCCAGCATCACAAAATGGATGCTGCTGCCACAGACACGAGTCTGACCTCCTGCTGCTGGGAGACCTTCCAGCGAGGGAGGCTTGGACAATAGGTTTCCTGCCTTGGGAGGTGCTAGCACCACCCTAGACAGGCCTTAGTGTATTGGGGCAGGAAGGGATGAATGAAACGAGACACTGCCTGGGGCACACAGGGTGTTCCACGCATAGTCCAGTTCAAACCGGTGCTGGGGCACACCAGCCCCAGTCCTGGCGCGAAACTGGACAAAGGGAAAGCGGTGTAACCACCCCCCTACCTGGTCCCACCCATAGGAGGGACCTAACAGGTAACCCAGCCCCCCCAGATTAGTATAAGAGTGGGAGCTGAGTCCCTAGGACTTTGGATTATCCTGATAAACTGAACTTGAACAGAAACTCTGGACCTTCGACATTCGACTACGGAAGAAGACTGAAGAATCTCCCTTGTGGCCAAGGAGGGACCATCCTGTGCAAACAGGCACCATCAAGCGACCTGCCGGTTGCTTTGCTCAACGTTCTACGAGGAACCGACTGCAGAGCCCGACCAGCGCCTTGACTTCCAGACTTCTCCGACCCTGATCCACATCCACAGCAAAGCTGAGATCCATGGAGGCGACGAGAGACGTGGGACCGGCTACCTGGGAAAATTGACGACTTGCTTCCAGCGCAGCTTCTGAGGCATCCTCGAAGTTGTGCTCTGGGGATTGAGAAGCCCCAACCCCGAGCACCATCTGCACTGAAGATCAGCCCTCCACACTCCACGAGTTCTGCGTGGGGCCCTTCTGCATTCTCCTGCTCGACGCGTCTGTCCGGTTGCTTGCCCGTTGGCTAGTAGCCTTTGTGACGACGAACCTTGAACTTTCCACCGCTGGTTTGGCTCCTCCAGACCGGCCCTTGCTTCCCTGCAAAAGAGAAGCACCTCAGACCTTCCTGGTCTGCAACAGAAGCGAATCCTTCATTCTGCGTAGGTTGCGCTGGCCAAGGCTTGTTGTGTCCCAGCTCGACATCGACGCCGCCGACAGCAAGAGCCTTCGTGGGACAGCTCGACTCCTGGTTCTGGTCGTCCTCGACGCCTCCTGGTACCCGTGGCAGCTACGACAAGCTTCACCTCTTCACCTGCATCTTCACGACATTGCCTGGTTCCTTCCCGGCTCCTGGCTGGTGACCTAGACTCTGTCCCCTCTGCTTGCAGGTTTCCTCCTTCCTGATTCCATCCTTGGAATCCACCGGACACTCTTCACTGATTGCCTGTCAGCAACTTTCTTCAGGCATCCATAGGAGTCGACGTCGAAACCCGACGCAAGTTCACACCTATGCACCCGCAGCCCGTGGGTTAGGTAACTTGAGTACTCCGGTGCTCACAAGGGTATTGACTATCCAAGTGTCTAGTTTCCAAGTCTCTAACTCCTAGTTCCTTCCGAAGTGTCCTAAAACTCTTAATTTCTAAATATTACTATTTCTATCGACTTTAACGCATTACGCGTGAGTGTTTCCACTCTGCACCTGAATCCCGTGGGCCTCCCACTGCCTAGCAACCGATAGGATTGTGTAGCCCCAGCGATTCCCTAGGCCTAGGCCTAACCTGTGTTCGTGACAGTGGTTCTTATACCACTTACTTAGTATATGGTTTGCGTGGCCCCTAGGGCCTAACTGTATTACTTACCTGTGTGACTTATGTATGCTTAAATAAGACTGTGTTGTACTTACCTCGATTCTCATAAAGAGTGCTGAGGGCATTTTGACTAGAATAAATACATTCTAATTTTATAATATATCTGTTGTGGTGTCCTTTCATTTGGTATTCAAGGGGTTACAAATGGTATAGCAATCACTAGAAGAACTCCACAGAGTGTGGAGGGGGGAACAGGAGGCACGGGGTGCTAGGAGCTAGCGGCCTCCATAACTACTATTGACCACAAGAAGCTGCTCCTAGTGTGATGTGACCTTACTACAATTGTGAGTCAAGTGTGGACATCTCACAAAAAGTGACGGACTGGCCTCACACACCACCTGGTGTCATGCTTCATCATCGGCCAGTCCTCGCCCTCCAAAACCTTCGTTTGATGGAGGGCGGGCATACACCTGGAGACAGGGATGCACTTCTAAACTAAAGAGTGGGGGCCCATGGGGTAGAACGTGAAATTAAAAATCATTATAGTTACTACAAAGTGTTTTTAATGTGATCAGTAACTATATGATGCTAAAAACAAAATAGCGGCAGGTGGGGTATATTAGGTGTCCCCTAGCCGTCTAGTGTTAGGTCGACATGTTTCTGCCTTCTCGGCCCGAGCGGGTCCAGGGCATTCATCAGGACCTAGGTTTACAAGAAGAGGGCTCCGGTCTTACCAACTCGTGGCAAGAGAAAACCACTGTGCAGGTGTGGCGAAGGCCACACTCCACTACCTAGATGGCTTCCAACTGTAAAGCCTGTAGAAAGAATCAAAACAAACAAATGTATCTGTATACACAACTGTAGAAGAAAGGTCAAAGGTGAAAACATAAAAATTAAGATAAACGCATGCGTAATTTCCTTAAGGTGGGTGACTAATCACGTGACATGTGCCACTCTACGTGAGAACACAAACATGTTTGAGAGTCAAAAAGTGCTCTCATGAGGCTTACCCTAGTCAGAAAGACTACTTGCCACATGGGGGGATAAAGGAGGAGACACCCCTGTTCAGTCTACAGGGAGAGAAGAACGATACAGTAATGGTTAGCAGACTGAAAAATGCCCAGAACGTTGACCCTTGCAAAACCTGGAATCAGGATGGAACCACAATCATTCCACAATAAACCCACACAGGGGTTAAAACAACGCGAAACCACCATTCATACTCTTACTATCTGAGGCAAGGTGTCCCGTGTTCAGCCTACGGTGTTGCTCCTTGTCCGCCCGAATTTGGGAGTGAGACCGCAGGGCAGGATTAAATAGCGTGCTTAATTGGTAAATGGTAAACAGCCTGGAGTGATCACGGCTGTGCGGCAGTTCCTGGTGCGGTGCATCCGGAGTCCGGAATAACCGTGGTGGCGGCGCATGCAGTGCAGTGCCTGGTTGTGAAATGGCCGATTGTGGGGGCCTATTGGAGCGTCCAGGCTGAGTCTTGTGCCCAAATAAGGAAACAGTCAGGGGATCCGCCCAGGGAAGGCGGTCCCGTGTGGGCGTGCGCGTCAGAGGTTGTCCGGGCAACGTGGTGCATGCGTTCGGCGTGACTCCCGAGGATGAAAGCGACGCGTGCTAAGGTGCCCCAGGACGGGTTTGTGTTGTGAAAATTCAGAGGCACGTGTGCGCGTCCCAAGTCAGAAAGGGGCATGAAAAGGGAGATATCATCGCCATATGCCGCTAAGACCCCGATGAAAGGTGAAAGGTCATTCATGCAGCGTTTGATTAGTGCGTAGATTCAAAGAGTTCGTGAGGGGGTTTGGCGGTTGCTAATGGCAACAGAAAAAGTGAAAGTAAACACCATGCCCTCTGCGTTGCTCTCTGTATGTAATGGAAAATATCCCAGTGTAGATGGAGAGTCAGTCAGCTCCGGACAAGACCAGGGTGTCGCAGAAAACATGTATGATAAGTGTGGTGTAATGCCCAAGTCCTCCTGTCACTACGATCATATTCTGGAGATCCCTGCGATGAAGGTAACAGAAACCAAAGGGTAGGCAGGTAGAGGGACAGGAGGTGTTAATAGTGTGTAAGGGCAACTACCACATGATGGAAGGGATGCCCAGGAGTCCAGGGTAGATGGAGAGGTCATCTAGTCAGTTGGAGCCACGGTATATCGTCGTTAAGTCCCTTTTCGTGGGACCGCAGGCGGAACACCCAGCGTTGTTCTCTGATGTGGAGAGCTCTTGAGAGATCAGCTTTGGTTTTATTCATGACCTCTAGGACTGTCCATCGCAAATCAGTGTCTTTGTGGTTCTTCTCCAAAAAATGGCGTGTGAGCTTTGTGTTTGTTTTCTTGCACCTTATGGTACTGCAGTGTTCATTGATACGTACCCTGATCTTTCTGGTTGTCATGCCAACGTACTGGAGTTGGCAGGGGCATTTTAGTAGGTAAACCACATTCTCAGTATTGCAGTTACTAAACTTGCGGAGTTGCCATGGTCTATCTGTGCCAATGTCGACTTCTTTGGTGTTAGAAGTGAGTTTGCATGAAATACACCCCCCGCACGTGAAGTGTCCCACTACTCGTGGTTGGTCCCAGAGCCTCTGTTGTTCCGGTCCCTCTGCGGTTGGCATAGTGGCATGAACGAGTTGGTCTCGCAGATTTCTGTTACGTTTAAAGGCAAAAAGTGGTGGGTCCCATTGCTTCCCTGCACTATTAAGGATGTTCCATCTTTTCTTAATTATTTTCTGTACGGCATTAGAGGCAGGGGTAAATGTTGTAACACATACAGTTCTTTTGGTGTTCTCCTTTGTTGCATCCTCCAAAAGTGCTTCCCTAGGGTTGTTCCTAGCTCGTTTCTTGGCCCTGCGTATCATTTTTTGGGGGTAATGGCGGGCAGCAAGTTTTTCTGCAAGGTGGGATGCCTGTTCCTCAAAAGTAGGGGTGTCTGAGCAATTTCTCCTAACCCGAAGGAACTGTCCAACTGGGAGATTCTGTCGGAGGGCCTTGGGGTGGTAGCTTTCGTACAGTAGAAGGCTATTCCTATCCGTGGGCTTATTGTGCACTTTTGTTGTGAAACCATCATTTTCCATAGTGATGTCCAGGTCGAGGAAGATAGCGTGGTTCTTACTGATAGTGTGGGTGAACCTGAGGTGTACATCTTTACTGTTAACCTACCGGACAAAGTTCGTCGCTTCTTCCTCTGATCCGTTCCATATTATCAGCACATCATCTATGTAGCGCTTCCAAAGTCTCAGGTTCTGTAGGAAAGGATTATGTGGGTTGTATATGAAGTCCTCTTCAAACTGTTGTACGTACAGACAAGCCATACTAGGGGCAAAAGTACTCCCCATTGAAGTCCCAGAGATCTGGTGGTAGATGACTTTCTCAAATTCGAAGAAGTTTTCCATTAACGCTATTTCCGCACATTCCATTACGAACTGCTGTGGTGTTAAGAAATCCCACTCCCTATTTATGATGATGTTTTCCACCACTTCCAATGTGCGCCTCTGTGGTATGCTCGTGTAGAGAGCTTCTATGTCCATGGTTATTAGCCAGTCGTTGGTTGAATCTACCGTGAGGTCTCTGAGGAGGCACAGGACGTCCTTCGTATCTCTGAGATAGGATGCAGATTTTTGGACAATAGGGCGGAGGAACCAGTCACAAAATTGTGACAATGGTTCTAATACTGACCCTATTCCAGATACAATTGGTCTCCCAGGAGGAGGCGTCCTGTTTTTGTGGATTTTTGGAATAGGGTCAGTATTAGAACCATTGTCACAATTTTGTGACTGGTTCCTCCGCCCTATTGTCCAAAAATCTGCATCCTATCTCAGAGATACGAAGGACGTCCTGTGCCTCCTCAGAGACCTCACGGTAGATTCAACCAACGACTGGCTAATAACCATGGACATAGAAGCTCTCTACACGAGCATACCACAGAGGCGCACATTGGAAGTGGTGGAAAACATCATCATAAATAGGGAGTGGGATTTCTTAACACCACAGCAGTTCGTAATGGAATGTGCGGAAATAGCGTTAATGGAAAACTTCTTCGAATTTGAGAAAGTCATCTACCACCAGATCTCTGGGACTTCAATGGGGAGTACTTTTGCCCCTAGTATGGCTTGTCTGTACGTACAACAGTTTGAAGAGGACTTCATATACAACCCACATAATCCTTTCCTACAGAACCTGAGACTTTGGAAGCGCTACATAGATGATGTGCTGATAATATGGAACGGATCAGAGGAAGAAGCGACGAACTTTGTCCGGTGGGTTAACAGTAAAGATGTACACCTCAGGTTCACCCACACTATCAGTAAGAACCACGCTATCTTCCTCGACCTGGACATCACTATGGAAAATGATGGTTTCACAACAAAAGTGCACAATAAGCCCACGGATAGGAATAGCCTTCTACTGTACGAAAGCTACCACCCCAAGGCCCTCCGACAGAATCTCCCAGTTGGACAGTTCCTTCGGGTTAGGAGAAATTGCTCAGACACCCCTACTTTTGAGGAACAGGCATCCCACCTTGCAGAAAAACTTGCTGCCCGCCATTACCCCCAAAAAATGATACGCAGGGCCAAGAAACGAGCTAGGAACAACCCTAGGGAAGCACTTTTGGAGGATGCAACAAAGGAGAACACCAAAAGAACTGTATGTGTTACAACATTTACCCCTGCCTCTAATGCCGTACAGAAAATAATTAAGAAAAGATGGAACATCCTTAATAGTGCAGGGAAGCAATGGGACCCACCACTTTTTGCCTTTAAACGTAACAGAAATCTGCGAGACCAACTCGTTCATGCCACTATGCCAACCGCAGAGGGACCGGAACAACAGAGGCTCTGGGACCAACCACGAGTAGTGGGACACTTCACGTGCGGGGGGTGTATTTCATGCAAACTCACTTCTAACACCAAAGAAGTCGACATTGGCACAGATAGACCATGGCAACTCCGCAAGTTTAGTAACTGCAATACTGAGAATGTGGTTTACCTACTAAAATGCCCCTGCCAACTCCAGTACGTTGGCATGACAACCAGAAAGATCAGGGTACGTATCAATGAACACTGCAGTACCATAAGGTGCAAGAAAACAAACACAAAGCTCACACGCCATTTTTTGGAGAAGAACCACAAAGACACTGATTTGCGATGGACAGTCCTAGAGGTCATGAATAAAACCAAAGCTGATCTCTCAAGAGCTCTCCACATCAGAGAACAACGCTGGGTGTTCCGCCTGCGGTCCCACGAAAAGGGACTTAACGACGATATACCGTGGCTCCAACTGACTAGATGACCTCTCCATCTACCCTGGACTCCTGGGCATCCCTTCCATCATGTGGTAGTTGCCCTTACACACTATTAACACCTCCTGTCCCTCTACCTGCCTACCCTTTGGTTTCTGTTACCTTCATCGCAGGGATCTCCAGAATATGATCGTAGTGACAGGAGGACTTGGGCATTACACCACACTTATCATACATGTTTTCTGCGACACCCTGGTCTTGTCCGGAGCTGACTGACTCTCCATCTACACTGGGATATTTTCCATTACATACAGAGAGCAACGCAGAGGGCATGGTGTTTACTTTCACTTTTTCTGTTGCCATTAGCAACCGCCAAACCCCCTCACGAACTCTTTGAATCTACGCACTAATCAAACGCTGCATGAATGACCTTTCACCTTTCATCGGGGTCTTAGCGGCATATGGCGATGATATCTCCCTTTTCATGCCCCTTTCTGACTTGGGACGCGCACACGTGCCTCTGAATTTTCACAACACAAACCCGTCCTGGGGCACCTTAGCACGCGTCGCTTTCATCCTCGGGAGTCACGCCGAACGCATGCACCACGTTGCCCGGACAACCTCTGACGCGCACGCCCACACGGGACCGCCTTCCCTGGGCGGATCCCCTGACTGTTTCCTTATTTGGGCACAAGACTCAGCCTGGACGCTCCAATAGGCCCCCACAATCGGCCATTTCACAACCAGGCACTGCACTGCATGCGCCGCCACCACGGTTATTCCGGACTCCGGATGCACCGCACCAGGAACTGCCGCACAGCCGTGATCACTCCAGGCTGTTTACCATTTACCAATTAAGCACGCTATTTAATCCTGCCCTGCGGTCTCACTCCCAAATTCGGGCGGACAAGGAGCAACACCGTAGGCTGAACACGGGACACCTTGCCTCAGATAGTAAGAGTATGAATGGTGGTTTCGCGTTGTTTTAACCCCTGTGTGGGTTTATTGTGGAATGATTGTGGTTCCATCCTGATTCCAGGTTTTGCAAGGGTCAACGTTCTGGGCATTTTTCAGTCTGCTAACCATTACTGTATCGTTCTTCTCTCCCTGTAGACTGAACAGGGGTGTCTCCTCCTTTATCCCCCCATGTGGCAAGTAGTCTTTCTGACTAGGGTAAGCCTCATGAGAGCACTTTTTGACTCTCAAACATGTTTGTGTTCTCACGTAGAGTGGCACATGTCACGTGATTAGTCACCCACCTTAAGGAAATTACGCATGCGTTTATCTTAATTTTTATGTTTTCACCTTTGACCTTTCTTCTACAGTTGTGTATACAGATACATTTGTTTGTTTTGATTCTTTCTACAGGCTTTACAGTTGGAAGCCATCTAGGTAGTGGAGTGTGGCCTTCGCCACACCTGCACAGTGGTTTTCTCTTGCCACGAGTTGGTAAGACCGGAGCCCTCTTCTTGTAAACCTAGGTCCTGATGAATGCCCTGGACCCGCTCGGGCCGAGAAGGCAGAAACATGTCGACCTAACACTAGACGGCTAGGGGACACCTAATATACCCCACCTGCCGCTATTTTGTTTTTAGCATCATATAGTTACTGATCACATTAAAAACACTTTGTAGTAACTATAATGATTTTTAATTTCACGTTCTACCCCATGGGCCCCCACTCTTTAGTTTAGAAGTGCATCCCTGTCTCCAGGTGTATGCCCGCCCTCCATCAAACGAAGGTTTTGGAGGGCGAGGACTGGCCGATGATGAAGCATGACACCAGGTGGTGTGTGAGGCCAGTCCGTCACTTTTTGTGAGATGTCCACACTTGACTCACAATTGTAGTAAGGTCACATCACGTTACAAATGGTATAACAGCTTGCTTCACGACCCATACAGAGTTTAGCCTAAGACTGCTCTTGTCCATGCTACCACTAGGATAGCTGGTCTATAAGGTTGACTTTACAACCAATATCATAAGGGTTGTTTGGACTGATACAAGGTGTACACTAGAACTAGTGACATCATATATCAGGCCAAATCCTCACAGCCCCCCCCATCCCAGGAGGGACGCATCCGTCACTACGACATGCTACGGTTCGGGTAGGGAGAGGGATCTGCCGCTGACCCAATCGCGATTCGTGAGCCACCACTGCAGCTGGTTCGCAGTGCCCTCCGAGATCAAGACATGGTCGGACAGACTGCCTCTATGCTGGGCCCACTGAAACTTCAGGTCCCACTGCAGAGCCCGCATCCGCCACCTGGCGTGAGGTACCAACAGGATGCAGGAGGCCATCAGCCCCAGAAGTCGCAGCACCAACCTGATCGAAACCCAGGACAGAGGCCGGAAGATGGAAATCAGGGCCTGAATATCCCGGACCCGCTGTTCCGGCGGATAGACCCGGAACTGCGCCGAATCGAGAACCACCCCAATGAAAAGGAGCTTTTGGGAGGGACTCAGGTGCAACTTCGGCACATTGATGGAGAACCCCAGCGAGTTCAGGAGGTCGGCCGTAGTCTGGAGGTGGGAGACGACTTGCTGGGGCGAGCCCGCCTTCAACAGCCAGTCGTCGAGATTGGGGAAGACTGGAACCCCTGATTGGCGCAGATGAGCGGCGACCACCGCCATCACTTTCGTGAACACCCGAGGGGCACTGGTGAGGCCGAAGGGGAGCACGGTGAACTGAAAGTGCTCCTGACCCACCGTGAACCGCAGGTAACGCCGGTGGGCCGGCAGGATGGGGATGTCGAAATAAGCGTCCTGCAAGTCCAACGCTACCATCCAGTCTCCAGGGCCTAGGGCAGCCAGAACCTGAGCTAAAGTGAGCCTCTTGAAACAGACCTTCCGGAGGAAGGAGTTCACGCTCCTGAGGTCCAAGATCGGGCGTAGGCCCCCTTTGTCCTTCTTGGGAACCAGAAAGTAGTGGGAATAACAACCTCGACCTACTTCCGGACCAGGAACGCGCTCGACGGCCTCTTTGGCCAAGAGGGCCGAAACTTCCTCTCGTAGAAGATGCAAATGATCCCCCGACATACGGTGGTTCAGCGGTGGCATGGCTGGAGGGGTCGTCTCGAAGGGGAGGGAGTAGCCCCTTCGGACGATTTGCAGCACCCACCTGTCCGACGTGATGGAGCGCCAGTGGAGCAGGTGATGGCGAACTCTGCCGCCCACTGGGCCTGAAAGCTCGGACTAGGACGTTGACCTCCAGTACCGCCTCGTGAGGAGGCGCCCCTTCCTTGGCCACGAAAGGGACGAAAGGCGGAAGTTTGCGGCCGCGGAGCTGAAAGACCCAAGGACTTGGCCGTGGCCCGGGAGTCCTTGAAACAAGCCAGCGCACTGTCCGCCTTCTCACCAAAAAGGCGAGTGCCATCAAAGGGCATGTCCATGAGGGAACTCTGGACGTACCCTGAAAATGACGTGGACCTCAGCCAGGCGTGACGCCGAAGCGCCACCGTGGTGGAAATCGCCCGACCCAGCGAGTCCGTGGTGTCAAGTCCACACCGTATGGCGTGCCGTGGCGTGCCGTGCTGCATTTCGACCGTCAGCAAGTGCTTGAGTGAGTCGTGCCCGGGCCTCCACCGGGCACAAGGGCAGCACATCCTCCACCGTATCCCACAGAGAGTGGGAATAACGGTCCAAAAGGCAAGCGGTATTTAAAGACCGCAGCCCCAAACTCAGGGACGAGAACAGTTTCTTGCCAAACTGTTCCAACCTCTTGGATTCCCGATCCGGAGGAGCAGACGGGAAGGAGGATTGGGAGGTTGAGGCCTGGATAACCAGACTCTCGGGGGTGGGGTTTTAGGAGAGGAAAGTAGGGTCGCCCTGAGCAGGGCGGTGGCGCCGGGCAATGTTCCGGTCCACAGGAGGAACTGTGGAGGGCTTGGACCAAGTGCCCTGCAGAACGTCTATGAGGGCCTCATTAAACTGCAGCAGAGGCTCAGTGGAGCTTGCTGTTGGTTGAAGGACCTCTGTGAGGACGTTAGTCCTCACGGCCACAGCAGGCAACTCCAGCCCTAGGGCTTCGGCCGCCTTGCGCAGCACCACTGAAAAAGCTGCACCCTCCTCCGAGGCCACAGTCGGAGGAGAGATGAAGCCAGCGTCCGGAGAAGTGTCCAGACCGTTGGCATCCCCCAGTTCGTCTGCCCAGTCCTGTGCATGTTGACCCTGGAGGGCCATAGGGTCCTCAGACCCCTCCGAGTCGCCCCCGTCATCCGATTCCTGATAAACAGGTGGAACGATCGGAGCCGGACGGTAGATGAAATGGTCATCCATCGACGTCGGGGTGCGGCGCCGACGGCGCCGCACCGGCGTCGGGTCCGGACCGGGGCTGAACCGGGGAACGGCGTCGTCCGGAGACGGCGCCGGAGGTGGAACCGGTGTCGGCGCCGGCGGAGGAGGCGTCGTGAGGTCGACCGGCGCCGACCGAGATCCAGGCCTGGATCCCTCGGGGACCTGCGGCATCGGGGCCGGTGCCGTCGACGGCGCCGGGGCCGGAGCCGCCGGCACGCGAGGTCGCCCAGTCGAACCTGCGGGCCCGAAGGCGCGTCTACAGGCATCGACGGCGGAGCCAGGCCCCTCATGGCCGAGACGAAGGCACTGACCTCCGCCGGAGTCGCGTCAGTCCCAGGGACCGGCGGGTATGGGGACGGACGCGGCTCCTGCGGCTCCGACGGAGCCGCGGGGGTGGGACCACCCTGACCCTCAGCCGAGTCGCGCGACCGGCGAGGGGAGTCCGAAGAGCGATGTCGTCTCTTGGACTTCTTGGAGTGCTTCGACTTACCCAAAGACCCCGACGAACGATGACGATAGCTGTGGCTCCGCGATCGGTTCTTGGACCTCCACCTGGACCGAGAGCGGAGCCGAGTGCCGAAGATCGAGAAGCTTACGGGACCGCTCCCGCCTAGCTTTCGACGTCAAGGCCTGGCAATCGAGGCACGACTCCGCATCATGGTCGGGCCCCAGGCAATACAGGCACCGGCGATGGTGATCCGTCACCAACATCAGGCGATGACAGGCGTCACAGGGCTTGAAACCAGGCATCCTACAGGCACCAGAGTCGAGTCGATAGACCAAAAGAAGTAAAAATAGTTAGTCAAAAAATGACTAGGGGTAAGCTCTTCCCGGATCGGCGCTTACTGGCGCGGAAAAAAGAAGAACTGACGTCAGCGCGCGAGGGCGGCGTCTAAGTACTCCGACGACGTCATTCCGGCACACGACGCCGACGACGGATGCGGAGCCGCAGACGACGCCTACCGACGCGCAAGGGGTATTGCTACAAAAATCTTTCCGGATCCAGCCTGACGCCTGGGGAAATTCTAAGGTGAGGAATCTAACTAACGTGTTTCTTTCAGATTAGAACTGTTAACAACAGCATGAAGTATTTTTACCATGGTGGTCTGATTGAACTCACGCGCAGCTTATATAATGATCAAGGCATGGCGCGCTCCCATCATTTGAAAAAGGCTGAAGTGAATAGCCGAAAAGTGCCTGAATACTGAGCACTGACTTGCAAATAAATAATTTGAAGCTACTCTCGAATTCGAATGCAGACTCTTCTCTTATTTTGAAGGAACAAGTGGCTATATATATAAATCTTCTTTATTGCATCTTTAACTGGAGTCTGTGCCCTTGTTTGGCCCACCGTGGTTGTTCGTTGGGATCCTGGAGATAGATAGATAGATAGATAGATAGATAGATAGATAGATAGATAGATAGATAGATAGATAGATAGATAGATAGATAGATAGATAGATAGATAGATAGATAGATAGATAGATAGATAGATAGATAGATAGATAGATAGATAGATAGATAGATAGATAGATAGATATTTTCTCCCAATAAAATTACAAAGAAAATTGTGTTCTTCGTGTATTGTGTCAAAAATTATATACGGTCTTACCCCTATTGGAATGCAAAGCAAATTATCAATTTTCTTTTTGTATTGTCTCAAAAGTAATCCCAACGACCAATTATCGCCATAACCAATTTGTTTGTTTCAAATTTCAATTTTTAATATTTATTTGACAACTCTGTCACATCAAAACTCAAATAAAATATGTTAAAAAAATAAATAAATAACTACATTTTCTCAACACAAATAGAAATAGTATTTTTTTTGTAAGAAACCATCTATATTCTAGGATCATAGCTTTAAATAAGGTCCAAGAGATGAATTCGTATAGATATTTAGTTTTAACATTTAATTCTTCATTGGGATGGAGGAGCCATCTAAATCAGATTAAACTTAAACTGAAATTATTGTTAAGGGGTTTAAAACAGTTTTGACATATATTTTGGGGGCCAATGAATTGAACGCTTAAATAAGGCCTACAATAGTAAGAACAGGCCTTATCGACCCCCTAATAAATGTTTGGCCCCTTGCAAGCATAGGAATCCTATGCATGACACCCAGAAGCAATATCGCTTGTTAATATCCAATCATGCACTTGCTTTTGAGAAATTTTTGTCACAGAAGCATAACACTGGACAAACAGCAGAAACATTTTTAATGCACTGGGGAGGTGTCACAGACAACTGACAGATTAGGTTTTCGCTCAGAACTACTGATATACAGGTGGTGATACTGAATTGATTTTTGATTTGTGTTTTATAGATTTTTTAATTGGCAGAACCCTTTTTTATAGCCATATAAAATATATTGTACATTGCACTTAGTTGGTAAGATTAAGAAGCAGGCGTTTCCTTCGCACAGCTCTCTACCTCAGAAAGGTGACAGCAATTTTGTTTTTCTGGTGATCAGCAGTCTATTCTCTATGATGTGCTGTCCTCTCCAATACTACTTAAGGAGAGCAGATGCCGCTGTAGAACCAGACAATTAGCAGATTAGGTTTATGGAGGAACCCTTTTTTATACTCTTATTTACTCTACTGCACTTTGTTGGTGGGATTAAGAAGTGGGCTTTTCTTTTGTACCACTTTCCAACTCTGGAAGCCAACAGCCATTTTTCTCCCCCTCTCTACCCCCGATAGTCAGTGATCTAGTCTCTTTCAAGTGCTGCTATCCCAATTACTACTTAGGGAGAGCAGATGCACTCCAAAGGCAAGCCTACCTATGCCCATCAGCATCCAGATCAAACTTTTTTATGCAAGCAAAGAGCACATGGGCTTCCAAGCCTGCTCTGATCTGAGTGATTCAGTTTCAGCGAATATCCCAAATTCAATCAGGGTTGACTCACTTCAGAGTAAGGCTAGTAATCCATTAAGACAATTGCAGAGGTTTTGATGGCCTTAAGATTTTTAGGGACAGCTAGTTCTGCCTCTTCGGACAATATCAGCACATCAACAGTATATAGTGCAACTTCACGTAAGAACGATGGACAGAGAATCCCTTTAACATTTGAGTTTGACTGAATACTCACTAGTAAAGGCTCAATAGCTCATAAGAAGAGCAGGGGTGAAAGAGAACAACTTTATCTGGTACCTTCAGTGGGGCTTAAGTTATCCAAACTAATGCCATTAATGAACAAGTTACTTTTCTGGTAGAGACTATATCTAACCACAGATTCCTCACCTTAGATTATTCCCCAGGAGTCAGATTGGATCCTTAAATCTTGCACATCTGAGCACCACTAGGTTGTGTCAAGCAGCTCTGCATCGTCCATGTCAGAAGTGATATGCATGGTGCCCATATACGCACCACCCCAGTGTGCTGACATCAGTGTCTTTTGTGACTATTTCCGTGACAAATTTGCAGAGTCATGACTGAATGATGTGTGACCAGTGTGCTGAAAATAACAAGATCTTTTGGGTGAAAAGCCCATTTTGCAGAGCGAGGAGGATGGGAGGGTTGGTGAGGAATCTGTGAGTAGGTAGTCTTTACCAGAAAAAGCGCCACCGTAGGTAAGTAACTTGTTTTTCTGATAGTGATTTCTAACCACTGATTCCTTTCCTTAGAACCAGTACCCAAGCAAAACCGATCTGAAGGTGGATCTGCAAACCCGGCTTAAACCAAAGAGTCCTCAATCACCGAAAGGGCAAAATACCCGTCTCGATGGACCTGACTGTTCCTGCAGTAGTGTTTCTTGAACATGTGGAATGACGCCCACGTAGCAGCCTGACAGATGTCCAGGAAAGGCACTCCACAAGTTAACGCAGTAGTTGCCGCTTTGGCTCCGATAGAAAAAGCCCACAAACCTTCAGAAGGCTGCTTCTTAGCGAATGCATAGCAGATTTTTATGCAGAACACAATCCAACAGGAGATGGTCTGTTTCTGCACTGCCTCTCGTTTTTTCGCTTCAGCAAACTCACCGAAGAGCTGATCATCTACCTAGTGTTCTTTAGTACGATCAATGTAAAAGAAGAGGGCTGTCTTAGAGTCCAACAATGGAGTCTCTGCTCTCCCTCAAAGGGATGAGGTGGGGTGAAAAAGGTAGGAAGAATGTTGTTCTGGCCGACAGGGAATGGGGTCACCACTTTCAACAGGAAAGAGGCCCAGTTCCAAAGCACCAGTTTGGCTGGGTAGAAGCTGCTGTATGGAGGGTTACCAGAAAGAAAGGTGGCACAAAGAGTGTGGCTGCACACTATTAGCATCTAATTAACAGGCCATAGGTACAGGTAGGACCATGTACTAGGGACTTAAAATTAAATTAAATGTGCTAATTAGATTTAGTCGTATTTTACAATGTTTAGGGAGAGAGTCAAGCACTTTCCCACCGGTTAGCAGGGAAAAGTTAAAAGAGTCCTTATGTCATCACACCGGTTAAGCAACAGGAGAGAAAACAATTGTGGATGACCCTGCAAAAAGGGCCAAGGTCCAACAGTAATATTAATTTTCTATCTGACCCACTTTTATATACCATGCACCCTGCCTTGTGGGCTATGAGGTCTAGATGGAGTTACCTACTAATATTTAAAAGGGAGGGCAACACCTGTCCAAAAGCAGGTTTTCATAAGTCACACTGCAGGTTTTGCACTATAGTATTCAAGCTATACAGGGTAGGCATGTACCCATGTTTAAAGTAGTGTATGGCAGAATTGGTGTTCACAAACGGCATTTAACGTTCAATTCCTTGGTGCACTTTATACACCATATACTAGGGGCATACAGGCAAGTTAAAGGTGCCAATCAGGAATAAACCAATGTAACCATGTTCAAAGGGGGATCACAGGCTCCTTATTTCCATTTTGCAGGTGCAGGGTTCTAAAGACAGCAAAAAAAGGGTCCAGAAAAAGGTGAAAACATTTGGGATGACCATGCAGAAAAGGCCAATTTCCTACAATGGCTTTATAAATAAGCGGCCAAGAAAGGAAATGTAGATGGAATAGAATTAACTTTGTGCATCGCAACTGTGTGAAAAGATACTCAACCTCAGGCTCTGTGCTTAGAAGTGACACATTTGAGCTACTAGTGAAATAAAATGTTCTAATGTTATTTTGAGAACTGTGTCGATGGACAGCAACACAACATGCTTGTCTTTGATAAGGTTCTTCATTGGAATGAGTGTGTCAGGAAGCATGTTGGAGGGATACATGAATGAGAATACAGCAGGTTCACTCATCAATTTAAGCGTTAGGACAGAAGAAGCCCACTTCTTTGGGCTAAGTGGTTGATGAGGCCAAGAGCTGTGATGTATATGGCAAAAACCATGAATCCAGTCCTGGGCTGTACTATCATGAACCATTGCTCTAAAGTGTGTTAGTGCCAATATTTTAACTAAAGAAAATATTGACTACAACTTTTAAAGTGGTGTTCAGCCTAAATAGAGCAGTCTGGCAATCTTACACAAGGCCGATGAAACAGTTTAAAAGGCCTAGAAGAGCAAAATAATTAAAGTTGGAAACAGTATGGCAGTAGCTGTACAAAGCAGTATACCCAGAGAACAGTTGCTGGGTGCTGTGGCACAATTTTTGTCAAATAGCCAAATTAAAGTCTTATGCTTGTACGTCCAATCTTTTTACCTCTGAGGTGACCTGAAGACATTCATGTGTATTGGTGTCTGAACGAAATGCCCAAATTACTTTCAGCCAGTAAAATATAAGTGAGCAGTTTCTGAAAGTGAATTGGGGCAGGCAAATACGGGAAATACCATATGTCACTATGGCCTCAAGGTGCATGATGTGGACCATCTCTCTTCCTTTTTTCTTATATCTGGATTAATATACAGTTTTATGCTTAAACATTTGAGTTGTATATGCTTTCCCTAAGGCATGTGTTAATTACCTGAGCAATACTGTTTTATATTTTGAATATGTAGCTCTACTTGAGTCATGTTACCATCAAGTATTCACAAGGCTCAGTCAGACTTCTACATTTGCAGCTCACACCGGTCCATCAACAATAATGTACAGTGATATAACATGCTAAGAATAGAAGGGGGACAGGCAGTAGAGTGGAATCCCTTCCAGTTGCAATTATTTTAACTAAATCACTGGGTCACTGGTTTGAAAGGTACATGGAATAAACTGAGATTGCAGAATATAACAAAGTTATTACTTTGTTATATTCTGCAATCTCAGTTTATACTTCTATTTTTCATGTGAAAAAAACGAACATATGGCTATTAATTTGATGCATACATCTCAGATTTCACATATTTCAACCAATATATTTACCACTCACCCTTGATCATTTCTAATAGCCCCAATTACTCCAAGAACTAGAGGCCAGCCAGGCCCCAGACTGTCTCCCTGATTTTGCAGAATCTGCAGCACACACTCCAGCTGCTTCAGCCTTATGTCATGATGGACTATGTTGGACAGCTCCTTCAAGGGGTGTAGTAAAAGCAGTTGCAGCCTCTGGAAGACAGGATAGCAAAAATAATACCAGAGTATACCAGAGCATCTGTCTTAGTGAAATGCAACATCACATTTATGTGTTATTATAACCTGGAAATAAAAAAGAATCTTGTAAATAAGGTGTTAGACTTTGTTATAAATGCTTCTCTTAAATGAATTTGGCTAACATTTCTGTAAATATACTGCTTTAGAATAAAACTCTGCAAACAGAAAAAAATGTTTAAATTCTCATTTTATAATACATATTTAGTTGTGCGAACTCCATTTATGAGAGGAACCAAACAATTATGCCGGCAAATTTGATTGCTTTTGGTAGAGTTATAACAGGCAAAAGAGCAGAAAAAAAGTCAAATAGAAAGCATCCAGAAAACCCCAAGAATCATGCTAGTTAGTCCACTGTAAATTTAATTGAAAACGATTATTAATGTGGGTGGATTTCCAGAGGATCTAGTGCAGCAGTTAACTGTATCTCTTCCTTAAGCTTTTGCTTTCTATGGTTCAGGAGAGAGACACAAACACTGGTGGCATCCAAACATTGGAGATGTGTCCTGCTCTTTGTACTTCTCATCACACAGCTATCAGCCCCCTTTTTGGGTAGAACTTTCCTTATGAATTGCAGGACATGGGCTTAACAACGGAGGCTGAGAAGAAGACTGGAGATGTAATTTAATTTGTATAGAGCAAGCTAATCACCCGCGAGGTTCTCTAGTCGCTGAGTAGATGGGCCAGGATCCTCAGACAAAGAGCCAAGTGTTCAGTTTCTTGTGGAATGTTGTGAGCCTGGTGGCTGTTCTGATTTCCTCTACCTTGGAGTCATGGTGGCACACATTGCTGCACCTTAACGTAGGCAGAGTGCTCGATTCACTGCGCTCGTTGGTCACATTCTGGAATAGGCTGCCACTGCCGCTCATGGGCTGGATAGCAATTTCTAAAATGGTGCACCTGCAGCACTGTCTGTATACTATCCAGAACTCCCTGTGCTCCCTGTCATCGAGGGTGTTCAGGCAGCTAGACACCATACTCACTTGGGCCAGAAAATGTAGCAGAGTGGTACTCGTCAAACTGCGGTGGAGCAATGAGGAAGGTGGTCTGGAGAGATGACAGATGGAAATCTATTATTACGCCTCTCTAATGCAGCACGCAGCTCGGCAACAACTAGGAGAAGCAACTGCTGTCCGTCATGGTAGATATAACTGAACTCCCAGTGTTACTAATGGAAGGCTCCACAGCATCTAACACCTTGCCATATGCGATGAAACAGACTGTCCATGTGTGGCAGAGGCTCATGACGACGGTCCTTTGACATGCTCCTTTTAAACTGGAACTACTGTTATGGATACTTGCACCAGTCAGACGCATGGAGGGAAATATACCTTTTCAGGCATGGATTGAGGTTGGCTATGAGGACTTGTACTCCAATGAGCACTTTACCTTGCTCGAGAGTTTCCAGGTTGCCTTAGCACTGGGGCCAGGACAATTCTTACAATGCAGGCTTAACAGAGCTGGCCTGGCAAACCTGGACTACATTCCCTGAGGTGCCAGCCACCTCGAGCACACGGACTCTGCTGATCTGCGGATCAGTCGCCATTTGGTATCCCTGCTGCACAGAGAGTTGAGGGCGGACATGGTGAGCTGCCCTCTACGTGTTCGAGTGACCTGGGAAACAAATATAGGTACTCCTATAGAAGACGCCGGGTGGAACAGTATCTGTGCCCTCACCAAGACCCCGATTTAGGCTGATCCATTATAACTTCCTGTATCGCACTGACATGACGCCCGAGCTGCCCTGGTGGCCAAATCACACCTGGTTGGATAAGTGCCCAAGCTGGAACTTGCCGGTGCCAACTTCCGACACATGGCCTGGGGGTGTCACAGGTGCATGACTTCTGGGTCCGAGTGGTGGGCAGAATAATGCAAACCACATCTTTGCGCGGAGCCATCACCCCGCTGTTCTGCCTACTGGGAAAGATCACAAAACCTAAAGGCCGCGATATGGCTTATAAGTATTTGCAGCTGGCATTAGTGCTGGCTCTTCGCAGGGTGGTCATCACGTGGATGGGTCAGTGTGCCCCTTCTGCAGAACACTGGCTCAAAAATGTAGCAGAGTCGACCCTGGAGGAGGGAATACACATGTAGCAAAGCAGAAGGGAAGCCAGTTTAGGGGGAAGACCTAGACAGATGGAGGGCCCTGGGAAACAGATTCACCGATCCCACAGATGTTCCTTCTAGCGAGGTAAACACAGACACTGGCCCTGAAGCCTAGGCTGCATGCATCTCCCGGAGGGTAAGGACCAACTGCGAGCTGCCTGGTGAATTCCTATTTCTGGAGGTTGGATGCTTTACTCCTGAGTGCTTATAACTATCTTGTTTAAATTGAGGTTATTCCCTCACCTGTACATTGTAAATTGCAACTGTTGTCTCAACAGGTTCCTCATAGTCCTCAACAGGACAGTGGTATATGGGATAGCTGTTGACTGCAGAGGTAGATTCTTCTCTATTGTGTTGATTGTCAACAAGGTTGCTGTCAATGGTAGGCCAGACCTCTATGACAGTTCAGACAAAAATACTGACAGTCTCTTTGGAGCTGAATTACCCAACATCCTGTGCACAGAGTGCTCTGAAGCCTATTAGGTGCCTTGTCACAGGAATATTTAGATTTTTCCTTTTGAGATACAGATAGTTGAGCTAAATTTCTGCTCCAGATTTTCTTTAAATGCTTCCTCTTTTGCGTAACTTTAGAGGAAGTGCTTGGTAGGGCACTGCATATGAAATCATCCCGTGACAAGGAGGAATCCCATTGGGATGGGGAATTTTTTTAAACTATAAGAGGTACAAGGCTAGCTTCCTTACTTGGCCCCTGAAGGTCTTTGTAGCTGAGCTCCTCCAAAAATCACGGCAGGATGCTTAACACTTGAAGTGTCAGCAATATAGAACCTTGTCATGAGGTTCATTAGTGCAGATTTTCACTGTTTACAAGAAGAATATGGCTTGAAAATAGATCTCTATTCATTGTCTGTGTTGATGACAGTCTGAACATCTCCCGGGGCCAGTAAACATCAAACAACTTTAGAGATAACTTGCAGTTAAGAGTATCTGAATCTAGGGCATAATTCCAGGGAATTTGAAGAAAAGGTAAACATCTTGTGAGTTAGCCACAACAGAACTATGGCAATGGCCCATCTATGACAAAGCACCACCTTCCAACCCTACCCCGAAGACAAGGGCAGATATGATTGGTGGAAGGAACTTCTAGGAAAAGTAAAAACAGCTCAGGGTCCCAGCCATAATGAAAATCCCTGGCATTACCATACCTTGGATGCAGAAGCATCCCCCACTTTAAAGGAAACCCAGAGATTCCCTTTTCTGGTACTGCATGGTACTTTCCAAGGAATCCCTGGGATTCTCTTTATGTGAGAGGCAGTGGTGCTGGAATAATGTTTTAGAGTGGGGGTTCTGGCTATCAAATCACCTAATTTAGGTGCCTTGATTGTAATTTCCATGTCGCTGATATACATGTTTAGATATTTGTACTTTACTTTGTAAAGCAAGCACATGTCTTTGTGTATGTGTTATAAAACCTCGGAATTACTGTGGCCTTCTCCTTTCTAGCAATCCCAGTAAGGGTGACGCTAGTTAAAATGACAAATTATCCTAAACCTGTAGTCAGGAAAAGGAATGGTAAACACATCTCTCCATATTCAAAGAATTAGCACCAGAAACAAAGCTGCCTCCCCTGAGACAGTTGGTACTTAAATACACAGTAAATATTTCAATATAAATAAATGAAGGAATCGTCAATGTTAATTCTCCAAGTGAACTCCAAGGAGTATTGGGGGTACTGCAACATCTCCTGCATGCCTACTTACAGCACTGCTTCTGAAGTGCTTCTACACTCCAGGCAAGATTCTCCAGAGGATGACGAAGCTGCAGCAAAAACCTACACCTTCAGGTGACTTGGCCTTTAAAGTGCCACAGCTTGCCATCCCCAACCCCACCTAATGACAAATGACTAAAAAGGTAACACAAACGGGCCCAGGAAGAGGGCTCACTGGGACAGTGAGTACACTGGAAGGAGAGAAGGGGGTGAGGGGAGGGCTGGATGAATGACAAAGAAACTAACTTAATGCAGAGTCTGGTACTGCAAGTCATCTTCACCATCTCTACTCTTTCCTCAAACCTGTTTCGGGACTTTATTTTAAACTTTTTAATGTTCCCTCATTAGCAAAAAAAATGGAGGTCACCTTCACTGGCCCATTGACAGCACAATTCCATTGTTGCTGTGACAATGACGCCTGCTTGGTAAAATGCAGCTTCACACCCAGCTGAACCCTATGGCCACAGACTACTGATGTGCAGCGCAGGTGTGTGCAAGGAGCTGCTGGAGGTAAGACGTGGCTTCTTTAGGTTCTCAGCTGTAATGATAATTCCAAAGAGCATTGTGCCTAGTGCTGTAGCAGCTCAGTATAAATGGAATCCCAGGGATTCGGTCACCAGCACCACATAGTACTATAAAAGAAAACCCTGGGATTTATTTTAAGGGAGGGGAGCTTCCATACTCCAGGGAATGTTATTTAATCCGGTCAGTTACTTTGCAAAACAGTGTAACAGGAATGTCATTAGGGCCTAATTCAAGGAAGAAGAAATATCTCCTGCAGACAACTGGGTTGTACAAACAACCATGATTTATGTGAAAAGGGACCCTAAAACATCTGGGCCTGATGTCACTGCACCTGCATCACTATTAACAGCTAGGCCCCCTGAAGGGACATTTAAATCATAAGAGAGCAAAGTTGAAATGTGCCAATACCTAGCCCTCACCACCGCAATGACCACAAACTTATTCCAAGCAGCACCGCCCTTTGCAGGAAGCTGGTGGGGGTATAACATGGTTGCTTTAAAGTTGCACCTTTATGGTAATCACAAGGATTGCCTGGAGTGTGGGAATGAGGTAATGCATTGTTTTAACCTAGAATCAATACCCAAAAAGCCTAAATAAAAATGTTTCAGAATTTAGGGCGTATGGAAAGCTGGGATTAAGTTGTTCAATGCAATTTAATTATTATACTGCTGTTCTGAATATGTGCATAATAGTTTACATTTTGCACTGGTCCCGTCAATAAGGTATCATAGGACCATGCTGTGTAGTAAGGTAGCGTAATATATGTCTTTCTTTTAATGGTCTTTTACAAGTATTTAACGTGTTTTACTACTGTAATTTTCGTATTTTCCTACATCGTCGTCAAATCCTGGAATGACCTTCCACACCACATCAGGACCTCCCCATCCCTTCTTGAATTCCGCAAGAAAGTGAAGATCTGGCTATTCAACTTGGAGCCTTATCGACCTACTCAGCTACTCCAGCGCCTGGATACCCCTTAAGTGATAAGAGCTATATAAATCCTCATTACATAACGTAAATTTTGATAACTATTGCATTGCCTTTTTAACTTCTACATCAGTGATAATGTATCACTTAAAAAAGACAATATTCATGGGAGATCAGGGGTATTTGATTCCTCACTCTTTGTTGGTCTACATCCGCAAAAAAGCCTGTAGTTGATATCAATGGGTGAAGTAGGTAATAATCAAGCAGTCAAAAAATCAAACAAAGGGATGGGGTTACATCAGTGGACAGTGCCTCGTCAAACACTTCTTTACATACCCATGCCACTAAAGCCAGATTCTATATTTGTCAGATTACTTATTGGCAGTTTGTAGTTTTCCATAACTAAGTCTATTTCAGTCCTTACTCAAACAGGGTAAAACCCAGGTAAAAGTTTTCACCCTATTCCTCCATTACTGGAATCCAGTTCTGGGTGAGGCATTAACGTTGTATGAAGCCCATTTTGCCTCCATGAGATGAGGAAATTATATTTGCTGAAGAAAAAGAATGCTGAAGGGCATTGTAATGCACTGGAACTCCAGAGCATTCCACTACATATGAACAACCATGCTCTCTCTCTTGCAAGACAGTTACTCATGAAGCACGTCATATAGAACATGAACTGTTTTGCTGCAGCGTAAGACTCACAGAACTAGAGCCAAAGGAGCTTTAGAAGCATTTATGTGAAGGAACACAAGGCACACAATACGGAAAAAGAGGAACATTGCAGGGCAAATGAGGAATGGACAGGTCAGGTGGATATAGAAGAGTGGCTATCCGTGAACACATACATGTACAAGAAAAATAACTTGCATGACACATTTTCTGGGACTTCTTATGAATCAGAGCTCTTATTATGTAGCATGAAGAAAAGGGAGTAACCGAAATATGGACTAAATACAGTTTCATAAAATTAAATGGTCCTTCAAACATGGTTCAGCTTTACATTTCAATATATCACCAATTTCATATGCTGTTTTTTATTAACAGCATTATTTTGGTACTCAGTGAAAGTTCATCACATGGAGAAGCAAAAGGTATTTCTATCTGACTTAATTAAACTGATAGAACTTAGTGATAAGATCATTATAATTTGCTTACAACAGAGCCATTTACATAATATAAATGTACACAAACATTTTACCTGGTTTTCTGGAAATGGAGGTTCATGTTTGAATGTTAATCCAGCTTTTATCAGAGATGTTAGAGCTTCGGCTCCCCACTCCCTCATTCTAGAGTTAGGATGCTGGCAGACCTAGTTATTTAGTTTAAAGTTAAATTAAACAACATTCAAATGGTTAAATTGTATAGTTTAACAACATGCATATATTTTATTTAATTACTGTAGACATGGAATCTTTGTCTACACATAAAAACGGTCTGAAATTAACTTTAGGGAAAAAATCTCTTCTGTCTCTTCATCCTCCCTGACCCATCAGCTACTTTTGACTCCGTGAACCACACCACTCTCCTGAAACTTCTTAGAGAATAGGAATGAAAGGGTCAGACTTCAGTGGGTTCTTATTATACTTGGCAAACTGAGGTTAATATATAAAAATGATCAACATCCTCTTGAATACCACAATGATCCAATAATGATCTACAAGGTTCTATTGTTGCTCTTCCCTCCTCAACCTTTACATGGAGCCTCCACTCTCAGTCACTCAAACATATCGTATAATTTTTTTTACACAGAAGATGCCCAAGTCTATTCGGAAGTGCCCTATTGTAATGATGGTGAATTCATGACAACGTTCATGAGGGAATTCAAGTCTGGATTTCCCAAAATCCCCCCCCACCCCACACCTAATACCTATGTAGCTACAAATATAGTGCTCCTATTATCCTCACTTAACTGCCCTATACTGACTCAAACTTGGCTTAACTCACATGCAGTGCTAAACCATCATGCCTAAATCATGTAGACCTCCAAAATCTTTGGCTTCTACTTGGACAATAACCTTAACATTCATCTACACACCAATGCAATGGTAAAAAGGCCGCAATTTCATCGCAAACAGTTATATGGACTCAATCTGTTTATCCCACGTTCAGACTTTAGGCTAATATCTAATCTTTTATACTGCCCACTATTGAGTATAGAATATTCCCCAGGCAGCAGATTGGATCCAGAAACATTTCTCCAGCAATGCTCCTTAGTTCTGTTACGTGGCGCAGTGCTGTACTGCACCGGACAAGCCGAAGCGGAGCCCCCATATAAGCGCCACCCCTGCATGCTGATGTCAGTTTCTTATTTTTCCCTTTCCACATCCTCTGATGCAGAGATGAACATTAGTTGGAAACAGTGTCCTGATTTGAAATTTGGCACCTTTTTAGATGTTAAAAAGAGGCCAGCCCACAGGCTCCACAGGACAGGGTAGTGGTGGGGCAGTGAGGAATCTGCAGTTCGAGTATCTATCAGAAACAGTGTTACTGAAGGTAAGGAACTTACTGTGATGGATATTCCTAACTGTAGATACCTCACCTTAGAATAAACACCAAAGCCATCTTTCCCAGGTGGAGAGTCTGTAGAGTGGGCTCAGAATGATAAGTCCTGCACAACCGAGTCGGTGACATGCCCTTTCTGCCAGACCTGGCTGCCAACACCTATTTCTAAGCCTGGCAGATATCAACAACAGGCACACCACCTGCCAACACAGTGGTAGCAGCCTTACCCCGGTGGAGTGAGGTTTCAAAATCTCTGACGGCTGCTTCTTAGCCAGTGCAAAGCAGATCTTAATACAGAGGACCATCCCCCTCGACAGGATACCCTTCTGCACAGCCTTCCTTGTTTTTGCCCCCGAGATCCCCACAACTACATATTGGTTTTTGGTAGATCAATATAAAAGCTTAAAGCCTTTTTTGGGGATCTAGTTGATGAAGCCGCTCCTCCTCTTTTAAGGGGTGAGGGGGTCAAGGCACGGTGGTAGGGTGATGGTTTGCCCAACAGAGGAGTCAAAACTTTAGGCAAGAAGGTCGCCTGGGTTCTGTGCACGAGCTTGTCCAGGAAAAAAAGAGGTGGTGGGTGGTTGCACTGCCATTGCCTGCAGCTCACTCACACAATGGATTGAAGTAATGACGATGAGGAAGGTAGTATTTAAAGTCTGGAGATGCAGAGGGCATACACACTAAAAACGTCAAAACAATTTACGGTCCCACAGTGGTATCACAAATGGTCAGAGAGGGGACTTGTATCAAACCTTTTTATAAACTGCTTTACAACAGGTGATTTAAACAAGAATGGTTGGTCTGACAAACGTAGGAATGCCAAAAGTATAGTGTCTTCTGCAAGCCTTGCTTGGTCAAAGACAAAACAAACAAAAAAGCATCTGATAGCTTAGCTTTTAAAGTTTTAATCTTGCGTATTCCACACCAGTCCACAAATTTGTCCCAGAGCCTGACAAATGTCAGAGGTGCTTGGAGACATAAATGACTTTCACCACTTCAGGCAGCAGATCAAACTCAGTCAACTGTCGCTGCTCAATCTACATGCACTGAGATGTAGGTCAGCATGGCGGACCTTGTCCTGCTGCTGCAAAAGACGATTTAGTTGAAGTGGCAGCCTGATTCAAGGAAGGAAGATACTCATGCACAGATGTTTTGGGTACCATACTATCCTGGCCAGTCTGAACCCACTTGAGCCCGGTTGTTCCTGATCATTTTCAGAATGCGAGGAAAGAGGGGCAGAGGCAGGCAGGCAGGCATGCAGAAGTCCTGTGTTCCATTCCAGCCGTAATGCATCTCCTAGTGAGTGTTCTTGCAGGAGTTCAAATGAACAAAACTTTAGACATT
This sequence comes from Triturus cristatus, assembly GCF_964204655.1. Taxonomy (NCBI): domain Eukaryota; kingdom Metazoa; phylum Chordata; class Amphibia; order Caudata; family Salamandridae; genus Triturus; species Triturus cristatus. Next base: position 782,173,104 of record NC_140585.1, on the reverse strand, counting down.
GTACGTGCTTAACAGTGGAGAAAGAACCTAGCCAAGGTTCTCCCCATTCCCAGAAGATGTCTTGCGCCACCTCGGCATGTAGATACCATTCGTGATCCGACACATGCTGGTCAGTTTAGCTTGTCAGCTCTGGCATACTAGGATCCTGCCACGTGGTTTACGACGAAGAAAATGTCCTGCTGCTCCAACAAACTTCAGAGGCGCAGAGCTTCCTGGCACAGGACTAAGGAACCCACTCCACCTTATTTGTTGCAATACCACATGGCAGTGGTGTGGTCTGTGGTGACCTGCACCTGCCTCCCCAAGATGGATAAAATATAGACCTTGCGAGCTAAACGAATGGCCTGCTACTCCAACAGATTGGTATGGATTTGGACTTTAGTCGGAGACCAGATTTCTCTAATCTCCACCTTCCCCCAAATGGCCTCTGCAACCCAGCAGTGATTCATCTGTCACCACGGTCCACTCTGGGTGAGGAAGGGAGAGGGGTCTGCCACGGGACCATTTGAATTTCAGCAGCCACCACAGCAGATCTTGAGAAATGTGAAATCTGGACGGCAACAGATAGATCTCCATGATGCTTGGCCCACTGGAATTTCAGACTCTATTGTAGAGCTTGCATGTGTCACCTGGTGTAATTGACATGGAGGATGCAGGAGAACACACACAGGCCAAGACGCCTCAGAGTTGCTCTCACCAATAACCAAGTCCAAGGCTAAAACATAGAAATCATAGCCTGACTTGCGTGGACTTGTTGCAGTAAAGGAAAGGCCCTGAATTGCATGGTGTTCCAATGAATGGAAGCCTCTGAGAAGGAGTCAGGTGCAACTTTGGCTCATTGATAGTGAGCCTTAATGATGCCAGGAGGTTTACTGTCTTCTGTAAGTGGTTTATGACTGATTCTGGTGAATCCTTCAAGGTCAATGTAGGGCAAAACTGGTATTTCCTGACCTTTAAACTTAGGGGCCGAACACCACCATCACTTTTATGAACAACTGAAAGGCGCCAGTGAGATCAAAGGGAAGCATTACAAAATGAAAATGCTCCTGACCATCCTTGATCCACAGGTAATGTTTGTGGGACTGAACAACAGGTAAATGGAAATACACGCCCAGCAGGTCAGAGGACATCATCTTGTCCTCAAAGTTCAGAGCAGACAGGATCTGGGCTAGCGCAAGCATTTTGAATTTGTACTTATGCAGGAAGGCATTCAGAGATCGAAGGTTCAAAATAGGTCCGCGACACAGTCCTTCTTTGGCTTAGGAAACAGTGAGATGAACAACAACCCTCCCCTCTCTATGAGTCTGAAACCCTCTTGATAGCACCTTTAAAGAGTAACACACGCATCTCTTGTAATAGAATGAATAGGTGCCCCTCCGAAAGTCATTCATATGTGGGGGGAATTTTATAAGGGATAAAAGAAAGGGTAGGGCATAGTCCTGCAGAATGATTTGTAAGATCTATCTGTCGGACATAATGAATTGCCACCCTAGAAGGAAATGCGGACTCCTTTCCCTCACAGGATGGGTGCGTCCCAGTAAGGGCACACTAAAGTGGCTTAATGATTGTTGACACAGGGAAAGGGGATAGGGTGGGCTGGTGCCCCTGCATGTTGCCTCCCAGACCCACGTCATCAGTCTTGTAAGGACTGGGGAGATTGCAGTAATGGCTGGGAAGACTGTTGTCGCCTATACGCTAGCCCCCTGGAGTAGTCTCTGAATTTTCTGAATTGATGCAGTGGTTGAAGGATCTAGCCAGGGTTCTCTCCACTGTTGGAAGATGTCTTGTGCCACCTAGGAATATAGAAACCATTCGTAATCCGCCAGATACTGGCTTGTTAGCTAGGCTGTTCTGAAAATCAAGGATCTGGTCAGGTGGCTTGCTTAGATGGCCGCTCGGCAGGTGTCAAAAGGCCAAGGAAATGCACTGTGGCTTTGCCATCCTTAAGCACTCCAAGGCGTAATCTGCTTTTTCACCAACAAGGTCTGAGTTATCAAAGGGCATATTCATTAGAGATGCTTCTACATCCCCAGAAAATCCAGTGTAACCACATGCTACGTGGAGCACAATACTGCTGCCAACCACAGTTCCCACACACATTAGTGATACCTAGGTCAGGACGATCACATATTTGGCCACGTCTTGTCAATCATACATTGCCAGAGAGAGAGGCCATAAGGTCTTTGGTACCGCAGGCAACATTTCCCTAAACATGCCCCAGAGAGTATATATGTAGTGACCAAATAAACAACATTGACTGATCTCAAAGGCAGGATAGCAGAAGAGAACATAAGTTTTCCAAACACCTCCATCCTCTTAGACTCCATATCTTGGGGACTTGTGGGAAATGAATTGGGGTTCACTGTGTTCGTTTTATCCTAAACTAGCAGACTCTCTGAAGTACGATGCTTAGCTAGAAAATCAGGATCTCGAGGAGCCAGTCTGTGAGACTTAGCTACCTGTCTATTAATGAGTGAGTAGGAACAGGGCTTTGACCAAGAGCCTATCAAGGTATCAGTAAGGGCCCTGTTAAATGGGAGGACGGTATAAGACATGCCAGGCCCAGGCTGCAAAATTTCTATAAGGATGTTAATTTTGGTCTCGACTGAGGGCAGCTAAAAATCCAGGACCTCGTACCACTACTGCAAACAATGCATTTTATTTTGTTGGTGGTTTAACAGGTGAGTCAAGCCCTATTTCAGGGGAGGTATCAATTCCACTGGCCTACTTCAAGTCCATGTAAAAGCTGACATCTGTAAAGTGAGGAGGGAGAAAAACATTCTCTTTGACCACCCCCACCCCATCATCATTTCCCTCGTGGGGTGTACTCCTTCTAGAGTCAGAGTCAAAAAGATAATGGAGGCTATGGTAGCGTGTGTGCCCCTGCAGAGGCACTAGTCAGGCTGTATAACCACCGCTTGCTCTTTTGTAATCTCGCAATGCGGCATTGGTTGAGATTGAGCTAAAGTCAGTTTGGTGTAAGCCATCAGAATCAGCTCTGAATCCTCTTCCGGTGTTAGTGGTGTTGGTACTGGAGCGAAGAAGAGGGTCGGTGCAGTCTTGGAGCCAAAGTGGATATCTGTACCAGAGCCAATGCAGGGCAAGAAGAGTGGGTCCCAAGAGGGCAGATGGCACAGAGCATGGAACTGATGGCAGTAACCTGACTGGCAGCCCTTGCGTTTTCTTGGAGTCCGAAGGAGGTGCACCATAAATAGGCAGTATGGCCTCTTTGATGGAATCAATCTGCTGTGGCCCGGAAAACTCTGGCCTGTGAAATTAGATTAAGTTGGGGGGACACTCCAAAACCAGGGATCAGGAGGGAGACTGACTGACATTGTGACGCCCTTGTGCATTCTCTTTGGTTACAGAGAGGTGGGATGAGGTTCCCACGTAACTTGTTTGTGCTAGTGTTTGGACTTCGATCTGGACTCACCAATAAACTTTAACCATGAAGTATAACTCTCACAAGAACAGCCTCGGTAGTGAGATTGAGTCCACACCGGCGATTTCTCAGTCACAAATTGCCTTCAGGTGAATGAGGATGCGTTTGTTGCATGACTTTAAGCCATGTACCGAGCCACACCTCATGCAGGTCTGTGACTGACATCTACATCCTACCTTTATGCCATGGTTTCAAACCCATTGTTTCAAGAGTGAAAATCATTCCCTAGCAAAACTGATTAAGATTGGAAGTCATCATAAGGCCAACAAAATTTATAACGGAGCTCCGTATCCGTGTCGGAAGACGTTGAAAGAAAGGTACTGATGTCACCATAGGGGTGGCATTTTTATGCAGCTTCGCGCTGTCACTCTCAAGGCGGTACGGAGCCAACACAGAACCACATGGTGCCACCTAATGTAATGCGTTAGAACTAAGGGTAAACCCAATAATCACTGGGACCTGGGTAACATACAGTGGAATAGAAGTGGTCCCAGAGTATAAATGGAGATTTAAGAAAGATCAACAAAAATTGCAACAATTATAAGGCAAAACCATAGTGTTATTTAATCACACTAGGAACAGGCAAATAAATGCATACAGTAAATCACACTATTTCCAAATGTGCAGGGTGCCACGGGGGTGGGAAGGGAGTGAAGGAATGGGTAGGGTATTTGAGTAAGTGACATAAACAATTTCAAAACAATGGTACAAATCAATTGTTGGGCACCTTAGTGGCGTGCCAAAGGTTCAAAAGTCATTCATGAACAAAATCAAATATTATTGCCAAGAAGCCATATACAAATGAGAGTTCACAGTGCTCAACGCACTATTGAGGGTACTGGCATGATGGGATGTCGACGTTTCGACCCCTCTTCAAAGGTAGGTAAATTAATTCCTTACAGGTGGGGTCTTCCTCAGGACGGAAGAGGATGGTGAACCGGGGAAGGTAGGCACCTATGCAAAGATATAGGTGAAGATTAAAAAGGGAATAGTGCCAGGCGGACATTCAACTGTAGGACTAGATAAGGATATGACTGCCATAATTACCAGAGAAAAAGAAGGCATCAAGTCAGTGACAGCTTGGCATCTGGGCACAGAGGCTCAAAAGTCAGGTGGGAGTGAAAGTCACCTACAAGTTAATTTAAAAGCGACAGTAAGGTCAAAAGTGCAAATGGCTAGAAAAACGGGAGGTGGGTGATGACTCCAAGTAAATCTAGACTCACGTTTATTATTTGAAAAAAGGAGGAAACGAATACTCCATCGGAAACACACCGCTGTATAATCGGTATGTGGGGTGAGACGAATCACCAAAGAAACAGCCTCTAAAAACAAATGGAGAGAACGCTCTATAAATGAGTGAAACAGAAGGTGGTCCTAAACTAGAGAAATACAGAGCTAACAGGACCTGGTAACCCACATTATCATCCGTAGACTGAGATGTCATGAAACGGGACTAAGAAGTCCAGTGAAAAGCAAAACTGGGAAAATGTATAAGTCGAAACCAGCAGGAATTGCTTATACCCAAAGGAAAACCAAAAAGGGCGATTAATCATATGGTGCACATAATAAAAACAATATATGCGTCCGAAATTAACTGTGAGTGATAGAGGGGGACTAAAGAAATAAACAGGGACAGAAATTCTAGGTCAAATAATCCAAGTAAACGGAGTGTCATCCGAAAGGTTCCCTTACCCAGAGACGGCGTACCAGACTGAGCTCGCTCGATTCTAACAGCTAACTGAGGACGCGGAGCGGCTCCCAGATAAGGAGAACGCTGAAACCGCGTGACGTTCAACCGGGTGCAGCAGCTGGATGCTGCCAACAACGGGAGATTAGAAGAAAGACCATTCGAGTCGGTCATTTGCAAAGTTGGTAAAAAGAAGGTGGGTAAATAAAGTCCCACACTAAATAAATAGAGTAAATAGAATAATTTCAAATTAAATGTGTACACGGAAAATACAAAACTGAAAGGGCATCGTCAGGGCCCGGGGGAACAACCTTAATCAAAGGAATGTATACGTAGGGGATCACGTAGAAGTAACAAGAGAGAATCGATTGTACACTTTGGGATTGCAACATGGCATAATATATACAGTGAGGCTCTTGATCAATTAAGTAATCACATAAAAGAAAAAACAATTGTAAAATGAATGCATTTGGTTCAAAGCGTCTCAGGGATGAGAACCGGCACAATATATTAACGAAAAAAAAGGGGGAACAGTGGTTGTTTAAAACAGACAGACATATGTGCTCATTTCGGTCAGCAATTACAGATGTGAAAGTAAAAAGAGGTTACATTAGAAAAATGACATCAAAAAGTAATGTTACTACATGTCAATGGATACAAGCTTGCTGGATAAGACAGACTATGGTTCCTGTGAGTGAAAAACAATGCATGTGCATAATACGTACATTTGGTCGAAAAAGCTCATGGTCAGCATCATACAGTGTCTAAGAAATAACGTTAACCACAGGTTAGAGAAAGGGCTGGGGAGAACAGAGCAAAAGAGAACCTAGTTCATGTGCTACCGAGGGTAGCTAATTGGGCATTACTCGGGTCTTGCTCATTTAAACCAGTTAGGATAGTGTCAAAACGGATCATCATTTTTGACTCTCTAATGAGCAGGATGGAGGATATATTACCTCCCCGAGGTCCCAGTTCTGTCTTTTCCAAGACGATCCATTTTATTTCTTCGGGATGGTGTCCCAGTTGGTGATAGTGATCAACTAAGGGTGCACCTGTCACATTACATCTGATTCGACTTTGATGTTGAAGGATTCTTGCCTTGACTTTCTGTTGTGTCTGGCCAATATATAGTCGGTCACATGGACACAGGATCCCATAGATGACGTTGCTAGAATTGCAGTTGGTATGTGATTGTAAAATAATGGTCTGATGCTGGTATTCGAATTTCTTTGATTGCATAGTTGTGGGGCATGCTTTACACGAGCCGCACTTGAAGTGACCTATGATGGGTGGTAAACTCCAGAGTGATAGAATCGTTGGTTCAACCGGGTCCTCAAGGAAGGAATGTACCACGTGGTCCTTGATGCTCATTGCTTTCTTAAAAGAGTGCATCGGTGGGTCAGGTTGGTCAATCTCCGTGGATATAATGTTCCAGTGTTTATTGATGATCTTTTTCACTGCATTACTGCGCGTGGAGAATGTTGTAACACAAATCATTTTGTTATTTTGACTTGATGTATCGCGATGTTTAGGCGAAAGCAGAATGTCCCGTGGGTTGTACCATGCCCTCTTCCGGGCCCTCTTAACCAGGCGTTTAGGGTAACCTCTTAGTATTAACCTGGCTGTTAGGTTCTCAGACTCTGTAGTGTAGTCAGATCGTTTCGTGCAGTTCCTGCGGATCCGCAGGAACTGTCCCACTGGTAGATTGTCGCGCAAGCCGCGCGGATGGTGGCTACTGTATCTCAGTAGGGAATTCCTTTCCGTTGGCTTCCTATACAAGGTAGTAAGAAGTTTATCATCTTCGTGGAAGATTTTTAAATCGAGGAAAGGTATCTCCTGTGTGCTGGACTGCATAGTGAACTGAATGTTAGGGTCGCACTGGTTTAGCCATTGGTGGAACAAATTGAGTTGGATAGTCTCACCATTCCAAATCATCAATATATCGTCAATATATCTCTTCCAAGTGTTGACATGTGCCAAAAAAGGGTTGTTGGTGAGGACAAACCGCTTCTCAAAGTTGTCCATATAAAGGATCGCTAGATCTGGTGCGAAGGCAGCCCCCATCGCGACTCCTTTTGTTTGTACATAGTACTTCCCTTGGAAGTAAAAGAAATTCTTTTTCATAGCGATGGTCAAAAGAGCTATGATAAAGTCTGTAGGTACCCTTGTTGGTGCTGGTCTTAGATCCAGTGCTTCTCGCATAACTGTCAATGCAGGCTCCTGCGGGATGCTAGTATATAGTGAGACTATGTCGCAAGTGACAAGTAACTGCTCGCATGGGTTGAAGGGTTGTTGATCAATCATTGTAATAACTTGCATGGTGTCTCGGAGGTATGTTTCTGTTTCTTCTGCCAATGGTTTCAAGAAAATGTCTATGTACTTACATAGAGGTTCCAAAAGTGATCCGCAGCCGGATACAATGGGACGACCTGGTGGATGTAGGATATCCTTATGTATCTTGGGTAACGTATAGATGGTGGGTAGTCGTGGATGTTGTTGATTCAGATACTCATATTCCAATTTGCTTAAAAAACCACAGTTTAAAGCATCCAGAGTTATTAAATGGATTTCCTCCATCAGGTCCTTCGTTGGGTCAGACCTCAACAGTGAGTAACTAACACCGTCTTGTAATTGCCGTAGAATCTCCGATCTGTATGCAGTCGTATCTTGCACCACTATAGCCCCGCCTTTGTCGGCAGACTTGATCACAATATCTCTGTTATTTCGGAGGGTTTGGAGAGCCGCTTTCTCAGACTTACTGGTATTCGGTATGGTGTGTTTGTATGTTGAGAGTAAAGTGCCAACATCGTTCAGAACCATGCTCTCGTAAGCCAAAATCCTGCTACTCATAGCATTAGCCGGTGGAAAAAACTTCGATGGAGGCCTTAATCCAGTGACCGACTTGGGTAGGATGTCTTCCTTGTTTTTAAAAAAATACCTGAGACGGATCGTCTTGGAAAAGACAGAACTGGGACCTCGGGGAGGTAATATATCCTCCATCCTGCTCATTAGAGAGTCAAAAATGATGATCCGTTTTGACACTATCCTAACTGGTTTAAATGAGCAAGACCCGAGTAATGCCCAATTAGCTACCCTCGGTAGCACATGAACTAGGTTCTCTTTTGCTCTGTTCTCCCCAGCCCTTTCTCTAACCTGTGGTTAACGTTATTTCTTAGACACTGTATGATGCTGACCATGAGCTTTTTCGACCAAATGTACGTATTATGCACATGCATTGTTTTTCACTCACAGGAACCATAGTCTGTCTTATCCAGCAAGCTTGTATCCATTGACATGTAGTAACATTACTTTTTGATGTCATTTTTCTAATGTAACCTCTTTTTACTTTCACATCTGTAATTGCTGACCGAAATGAGCACATATGTCTGTCTGTTTTAAACAACCACTGTTCCCCCTTTTTTTTCGTTAATATATTGTGCCGGTTCTCATCCCTGAGACGCTTTGAACCAAATGCATTCATTTTACAATTGTTTTTTCTTTTATGTGATTACTTAATTGATCAAGAGCCTCACTGTATATATTATGCCATGTTGCAATCCCAAAGTGTACAATCGATTCTCTCTTGTTACTTCTACGTGATCCCCTACGTATACATTCCTTTGATTAAGGTTGTTCCCCCGGGCCCTGACGATGCCCTTTCAGTTTTGTATTTTCCGTGTACACATTTAATTTGAAATTATTCTATTTACTCTATTTATTTAGTGTGGGACTTTATTTACCCACCTTCTTTTTACCAACTTTGCAAATGACCGACTCGAATGGTCTTTCTTCTAATCTCCCGTTGTTGGCAGCATCCAGCTGCTGCACCCGGTTGAACGTCACGCGGTTTCAGCGTTCTCCTTATCTGGGAGCCGCTCCGCGTCCTCAGTTAGCTGTTAGAATCGAGCGAGCTCAGTCTGGTACGCCGTCTCTGGGTAAGGGAACCTTTCGGATGACACTCCGTTTACTTGGATTATTTGACCTAGAATTTCTGTCCCTGTTTATTTCTTTAGTCCCCCTCTATCACTCACAGTTAATTTCGGACGCATATATTGTTTTTATTATGTGCACCATATGATTAATCGCCCTTTTTGGTTTTCCTTTGGGTATAAGCAATTCCTGCTGGTTTCGACTTATACATTTTCCCAGTTTTGCTTTTCACTGGACTTCTTAGTCCCGTTTCATGACATCTCAGTCTACGGATGATAATGTGGGTTACCAGGTCCTGTTAGCTCTGTATTTCTCTAGTTTAGGACCACCTTCTGTTTCACTCATTTATAGAGCGTTCTCTCCATTTGTTTTTAGAGGCTGTTTCTTTGGTGATTCGTCTCACCCCACATACCGATTATACAGCGGTGTGTTTCCGATGGAGTATTCGTTTCCTCCTTTTTTCAAATAATAAACGTGAGTCTAGATTTACTTGGAGTCATCACCCACCTCCCGTTTTTCTAGCCATTTGCACTTTTGACCTTACTGTCGCTTTTAAATTAACTTGTAGGTGACTTTCACTCCCACCTGACTTTTGAGCCTCTGTGCCCAGATGCCAAGCTGTCACTGACTTGATGCCTTCTTTTTCTCTGGTAATTATGGCAGTCATATCCTTATCTAGTCCTACAGTTGAATGTCCGCCTGGCACTATTCCCTTTTTAATCTTCACCTATATCTTTGCATAGGTGCCTACCTTCCCCGGTTCACCATCCTCTTCCGTCCTGAGGAAGACCCCACCTGTAAGGAATTAATTTACCTACCTTTGAAGAGGGGTCGAAACGTCGACATCCCATCATGCCAGTACCCTCAATAGTGCGTTGAGCACTGTGAACTCTCATTTGTATATGGCTTCTTGGCAATAATATTTGATTTTGTTCATGAATGACTTTTGAACCTTTGGCACGCCACTAAGGTGCCCAACAATTGATTTGTACCATTGTTTTGAAATTGTTTATGTCACTTACTCAAATACCCTACCCATTCCTTCACTCCCTTCCCACCCCCGTGGCACCCTGCACATTTGGAAATAGTGTGATTTACTGTATGCATTTATTTGCCTGTTCCTAGTGTGATTAAATAACACTATGGTTTTGCCTTATAATTGTTGCAATTTTTGTTGATCTTTCTTAAATCTCCATTTATACTCTGGGACCACTTCTATTCCACCTAATGTAATGCGGCAGCATTGCTGGAGAAAAGTTTCCAGAACCAGTTTGGTGCCTGGGGAGTAGTCTAAGGAGAGGGATCTGCAGTTAGAAGTATCGATCAGAAGCCATTTTTTCGAAACCTCAAACCACCTTGCCCAAAAACTGACCATTTCATACGAAAAACGCATCCAAAAGAGCAGAACAACATCTTGAAACACCCGCATTTAAGAAGACAAAAATTCTAAAACAATTCTTATAAGGAACTACACCTAGATTTTGAAATCCCTATCCCCAGATACAAGGACAATTGCATCGGAAGACACTTAAAAAAAAAAAACTAAAATACCTGAAAAGCTTGAAATTTGAGCACCACTTGCAACTATGAAAGAAAATGTCTCTGTTGGGTGTGATTTTAGAAGGGCTGTGTCTATTAATGTTTTGAAATCAGTATATGCTTATCACCCTACATATTATATTCATCATTTGTAAACATTTTATATGCATTTGACTGTAGCTTATTATGTAAGATATTGGCACTATAATTTCTACTAGTTGCCAGAATTTTTAAATCAACCAATAACAATCCTTTGAAAGTTTGTCTCTCTGCATGAAGTCACCTTAGGCCCAAAAAAAATCAAACAGAACAGCAAAAAGATCCCAAGATGTACATCCACACTGTTTATATGCTTTAACAACTGGGAAGTGGGAACCGTTTTGTGATTTTCACTTTCTGAATACCAGCAACAGTGAAAAAATGCATATAGACTGATGAATTATGTCAGTCTTAAATCAGAACATTAGTAAATCAAATTATAGATTTTTTGATAGTTTTGAACATTTTGGAAAGAAGTCTAAAAAGAGTAAAATGCAGAAATAAATACACTTAGTGATTTTATTAAAATATTATATCTCACAAAACAGGTGGCTGCTCAGAATCAAATACATAGTAATTCAAATAAAAATATGCATATTCTAGTTTTAAAAATGATACTTTACATCACCCCAACACCTTTACGGTTCATTTATGCAGTGTTTCTGCACCTAATGAGGCTACCATCAGACAAATAATTTTGAGGACACAAATTTTAATAGAAAAGGTTTGCCTAAGGGAATGAATGGGTACACATCCACCCAGTGTGTACATAAACAGAAGTTATTAATATTAATCTAAAGGACTAAATACTAATAATTAAAATAGCCCACAGTTTATATGGTTGTGAACCTCCATCATTAGAATAATAATGATGTTATCATAACGGTTTCTCATTTTAGGTAGAACAACTATTTTCTTTAAAAACAAGCCTTTATTCATCATGATAACACAAACAGCTTCGGAGCACCTCCAAACTTGCACATAGAAAACGTTGAAACCTTATTAAATGTGAATCTTTAGTAATCACACTAGTCGGCTGGAGAGATTACAGTGGCAAAATCTCATTGGCTGCAAGAAAGCAGCAAGTTTTGGAAAGATATACAATCATGTACATAAATGCACTTAAAATAGATCAACCATTTTTAAACTGTTACAATACAAGAATTTAATTTTATTTCACTTGAACACATCGGTTCATGCAGTAACGTATGCTTTAAGGACACAAACGTATTCTATGCAAGAATGTAAAGCTTTCTCCATTTTAGAAATGTCTTGTTGCGCTATGTTGCACAATACATTTAACAAGAAATCAAAACATTAAGACCTAAATACAAACTTACCTTCTGAACAACGAAACGAAAGGAAGCAGTATAAGAAACAGAATATAACATGAAAAACTGTGACAGTGTGAAAAATATCATACATGTTTACATAGAATTAACAACAGCATATAATGATCTGACATTCTGATAAGAATTGGCTAATTTCAAAGCAGGAAATGGCATCCAGAGGATGTTAAACAAGGAATTAAAGACTCACACAAACATAACACAATCAAAGTTTTCTAGAAGAGATTTATTCAAAACACCTCAAAAAGAACAACACTCTACAATCCAGATTCTATTTTCCACAAAATATGGTGTCACTGTTACACACCACTATACAACATATTGCAATACATCTCCTTACATGTCTCACACAACACAAGCTGCAACACATCACCTTTCCTACATATAATACAAGGCAAACATACACAAATGCGACTCACAAACTATAAACATGCAACACATCCTACACACTCACACAACAAATCCAACACACACTTCACAAACATAATACAAAATGGCCCTTACTCCAGTGTCCTCCACCGTGCGCTTCAAAATGACATTATCCTACCTTCACAATTTTGTATGCCTCCATTCACCTTGACTTTAACTTTATCACCACCTTGGCCTCCTTTTACGAAATTTGCAAGGTTAGAGGTTTGTAATTAGCACTTTCTTCCTGTCATACTTTATTTTTTAAATTTCTGTTGGTAGCCAGAACATTTTTCACATATACAATCCACACCACTAACTTTATCTTCCTTATGTCCCAACCATACCGGACAAAATGTAGTCCCTGCACTCTCATTCCTTCTTAGTGAAAAAAGGTGAACTTCTTGATACACTTTGGGGTGTGGTCATGTACACTCACTGCCACTTCTCAAAATCTTTACTTCAAGACAAAAGATTCTTCGTGGCCTACTTACATTTTCTATCACCCTCCCATTCACTCTCTTCACTAATTCATTGGCCTTCAGGTTTTATAATGCGTCAAACTTGTTTTCTACAGCTTGACCTTTCAAAAACCAAGCCTATGTTTTTAAGATAATTGTACCCATTTGTCAGTATGGAGGATTTTTGGAACACCTTCTCACAAAATCACTTTCTCTAGGACACGTATGTCATATGAAATAGACTCAACCTCAACCAAATTAGATGGGTAATCTAGTATAACCTGTCATTTCCCTAATAATTCCACTGCTCCAATGATTACAAAAGCAAATTTTGGTCCAGTCACAAACTTGAAACACAGATTGTTTTAGGCACACTCCACAAGTTTCATTCCATTCGCAGCCACCAAAATATTTCCCTCATTTCCAACTTCATCAGGCTTCAATAAATATGAATCTCATGAGCCATGACAATTATCCTTCTTCCGAGGCCTGCAACAGGTGTTATACTTTAAAATCTCCAAAATTCCACAATATTTAAACAAACCCCTTCTTCACAAACTCAAACTTCTTTGTACAAGTACAGACTCAGGCCACGGATTCACAACATGACGTGACAGCCAACAAGTTTACAAATTCACTCTATGCACACTTTTAATCATCTTGTCATAATAGTAAACCAACAAAAATGTAGTGCTTTTCATTTTCCTCTAAGGTATCAACATCCCACAATTATTTGTCTTTTCCCACTGCTCCATTCATTGCAAACTAATCAGCTACTCCATTTTTGCAAACAGGCACATGTTCCACATATAAATTATTTTCCAGCAATTATATTATTCTTTTGGTGATTCGTGAGGTTGCTTTCATGGACCAACTTGTGGATAGTAACTACATTAATGGCTTATTGTTAAATAAAGGGGCAAGCATTAATTTATATGCTAAAGAAAAGAAAAGAAGCAAATAAGGTGGTAGCTTTACCACTTAACTTTAAAAATACATTCATCTTGAAAGACATCTTGCAACAAACGTGTAAATATGTGGTAATGTTAAATAATGTGGCAAGCATTTGTTTACATGCTAAGTAAAAAAAAAGCAAATCTGGTGGTAGCTGCACCACTTAACTTTAGAAATACATTAATTTTGAAAGACATCTCGGAACAAACGTGTAAAAATGTGATAAACTCTACAAAGATCAAAAAAGGTGAATTGCATTAGCATGCAGAAGCGTTTCAGCTTAGTATATCTGTTAATATCAGTGCATTGGGAAGTATTTATAAAGTGACAGTATAAAAACATGACTGCCGAAACGCTCATGCTTCCTCCCACCCTGACAACAATGCCAATAGTGAACTAACAGTCAAGTGTGTTGCCAAATGGACCCCTCTGGGTCGCCTGGTTGTTATTATACATTGACGAGGTTATAATTTATTAAATCAAACACAACTGAAGATTCTGTTCAGTGCACATCCTGAACTAATGTGTTTCAAGGTGCTCTTATAAGTGATAATGAAGAAAGAGGAAACAAAGTGAACTGAAACAATAGGCTAGGATCACACAATTTGGTTAAGTGGGGAAACTGGAACTGATGCCAGGGTTTCTGGTTTAATATTGTGCAATTCAATTTTATTCCAATTCAATAATCAAGTTACTGCCTTTTTAGGTCTTTCCTAAGCAATGTATGCGTGGCCTCTCAAGACTTGCTGCATCTCTTCTGTGGTATAAAGGGGGGGGGTTGATTCTATAAGGATATCAGAGGCCGGAATCTGATCAATAACTTTGTATAAACAATAATACCTCTGACACCATTAATCACAATGTTTCTTTGCTCAAAACAGTCCTATTTATTGACTGCGAGTTGCAATTCAATTTATACTTTTTGATTAGTTTCAACATTGAAAACACTTCTTCATTTCGACAAACACTTATCTTTACATAAAATGTATAAACTTGTCAAATATTTCTTTCTGGGTTACAAACATATAACCTTATATCATGTCATACAGAAATGAAATCCTTTCAACACAAAAGAAAATTCTTACAATACAGTGCATAGATATCCGATTGCTTGAATTGGGGGGACCTTAATTTGTTAGGTCCTCAACGTGGGCTGTTTTATGGTCCTAAGCAGGGTCAGAAGTTGTTTATCTAGATGTTTTACAAGGGAGCGAAAGATATATAATTTTTTCTGCTCTCTGGGAGGCACAAAGTGTCAATCATTTTTCCCAAAATGGTCTGAATCACTGCTTATATATTGCCAACGTGTTTCGACCTATAACTTGGTGGACCTGTGTCTTAGTGGTAAGGTCTTCATCAGGGCTTGTCAAGCGTTTCAGATGGGATATCTTTTTCCGCTTTACTGGAGATTTGCGAATGTGTTACTTTCTTTCTTATCCGCTCTTGTTGTTCATGGGGAGGCGGTGCTATCATGTGCTCGGGTCCTACTGGTAACGGTTATATTCTCTGTTGGTCTTGAGTCTTATAGGGTTGTTTATTCGGGTTATCTTCTTCTTGGGGTTCGCGTTGTCTTTATCTGTGGCGTCTTGGAAATCTTCTCCGTTAATTGGTCAGACTCAAGACCAACAGAGAATATAACCGTTACCAGTAGGACCCGAGCACATGATAGCACAAAGAAAGTGACACATTCCCTGATGAAGACCTTACCACTAAGACACAGGTCCACCAATTTATAGGTCGAAAACTCCATCCCACGGTTCGCCGGGGCCCCGGTCAGATTCTGGACCCAGCTGAGCAGGGGAAGCCTCCCCAGGCTTAATGGACCCCTGTCCCAGGCCCATGGTGGTGTGGTGGTCATAGGACAAGAGCGCCCGCCCCGAGGCACGGTGGGGCTCTGGAGCTCTTGGACTCGGCCGTGAAGGGGAAGCCTCCAAGAGCCCACGGGAGCCTGTCCCAGGGGCTTGGCCATGCGGCGGGCCAGAGCATGGAGTCCAGGATCAGGGCTCCTACCCCAGGGCCTGCTGGGGCCCCGGTCAGAGCTTCTGAACCAGGACAGGCAAGGGAAGCAGTCCTGGGCCTCATGGACCCCATCCCAGGCCCTTGGTGGAGCAGCAGACCGGAGGACGGAGCCCGGGGTGGCAGCGTGCTGTCCCGGGGCCTGGCGGGACCCTTGGGCCCAGTTGGAGCTCCTGGATCCACTTACACAGGCGAAGCCTCCCTGGGCCCGGAAAATTAATAATAACACTTGTTCTACCATTTTTGTTCCTTAGATTTTGTACCCTAGCTCAGCCAGCAGCTAGGGAAACCTAGCCAACCTACGGCTATCCAGGGTAGGATGACTTACGTGGCTCTCATCACGTTTTAAAATCCAGAATCCCTTGCAAACCTCAAACTTTGACTATAAAAAACACATTTTCCTCACATTTCTGTGATGGAAAGTTCTGGAATCTACAGGGAGCCACAAACTTTCTTCCACCCCGCATTCCACCAAGTCTTCCGATTCAAATAGTACCTCGCTTGTGTGGGTAGACCTAGTGCCCGCGACAGGAAACATCCCAAAACGCAACATGGACGCAGAGCATTTTTCCACCAAAAGCATACCCATTTTTTCCGAATGAGCCTATCTGCTCATTTCACTCTCATTGGAATAACGTCAACGTGCCATGGGCGCTGATCGTCATTACACTAAAAAAACTAACCAAAAAAAATCCTCAGGGGGCAGGGGATGCTCTTCTACCTAAATCCGCCTCAGTACACCACATCCGATATCGGCGGGACCACGTCCTGATTTGGGGCAACGTGTGTTGAGCTGCAGAGTACCAGCCACGTAATGTGCATCAGGGCTCCCGGGCACTGCGCGGGCCGGGCCTGACATTGCCGGCCTGCGTGCTTCCCCATGACGAGGTGCCGCTGAGGGCCGTTTGGGGCCAGATTGGGCCCAGAGTTTAGGAGGTATTCGGGTGGGGGCGGGTGTGGGTTTCTGGCGGTGTCTGCTCCCCAGGCCTCCTCACGGGCTCGTGAGGTGGTGGCTGCCCTGTTTCCCAGCTGTGTCCTGGTCACCAGGGGGCCTCCCGGCCTGAATTGGCCTTCCCTTTCGGGTGGCGGGGGCCTGTCCTTGGGCCGGGTATCGCCAGTGGGGAAGTGGCCCCTCTGGGCCTTCTTCAGGGGGTGAGGGGTGCTGCTCACCAGTCCCACGGGGCCCCTTGCCTCTTTGTATTCCAGCCAGGACCTCCTTGCTGGCGCAGCGCATCCTGGCCTAGGCCCCGGCTGGGGGGGGGGGGGGAGGGGGGGGGGGGCGTCGAGGCCAGATCCTGGTGGAAGACGTGGTGCGGTGCCTCTCGGCCCGTAATTCTGACCCCTGAATGTCATCACCTGCTTCCTGGCCTGATGAGTGCTTGGTGAGCGCAGGAGGCGGCCTTTCCCCCATTGTGGAACCTGCTGTACCTACTGAGGGCCACATTGGCCCCCCCTTGAATGTCTCGCTTGAGCCTGGACTGTGCTGTGGAACACGGGGGAGCCGTGAGGCACTGCCTGAACCGAGGGATCGGCCTAGGCGCGGGGCACCCCACGGGCTGGTGGTCCGTCGAGTCTGATCCGGTAGAGGGGCCTACGTGGCTGGCTGCTACTGGCTGCGGAATCAGCTGGGTTTGGCCCAGTGTGGCTTGTGTCTCGGGAACGGCTAGTTTCCGAGAGGACCGGCCGGCGGTGCCCCCCAGATGGGTGTCGTCGCAACCTCTGGCGAAGATCCCTGCGCGCCTCACTGACACCTTGGCTTTGGCCCCCTTGGTCCCTCGGAGTGGCAAATTCACGGTTCCACTATGGGAAAGGACAAATCCGGCGAAACAAGCTCCAAGCAGGGCACCCTAGACCAGTATGCCATGAAGATGGGAGGAGGGGCCACAGGCGGGCTGGTGCCCGACAATGCGTCCCTCTTGGTGGCCATTACAGAGGTCAGAGACACACTAGATGCTAAAATCAGTGCGGTTGGGTCAGGGGTCTAATTTCTTCTCCAGGACCTGAGAAAGGCAGTAGATCGCATTACCGAGGCGGAGGCACGTGTGTCTTCCATTGAAGACACAGGGACTACCTTACAACAGCGCGTTAGTAAACTAACAGCGATATCGCAAGAACAGTCATCCCTGGTGGAAGATGCGGAAGGCTGTGCTAGACGCAACAACCTTCGTTTCGTGGGCTTCTCGGACGGTTGCGGGGCTAACTCAATGAACCGCTTCCTTACCCAATGGCTCAAAGATCTCCTGCCAAATGTGTTATCCACCTGCTTTGTGGTAGAGAGAACCCATCGAGCGCTGACAAAGAAGAGGTACATGGGCGGCCCAACTAACGCACGCGACGGAGGGATTTCAATATTTGGGCATCTTTATGTCTTCTTGCCCAAAGACCTCATGGGCCCGAAACATTAATCCACTTCTTACCGGCCTCTGAGATGAGACATCAATATGGTCGTCTCTTCCCCTCTCACAATATGGGCGTTCAGCAATTTTTAAGATGGTCTCCCTCCCCAGAGTGCTGTATCGCCTGCAGAACTTCCCGTACCACATACCGCGATCATGCTTTGTGCAAATAAATGCCGTACATAACAAATTCTTATGGGGCGGTCCGAGTGGCGCTGCAGACCTGCACGCAATCGACTTACTTCGGTGGCAGATGTCTACTCTTACTATGCGGCTTCCCATTTATTGGTCATTAATGAATGGCGGTATAATACACCAATGGACCCGGCGTTCGCAGTAGAGCATGCAGCGATGGAGGGGGTTCCCCTTCTTCAGCTGCTGTACAGTGCACGGAGCCAAGATTTCATGCCTCCGGCTAGCAGAACGATGGTTCGGCTCTGGAGATATACGGTCCGGCGGATGGGGTGGCACGGGCACTTGACCCAGGAATCTCCCTTATGGCATGGCACCCACCTGCGCCAGGTGACGGCTCTGCCGAGATTCCACAAGTGGGACCTGGTGGGCATATCTATACTTGGGGATGTAATATGGGGCACTACCTTAAAGTCTTTTCAACAGTTACAGGCAGAATTCCAACTACATCAAACGCAATTTTACAAATATTTCCAATTGAGTCACCCCCAGGCTTCTCACCCTGGACAGCCTTCCAGAGTTTCACCCTCTCGAGGGCTGCCTCCTCATGGGAAATTTGTAAGGTCATAAAGTCTGACAGATTTATCAGACGTTTACAACTCATGCCACCATGACACTAGACAAGACTAGAGGGGCATGGCAAGAGGATATACTAGATCTAACCAATGACAACTGGGCTGAAGCTATAGCTAGCCACCGGGGTGTGGCAGTGTCCTCTAGATACCATCTCATCCAATTCAAATACATTAATCGAGTTTATTATACGTGACTCTGTCTTTGGAGGATGGGGGTTATCCCATCCGCAAGTACTTATGTTGCGAAAAAGAGGAGGGAACATTTATGCACACTGTCTGGAGTTGCACGGCTATACAGCCCTTTTGGCGTAAAGTTTCGGCTTGTCTAGGAGAGGTTGTCCTGGGATCGCACACATGACCCTAGATTATTTGTACTCCACAGAACTGATGGTATAGGGGGGAACCTATATAAGCAACACCTACTCTTCCTGGCCCTCACTATTGCTAAGCGCGATATTGCTCAGTTGTGGAAAGGGACTTCCTCTCCAACGTTAGGGAAATGGTGAAAAGAACTGGACAGATGCATGGGTTTGGAGATTGCGGTGTTTCAGGCGCACAGCTGCCCCCAGAAACATAGGAAAATATGGCCCGATGGGCTACATATCGGGGTATTGATCTACCCCCTACCAGACCCCTTGATGAGTAGGTTCCCTCATACATCTTTGGCCATGTTACACTGTACACAGCATTCGCACTGTTACTTACATGGGTACTCATCCACGCACTCGAACCGTAAGGGGAATGGAACTGTCTGCGCAAAGTTTTGTTGTTATGTAAACATTTGTAGTCAATGTTTATTTATATGCTTGGTACTTTGGCATTATCCTGTCTTTAACATGTGAATGTCGGGCCACTGCACAGAAGGTACCATTAAAAGTCAATAAAATAGGTTTACAAAAAAAAAAAAAAAAAGAGTCAAACGAATATGTGCTGCCAGCAATTCTGTGCATCAGACCCCCTTTTAAAGAAATTATTGGATTTATTTTTATACTTTTATTACACTGCTGTTTTTAAAGATACAAAATGAAAAAGCAACACACGCCTTTACAAAGGCATTCCTTTTTCTTTATTTGAAGAGTTTTTCTCTCTCGTTTTCAAGAGTTCCGATATTACGCCCATGGTCGTGACTATGCAGTGTTGCATTATGATGCTTCTTTTTGATCCAAATTTTCTGTAGTGTACATCACAAGCAATGCACTGAAGGACCATACAAATTAGGCAACGGAGAGAATTTTATTGTGTTAGTTCTCACTCACTGCTGCATGATGCCAGGCTCCCGCTGCAGAGAACCTAGCACAGGAGTTGCCCCAAAGAAGAGAAAAAAGACAAAGAGGAAGAGCAAAGAGTCAATTTACCAGTTTGACTTGTTCAGCACTAACTAATTGGTTAATGTGATCTCACGTTTACCATACAATGTCCCAGAAGGTCATGGGATCTAGTTCCAAAACAGGTGTGCATATAATCAGGGATTTAAAATTGTATCTTTTTCAGAGCAGGGTTTGGCCAGTAGATAGTGGCAGACTTGAGTCTAGATGCAGATTGGACCTTACTTCTTGGTTGTCCTGTGAATTTGGAAGGCCTGCAAATCTATTCTACTGGTAACACGAAAACAAAGCGAGACCTTCAAAATGGTGGTGATATGCATTAACTGTCCAGCCCAATAGATTTTCAAAAATGAGATTTCTTTGGTGCACCCCAAAAAAATTATTTCCTAAAATATTTGGGGGGAGAAACAAAAAACAACAATACAGCACTTTTGATCTTTGTACACAGGCATTTCATAGAATGCCAGCAATGGTTGTGTACGTACATGCATACCGATCCAGGACTACCTTGCATAAACAATGCCTTCAAAGAGAATAGACAGATGTATGTAAAGACCCCATTATCCCAATTGGTTCATCCGTTTGCCCTATATCTTTTTGTGTTTGGCCTGGCATCCCCTGGCCTCAAAGAAGGGTTTCTCCTGGGCGGAGCACCAATCTACCCCTCTGGGCCATTTAGCTACTCTTGGGGGGGTCAGGTGATGCCCATGTCACAGCGATGTTGCGTTTCGTCACCATGGTGGCCGTCCCGAAGAATAGTTTATCTGTTAGGGGCCCGTCTAAGTCATCCATGTCTCCCAAGTTAAGTGTAGGAGATTGTGGGGCACCTGCCAGCCCAGGACGTGTGTGAGTTCGGATTCTATTTTATCCCCGTATGTTGTAAGTCGGGGACAGGACCAGACTATGTGGTAAAATCCGCCGGCTGCTGTTCGCAGCGTATGCATTCAGGTGAAGTACGCAAACCTGCCTTGTGAAAGCGCTCCAGGGTGAGATAGGCGGTATGACAATAGTATAATTGGATTAGGCGGAGTCTGGCAGAAGTGGTGATGGTCTTGGGGGCCATAAGGACATCTCACCAGCCCTCTTTCTCCAGGGGGCCCAGCTTTCCCTCCCACCGGTGCCTGAGCGGGTCAAGCGTTTAGGGCCATTATTGGTAAGGGTGCAACATATCCTTGATACTCCTCCCTTCCCCAGGTTCCTCTTAATGACTTGTGCCTCTAGTGGACTAAACTCAGGGAGCGTGGTTCCTGTTGATATGTGGGCATTGAGGGCCTGTCGCAGCTGCAGGTATTTGTAAAATAGCGATGCGTGGAGGGTATAGCGCCTGTGCAGGTCTTGGAACGTCCTAATGTGGTCTCCCGCCCATATGTCGCCCAGTTGTGATATTCCAATGTGATCCCGTCTTTTGAAATCCTCTAGTGCTGCCACTTCCTCCAGCCATACACACTGCCAGAGAGGTGTTTGTCGACTCAATTGGTTGTCCCATCGTGTAAGTCACAGGGCCGAACGCCAGGCTATTAGGATCGCCCGAGTGACTGCCAGCATCGCTCTAGGTACCGGACAACTGTACAGGATGGCTTGGATTCGGGAGAACTCCATGTCTCTTGTTTCGGTTATGTGAGGCGGGTCAGACCAGTCCCCGGTGAACCAATCATGAAGGACAAGCAGCCGAGTGGCTAAGTAGTATAGGTAAACATCAGTCATGCCCATACCTCCATCGAAAGGAGGGATTCGGCAACGGGCGAGGGCTATACGTGGTCTTGCCCCTCCCCGCAGTAACCTAGTGCTCATGCTGTCTACCTCCTTTGTGGGAAGTGGAAGGGGGTGTTTTGAATAATATATAAGAAATGGGGGAGGATCATCATCTTGAATAATGCCACCTTCCCAAGTGGGTTAAGTGGTAGGGTTTGCCAGCGCCGAAGGTCTTCTTTGGCCTTCTTGACAAGTGGGGTAATGTTTAATGCCCATTCTAGCTCGGGGAGAAGAGCAACCCATATGCCCAGGTATACGACTGTCGCCTACTGGGAATGGTTGATTGACAATCAAAGCACTCCCTAGAGAGGTGGAGGGGTACAAGGGTCAATTTTGCCGGGTTGAGTCGGAGGCCTGAAACTTTCCCAAAGACCTGCAGGGCTCGAAGACATCTAGGGCCAGAGCGGGCCGGGTCCGCCAGGAAGAGCAGGACGTCATCCGCATAGAAGGCAATTTTGTGGTGACTCCCCCAGGTTCAACCCTGGACCAAATCAGCAGCCCAAATAAGGCACGCCAAGAGCTCCATTGCTAGCGCGAATAGGAGTGGTGAAACGGGACTGTCTTGTACCTCTGTGGATTGGAAATATCTCTGAGAGGACCCCATTAATGAGTACTCTAGCTCTAGGGTTGGAGTACAGGACCCGGTCGAAACGACAGAAATGCGGACCCAGACCCACCATTGTTAGTACATCCTCTAAATAAAGCCAATCAACTTTGTCGAAGGCCTTTTCAAAGTCGACAAGGAGAAGTGCTAGATAGGGGTGAGAACTTGACGGTTCGCAAGACCCAGGTGAAGGCGCCACAAGCAGTGTATAGTGCTGTGTGCCGGCATGAAGCTGCATTGGTCCGGGTGAATCAGTTTACTAAGGAATGGGCGTAGGTGCTGGGCCAGGACCATGGCGTATATCTTAACCTCAGTATTGATTAATGAAATCGGGCGATATTCTGAGCAGGCTGGCAAGGGTGGTTGGGTCTTGGGGATAACCACTATGGTTGCTACGTCTGTTTGAGGGGGAAATGCCCCAACTTCTGTGGCGTATTGGAATTGTTTGGAGAAATGAGGGACCAGTAGGTCTTGGTAGGCGGCATAGTATTCCTGTGGAAATCCCTCTGGGCCCGGCGTTTTCCCGGATGCGAGAGAGGAGATTGCATTATTTATTTCTTCTGGGGTAAAGGGAGGTCCAGGCCGCAAGCCTCGGAGTGCGTAAGGCAGGGGAGATTGACTTTTCCTTGGTCTAGGTAGTCAGGAAGGGAGGTCTCCAGCCTACGTGCTGAATATAAGCGGGCATTGTAGTCATCAAACGACTGCGCGATCTCGGCTGATGTGTGTTGAATGGTTTCGGAGGGGTCGTGGACTTCAGGGACAATTCGGTTTGCCCGGGGGTACAACGCCAACCTATGTAGCAGTTTCCCGCTCTTGTCGCCCCAGCAATACACTCGGGCAACAGAGGAACATCATAGCAACTTAGCCGAGTCCAGCGAAATCGGTTTAATCTCTTCGCGCAGAACCGCAAGCTGTCTGTCTTGTGCTTCTTCCGGAGCCCTGGTGAGGTCAGTCTCTAGACGGGTTGCTTGTTCTGGGTCAGCTATTCTGGGACAATCGTTGTGCCCAGAGCTGGCCTCTGGCTACTCCTCGGATGGTGGCCTTACTTGCCTCTCAAAGGGTACTCGGGGAGGGAACTGAGTCTAGATTGGTGAGGAAGTATTGGCGCAATTATTTTCCTATAATTTTTTCAAATCTGTTTTGTAGGAACCAGGCGTTTAACTGCCACATCGGTTGCAGCGTGTCAGGGGTTTCGCCTAGGCGCAGGAGTAGGACTGAGTGGTCTGAAATTCCTTCAAGAAGGATAGTAATGTCAGCTATTCTATGGCACTCGGGGCGGGCATGGAGATCATATCGATTCGCGCTTGGGTGCAGTGTGCCACCGAGGTGTGTGTGTAGTGGGGGTTCGAGGGTTCCAGGTTCTCCAGACATCGCAGAGACCCAAAGTGGCCACCCTGTCAACGATTTCTTTTGCGTGTGCTATCCTAGTAGGACAGGGTGTGCCCATAGTGTCAAGCGTAGATTGCACAACTGCATTAAAATCGTCCCCTAATACCGTCTGTCCCAAGGGCAGGGTGGAGATGAGGTCAGTGAGTTGTCTTAGTGATGGCGAGTGTGTGGCGGGTGGGACGTATATGGATATCAATTTGAGGGTGTTTCCTTCCAGTGTTCCAGATATGGTTATGAACCGTCCTTTTCAGGTCTCTATTGACGTGGGTGGGGACAAAGGGAAGGCTTCGCCGTAGTAGGATTGCTACCCCCCGAGAGCCTCTGTCAAAGCCTGAGTGCCATACCCTGTCAAATCCGTAGCGTGTGAGGAAGGAATATTGGGTCCCCAGGAAATGGGTCTCCTGGAGCAAGAGGACGCCAGGGGCATGTCGTTGGGCATACTTCAAAACTGCTGTACGCTTGCCTTGATATGATCAAGCAACCCGTTGACATTCCACAATAGGACTCGGAGGGAACTGCCCCTATGGGCTGCGTGCGTCATGAGAAATGTGCGGTCTGCGGGAGTCATGGAGCATTAGCCCACAGGGGGCCTTTTGCAGGGTTTTGGGAGGGTGTGGTTCTATTTCCCGTCTCGTGGCGTTCGGGGTGGAGATGCATGCATGGCAATCATGTTAGAGTGCTGTGAGGAGCGGACGAAAATAATAACAGTACAAAACACAAATCTAAACATTGGGCAATGGTCCTGGCCCCCACCTCCCATCATCTTCTACCGTAGAAAGGCAGGATTCCGCCTCCGAGTTGCGGCATTACGGAGGTCCTGCCGGATGAGGGCCATGTCTACCCGAACGTCGTCGATCTTACCCTCAACCAAGGTTTGGAACGTGCTGCTCGCCTGCAGGATTGCAGTAAGGTCACCCCCAGGGAGGGAGAAGTCCCCGCGGCTCCCTCTGTCAGGCTGGTCTCATTCGTGGTGAATTTGTTTTGCGTTTGGGTAGTGGAGGACTTAAAACCTCGGTCTTTTCCCATAGCGAGTGGCAAAAAAGTACTTAACAGGTCGAGCAATGATGATTCCTTGGCCTGGGCTCAATCAGCCAGAGGGCTGGGGATCCGTTCTCGAGATGTTATGATAGGAAGGGTTGAACTCGCCGTTCTGCGGTTGGGGTCTGCAAATACTGGGGCCCCCTAGGGCTCTTGATCAGCCAGCAGGGTTCTGCAGTCCATGTGAGTGGCCTCTAGGCCTGTGGGCGACAATGGTAAGGTGCTCCCGGTCAGGCAATCTGGTTCGAGGATGCCTCTGCTGGGATCGAAGTGGTCTTGTTTAGATCCCTGGGTGAAAGTAGGGCTTGGACTTCCAATTAGGGCACGCGTCCGGTCCGCACGGCGGCTGCGGCAAAGTTCCATATCAGGGTCCCCAGAGACTGCAATGGTCCCCCGCAGTATAATCAGGTTGGGGGTCGGGGGGGTTCCCGGGAATCCAGAACGGGTGAAGGCTTCAGCTTGTGAGAGACTACTTGTTGGCACCCTCTCCCAAAATCCAGTTCAAGGGCCCGGCTCACCTCAGTGGTAATGCGTGGAATCAGTGCCCCTAGTCCCGATGTTGTCTACATCATACCCAACGGCCTATTTGGCAGTTCTCTCACTACGGGCTCTGAGGTGGGGGGATCCTGCGTCAGGAGGAAGAAGTGCGTAGTCCCCACTGCCTCAGGTGTTCATGTAGGCAGGGCTCGGTGTGTTAAATGTGCCTCTGAGAGCAGCAGATCCAGGTCCGCCGCCAGCCCATACAGATCCATCCGGGGGCCCTGATCCACCCCAACCAGATCCAGAGGACGACGAACCGAGTTGGACCCGAGGCACCTCCCCGAGTCACCCCCAGGAGAGCGGGTGGCATGGGGGGCAGAATGTAAAGCAGGAGTACTTCTTCTCGGGCTGCCACCCGGTTTCAGTCTGAGGTTGAAAGGCCCAAGCGAACCATGTCCTTCAGAGGGCCCCACAGTGTGTGCTTTTGCGCAGGCCCGGGGGAGGAGGCCTCAAGGGTCGATGGTAGGCAGTCGATGCTGAAGTGAGCTGCGGGTCGTCCCGGCACTGCTTGTCGTCAAGAGGTCTGCAAGGAGGGCGCCAGGCAGCTGTATTTACCGGGCCCCGGCCACTCCTCCGCGGGTTATCTCCAGCCTCCTCGGGGCTTCACAGAGACGGGGTCAGGCCCGCCATGTTGTGCAGCGGCTCTTCAGGCCGTAGGAGGAGAGGGCGAAGATTAGCGGAAGGTGGGTGCCACAGGGTCTTCGGTCACTTCAGGGTGATGGCGCCGCAGCAGGGGATAAATATCTGTCAGTGGGGAAAGGATTGGGCGGTCGAGGGCTGAGGATTTCGGAGCGGATGAAGGAGGGGTCCGGAGCACTCTTAGAGTGACCGCCATCTTGACGCTCCCTCTTTTATAAATTATTTTAACCGTGAAAAGTGTAGACAAGCTCCTTGCCCTGATAAAATCCTTTCTTTGAGCGAATATAATTAAAGAACAGTGCTCACAGTTCCTCGGCCCAGTTCTGCCTGTGCTGCTGCATCCCTCTTGCTCTTGTTTTCTCCTAGCTTTTCACTCGTTTTAACTGCTTTCTCCTAGCTTTTTCCCCTGTAATTTGAATGACTTCTAACTTGCTTTTCCCTCGTTCTCACTGTTTTCTTCTGCTTTTCCCGTTTCTGTGTACTTTCTCCCTGATGTTCCCTCATTTTCACTGCTTTCTCCTTGCTTTTGCCCGTTTTTGTTTGTCTTTTTGCTTTTCTCTCCTTTTCACTACACTATCCCCTCCGTTTTTGTGTGCCTTTTCCTTCCTTTTCCCTCGTTTTCACTGCTTTCTACTTGCTTTTTCCTCTGTTTTTGTGTGCCTTTTTCTTGCTTTTCCCTCATTCTCACTGCTTTCCCCTACTTTTCCCTTGTGTTTTGTGTGTCTTCTCCTTGCTTTACCCTTGTTTTCACTGCTTTCTCCTTGCTTTTCCCCAGTTTTTTGTGCAGCCTCCCCACACACCTCTGGACCACAACCTCACTTCCGGAACTCGGAAGTGTCCTTAATACTCAATTGTTCAAATAAGCCTTTGGGACCTGCAAGCGCCAGGATACACTGTTGGGCAATTAGCCACGCTTTACAAATCCTGACTGATTGATTGACAGAGAAATAGAGTGGCACATTTTTATTTTTGGATTCATTCATTAAACAAATAGTGAATAAGGTGAGCAGCACATACACCTACGTTTTGTGACTGAAAGTAAAAATATTATTAAGTAACTCTACATATATGACATCATGCACTCACTTCAAGAAGGTGTCCTGTAAGAGGTCGCCACAGTATCTCTATCCGATGCATATTGACTATTCCCGTTTCAAGCAACTTAGCAACTGCAAAAAGTGATGGTTCCTAAATAAATGTGACAATAAAATGAAAATATTTTCATGTGAGATTTCAAGTGAAGTTTTTCTTAACTATTAATTCAGACTTTTCTGTGCCACAACTTTACCATTTAAATTTTAAGAACAGTAGAATTTTTTAAGATAAATATGTGGCTGGCAAAACCAAAAACACAAATATTAAACATATGCAACCATACCCAATGCAATCTAACCATACTGTAGATAATCTATACCTTATTGTTGCTATATGCCATATCCATAGCTTCAAGAGATAATGAGCACAGGGCATTTATTAAATGGTGCAGAGAGACATCATCCAGGAACCTGAAAAAATATCAGATGCGCAATAAAACCAAACTGTCTATAAAACAGAGATACACTGTCACACATGTATTTGGAGATGTATACTTACTGTGAACTTTCAAAAAGTCTTGAAAGAATATTGGCAATTACGGGCAAATCAGTCATGACTGCTGTCGTCAAAACCTCGGAAAGAAAGAAAGCAGTGCGTGGTGTATAAGAGTGTATACAGGAGCTAGATCACAGCATGTTAAATACGTGAATGATGCTTACTGTGCTTGGTCCTTCCACTGCCCTCCCAGGCTTCAGGGCGCCCCCAGGGCATGGCTTTAGTCCTAGTATCCAAACCAGATGCTGAAATATGTAAGAAACTTTTAGAAATAACGAGGAAGTGGGAATGACGTTCAATAAGAATTCTATGAAACTATTCATATACCAAATTGCCGTGTCTCTACCTGTAGCGTAGCAAGAACAAGTTGCCATGAAGTCCCAAGGAAAGCACCATGACAGTGAGCCAAGTTAAGCAAAGTCCTCATGCACTGAATGTTTTTGGACGTCAACTGCATAAAAAAGAGGTCTAAGTTACATTTATGTTTTGAATCCATTTTTTACAAACGTAAAACAGAGAACACATGAAATAAAAATAAAAAATTAAGAATTGTTGGTTGCGATGTGAAAAATATATGTGTGGGCATGGCAATATAATTCCACCAGGGAAAATACTAGAAGACACTTAAGCGATGACACCCCAGACAGAAGCACGATAGTTATCAGAAGTGAACAAGTGATTTAAGTTAGGTAACAGTTTTTCAGATAGATACTCTATTTTGAAGCAGACTGATCATCTGTAACAATATTTAAATAGTAGTAAAATATGTATTTCCAGACGGAATCGCTGCTATGAAACGGTGTACCGATTCTAGAAAAGTGCTGTATTTGCTCATTGCACAAGTGAGTAGCTAGTAAGGGTTGGGGTGCGTAGGAGCTGCAAACTGAATTAAATACATATTAATAAACTGTGTTCATAAATTAATCATTTCAAGTACAGTTCTGCAAAACATTCCACAGCCTTTGCCAACTCCTCCTGTGAAATAGACTTTAAATCTTTCTAGTTTTGCTTGCTATTTCACAGTTTCCAACTAAATACCTAACCAAAAATCTTAGTCTTGAAACCCTAAACTTCCATAAAACAATCAAATTCAGACAGCCATAACTGAGGTAGCTGGCGACCCCTCCCCCACTAAAAATACACAAGAGCTTTAAGCAAGAAAACTGGCTATAACCCCTCTACCCAGAACCCCTCCGCCTCAAAAACAAAGAATACAAGGACATTGGACATCTTTGAGGCTAAATCTTCCTTCTTCATATCTTAACTTAATCTAGCTAAAAATCATCCGAAAAAGATCTTCGACATTGCCTAAAAACTACTCAATTCACAGAAATCTCCCACTGTTAAAATAAACAAAAACAACTGCAAAAAACACTCCACATTATTTGAAAACAAATTAAAATCAACTGAACTTTCACTAGCCACAAAAATCTTAGTCACCTATTAATACTTACGTTGCAAAAATTCAGAGGTGTCATCTTTCTTCAAAGAGATGATTCAAAAAGGCATTACGATTATAAATGCTAGCCTCAAACCTTCCATTCATTTTGCTAATCCTATCTCCGCGCTTATTCTCAAAGACTAAAGGCTTTTTATCACACCTTGCCTGACGAATGTGGTAAACATTTTATTATATGAAATAGTGACTAACTACTTTAAATCGCTCCCGCGGGGAGACTTCCTGCTTCATGCGGCCCTGGTGGCGAGCCTCCAGAGGCATTGGAACGTGGGACTGTCGGAACCGCCGACTGCCGCGGGTTGCCAATATGTAGTGATGGCGGCGGGGACGGCTAAGGACATCACTTGCCTCTATCGCCGGCTGTCGACGGAGAGCCTCCTCCCCCTGGGCGCCCTGAGGGAAAAGTGGGAAGCGGACCTAGGGAAAGAGATCCCTGAGTCCACGTGGTCCACGCTGGTGCGGAGGGCCTGGAAGGGAACGAGGAATGCCAGGTTCCAGTTAGTCCAGTTTTTTACGTTACACAGGGCATACCTGACACCGGCCAAGATACTGCGATATTTCGGGGGAGCGCACTCTCAGTGTCCGCGGTGCGGGGTGGACGGTGCGGACTTTCGACACATGTTTTGGTCCTGTACGCAGTTGGGTGACTACTGGGAAGCAGTGGTGGATTGCTTGAACCAGGTCACGGATCGCTCCATTGCCCCGGATATGGGGACCTGTTTGCTGCTTTGGTTCCCCCACACTCGCCGCACGAAGGTTACTAGCAAATTTTATGATCTGGGGTTGATAATGGCCAAGAGGGAACTGACTCTGCACTGGAAATCCCGGGGGGGACCTAACTTCCTGCGCTGGAGATCGGCGTTGGCGCGTTGGGCAGGGGCTGAGGGCACGCTCCGGGTGCAACTGGCCCTCCGGCGAGATGACGAAAAGGCGCTGGCGACGGCCCGGGCATGGGAAGCGTTGGTGGTAGAACTTCAGGGGTTGATGTCCGAGACGGGGGCTGAGGAGAGCGGGTCTGACGGGCAGGAGGTAGTGGAGAGCGGGGAGTAGAAGAGGCGAGACGGCGGGCCCTGACCGCCTACACTTTTGGCTGGGCTAGCTGGAAGGTCCTGTTGGTTTAGGGAGAGGCTGGGCTCCTGTATTTTATTGACCAGGGAGGGGGGACACATCGAAAGTGGGACCGGGGTGGGAGATGGGGGCACACTGACAGAGGGTGGGAGAGGGGGGGTAGGGGACCGGGTGGGAAGGTTGAGCCATCTTCAGGAGAGTCGGGGATGCTGTTACATGTGTGGTATTTCCTGGACGGGTGGGGATTGAGAGTTGATTATTGTCTTGTTGTGTTGGAAAACAATAAAAAATGTTTCAACAAAAAAAAAACTACTTTAAATCAGGCCCAGTGACTTCTGCCCATGATAGTACCGGAGAAGCAGTATCGTAGAGCGTCTCTGGGCTCCATGCCCGAATTATAGGGTTCAAGTATGTGGCAAATCATCTAAGAAAGGGCTGGTAGTGAAGGATGCTCAGAGGAACAGATTTGCAGCGATCCACACATAGGATGCCCACGAAATGTGCAGTCACCATGGAGGATAAGCTGTTTGAGACCCTAAACAAGGCAGCGGACTGGGCAGAAGCCGCCCTCGGCCTCTGCCAAAGGAGAGGGGTGGCTGGAGGAATCTCAGATACAACTTGAGTGATTGCAGTGACATTGTCCACAGGTGAAACAGGGAAAATGGTACATGAGGGTGCTAGAAGAGAGACATTTGTGCAGTGATTTGGTGTGTGGAAGACCGCAATAGAGAATAATTATGAGAAAAAAATGACGGGTGAGCCCCGTTAGCAATTTGCTGTCAGTACTTCTAGGAGAGGAAGATCTTGCTGCTGCTGTGTGAGGCCCTAATCCTGGTACATTGGGCAATGGTGGACCTAATCTAGCAAGCGGTGGGTAATAGAAGTAAGCAGGCCGTGGGAAACGAGAGAGCATGAGCAAAACAGCTGGTCAAAGTTGCTCAAGACTGCTGTATCACCACCCCTTAGAATTTACCCCGATGCAACAATGTCAAGAGGGGAGACATCAAAATTCCTAAAATTGACAGAAGAAAGTGATAGTGACTCTGAAAGTTCGATCATGGCAGCGCAAAAATCTGTACCCCTAGCTAAAGAAGACTTAAAAACGTTTCTGGTGGATCTGCAGCCCCACCAGAGGGATCCTTCACAAAGGGGGTGGAAGCCCTGAAGGCCACCCTCAGATACGGTGGTACTGAGAATGAACGTGCAGGCCATAAATCAGAGGCCAGAAGCAATAAAGTCTAGGCTGGAGTCATCAGCGTTCTTTAGAACAATTTTTGCATACATCGCTAGTCCATGTGGAATCGCAAATTACACATCCAAAATATAAATGTAAAGAGCTTAAAAAAAGTTGGGCGGGGGCGTGGCTAAGCGCAGACCGAAGATGGCTGCGTAGTGGGTTAGCTGCAGAGATCATCCCTGCCCCACGACTATCCTGAAACACCATCCGCTTCTCCAGACAACGGCTTTGGGGTTCGGAACAGTAGCTCCTAACCCGCCGTTCCGGAATCGCCGCGCAGGTTGGTGGGGGAAGATATCTGCCCCAGAACATTACGGCCTACAACAATCACAGAAGCTGGGGCCCACAGTGAATACGACACCGGAGGAGAGGTCCGACCGATCCGGCCCCTTTGTGTGGCGGCGCTGCCCTCTGGGGTGACCGCTGAAGCTCGGTGCCGGAGCTGTGATGGAGCCTTTCCCACCTGTGGCAGCAGCGGTGATTGCACCCACGCAACTGGCGCCTTCGCAATGCGCTGCAAGAAAGTAACGGAGGCCGGGCAGGTCTAACAGCATTGCTTGGCGGTGCCGGATGACCAAAGGTGCCGCCGCAACCCCCCGTCGCAACCTCAAGACCGAGTGCCTGCCACCCACGGCGTTGAGTTATAGACCGCGCGGCGCTCCCGGTGGGGCGCAGTCTTTGGGGCCGGCATAACACGCATCTGCCGCAACTTGGTTAAAGTTGGTGATGCGCATTTGCCTGATGTGGCCTCCCCCTGCTTGCCCCATTGGAGCCACTACTGCCACGCACTCTGCCTCATTGGTGGCCCAGCGCAGTACCTACCTGTCTCTTGGGGGGCTGGAGAGACCACTCCTGAGCATCTAGAGGGGACTTTGAGGGAACAGTGGCCCCCCTGTGTTTCCACTGAGATTCAGGCAGGAGGAGCTGTGGCGAGTGTCCCCTGGTCCAACATAAGACGACTGCTGGACAGACCAACAGAGGCGATCCCTGAAGCTTGTGACTCCCTTGGCAGCTTTGGCCCACCGTTCGATTGCGCCTTCTGGAGACTGATTGTGGAAGGCCCACCGCCCCCCGGGGAGCGGAAGCTATCAGGGGCCTGCGCACTGCAATTGAGGTCCTGGCCGACGAGTCTAACACATAAGAACTGTAGGGGGTGGCGCTTCGGCCCATACTGAGTGCCCTAGTCTGGTTGGCAACACACCTTGGCCATTACCATGGATCGCGTCCGGGGCACTGGCTCCCGTGGGTCGAAACAGGTCCAAGCAAACAAACTGGACCGCTACACAGTCTCCAAAGAGGCTCAGCAGGGCCGACTGTCCGTAGGTGCCGTTAAGGGGAGCCCCGGGGAAGATGAACTGGAGCCGTCACTTAAGGATGTCATGGCAGCCATTACTGGAGTCAAAACCTCCCTGGATACTGTGGCAATTGATGTCAATCTTATTAGGGCCGACCTTGGAAAACTTAACGAAAAAGTCAGGCAGGTAGAGATCACAACCTCTGGCCTCATCGATGACGTCTCGCAGCTACAAAGAGAGGTCCGCGAACTCTAGGACTCACGCACCCTCACAGATCTCAAGTTGGATGATTATGAAGGTCGACTTAGGTGCAATAATCTTCGCATTTTGGGAATTCCGGAGAAAACTGAGGGGCAAGCACCAGACCTATTTATTGAGGACCTTATCCTTAATCACCTCCAACCCAAGGGCCTCAGTTAGTTCTTTGTTATTGAACGTGCTCACAGGGTCCTGGGCGGCCTGTTCCAAACCGGGCGCTCCCCCGCAGCCCATGCTGGCTTGA
This sequence comes from Triturus cristatus, assembly GCF_964204655.1. Classification (NCBI taxonomy): domain Eukaryota; kingdom Metazoa; phylum Chordata; class Amphibia; order Caudata; family Salamandridae; genus Triturus; species Triturus cristatus. Next base: position 782,139,678 of record NC_140585.1, on the reverse strand, counting down.
GTCCTCAACTTTCGTGATAGAGATGTGATTGTCCAGAATTCTAGAACAGGGGCCCCCCTTCGCTACGAAAACACTAACATTTCATTCTTTCCGGATTTCACACAGAGGGTACAGAAACAGCAGCGTTCATTCCTTTCTGTGAAGCGTGACTTGAGGGAAAGGGGCCTGAAGTACTCGATGCTTTTTCCAGCACGCCTCCGGGTTGAGGTGGATGGGAGAGCGTGGTTCTTTGACCAACCGGAAGCAATTGCGGAATGGATTGAATATCGAAGTGCAAAGGGTCCTGTACATCGTGACGCTGGGGAACATGCAGACTCTCATCCTTCTTGAGATACGGACACGGAGCATGGCAGCCTGCCACTGAGTAATTTGGGACATGATGGAGGGATGGGCCGGGGAGGGTGTGACACAAGTGTTTGCATGCTGGGGCGGAGGATTACGTATGGCCTTCAGCCGCCTGTCTACTGGGGGCAATATGAGTACCATGGTTAGGGGCAGGGACGTGGAGCTCACTATCTGATCCCTCTTTCTTTATTTGAATTTTTCTCTGGGGCCACAGGCACTCTGCAAGTTTTTCATGGGCTGTTTTAAGCCCAGAGTACAGGGCAGCGGGGCGGGGGGCTGTTGGATTGGGGTGTGTTGTTTGTTGATTTGGTGCTATTTCTGTTACATTGGCATGGCTTATGCTTATGTCTTTCGGAACTTAACAGGGGGGGGTGCATGCGGAGGGTGGTTGGCTGTGTGCTGTGCAGGACAGACGTAGTGGGAGATAAAAACTTAAAAATTTTGAGTTGGAATGTTAATGGGTTAGGGGACAAAATCAAAAGAAGTGTTGTTCTTCAGTACATTAAGAGGCAAGCTCTTGATGTAGTTCTGCTCCAGGAAACTCACCTGGTCGGAAACCTATGTAAGGCAATGCATGGGGGGGGATATAAAATGGTCGCACACTCTGGGTTCACCACAGGTTCCAGTGGGTTAGGTATCATGACAAGAAATGCGTTTCCACTAGCGGTGAATTCCACCTGGGCAGACGATAGAGGCAGGTACGTTGGTATCACCGGGACGTGGGAGGGCCGGGTGCTTACCCTCATGTCCATTTATGTCCCTCCAGGCTTGCAGAACACAACGTTCGCTAACGTGGGTGCGGCCCTGCTCACCATTCCAGTGGGGCTCTTTCTTTATTTGAATTTTTCTCTGGGGCCACAGGCACTCTGCAAGTTTTTCATGGGCTGTTTTAAGCCCAGAGTACAGGGCAGCGGGGCGGGGGGCTGTTGGATTGGGGTGTGTTGTTTGTTGATTTGGTGCTATTTCTGTTACATTGGCATGGCTTATGCTTATGTCTTTCGGAACTTAACAGGGGGGGGTGCATGCGGAGGGTGGTTGGCTGTGTGCTGTGCAGGACAGACGTAGTGGGAGATAAAAACTTAAAAATTTTGAGTTGGAATGTTAATGGGTTAGGGGACAAAATCAAAAGAAGTGTTGTTCTTCAGTACATTAAGAGGCAAGCTCTTGATGTAGTTCTGCTCCAGGAAACTCACCTGGTCGGAAACCTATGTAAGGCAATGCATGGGGGGGGATATAAAATGGTCGCACACTCTGGGTTCACCACAGGTTCCAGTGGGTTAGGTATCATGACAAGAAATGCGTTTCCACTAGCGGTGAATTCCACCTGGGCAGACGATAGAGGCAGGTACGTTGGTATCACCGGGACGTGGGAGGGCCGGGTGCTTACCCTCATGTCCATTTATGTCCCTCCAGGCTTGCAGAACACAACGTTCGCTAACGTGGGTGCGGCCCTGCTCACCATTCCAGTGGGGCTCTTAGTAATAGGGGGCGACTTCAATGCAGTGGTATCAGGTACATTGGATAGATATCCCCCCCATGAGGTGAGGCCTTCGGCTCGGTGGTTACCTGACTTTCTTGATGCAATGGGACTGGTTGATGGATGGAGACTATACCATCCAGACCAGATACAACACACCTTTCACTCTGGGGTGCACCAGTCTTTCCCGTCTAGACTATATTGTCTTGTCCCTGCCGCACAAGCCACTTACATAAACGAAGTTAAACACTTAGCTAGGGGTATCTCCAACCACTCGCCCCTCTAGGTCCATCTGCTCGGGCACGGTGGGGAGGTTAGCCCCCATTAACCCTTGGTACCTGCGGGACCCTTAGATTCGCAAAGACCTTATTAAGACCATCGACAAATATTTCTCTGACAATTTGGGATCTGTGTCCTCTTCCCAGACCTTATAGGAAGCATTTAAGACGGTGATACGGGGACAGGTGCTGTCTCTGACATCTGGCTCCAAAAGAGACAGGCAGAAGGAAGTGCTCGACCTTGAGTTCGACACGGGCGAATGTAAAAGGGGTTGCGGCCTCACCGGAACGTTCATGCACACCATCTGGGAATGCACATACATTAGTTCATACTGGCTCCAAATCCATGACAAAATCAACAAGGTGTTATGCGTCTCTCTCCGTCCGGAGGCGAGACGATGTATTTTGAATATTTGCGAGCCCACAGACCTGAACACTTCTCAAACGCTATGGGTCACAATTGGTTTCATGTTGGCCAAATGAAATATTGCTCAACTGTGGGGGGCGGCGCAACCGCCCACTCTGGAAGCTTGGGAAAAGAACATTGACTGGTGTATGTTTAGAGAAAAAGCTGTATATGTGGCAAGGGAGTGTCCTAGGAAATGGTCCCCTATCTGGAATCCGTGGAATGTATATAGAGGGGAGATCTGTGTACCGCCTCGAAGTATTGAACATGATGACCCGATATCCCCATGAAGTTCCTCTCTATGATGAAGTCAATGTAACCATCCACCCATGCGCACTGTAATGTGACACCTGCATGACCACCTGTCCTATATCGTTTTGCCGATGTGTGTTTCAGTAAAAAGATTTATAAAAAAAATAAAAAAGTTGCGCACAGATGACAGAGTGATGGCCTTTAACTACAAACCATCTTTACATTTATTTTGAAGGACAATGACAGAAGAGAAATAGTTATTGTCTTTGCGAACAGAGTGGAGAGAAAACTTGAAGGAACAGCTTTGAGACCGAAAGATGTAGTGTCAAAGTGACGAACTCTAGGGTGAAGGAAGCCATCATGAGGGAAGCCAGAAGCAACGGTGAGATCGAATGGGGGGTATTGAGGATTTTCTTGTACCAAGACCAGACAGCCAGTCTTCTTGAGAGGATCCGAGAAATTAATTTATTTATGCAGATCCTAAATTAAAAGAACTTTGTGTATTGATGGCTATAACCACTGCTCTGCAATTAGTTTGGAAATGGGTAGACTGTTAAATGACTAATGAGTAGTTGAACTTAGTAGGACTTAACACAGACAAGCCAGTGGAAAACAGGCAACTGACTCCTAACAGTGCCATTAAGTGGATCTAGGCCAATCGTCATCAAGTTCTCCCAGAATGCAAAGGCATAGATCAGCAAGTGGAAGGAGAGTATGATAAGCAGCACAAGCCAAGATCTAAGTTATGAGGTTTAAGTGAGTACGAGTTAGGGCTATAGGGCTCTATGAATTAATGGGCGAGAAGAAAACATTGGCGGGTTTAGAAAACTATATTTGCTGTTGTGGTTCAAAATTGGGGTATATAAGGGATATCTTTACATGTAGTTTGAGGTATTTGGTTCTGCAAAACGTCAGAGTGAGGTCCAAACGGCACCACAAAGATAAGATAATGTGTCTTAGGTCAGTCATCATGCTGACACCTGTTCAGAATAGAAGGAATTGCTGCTGGATTTTCAAAACAGTTAATGCATGAAATTGTTTGTTTTGCTGATCATGCTGATTTCAAGGGAACCCCGAGTAAGACAAATAGCCAATAATGCCAAAAGATCTCAAAGCACAGGGACTGTTGCATTTAGTATTAACCATGCCTGCCAGGCTGTTATGGCTGAATGTTAAGGGTATGGATCCCCCGAATTAGATCCTCAGATTGTAGGCTTATATAGTCTGACACAATCAAAATATTGATTTCCTGCAGGAGACTCGCCTACATCGACAAGATCAATTTAGAATGAAGCACAAAACGTACCCCACTTGAATTTGGGCCTCAGCATCCTTAAAACTGTAGGTGTAGCTATATTATGCAAGGAGGGGATGGACGTAGTGAACAGGCCTATAGTGAGAGATCCTGGTGGGAAGATTCGTACATCATCAGGTGGATATATTTAAAAGCACTCCTAAATAAAATTATCATGGGACCAGAGATGAACAGACAGATGTTGGATAGTTACTAGAGGTGACAATAACAGTAAATGGCCTTCAAACCCATTTAGACTACAAAGGGGGAATGAGCCAAGGGTGCCCCTTGTCACCACTCCTCTTTGACTTAGATGTTGAACGCCATGCAATACAACTGAGGAATCATGAAGGAATTAGTAGCCTAGCGTTTTGGGGAGAACTATACAAGATATGCTTCTTTGCTGATGGCACCCTGTTAACATTAACCAATCTGGATACTTCATTGGTGGAAGTATCGGCAGATTGCGAAAAAACATCATTTTAAAATAAATGTTCAAAACTGTGAAGGTTTAAACTTGACACAACCCAATGAACACATCCAACAACTTAAAGCCCACTACCCATGTAGATCTGCCTCAAAGTCAATAAGGTACCTAGGTCACTACATAACCAGAAAACTGGAGAAGAGGGCCTGTGCTAATTGTCCAGACCTTAAGAGAATGATCAAGGGAGATTCAGATATATGGAATCCCCTGTTTGTCTCCTAGTTGGACAGACTTCATGCCATTATGATAAACATTTTACCATGCCTACAATATTTGTTTCAGACTTTACTGGTGGCCATACCTTAGAGAGATGTTTAAGCCCTAGAAAAGAGACCTTCAGTCATTAATATGGGCAGGGTAGACCCTGTGTGTCAACGCTAAAATAATGAGGGCACTCAGAGAAAGAGTTGGAATGCCCAGACATGCTAGCTTACCACAGGGCACTACACATTAGAGCATAGGTTATGTGAATGGCCCAGGAAATGGAAAAAGTGTTTTACCCATGGAAAGTGCTTTGGCTGGGAAATCAGTCTGGGAACTACAATGCTTGCATAAATCCCAGAGACCTTGGAATACTTATTTAGCTGAACCAATGAAATGGGTCTTAGAAATATGGGACAGAAAAACAAGAAGGGGCAGTCTAACATAATTACATAATTTTCTTCCCCCACTTCACCAATACATGGTAACCCAATGTTTGCATTGGTGAAAGGGTCAGATACATTCAAGTAATGGAAGGAGGGAGAATACAAAGTGATCTTGGATTTCTTCAGGAGGGATTTAATACAATCCTTTTAAGAGTGTACGAGGGAATTCAGCATTACTGAGGTAGATAGTTTCCAATATCAGCAGTTGAGACATTGGGTCCTACAATCATGAATTATTATGGAGGTACATCGAGAAATTACTCCCATGGAGAAATTCACGAAAATGCACCTAGTTATTGGAGTGTATGCAGACTCTCTGAATGGGATACTTTTTGGGATCATTGAGTTCTCCCCAAAACATTTCTCAGTTTTTATCTGATATGTCTCTGCTAAGTATTTGAGCACAATACTCTTGATGTCTCCACTTAGTGTTTTCCTCTCCACAAATTACTATTTTTTAAATGGCTGATGTTAGATCTCTACTATCTGTGGTACAGAACACCAGAAAAATGAAAATAGTTATGCCAGGAAGCAACAGATTGATGCTGGAGTTGTCATCAGAACACCGGCTCAAAGTTACATATCTGGAAGGACTGTCCATCAATTAAGACTTTTTTTTAAAAACATTTTATTTTTAATTTTTAGAAAGAGACAACACAGTGCCAATATTGCAATTCTAGCAATAAAAAACAGAATAGAATCACTGAATGTATAGAGGAGAGACAAGATTCCGCTGAACAGTCAACAGCGGTCTCAGTGTCGGTCAGGGCCCTGTCCGTGCTCCCATCCAGGTACCCCACCCCGCCCTCCTTTGCAGTTTCTGTTCTCTGAGCTCTATCCACTGGCCCCATATGTTGTTGAATTTCTCCAGGCTCCCTTGCACCTGGTACACCAATCATTCTGGTAAAATTCACCCATCCATATTCTGCGCTCACTAAGTTGCGCTCAACACAGTGGACGACCCCTATGCTTGTACGATGTCCCGCCTGACTACCATCAGCGCAACATAACTGAACATGACTGAGTATCTCTGTAATGTCTGTACTCCCCATATACCCAGGCACATTAGCTGTGTAAAGAGAACCACCAGACTTCCTAACACTTGCTTCATATGCACCTGAATCATTTGCCAATAAGGTCCCAATTTCGGACACTCCCACAGAGTGTGTACCAAAGTCCCAATCATCCCACACCCTCTCAGGCATTTGTCATCAGGGATCCTACCCATGGTGCAGAGCAATGTCTGCGTATTGGACGCCCTTGTGCAGTTTCATGAGTTGTACTAGGCAGAAATCTGTTCGGATTGCCACTCTCCTCGGGTACCATGCTTCCTCCCAGTTCTCATCTTCTAACTGCCCATGTCTCTCTCCCATCTGGCCTTCGGCTTATGCAGCAGTGCCCTGCAGTTCCTTACCAGGGTGTCATAGATACATAATATCGTGTGACTTTGGCGCGGTGGAGACAGCAGCATAAATTCTAGGGAGGATTCTTCCTCTATCATATCAAGATGACCGAGACATTTAGTCAGTGCAGGTCTAACCTGTACCTGTAAATACTGGAATATCTGGGAATCTGCCTTTTCATATTGGTCCTGTAGATCTTCAAAGGAGACCATTCCTGACTCCCCCACCAGGTCCACAACTTTAGTTAGCCCTATTCCATCCCACTGCTGGTAACCTCCAGTTCCTGCACCTCTGCCAGTGCGGCAATGTCCCACAATGGGGTGTCCATGCTAACTTTCCCTGCTCACTCTATTGCCTTGTTTGCGTCTGCCGGGTTCGCCCCACTACTGCCGTTGATGCCATCTTACCGGTCCCTCCCTTTTGCCATATAGTGCCCTCAAGTAACCCCTGTCTCTTAGTGTTCTCCTGTCTGCAATAAAGACCGGAGCTTTGGAATTAAGACATTTTGGAAATAAATATAAAGTCACATCAAGGGTGTGCTGCAGTATGAAATACCGGAGGACCCATGAATGCTATTGGATGGCCTGTCCCACAGGGGCACTGATGAGATAAGCTTCAGAGGTAAAGCATTATTGAGGCCAGATGCTGGGGTCTGAGCACATGATTATAGAGCTATTTTGGAAAAAGAAAGGAGCACTGGCTGTTGCACAGTGGTTTAGTAAATTATGGCAAACACTTGCATATGAAACAATTTCAAATAACAGCCTGTACATAGAGTAAAATCACAAAGATTTGGTCACCATAGATAAGTTACACTTTAAAGGTCGAACATAGAAACATGTCCCAGAATAGACTGCGAACTCTGCAACTATACAACTGATTAGTAGGCCTGGGTGAACTTTGAATTATGCCAGAGTAACTGGCGTAGATTTGGCAATTTTGTGTAATGAGATTTACTGTTGGGTAATTTAACACAAACATTTCAGCAAGATTTTTTGCTCGAACAGACCGTTGGGGTAATGTTGGAGCACAAAACTACAAATCTAAACACGAACGGCAATCAACAAACATTTCAGGTAGATTTTTGAATCAAACAGACTGTTCAGGTAATTTTAGACCGCAAAACTACAAATCTGAATGCGAGCAGCAGTATTTTGAACACGAGGAACTGGAAATCAAATTGAGTTGAATTATCAGCCAAGCAAACCATTCGGGTAATTTTTTGACTACAAGATGCATTTTGCGTAAGTATGCATCATTTTGGGTAATTTTGCAGTAGTTTTGTATAATAACGCTACATGGAATTAGATGAGTTACACCCACCCCTTCTGACTACCCTGCTAAGGGGGAACCGAGATCCTAGAGCTGCAATAAATCTATCTTTTCTTATAGCAGAGAGACATTTAAGTGTGAATACAATGTGCACAGGATGACCCGAGGGAAGGGGAAAAGTGGTAGTTGGAATGTTAACCATGTTTGTCAAAGTTCTTTTTAGTTTTAGCTACCATCTTAATCCTTTTGCAATCCAGCTGATGATCGAGATTAAAGTGTACATTCCGACTTGATAATGTTTAATGTATAAAATTTGAAAATTCAATACAAAATATTTATAAATAACATGCAAAATAGGCAGAGTTACCACCCTCATCAAAAAACCTGATGTAGACCCTTAAGATCTCAACTTCCGGCTTATCTCAAGACTCCTCTTCATAGATAAAGTCCTAGAATGCTGTGTTTGAAAACAGCTGAAAGAATACGTAGGCGAAATGAACATTAATCAGGTTTTAGAACCGGATGTAGTGCCGAAATGGCTAAACAATGGATGATGGGCTAAGTACCTTAGATAAAGGTGAATCTTCTTGTACTATATTACCTGTCTGCGGCATTCAGCATTGTTAACAATGCAGCCCTACTTCAAACCCTAGAAGAAAGGATGGGAATAGGTGGCAGAATTCTAAAAGGGTTTGAATCGTATACATAGAAAATGCAGGCAGCTAATAAAACTGGTTGACAATCTCTCAGATCTCTTGTCTCAGCAAAAAGGAGTCACTTGTGGCATCATCCTTTATCCAGCGCTATTTAGCCTTTACTGGAACCCATCACTGCTCTTCTAAATGAATTCAATATATTTTTCAACTTTACGATGATTAAAACAGCTGTACATGAAAGTATCATCCCCAGAAAACATAACTCTTGTTCTTATTTTTAGAAAGCTACAGTCATGCATGACTCTAGGCCAATTCATGCTGAAACTCCAAAAAACAGGATTTGCTACCAATATTCCTACAACAATCCAACACACCTGGGCAAACCAGGTGAGCAGCTGCAAACCTACTTGAATACAAATCAACCATCGTAGAAACTTCAATATCACTAGGCTTCATCCTGGATAGGGACCCAAACCTGAATGTGCAAATCAATGCAATAGCAAAGAGGGCCAAACACCAACTCAGCATTTTCTGGAATATAAAGCCCCTAATACCAATCGAAGAGTTGAAATTGATATGGGCCCTCTAAAGGCTGCTCTCAATGCTGTAGTATGGCTGGTATCAAGTGCAAGAAGATCAGATCACATCACTACAACAAGGATCAGCCTAAAATGGCTCCCCATTGAGGCAAAGTGGTTTTTTAAGCTGTATTGTTCACAAGATGTTACACAGCAACTAAACAAACTATCTGTCCAAAACACTTGTCATCTCCAGCAGACCCACGTTAGTCCGAAGCAGATTTCCTTTGCCTTGAAACTTCAGCTTCCAAATAAACCATCCATCTGTGAAAGTGCCCGCACAGTTTAGATTGCCCATTCCTTAACAACTATCCCATCAAATGTCACTTTCAAGAAATAACTCAAAGTGCTCCTTTTCCAAAGATCCTAATGAACAAGTTACTTACCTTCGGTAACGATGTATCTGTCAAGAATTCCTGTCATACAAGGGAAACACGCCCTTATGTAAACAGGAGAGCTGTTACATAACTCAAGGAAAACACGCCCTTATGTAAACAGGAGAGCTGTTACATAACTCAAGGGAAACACGCCCTTATGTAAACAGGAGAGCTGTTACATAACTCAAGGGAAACACGCCCTTATGTAAACAGGAGAGCTGTTACATAACTCAAGGAAACACGCCCTTATGTAAACAGGAGAGCTGTTACATAACTCAAGGAAAACACGCCCTATAAAGGGAGGAACCGGGAGGTACAACGCTGTCGGATATTGTGTTCACACCGACGTACCTGCTTCGTGAAGAGCAGTGTTCCGGAGTGGTGCTCCAGTAAGGCAAGAACGGAGGTAGGTCGAGTCGTTACTCCCTGGGCCGTGTCTTGCCCCATCGTCACCTGTGAAGGACCCGGAAGCTCTACCGGTCAACCATTGAGCTTCGCTTTTTGACTCGGCTGAGTCCAAGCGCAGTGGCGCTTTTGCTGGTTGGAGTCGTAACTCCCAGCCCGACCAGAGACACAGGGACTGCCAGCTGTAACGCACACTAGGAGGTGTTTGCCGCGTTACAGACTCGGAAGTCCACAGGATCGATCGAGCGGCTGCTCTCGGTTCAGTCTTCTTGCTTGTGATTGGGGTATCGGTGACGCATCACCAGGAGGTGACTCCGCGTCCCGGTGCAGTCTGAGGAAGAGGTTGAGCGGCTGCTCCCTTCAGGTAGAGACCCCGGCTGGGTGTTTCCCTGACTCCTCGATTCTCCCCAACACTCTTCGTGCCCCTCACAGCCTACCGATTGGCATTGTCGGCCATTTCATTTCTGCCCTCTGTTGGCATACGCCGGGACCGGCGTATATGCAGAGGACGGTTAGGACCATCCGTGCTGTGGGCTGGTAACGTACTTAGCCTGGAGGATTCCAGTGACTATAACTTGTTTATTCTTTGTATTATATTTGCCTTCATTAAAACAACTAACCCTTCACTAGTGGTTGCGTCCTCATTGTCGTGTCTGTTAAACGATCCTGAGACGTTCAGGGCGTTACAAAATATCCGACCTTAATAACACTAACTGTCTCCCGGTCGATAACAGACATGGCAACACTTGATGATGTGCTGGCTGCTTTAGCGGCCATGCAAGTTGAAGTGACTGCCTCTAGGCAAGAAACAGCCGATGTAAAAGCCAGACTGGATGCTATCCAATTGGACCCGCTCACGCCCAGCACCTCCCTCACGAATCAGACCCCTGCGGTAGTAGTGGAAATGCCGGTAGCCATCCCCTTGGCGACACCAGAGAGGTACAGTGGGGATCCTAACACAGTGCAGGTATTCCTCACACAAGTGGCGCTACATTTATCGTGCAAACCAAAGGCGTTCCCCACGAGTCAGGCTCGTGTGGCTTTCCTTATATCCTATTTGGCTGGAAACGCGGCACAATGGGCCGTACCTCTGGTGAGCAGGGACGACCCCCTCTTATGTGATTGGGGTGCTTTTCGCGAGGAATTCCTGAAGGTATTCGACAGAAGGGCTGACTCGTACACGGCGGACCGTGAAATGCTTGAGTTGAGACAGGGATCCAACGACCTGGTGCAGTATCTCAACGCGTTCCGAAGGCTGGTTGCGGAAACCAAGTGGCCTGTTGCTAAACAGACGGCGCTCTTCCATCAAGGGCTGTGCGATGAGCTCAAGGACGCCGTGGCTCATATTGACCCTCAACCCAAGACATGTGAGGGCCTTATCAACCTGGTATTACGGCTGGAACATAGGCTAAGTGAAAGAAAGGGGGATCATGGGAGAAAAGGAAAATCCCTTCCATCCTATGTGACGGTGGGAAGTCCTGAAACTTCCACCGCATCCAAGGGAGAACCCATGGACATCGGCGCAATACGAGCGAGCCTCACAGCCACGGAGAAAGAGTCACGCCGTAAACAAGGATTGTGCCTATATTGTGGCAAAAAAGGCCACTACGTACGTGAATGCCCTGCCAAACCGAAGACGTCACGTTATCGGGCCAACCGGTCGGTAACAGCCGTGGTGGACATACCGGCGGAAAACTAGAGGACTCCAAGACCAGAGAAGGGACATCTCGGAGTCACTCATCCATCCCTTCACTTTCCAACTCGGTCACTAAGGGACAACGACACCTGTTTATCACGGTGCACGTGGGAGTGCATGACCAGTGGATACCCGTTGTGGCCATGGTGGATTCAGGGGCCACTGGCATGTTTATGGACCACAACGAGGCATGCAGGCTAGGGCTAGTGCTTCTTCCCAAAGCTGTACCCGAAGACGTCTATGCTGTAGACGGAAGGCGATTGGTGACGGGGCCCATCGGGCAGCACACGGGGGTCCTTCTGATGAGATATGGGTGGAACCATTTGGAACAAATCGATTTTAACATCATCCGAGCGCCCCAATATGGCGTCATATTGGGATTGCCGTGGCTACAGAAACACAACCCCTTTGTGGATTGGCCAACACATCGCATCGAAATGACGTCACCGTATTGCATCCTGCATTGTGGAGTAAGAACGGAATCCCTTGACGCAGATGAGAGCGGGAGTCAGACGGTGGCTACAGCGGCAGAAAAAGATGTGGCTCTCCCCCAGGCTTATCACAGTTTTGAGGATGTATTTGATGAGGTGAAGGCGGAAGTGCTACCACCACATAGACAGTTTGACTGCCAGATCGACCTGGTGCCAGGGGCCAGCGTTCCCAGCGGCAGGCTGTATGCCCTGACGGAGCCTGAAAACGTGCATCTCCGGGGGTACCTGGATAAACTCCTCAAGCTAGGATTCATCCGCCCGTCCAAGTCTCCGGCCGCCTCGCCACTCTTCTTCATCCCGAAGGCTAATGGGGAGCTGAGAGCCTGTGTGGACTTTAGGGCATTGAATGCGATAACCATAAAAAATCGGTACCCCTTGCCTCTCATCAGTGTACTTCTGGAACAGGTCAAGAAAGCTCGTATCTACACCAAGTTGGATTTGAAAGGGGCATACCATCTGGTGCGCATGAGGGACGGAGACGAGTGGAAGACCGCCTTTAAGACCAGGTTCGGCCTTTTTGAGTACCTCGTCATGCCGTTCGGTCTGTGCAACGCCCCGGCAGCCTTTCAGTACTTTTTGAATGAGGTATTCAGAGAGGAGTTGGATATCTACGTGGTCGTATATATCGACGACATCCTCATCTATTCGTCCAGTGTGGAGGAGCACGTACACCACGTCAAAGCTGTGCTCCAAAAGCTGAGGGAAAACATGCTGTTTTGTAAACTCAGCAAGTGTGACTTCCACGTCACATCCGTGGAATTCCTCGGAGTGATGCTGAGTCCAGAGGGACAGGAGATGGCAGAACGAAAGATCAAGGCGGTGAAAGAATGGCCGGTGCCCCAAAGCGTGAAGGACGTCCAAAGTTTCATTGGCTTCGCCAACTTTTACAGGCGGTTCATAGATGGATTTTCAGGAGTGGTGGCCCCAATCACACAGCTACTGAGGAAGTCCAAGGAGTTTGTCTGGTCCCCTGAAGCGAACAAAGCCTTTGAGGCCCTGAAAAGCGCCTTTGGTAAGGCGCCGGTGTTGGCTCACCCCGATCCGGATCTCCCCTACGTGGTGGAAGCGGACGCGTCGGATGTGGCGCTGGGGGCTATCTTGTCCCAACGCAACCACGACACAGGGGTGCTTCATCCCGTTGCGTACATGTCCCGCAAACTCAACGACGCCGAACGCAACTACCATATTGCGGAGAAGGAGCTTCTCGCAATCAAGGACGCCTTCACCGAATGGAGGCATTGGTTGATGGGGGCAAGACATGTGGTATCGGTGTACACGGACCATCGGAACCTACAGTTCATGACTGCCACTAGACACCTTTCTCCCAGGCAGCTGCGGTGGATGATCTTCTTTGCGGGGTTCAACTTCCGCATCACATATCGGCCGGGGACGGAAAACCGAAAGGCGGACGCCCTGTCCCGTCAATCTGCAGTTAAGGAACCATTGCCTCCGACCGAGCGTTCCATCATTTCCCCGAGGATGGTATTGGGGGTTATCCAACCGGATACTTTCCTGAGGGGAATAAAGAGAGGGATCAGGTCATTCGCATGGCGGAGGTGGCTCCTCAGTCACAGAGAATGGCAGCTGAAGGACGGGATACCCCTGAAGGGCAGGTGCCTATTGATACCCACGCCTAGGCTAAGGAAACAAGCATTCATCTGGTGCCATGACTCTCCATGCGCAGGTCATTTGGGCTTTGAAAAAACGGTGGCTAGCATGGGACGGCATTTCTGGTGGCCAACCATGAGAGTGGATGTCAGGAGGTGGGGACAGGAGTGTCCTACGTGTGCTACCATGAAGGCCGACCATGGCCGAACCCAAGGGCTCTTACATCCACTTCCAACCCCGGATAGACCATGGGATAGCATATCACTGGACTTCGTGGTGGGCCTACCGGTAGACCAGGGGATGACGGCAATACTGGTGGTGGTGGATTACTTGACGAAAATGGGGCACTTCATCCCCTGCAAGAGAGTCCCTACGGCCGGGGAATTGGCGTCACTACTCCTAAAGAATGTGGTACGACTGCATGGATTACCTGGGGTGATCGTGTCGGACCGGGGGTCGCAGTTTACTGCGCAATTCTGGAAGACTTGGTGCACTGCGCTGCATGTTAAGACCGCCCTGTCCACCAGCTACCACCCTCAAACGGACGGCCAAACCGAGCGCCTGAACCAAACGCTCAAACAGTATCTGCGATGTTTTGTGGACCAGGGCAGGGAAGAATGGGTCGACTTGCTATGGGTTGCAGAGATAGCCTATAACAACGCCACTCACAGCTCCACACAGTCATCTCCGTTCTATAGCAACTATGGCCAACATCCCAGGTTCTTGCCATTTCTACATCCGTTCAGAGAGGACAGGATTCCCGCCACAGCGGACAGGGTGGCACACATAAAAGACACATTGATGCGCTCAAGGGCTGTCCTAATAGAGGCCAAGAGAAGATACAAGGCTGCGGCAGATAGGAAGAGAAGGCCCGGGCCACTGTACCGCACTGGAGACTACGTCTGGATATCCACAAGAAACATGAGGTTTCGAAAGAACAGTGTGTTCCATCCCAAGTACATGGGCCCCTATCGAATTACCAAGTGTATGGGTCCCGTGAACGTGAAGGTGTGCTTGCCCCAGTCATTGCGGATACACCCTGTCTTTCATGTATCATTGCTCAAACCAGCACCCTCCAAGCCGTCTGGGACACCTCGGCCGGTATGCGTGGAGTCGGAGGTGGAGTATGAAGTGTCGGGCATACGGGCGTCCAAATGGCGCAGGGGGAAGCTGTGGTACCTGGTTGCGTGGAAAGGCTATGGCCCGGAGGAGCATTCATGGGAACCGGCTGAAGGGGTTCATGCTCCGCGCTTGGTCTCCTTGTTCCATCGGCGTTTTCCTGCCAGCGCTGGACCCGTGGGGAGCCGCTGAGAGGGAGGATGTACTGTCAAGAATTCCTGTCATACAAGGGAAACACGCCCTTATGTAAACAGGAGAGCTGTTACATAACTCAAGGAAAACACGCCCTTATGTAAACAGGAGAGCTGTTACATAACTCAAGGGAAACACGCCCTTATGTAAACAGGAGAGCTGTTACATAACTCAAGGGAAACACGCCCTTATGTAAACAGGAGAGCTGTTACATAACTCAAGGAAACACGCCCTTATGTAAACAGGAGAGCTGTTACATAACTCAAGGAAAACACGCCCTATAAAGGGAGGAACCGGGAGGTACAACGCTGTCTGATATTGTGTTCACACCGACGTACCTGCTTCGTGAAGAGCAGTGTTCCGGAGTGGTGCTCCAGTAAGGCAAGAACGGAGGTAGGTCGAGTCGTTACTCCCTGGGCCGTGTCTTGCCCCATCGTCACCTGTGAAGGACCCGGAAGCTCTACCGGTCAACCATTGAGCTTCGCTTTTTGACTCGGCTGAGTCCAAGCGCAGTGGCGCTTTTGCTGGTTGGAGTCGTAACTCCCAGCCCGACCAGAGACACAGGGACTGCCAGCTGTAACGCACACCAGGAGGTGTTTGCCGCGTTACAGACTCGGAAGTCCACAGGATCGATCGAGCGGCTGCTCTCGGTTCAGTCTTCTTGCTTGTGATTGGGGTATCGGTGACGCATCACCAGGAGGTGACTCCGCGTCCCGGTGCAGTCTGAGGAAGAGGTTGAGCGGCTGCTCCCTTCAGGTAGAGACCCCGGCTGGGTGTTTCCCTGACTCCTCGATTCTCCCCAACACTCTTCGTGCCCCTCACAGCCTACCGATTGGCATTGTCGGCCATTTCATTTCTGCCCTCTGTTGGCATACGCCGGGACCGGCGTATATGCAGAGGACGGTTAGGACCATCCGTGCTGTGGGCTGGTAACGTACTTAGCCTGGAGGATTCCAGTGACTATAACTTGTTTATTCTTTGTATTATATTTGCCTTCATTAAAACAACTAACCCTTCACTAGTGGTTGCGTCCTCATTGTCGTGTCTGTTAAACGATCCTGAGACGTTCAGGGCGTTACAGTATCTTTAAGAGACATAGGTTAGTTATACATTCTTACCTTAGAATTACCCAAAGGTGTCAGACTGGATCCAGAGAATTTTTTCTTAGCAGTACCCCTGCACGTCGGTAGGTGGTGTCGGTTGACTCCGCATCCGTCATCGGCGTCATGTTCGTCGGGATGACATTGCGGTGCCTATTTAGATGACAGAAGCGCAGAGCCATGCAAGACACTGACCACTGGTGCGCTAAAACTAGGGCCCTGTAGAGAGGATGGGTGGGGCAGTAAGGAATCTATAACTAACCTATGTCTATCATTACCGAAGGTAGTAACTTGTTCATCTGAAAGAGACAGCTAGTTATAGATTCCTTAACTTAGAATAGATACCACAGCAATACCAACCCCGGAGGAAGGTCTGCGAACCAAGTTCACGCCAGAAAGTCCTGGAGGACAGAAAGGGCAAAACAACCGTCTCTCCGGACTTGGCTGTTCAGGCAGTAATGTCGGTGAATGTGTGCAAGGACACCAACGTAGCTGCCTAACAGTTGTCAAGGAGTGGAACTCCACATGCAAGAGCAGTAGTGGCAGCCGTAGCTCTGGTGGAATGAGCTTGGAGCCCCACAAGAGGTTCCTTTCCCGCCAAAGCGTAAAAGACCTTAATACAAAGGACAACCCATCTAGAGATGGTATGCTTGTGAATAGCCCAACCCTTCTTGGCACCTACATAGCCAACGGTGAGTTGATCATCCAACCGGAAATATTTTGTGTGGTCAAGGTAGAAGGACAGCACAAGCTTAGGGTCCAGACGGTGGAGTCTCTCCTCCTCCTTGGAAGGGTGGTGCGGAGGTGGGAAAAAGGTGGGCAAAGTAATGGTTTGTCCAATCTAAAAAGGTGTAACCACTTTTGGAAGGAACAATTGTCTTGTCCAAAGCACCACTTTGTGCGGATGCACAGAGAATAAAGTGGGCTTAAAAGAAAGAACTTGAAGCTCACTCACCCTGCGAGCAGAGGTGATGGCTACAAGGAAAGCTGTCTTCAGAGTGAGGAACCTGAGTGGACAGTTGTGAAGAGGCTCGAAGGGAGAGCACATAAGTTAAGACAAGGTTCAAGTCCCACTGTGGCATTACGAAAGGAGATGGAGGAAAGAGATGAGTAATGCCCTTACTCTAAGATAGGTAACGCTGCCCTGCTTGAAACTCCTATTTTCTCTTTTTAAAACAATTGATTGCGTGAAACGTACAAATTGAATTGCTGCACTGTTTTTAAAAATGAATTGCTGAGAAATGTACCGCGCTATTTTTCTCCTGCGCTATCGGCTCAACTCACTTCCTGGTAGAACGCCCAATCAGGGCGCCAATGAGCGAGGAGGGGGAGAGCTAAGGCTGACTACGGCTATTAATGCCAGTAGCAGCGCGGGAGCGGACACTCTAAGATAGGTGCCGCTGCCCTGCTTTAAACTCTTATTGTCTCTTTTTAAAACAATTGATTGCGTTACACTTACAAATTGAATTGCTGCACTGTTTTTAAAAATGAATTGCTGAGAAATGTACTGCACTGTTGTTCTCCTGCGCTATCGGCTTAAATCACTTCCTGGTAGAATGCCCAATCAGGGCGCCAATCAGCGAGGAGGGGGAGGAGCTAAGGCTGACTACAGCTATTAATGCCAGTAGCAACGCGAAAGCGCAGCGGGCGCGCCAAATGCGCACCAAAGGCAAGCCCGTCTGCGCCCGTCCGCGGCCGACCGGGACAAGGGGCAAGACACTATGCCCAAATCATAACTTATTCTTCTTCCGAACAAAAACTGCTCCACGCAAATGACCTGGCATCTAACCCTCTCACGCGCGCTAGTATGGCCAGAAACGGGATAATGGAAATGAGATCATCCTTTCCCGAAATCCGTCACCCCAACCATCCTGTAAGCTGCACTGAGCTCCAGGATAGAAACAAAAATCAGGCCCTATCAGTTATCTATCTTAACACCCGCTTTATGGTAAAACTCCAACTGGATATACATCACCTGCTGGTGACTGAAAAAACTGATATTCTGCTGTTAACAGAAACCTGGTTATCAGAGGACTCCTCCCCTGATATTTTAGCAGCTCTACCTAGTGACTTTTACATCCTCCAAGCCAACCGCCCTCAGGGAAAAGTGGGGGGTGGAGTAGCAGCTATAATACACCAGGATTTTAAATTCACAGCACTAACTCCTCTTGACTTACTACTAGTAGACAACCTGGTGATCAAACTAGAATCTGTTTCTGCCCCTTTGGTCTGTGTCCTACTTTATAGACCACCCCAGAGCATGCCACTGTTCCCACAGTCCTTGAGTGAACAGATGTCACATTTAATAACAAGTTCAACAAAGAGAAGGAGAGTAAGGGGTGGGCTATTTTTATTGAGGTCCTACACACAAGCCCTAAGTAGTGATATCAACAAAAGATGTTTAGTTCCTACAAAGTGAAAAGTCGGAGGGAAAGAAGTTTTCCGATAGCAGACTTTCACCTAGTGAATGTAAGTGCACAAGGGAAGGGGGTCCCTTCAGGGTGGAACTGAAACCCTCACACACCCAGCAAGCTAGGTGTCATGCTTCATCATCTGGGTTTTGCTCGTCGTCGGGTCGGCGGTGCAATACCCGACGGGCACCCATACAGGGGCTCTTTAACGGAGATCTTTTGTTCCCTGCGTGTGAGGGCCCGGGTGTGTAGATGTGTATGGGTAAAAAAGGTTGGTTAATCTGAAATGTAACTTTATTAGCTCAGTCAACCACCTTGTTAAAAACCCGGAAGATATCTTTCGGGTTCGGCGACGCGGGCAGGTTTACTAACCTCCAGGGGAACTATGATTTGGAACGAATGTGTTTCTCCCCCTGTTGACGCGCCATGCACCTGATGATGAGGTTTTTATAATAGGATTTGGTGACCCCTTTGAGATATAAATAATACATAAGGTAGGGGAACCAACTAAGGGTTGACTATCAAACTATTTTCACCCTTTTTCACACCACACTGTAGATAGTTTTTAGTACACATCACTATAGTATTATAGGTCCTGACGAAGCGCCATGGGATCCTCCTGACCGACTGGGCGCGAAACATGTTGACCAGAAGAGTAGAGCATAGCTAGCCACTCCTCCTTTTGTGAGCAAATATAGCTTTAACGCCACTCATCCTTTTTAACAAGGTGGTTGACTGAGCTAATAAAGTTACATTTCAGATTAACCAACCTTTTTTACCCATACACATCTACACACCCGGGCCCTCACACGCATGCACCATACGGCAGGGAACAAAAGATCTCCGTTAAAGAGCCCCTGTATGGGTGCCCGTCGGGTATTGCACCGCCGACCCGACGAGGAGCAAAACCCAGATGATGAAGCATGACACCTAGCTTGCTGGGTGTGTGAGGGTTTCAGTTCCACCCTGAAGGGACCCCCTTCCCTTGTGCACTTACATTCACTAGGTGAAAGTCTGCTATCGGAAAACTTCTTTCCCTCCGACTTTTCACTTTGTAGGAACTACACATCTTTTGTTGATATCACATTTAATAGCAAACCATGCAAAAATATTGTTGATTAGTGATTTTAGTTACTGGGCCAACGAAACATCAGGTGGTCCTCATTCAGCTGAACTAACAGATTTACTCACGGGGCTCAATCTCAATCAGCATATTACCACTGCCAAACATATTAAAGGGCACATACTTGACCAGGCATGGTCAGCCAACCTGGCTATGACCATTCCAGCGGTCACTCCCTGTATATGGTCTGATCATCATGTAATCAAATTTGCTGTTAATAATCTCACCAGGTCTAAAACATCATTACCTGATGTTGGATCAGTTAGGAGTTGGAACACTATTGATAAAATTCTTCGAGAAACTGACCAACACAATTCCACCTACCCAATCTTCCATCAACCAGAGTGGGAAAGACCTATCGGACTGGCTATTGACAGCCAGCAATAAACATACCCCACTTAGGAGAGTACATCAAGCGCGTCACCATTAGGCCCAGAGGTGGTTTTCTTCTGATTTAAAGAAATTAAAACTAGCTCTGCGACAAGCTGAAAGAAGGTGGAGAAGTAAATACTCGCCTGATGATAAAGCATCTACTTAGCAGCACTTAGAAATTACAAAAAACTTTCCTGGTCACAAAAGCTGTATATTTCTCCTCAAAAATTGTCACCTCCTCAAATCAGTCAAAAGAAATCTTCTCGATAGTTCACGAACTATTGAACCCCAACAGAGTGACACTAAAACCCACACCCTCGCAGACACTATGTGATTCCCTAAACAACTTCTTTATCGATAAAATCAAAGCCATTAAAGCTAGTATCACTATATGCTTGAGCCCTGCATGTCCAACAATACCTAAGAATTCCTGCATTCTGGAACAGATTCCAGTAATAAGTCAAGAAATATTTTCGGACTGGTTGATAAAAGTAAACTCTGGCTCACCTAGGGATAGCTGCCCCCCTTGGATCCTAAGGGAAGCCTTTACTGCTCTCCCTGGTCCAGCTAAGTCCCTTTTAAAAGAGTCATTGTCCCAGGTTTATGTACCTGACACCTTTAAGGAGGCTACTGTCATACCCCTCCTGAAAAAGCCATGGGCGGACCCTAAAATTCTAACCAACTACCGCCCTATTTCATTGTTACCTTACCTGGCCAAACTACTTGAAGCCCATGTGGCCAGAAGTCTATCTGCCTTTTTGGAGCAATCTGATTATCTGGACGCAAATCAAGCAGGGTTCCGTCCAGCCCACTCCATAGGGTCAGTTATACTGACAGTATTGGACACCCTTCGGGAGAAGACTGATAGGGGTTCTCCGCAGGCCCTGGTGCTGCTGGACCTTTCCGCTGCATTTGACACGGTCGACCACAATATCCTGGTCAACCGTGTCAAGGAAGCAGGAATTCAAGGCTCAGCCCTTGAATGGATCCGTTCCTTTCTAGGAAACCGATTTCAGGCGGTCCGCCTAGGCCAGTTTACAACCTCCAAGATGAGAACTACATGTGGTGTTCCTCAGGGCTCCTCACTTTCCCCTCACTTGTTCAACTTATACCTTCTCCCTCTGATCCACGCCCTGAAAGAAAGGAAAGTTCACACCTTTAATTACGCGGACGATTTCCAACTGGCGTTCTCCATCAGTAACTCTCCTACATCCATCCATGAATTCTGTGTCAGGACCGGAGGCTTCAGACTATGCTAAACTCTCTCTTCGCTTTATTATAACAACACACACCGCAGCCAGAGAGACATCACAGTATGCATAAAATAACAATAAAAACTACAACTCCCTACAACCAGGGAGACGCTCAGATAAGTAGTCCATCAACAGTTTCCATCAGTCCCAATAGAAAGTCCTCTGTCGGTTTCCTCCCTGCCTCTTTCTTTGCTGCTTCGCAGCCAGTTAAGTACCCTCTTCTCATTTCTCTCAGAAAACAATGTGTTGCTGACGCATATCTTTTAATCTATTTCGTAGCGAGTGAAATGATATTCGCCTGGTATAGTTATCTGCCTTCATTCTTTTGCAGATTCCTACCGGCCGAGGGAACGCTTGTCGCTCCCAACGCGGCCGGCTTCCCTGTGGGTGTGGCGTCGCTTGT
The DNA here is from genome assembly GCF_964204655.1 of Triturus cristatus. Lineage (NCBI taxonomy): Eukaryota > Metazoa > Chordata > Amphibia > Caudata > Salamandridae > Triturus > Triturus cristatus. The sequence goes on along the minus strand of NC_140585.1, from coordinate 782,118,033 downwards.
GGCCGCTAGGGGGACTCGTCCGTCTCGTTGCTCTCGCGTCGCGGCTCTTCAGTTGCGGAGCGCGACGCGAGAGTAGCCAGCACTGAGCCTTGTCCCCCATCGTCTGCCTCACCTTAACGTCCGCGTGTGAAGCGGATTGTATTGCCTGCTTGAGTTATTCACACCCCGGCAGGCGTCCGTATTGCGGAGTTGCTTCCGCGTTGAACGCGCTTATTAGCGCTGTAAGCACCCAGATAGTTGCACGCATTTTGCAGGTTAAATACCGCTTGGGGCACTATTAATATTTGTTTACACACGCGCTGGGGGGCAGACACCCGGTCAGAATAGTTTCTGAGGGTTTTTGGGGCGTGGTGGGTTCTGGTGCGGCCCTAGTTGTGGTCCTTGGAGCTACCCTCATTTTGCAGCCTCCGGCCTGCCCCTATATTATTACCCTGCGCGTTAGGAGTGTTTTTAGTGGGTTTTCAGGTCCCCTGTAATTCCCTGTCATACTTACCTTGCCGCTATGGCTGGTCACGGCGAATATTATGAGGAGGAGGTTCAAGAGTACCTACCTTATGATGATGATTTTTTGAAGCCGTGGATGCATCTATTTACAGAGTAGTTAATGAGGTGGTGGGGCCTATGGAATAGCGCCTCTCGGACAGAATAGTCCAGGAGTGCAGCAGGTTGGCGGCGGTACGTCAGAGCACCGCGCCGGTCCCCAGCGATGGTCAGGAAGATAGTCTTCCCCCTACTAAGAAACAGCGATCGGACGGTGTGGATGTGGAAGCTTTTGCGTGCCTTAAGTCGGCGTTTTTGGCGAAAGCGGCGACGTCCGTTCCTCTCCCTCCTTCTGAGGGACTGTCCCGTGACGTCCCTGACCCCCCCGTCCCCGGCCACTGATAATGACACTCAGGGGGATACGGACGACGAAGCGGGGTCCTCTCGCCCTTGGCGCCCAACTCCACCTGCCGCTTCGACGGTGCCAGAGGAGGATGCCGACATACTTAACCCTGATGAGATTATGCATACCCGCTCATCGGCTTGGGCCCCAGGGGATAAGGTGGTTCGTTTCCTGGCGAACCGTCTCCATAAACCCCCTGATAAGATCGCGTTTACCCCGGAGTTGGATTAAAAAATGGCCACCTTCTTAGTGAAATATGTGAAGGACCCTCGAAAGGGTATAGATAGGTCTTGGCGGTCCTGTCGAGACAAGTTACTCGACGCCATCGGTCCATTAGCAAAAATCTTGTACATGGCGGAGGAGGCTAAGGTGACTGGGTCCACTATATCACCGGAGGTCCTCTCCAATTGGGCTCAGCGCGCAAATATTTTTATGGGAAACGCTAATTGCGCTCTTTCAACCGAGCATCGTCGCTCGTTGTTGATTAAGTTAGACCCCAAACTTGGGGATCTGGCTTCTTCGGAAGCGGGGGCTGTAGCCCAAGGGGGCCTTTTTGGGGAACTCTTTGTAAAGGAACATGGGAAGTTTGTATCTACCTTTACCTCGCTGGATAAGGCACAGTCCAGTATCAAAAGAGTTTTTACCCAGCGGGTTTTCCGCGGGGCCGGTCGAGGCAGGGGCCGCTCGTCTGGCCGTGGAACCCAGCAAAACCCTTCCAGGGGACAAGGCTCTGGCCGCGGACAATATATTTCAACAGCGAACTACAACAACTTGTATCCAACGCGAGGACAGCGTCTCCGGGGCCGTGGAGGTTTCAAGTCCAACTCCGGTGGCGGAAGTTCCAACAGTGAGTGTAATACCCGCAGATCAGATCTTTATAGGGGGGCATCTTGCCTGCTTTCGAGAAGCTTGGGCAGCGGTAACCTCCGATGCTTGGGTCCTCCAGACCGTTCAAGGCTTTCTGTAAAGATCCACTCCACACAGGATAAGTGTTGGTAATCTTTATTTGTAGTACATAGGATGTGTACCTCCAGCTTACTCTTCCAGCTTCTCAACATCCTCTGTCCCACTTCAAAGATCAACATTCCACCCTAGCAACAAGCCTTTACATTTTACCATTGAGAAGACTCTACACATCCTTCCCCCTTACATCGATCACAAAAACTCACATAGGAAGAAAACTAACAAATCACATAATAAGGAATTATAACTATATAACACACAGGAGTAACATTAATCTCGCACATTCAGATCAGGAACACTACATTTAGAAACATTTCCTACGCTCCAAGCAGAACCATCTGTCAAAATGAGAATGTCCCTTTTTACCATTTTGACTTGTATTGGTTGCGAAAACTTGCTTTCACCCTTTATAACAACTCCCCCACGTTTTATGACAACCCAATCTCCAACTTTTATATCATGATTCTTGACACCCTTCCTAGTATTATAATACCACGCAGCAGCTTTTTGTTGATCCACAACATCATCTTTTACCGCATCACGATCAACACACTCTTTGTTCTTAAGCCAACCTGGGACTTCCTTCATACCTGGCTCCCGTCCCTTAAGAGAGACATAAGGAGACACACCAGTCACTGAGTGTGGCGTTACTCTATATGACCACACCAATTTTTTGAGTTCTTCTGACCATGACAGACCATTAGAAATAGAGAGTTGGATATTCTCCATTATCAAGCGATTAATTCTTTCTACTAAGCCTTTGGCTTGAGGTCTGAACAATGCAACCCTCTCATGATTGATTCCCATTTTGCAAAGAAATCCTCTCATTCCTTTAGAAACCAACTGAACCCCATTGTCTGACACAAGAGTCTTGGGTATTCCCTCATTCATGAACACTCTTTCCATAAACCCAATCACTTTCTCAGTTTCAATGCAGTCTGTGCTCTCAACAACAAACCACTTAGAGTGGTAGTCCACCAGGACCATCAAGAATATACTACGTGAACCAAGTTTGAAGATAGGGCCCAAAAAATCAATTGCCACCTTTTCCCACGGACGCCTAGGAAACTCAGGACATGCAAGCGGCGGTTGCCTTATGATTTTCGTCTTGTTGCTCCTGGCACATGCACAACAGTCTTTAACAACTCCCTCAACATCATTGTCCATACCTGGCCACCAAAATGACTGCCGGACACGCCTCTTGGTCATATTCCTGTCCTCGTGAGCTATGTTCATTATCTTGCTTCTGAGACTAATAGGTGGTACTAATTTATTTCTTCTCCACAATTTCCCTTCACTTACACTTAACTCCGCCTGGACATTTCAATAGCTCCTGAAACGAATATCCTGATTATGATTGTCTTTCCAACCTGCCGATACACATCTCATGACCTCTTGTAGTACTTCATCACTCAACATAGCAGTCCCCCCCTGTTCTTTATCAAACGCTTGTTCATCATTGCACTTAATCACACCTACTGTATCATCCAAATCTACGTCAATGACATTCACCGGCATCCTGGACAAACAATCTGCCACAACATTTTTTAAACCCTTCATATACTCCATTTCAAAATTGTATTCAATCACTGACAGAATCCCTCTGGAAATTCTCGGGGTGACATTTCCTTCTAAACCCCTACCACCCTTAAACAAATGCACTAAAGGTTTGTGATCCGTGCGAACTTTGAAAGGTAATCCCCACACAAAATAACGAAAGTGCCTTATGCCCCAGCAGCAAGCTAGAGCTTCTTTTTCGATCACAGAATACGATATCTCTGCACCTTGCAGCCTTCTTGATGCAAATCCAATACTTCTTTCATCACCATTATACACTTGAGTCAAAACAGCTCCAATACCAACAGCACTGGCATCAGTAGTAATAAATGTTTTCGCATTTACATTAAAGTGTCCAAGAGTGGGAGCATGGAGTATACTGTATTTTATTGACCTAAAAGCCTCGTCGCACTCTTTGTTCCAATCAAACAACACCATTTTTCATCAATTGCCTCAATGGTTCTACAATCTCCGTAAATCCATTTACGAATTTGGAGCAATACTCTGCCAGTCCTAGGAAGGATTTCAGTTGCTCCTTATTGAGTGGAATGGGAGCATCACTAATAGCTAACACAATGCTTTTCTTTGGCTTGATTCCTGCTTCGGATATCTCATGACCTAAATATGTTACGGAACTCTTTCTCAGCTAACATTTCTCTCTCTTTGTTGTCAACCCATGACTCTCCATTCGTTTTAGAACCTCATCCATTACTTTATCATGATGCTCACCACTTTTCCCCATGACCAGCACATCATCTTGAAAGAACAGAACATTCTCTAATCCAGTAAACACTTGCTGCATAACCCTTTGGAACACCGCCGAAGCAGATGCCAAGCCAAATTTCATCCTGCAATAGCGGAAAGCTCCTAGTGGTGTTACAAATGAAGTAAGATGTCTAGATTCTTCACAAAGATCAATCTGGTGATAAGCCGACGACATATCTATCACACTGAAAACGACTCCTCCTCCCATGGCAGTCAACATCTCAGAAATATTAGGTAGTGGCTGTCTATCTACCCATATATTCCTGTTCAAATCGCGTAAGTCCACACACAAACAAATTTTATTACCATCCTTGGGGGCGACGACTATGGTCGCCAACCACTCTGAAGCCTCTATGGGTTCAATAATCCCTTGATCTAACAATTTGTTCAATTCATCCTGGAGCGGCCCTCTCATTAGGTGGGGAACGTTCCTTACCTTATGAACAATTGGTATAGCATTTTTCTTTAAAATGATCTTGTGAGAAAAGTTTACAAGCTTTCCTAATTTGTCAGAGAAGACATTGGAGAATTTTTCCATCACATTTGTCTCATAATTGTCAATACTGTGAACAAGAATAGATTTGACTGGCTCACTAGTATTTGGATTTAACATTATCCTAAGATCTTTTTGATGACGCCAGCCAAGCAAATTAGACCCCTGTTTTGTCAAGTATACTCGACCATACATTTTTTCTTGCGCAAAGCTTATTACCATCCATTTAAACCCTAATATATCTATTGTTCTACCCCCATAACCTACAGCTTTGATATCTGGAATATTCCAATCTTCCATCACACTCATCTTCCCCCACCCTTCAAGATACATGTCTTTAGACAACAATGTATATAAGCTCCCAGAATCAATTAACATCCTCACGTTGTTTGTGTCTAAACCAATAATAGAATGAGGCTTTTCCAACTTATCAGTGCTTTCCATTGCAATGTTATCATTATTGACAACATTACAACTTGCATCATTAGGAAGAGATAGACCATCTACACACAGCATTAGTTCATGAATGCTTTCACAAGTGTCGTCAATCTCTTGTACATATTGGGTTTTAGAATAGCATACTTTGGCAAGATGTCCCCTTCTTCCACATGCTCTACAGATACTATTCCTAGCCATGCACTTGGTGCTTGAAGCAATATGCCCAGGAGCACCACAACGATAACATTTAAAACTGCGTGTAGTTGTGGCTGGTATCATATTTTTTGGTCGTGTATAGGTGCCAGGTATTACATTGCACGCACGGAAAAATTCTGTGGATTTGTCAGAAGGTCTGGATTCTATTTTTCCAAAATTTTTTTACTGTCTTAGTTTCATCTACACAAGCGTGAATCTCTGACCCTTTAGAATTCAAGTCTCTTGAACCCAAATCTTTTAACGACACCTCCTTTTGTATTATCGAACTACTACATTTCTCCATTTCCCTTATCCATAGGTCGGTATGTTCAAGCCCTTTCGCTATTTGTATAGCTTCCTCCAATGTACAATCCTTAATAAGGAGTTTCTCACGTACCCTTTTATTATTAGTGCACCTGACAATTTGGTCACGTATGAACAAATAAATTTTCGAAGCAACAAGTTAGGGAAAGTCCTCTTAATGCAGCTACATAACTTGCTATATCCTCGTCTGGTTTTTGTACGCGACAAAAAAACTTGTGTCTTTCTAGAACAACATTAATTTTTGTGATAAACCTCACTTCTAACATTTGCATACTCATTTCATACACATTGGTGGGTTGTCCATCACCCATCCCTAGGGAGATCTCCGGAAGATCTTCGTATAAACGGCGCACTTCTACACCCAGGTGATGAAGCAAAATAGCCTGCTTGCGTACGGGACCATATTTATCGGCCCCAGTTGCTAGGATATATGTTAAAAAGATTTTTTTCCACTCCTTCCAAGGGATGGAAGGATCACCAGGAGTGGGGAGAAATGAAGGTGGCGCTGCTAACCCTTGATCTGTCATTACTGGTGAATAGAAAAGAACTAGGAATAGAGAATTACAAGTGAGTATGGATAATAGGAAAATTACATGTGAATATTGAAACACAGTACAATTGAAAATTCACCTGTGGAGAAAAAGAAAAGTTAATAAAAATGAGTTAAAACAACAAATTACTGTCAATACTTTAGAGTCGTGTAGTTGTTGCAGAGTTTTGATTGTCTGACACAAGAGTCTTGATGGAGCTTCTATCGTAAACGAAGTAATCCTATAAACGAAGATTTTCTCTTCAGGAAGTAGGTTGGATGTTTTCCCAACCACTTAAGATGGCCGCCGTGCGTACTGTACGTGCGTGCGTGCCTCGTCTTTCACAAGCTAGCTGGGCATATAATTCAGAGAGGCAGCCCAAACAACTAAGATGGCCGCCGTGTGCGTGCGTGCGTCGTTGTCAACGCGCTTGTATCACGCGTACGGATCGGAACTTCAGGAGAAAATCAAAAGATGCATTGAGCGGTGAATTATTCTCCTGGAAAGAATTAACAGTTCGAGAAATGTAAAATCTGTATTTATACGCACGATTTTGTGTTGAAATTCATCGTAGATTGCCAGAAACATGCTCTAAATTAAACACACTTCCAATCCCTTGTGCTTTTTCGCATATACGATGATCGTGTCGGAACAGAATGACACTGTAAATCCAGCCACAGCTCAATACACTGTAAATCCGGCCACAGCTTAATATACGTATAGGTTTTTATGAATGTCACGTAGCACACTCCAAGACGAACTTCAATATTCGACTCAATTTCTTAAGCAATAATGAATGTTGGTATAGTCTTTATGAAATATAAATAAGAAGGACTGCCGGATCCAAGCAAGATATAAAGTATATACCCTTGAATATCTTGACGATTTATCCGAAGAAAGGCAGTTTCTTCTTCCTTACGAAACAGTGGGTTCTCAAACTTCCTAAGTAATTATGAATGCTGAAAGATTCTTTATGAAGTAGGAATATGAAGAACTGTCGGATCCAAGCAAGATATTAAGTACATACCCTTGAGTATCTTGATGTTTATCTGAAGAAAGGCAGTTTCTTCTTCCTTACGAAGCAGTGAGTTCTTGTACCAGAAACTTGGTAATTAATCCAGGGGTGAAGGTACTTGTAGTCTGCCCCCTGCGCAGATCAAGTCCATCGTCGCCCATGTAAAGATCCACTCCACACAGGATAAGTGTTGGTAATCTTTATTTGTAGTACATAGGATGTGTACCTCTAGCTTACTCTTCCAGCTTCTCAACATCCTCTGTCCCACTTCAAAGATCAACATTCCACCCTAGCAACAAGCCTTACATTATACCATTGAGAAGACTCTACACTTTCATATAGAATTTCTAGACGGCCCTCATCAAGAGTCGAGGCCACGTCCGCTGCATTTCAGCCCTTTAGATGGACAGTTGATCAACGAAGAGGTCTCCGAGTTGCTCCACAAGGGAGCCATTTGTTGTTCAACATTGCATCCCCACGGGTTTCTCAGCAATATATTCCTGGTAGGCAAAGCCGGTGGGGGTCGTCGTCCCGTTAGCAATCTCAAGGAATTCAATGCTTGGTTGGTGTACCGCCATTTCAAGATGGAGGGAATCCATCTGTTGTGGGATCTTCTGCGACCATCCGATTGGATGGCACATCTGGATTTAAAGGAGGCTTATCTGGTAATTCCCATTCATCCGCCCCACCGATGGTTCCTGCAGTTCTGTTGGGGGGGTCTGGTGTACGAGTTCACCGCCCTTCCATTCGGTCTTGCCTCGGCGCCGTGGTGATTCACCAAGGTGCTTCATCCAGCAGTAGAGTTTCTCCGAGCACGGGGTATTCGCATGATCGTCTATTTAGACGACCTTCTTCTGATGGCGCAATCCCCTCAAATCTTGTTGCTGCAGCTTCAGCAGACCGTGACCCTTTTGCAGGATCTGGGGTTTGTTATCAACGCCACAAAGTCAATTCTTCAACCGGCACAGTTTCGTCACCTTTCTTGGTTTCGTAGTGAACTCGGTTCAAGCGACCTTGAGCCTTCCGTCGCGGAAGGTGGCGAAGATTCGCCACGAGCTTCGCCAGACGGCTTCCAAGCCGACTATCTCTTTACGTCACTTGGCCAGAATCGTGGGCCTTCTCTCGTCCTCGATCCAGGCGATTTTTCCGGGGCCCTTACACTACCGGGCCCTGCAGCGTCTCAAGGCGTACCCATCTCAGGAGGGGTCGGTCGAACGATCATGTAGTGCCTCTTTCAGTGGAAGCCACAGACGAAATTTCATGGTGGCTCACCCATATGGCGGCATGGAACGGGCGAGCGATTTTCGGCTCCTTCCCAGATTTGGTCATCGAGTCAGACGCCAGCCGATTAGGTTGGTGCGCTCGATGCGGGGATTTTTCCACCGGGGCAGTTTGGTCGCTGGACGAGCAGGTTTTTCATATCAATTGCTTAGAACTGCTTGCGGGTTCTTTCGCGGCACGTTGTTGGACCAAAGACAGAGTGCAATCTTGTGTCCTCCTAAAAATGGACAATATCTCCGCAGTCCGATACATCAATCGGTTGGGGCGTCCCCGCTCTCAGGCTCTGGCCAATCTGGCGAAGGACTTTTTGGAGTTCTGCCTGGATCATCGCATTTCGGTGACGGCGGAGTATCTCCCGGGCCAGCACAATCGAGTTGCCGACTGGCATTCCAGACATCTTTACGACTCCAGCCTTTGGAAGCTGGACCCTCCGATTTTCCAGTGGTTGAACAGTCTTTGGGGGCCGTTTTCAGCAGACCTCTTTGCCCCCCGTCTGGACGCTCAAGTTCCAAGATTTTTCAGTTGGAGGCCGGATCCGATGGCTCTTGCCACGGACGCCTTCTTTCAAGATTGGAGTGCGGAACGCGGCTATGTGTTTCCCCCGTTCTCAATGATAACGAGAACGACGGCCCAAATACGCCGGCAGCGTGCGGAGGTAACCCTGGTGGCTCCCCTTTGGAGGTCTCAAGTGTGGTTTCCAGTTCTTCTGGAACTTTCTTGGGACTCTACAATCCTACTCCCCCCTGTATCCTCATCTTCTTCAGAATCCGGACGGGGAGTTTCACCATCTAGTCGTTCAGGGAACGCTCCGGCTCATGGCGTGGCAGCTTTCAGGCGACGGTGGTCGTTGCCAGGACTTTCGGGACAGGCTGAGGCCCTCCTGTCAAAGATTTGGCAGATAGCACCACGAAGCGTTACCGATCCGCGTGGATACGGTGGGTCCGTTGGTGTCTTCGACGGAGTCTGGATCCCGTGGTCGCAGGAGTCGTTCCCATCTTAAACTTTTTCGCCGATCTGGCATCAGAGGGTTTAGCGTATCGCTCCATTAACGCAATCAGATGTCGGCCGGTCACATTCCTTTGGACGGGGCACCAATCGGTGAACACCCGTTGGTTTGCAGACTTCTTCGGGGTATAAGGGTTTCTTTACCCCCGGAACCTCGCTATTCTGTCCTTTGGGACGTTAATTTGGTATTGAACTTGTTTTTGTCCTGGCAATCCAATAAATACCTATCTTTGAAAGAACTATCCTCTAAGCTTGCAATGCTCTTATTTTTGGTCACCCGTAGGAGAGTTTCAGATGTTCGAGCTCTAGATATCTCGGCGCGCACTTTTTCCCCGGATGGGGTTGTTTTTACAATAGGGCGCAGTACTAAGAACAATTTCGTACCCGGCTTTTCAGGATTCTCCAAAACTGTGTGTGGTAGATTGCCTGAAGGCGTTTGAGGATTTGACGCAGGAACTTCGCCCTCCGGGCGAGAGACAGCTCTTGATAGCTCTCAAGAAGCCACACAAAGCGGTCTCTTCTCCCAACATAGCTAGGTGGGTACGGTGGGTTATGCAAGAGGCTGGTATTGACACAAATCAGTTTGGTGCCCATTCTACAAGAGGTGCGATGGCCTCGAAAGCTTTTGCGCTAGGTGCGCGTCTAGAGGATTTAATGAGTGCAGCAGATATTATCCCTGCCGGGGCACTTTGGTGCGAACCCTCCCGTATGGCAGTAAGTAATCAGTTTACTTATAAATAGTGTTATATTTCAGCTTTGTTGCTCCTTGGATTTCTATGCTTGCATTATGTGGTTGTTGTATCACATTCTTGTCACTGTTCTGAATTATTGATTTCGTTTGGTTCTTTCCGGGAATGATGGCTCTAAACAAGACCAGTATTGGTTGGCATGACTTGCGCGAAGAAAGAGGAAGGGAGGAAACCGACAGAGGACTTTCTATTGGGACTGATGGAAACTGTTGATGGACTACTTATCTGAGCGTCTCCCTGGTTGTAGGGAGTTGTAGTTTTTATTGTTATTTTATGCATACTGTGATGTCTCTCTGGCTGCTGTGTGTGTTGTTATAATAAAGCGAAGAGAGAGTTTAGCATAATTCTCGCCTCCGTGTCCTTAATAGAATTGGAACTTACCGTCATGATACTAAGCAAATTCCGATTCCAGACTATGATGCTGTTCATCCGCGAGTGGATGAACAGCATCCATCTGAAGTTAAATTCAGATAAAACAGAAGTGATTCTAACAGGAGGTCCTTTAAACCCTTGGAGTCCCCGGTTCTGGCCTAAAGAGCTGGGACAGCCCCCTACCCCCTCTACATCTGCCAAAACACTGGAGGTCATAATTAATAATGACCTCACAATGAAAACTCAAATAGAATCTGTAATCTCAACGTGCTTTTTCCAGCTGAGAAAAAGAAGCAAAATTAGTAGGTTCCTTACACAGGAAGCAAAAATAAAAGGCCGTCTGAGGAAATTGCACTGGCTCCCCATAACTCAGAGATGCGCCTTCAAGGTGGGATGCATTATCTTTAAGTCTCTGAATGGTAGAAGCCCCAAATTCATCAACAGTCTTATTGAAAGATGCACTCCAACCCGCAACCTGCTATCTGCCCATATGCATTTCCTGACTATACCTTGCTTCAAACTGAAACGTTTTGGTGGATCAAGGTTCGTCATACTAGGCCCCAGATACTGGAACTCCCTGCCTCTAAAAATCATATCCTGCACAGACCTCATGAGTTTTCGAAGGCTCCTAAAGACATGGCTATTTAGACAGGCATACGAGTAACATATCAGGACCAGCACACTTAGAGTAGCGCCATGAAACCAATCTGGTGTACTTGCGCTTTACAAATAAAGCATAACATAGCATAATATTAAAGAATCTATTTACAATCGGGGACTTAAAGATGGCTGATCTGGTAGCTGAAGGAAAGCAGAGATGGCCGCCAGATAGCCTTTAAAGGTGCCCAGGGAAGAGCTCTGATCGGCCAAAGAAAGTATATGCAAAAGAAAATCTGAAAGAGGGGCAGAAAGGGGATCCACAGCCTTTGCTATGCACCAGGACACAAATTAATTCCATTGACAGGCATATACCGTTTTAGTGGAGAGACGCCTGGCTGCCAAGATAACATTAAAGACTTCTGTGGAAGGTCAAAAGCTGTCAACTGTCACCGCTCAATCTCCATGCAAGGAGGTGGAGACTGGACAGGTTCGGGTGAAGAACCCTCCCCTACAGAGGATCCTCCAGAAGAGGCAGTCTGAGTGGAGGATAGATGGCCATGCTAAGGAGCTCTGGGTACCAGACTCTTCGAGCCCAGTCCGGAGCCACACGAATAACTTGGGCCCGGTCGCGCTTGATCTTCTTCAGCACTCTGGGCAGAAGTGGTCCTGACGGAAAAGCATACAGAAGGCCGCAGTTCCACTCGTGACGGTTGGGAGTATCAACTTACCACAAAGTGAAGATATTAGTGGTGGGCTAGTAGGATAGGGATGTGGAAATAGGTATCCTTGAGGTCGAGAGCCACCATCAAGTACCCTCTTTGGCGCAACAGGATGCCTATCTGCAGGGTGGTCATGTAGAAGTGCTCTGACAGGATGTAGTGGTTTAGGGGCCTGTGGCCCAGGACTGGCCACAGGGTGCTGTGTTTTGTTCGGGATTAAAATGGAAAACTAAATTCCTTTGCCACGGTGGTGTGGGGGGCTCCAGTTCAGTAGCACCTTTGGCAAGGAGCACCTGCAATTCCTCCTTTAGTAGACACAGGTTGTCACAGATGAGGACATGGCATCAAGGTGGAATATTTGGTGTCATGGTGTGGAATTGTAGAATGTACCCTCTGGTGTACTACCTAGCGCACCCAATTATTTGAGGTAATTTCCTCCCACTGGGGGGAAAAAACACCGTCTTCCCCTAACAATGGATGGGTGATGGGGGAGTCACAATTTTGAGGAACAGGTGACCCTTTGGTAGCAGCCTCAAGCGATGCCGCTACGTTTGCCCCTGTATTCACCACTGGCAAAGTATTTTTCTGGATAGGTCTCCCGGTAGTGTTGCTGCTGCTGGTAGATAGCCTTGCCTCTGCGGGGGAGTGAGAGTATTGGTATTTTTGTACCTCCTCTTGCTTGAAATTTGTAAAAAAACAGACCTAGGAGCATAGGTCTGCACTGATCTCGCTGGCTGTTTCTGTGTCATTCTTAATTTGTTTGAGCCTGCTATCAATCTGCAGACCAAAAAGATCCTCCTCTTTGAAGGAAACGTTCAATCGAAGCTGCTGAATTTCTGGCAGGAGTCAGAAATGAGCAGTCAAGCATTGTGCCACAAACGGAAACAGGTATTAGCCTTCTTTGAAGCAGTGTCTGAAGCACCTAATGTTCACACTGGAAATCACCTTTCCCTCTGGTACCAGTTAATGACCCCTTTTCTGGTGGGCCTGAAGGAAGTGTTTGTTCAGGTCATCCATTTCCCTTCAATGGAGTCCATCGTGGTGTCTGTATTATCGGGAGAGAAAGCTAACAGAGTTCGCAGTCCTCTACTTTTTGGTAGGCCACACGCTTTCCTGCTTCATCTGCATCTTTGCTCGCCTCTTCTGGAAGAGAAACATCTCCAGTTGCCTGTGCTGAGGCTTATTTTCACAATGTGTGGACAACCAGCAAATGAGGCAGGACATGGTCCCTAATGTATGCCAGTTCATCAGGGGATGCCAAACTTCTTTATGACCCTGAGGGTGACAACCATGGCCTTCACCGTGCCTTTACGACTTCTAGTGTAGTTTCTTTGAAGAAATCATTTGTCGCTTGTAGCATGTACATTTTTATATATAGGTACTGTTCAACACTCTCTATCACCACCTAGTAGGAGTAGTACTGTCAGGTGGGGAAGCATTAATGGGTTATGGGTCCATGTCCGAATCAGCCAGAGAGTCTACATTTTTTGTTCTCCCAGGGCTAGTTCCCCTTCCCAGGTGCTAAAGACTCATAAGTAAGGGTTTCAACAGTAGTATGGGCCTGCGTGGTCGGAATCAGTGTGGACTCACTGAGATGGAAATTGTGGAGTCTGTGGTTGTGGAGGTGTGAAAGAGCATGGTGGTGGAGAGGGTGGTGAAGGGAACACAGGGTGAACTTGTGGCCCTGACCCAAACTTTCTTTGGAAGAGAAGGGTTAGCCTCAAATGAGAGTTATTCTTAAAAAATGAGTCTTCTATTTTGGGGGATTTCGAAGAATATATGCAGGTGCTCCTGTGAAAGTTGGCGGGTGAGAACCTTCACTGTGGAAGGGTGGATAAAAAACGTTTGCATTTTTTGATGACTTGCTAGAGTTGGAGCGATTAGGCCCCTACTCCTGACAGAACCTGGAATTGAGGTTTCTTCCGACGTCAACCTCGGTATTGGTCTGGCCGGTGTTCTCAGATTCAACGTCAGCTCCGATGGTGGTCTCACTGTGCCTTGGGGTTGAGGCTGTGGTAACAGTTGGCATGACTGAGACCTTCACCAATGACTTTCCTGAAGTGAAGGATTACAATCAAGATTGAGTGGTCTCTGCTGCCAGACCCAAAGGATGGTGCCTCTTGAGGCCAGGCTCAGGGCTCGGTGTGTAACTACCTCAGAAGTCTCAGCATGCTTATGCTTAGAAGGTTGAGCTGTTAAGAGCTGACCATTGTGAGTTGGAGGAGGTATAGGGGTCCTCAGTGTGATTTGGGTCTTGAGGCCTGAGGGCCATGGGGAATAGTGCTCTCCCTAATCGTGTTTCCACTCAGAAGTCTCAGAGGATAATATTTCTGGGCTCTCCTGTGCCAACAGCAGAACTGATGTGTCTTTCTTTTCCCTCAAAGATAAAGACATCTTCCTGAACAAAGATTCTCAGGTGATTTCTGACACTGCATTTTGTAGTTCGCCCAGCACCTCCTCCCTTTAGTACAAAAGGGTCTTCTTGCAACAAAAAGCCTTACAGGAGCTGCAACAGACTAACTATGTCGCGGTGACACACAAAACTTACACACCCTCTGTCGGACTGACCACAGGAATTTTGTGTTGCGGCCAGGGCAGAATTAGAATGGCATTCTCTAAAATCCCCCTTCCCAAAAGTCATTTCCCAGGTACGACCTAAATATACAATGGTGTTGTTAATGCTGCTCGTCACTGATAGTTTTTGGTCATGGTTCAGCAGAAGTAATTGCTTGCTGCATCTTGAAGCTGTTCAGATGTCAAAAAGAGTCTCTGTAGCTGGGACTGAAGAGGTTTGCAATTGATTCCTTGTCGCTGGGGTCGAAGTCCCGACAGCTGGCACTGAATTTCCCAGTAAAGTATTGTCTGGCTAAGAGCTGAAACTTTAAGGTTTGCACCCAATGTCAGAAGCTAATAATCGAAGGTGGCGTCTTTGTCCTGGTGCTCTATGGATTAAGGGTGGAGTCACAACAGGTCTTGTGACTGGAATACAACTTTGAAAAAAAAACAACGTGCAAACACATGCACCCAACACTATTTGGCAGGAGTACGCAGCGAATGGGTATCTACAGCCACACATGCTACAAACATTACTTTTCAAAATTCAGAGACAGACTAAGCTTTCGCAAAAAAGATTCAGTAGCTACAGTTGTTTTTACAACATTTTGATGTGACAAGGCTTTTATTATACTTTTCTCAATGTTATCGGGTGGCCTTCACCTCATGGATGTGCCCACACCGGAACCACACATTTGGTCTGATTTCAGGCAGACAGTGGCAATTTTTATTTGTAACACCTGTTGCCACACGATCTTAGACACTGGAATATATAATATCTTTCTTGGCTTTTTCAATGGTCATTTGTGGAAGAATTAGTTGAGACCTCAGGGGTCATTGGTTGACCACCACCATCCGAATTTGGTTTTTACAAGAAAAATTAGGAATTCAGTCTATTCCTAAGCAAGGCCTTTGGACATTGATAGAATGTATTTCTCAAAATTCTTGTGGTGTAAAACGGCTGTCATTTATGCTGAGTGCATGGTTGCGTGCACAGGAAGGACGTTCTCTTGTTGGACTTTATCCAACACCTACATTTTCATAGTGGTCGTTTCTTAGGTGATATACAAAATCCTGACCATCCACTAGACAAAAAAATTGGGGTAGGAAAAAAGACAGAGTTGTATTTTTTGCAGAGTATTTATCGGGTTTAGGAGGTTGTCCTCCGTCCAGAGCTCTATCTGGATTGTGTAGGTTATGGTGTATATAGCTGGCTGATGTATCATTGACAAAAGAAAGGCTGACAAATGGATTGCTGCTGATAAAACTGATGGACTGTGACTTTTCAGCTGAGCTAAATAAAGGAAAAGACCCACAAATGAAGGACGGAATACAGAACAAATCAAACATTCACCCCCAGTCAAGAGATCGGATTTAAATCCATCCTTCTGCTCACCATGCCACCCCAGGTAAGACCCAGCCATATGCAAACCAGTCTTGACCCTGCTCCTCAAGGGTCCCTTGCTCACTGTGCCACTGGATTCAAGCTAGCCTGACTGATGAGGGGTGACACCCAGAAACCAGTCCCAGGATGATTGCTTCCGGTCCAGGGAGCACCTGGTTTGGCAGTTCAGGCTTTACTGTACCCTCGAGGAGCAGGGTCAAGACTGATTTGCATTTGGCTGGGTCAAGCTGGGGTTGCAAAATGAGCAAAAGAACAATGGCTCAAACCCAGATCTCTTGACTGGTGATGCATGGTTGAAAGGTTTCAGTACTCCGTCCATCATTTTGTTGTGCTACCTCAAGGGCTCTTTGAAAAAACATCTCATAAAAACAATCAGCATTATCAACTAAACTGTATTTTAAATATGAGATTTAGCATACTTTCCCTAAATGTTCAGAAGGGCTGATTAAATTAGGATCCTGGCCACTGTCATTCTCAGGATTCAAACCTTGAAGCTGTGAGCAATTTTATTTGCATCAATGACAAAGTCAGGCTAAACAGCAATGGATTGGTTCCCTGCTGGTCAAGCATGCATTGTCAAATAGGCAAGCAGCCCTTAGAAATATTTTAATGTTTTGATAATTATGATTTTATTAGAGGTCTTACAGAATATTTGATTGGTAAATTCAGGACTAACACAAATATGATGCATAGGTTTTAGCATGACAAAAAAAAAAATAACAAGCCCATACAGTAGTAATAAAAGTCAAGTAATACCAGAGGTTGGTTTAAGGCTTTGGCATACTTCTCATAAATTTACTGAATCTATTGTACTCAAAATCTTTAAGATATAATATAAGGAGAATGTAAGGGACAAATGCAAAAGGTATCTTATGGTCCTGCAAAAATGTAAATACATTAAGGAGGTTTTAACGTGTACTAGTTAAACCATTTTGCCCTATAAAGCTGCATATCTATAAAGCTGTGTATCCTTTACATTTGTTTTTGTGTTTATGATATTTGTCTAGTTTTGCAAGTGCGGTGTCTGGGATTGATGCACAAAGGTAAATATACAGATGTATACTTACTCAAGTGTATATTTACTATTACACTGAGGTGGGACACTCCACATTTTTGCTTTTCATCACTTCTGAGTGAAGAGGTAGTACTCAGTGTAAATTTGCAATCATTCCCTTAAAACATATAAATGCAGTCCACAACTTAGGCTGCGCTTTCCCCTTTGGACTACTTGACCCTGCAGCCAAAAAGGAACCACATCCAGCTTCAACTGCACACAACACTGAAGAGGAGGAGGAGGAGGAGGAAGAGGAGGAATTTTAGTGAGGAGGCGACATCCCTTGTAGTTAATTTGGTAGTCTAACACTAACAACAATTACATGGTCTGTCTTCATTCACTCTCAGTGCAGCACAGAAAGCAGCATGGAGCAGGGGGTCACAGACTTTGTTCATGCACTGGGGGGATAATGGGTCCAGGGAGTAGATTGTGACATGATGACATACAATTTAAGGTTATAAGTTGTATATCTACATACTTGTGCATACTATGTTAATGATTTTACTTCAGTGTTCTAAGGTAAAAGTTACACATTTAGCCAAAGTTTGACGTTTGTAGGGCATTCTGAGTTCAAAGTAGTAAGTGGGATCCATGCAAGTTACATCACCCTGGACTCCCCTGTGTGTTTACTTTTCAGAAAAGCCCAGGTTTGGTAAGCTTCAAATGGTAGCGGCCGAGCCCAGGCCTAAATATTGCAGCTATTGGCTGCCAAAGGGAGTACATTTTCAATGCGAAATTCGGATGTCTCCACAATGTGTTTTGGGACTTTCCTTGTCTCTGGCAGTGGGACAAGTCACACAAGTGGAGTACTGTTTTTAATCAGAAAAAGTGTGGAAACACATAGTACAATATATGTTATTATCAATTAGATTGCTCTCCATTTTTGGCATCCAAATGTAAGCAAGTGTGCAAGAAAGAACAAGGTTTTCAAAATGCCTTCTCGATTCCGTGATTGTATGGGTAATCCCAAATTCAGAGTTCTATACTTAACCACTATTCTAAAACTTAGTACCTTGGGCACATTTAAAAAAGTCATAGGTTTCCTTTATACTCGTTTTCCATTCATTAGATTTTACCAAATTAATTGCTGCATGGTAGGTACACTATGAAATATTATTAGAACCTGCAGCTCAGTGTTGGCTCTGATTTTCTCCTGTTTTTGGACACCCAACAAACACTATACAGCCGTATGACCTGAAGGGTCTGGCAAATGTTTACCACAGGTAAAAATAAAACTACATATGTAAACAATGTTACCTATTTCTATTTTTTACATAATTCTTTTACTTCCTCGCTTAGTTTCTTTGAGAAAACCCACAAAAACCATTGACAGAATTCCAAATGTTGTCTACTTTTCAGGAATATATAGTTTTCAGAGTTCACCTATGGGTTTTACACCAGTTTCCACTACAACTGCAAGTAGAAAGAAATCAAAACAGTAGGAAAAATTGATTACCACTTAGAAAAATGCAAAAACTGTTGTTAGAGAATGGATTTGTTTACAACTCTGCCTGTTCTCCCCAAAAAAATTAAAATAAAACAATTGCTATATTGTAGCTATTTTCTCGGTTTCCTCTATATAGATCCACAAACCCTGGCTACCTTTAGAGTCTCCCCACACATCAAAAAACAGCTCTCCGCATTCAGGGAGGAAAGGTCTTGGCAGGTAAGAGGTGAAAATGTGTTTCTAATCTAAATGCACTGCATCATGTATGCATATATGCAGTAACTATAAGGGTAATGTGTATCTATTTTGCTGTAGTGAGTCATAAGCATATTTGAGAGTTCATCCTCCAAAAGCACATGCAGCCCCCTAGTGTGAGATGTAATTTACTTATAAGCCATTGTTTCTAAATACAACATCAAACGACTAATATGCAACACATGACTGTCAGAAGATGTAGCTGTCACGTACCGTCCAGGAAAGGCAACGTAGACATCAGTGAAGTCGCTCCCTGGAATTCCAAATGGCTGACACATTGATGGAGTGCCAGAGGTGTCTGTTGCGTAAAGATGTTCCCTGTGGTGAGGTGGTTGATGTGACACATGTGCAATCAAGGACACCTACGACACAGGGAGGTGGAAAAAGGCATGGAACATTCCGTTGCCACCCTTTGCCTTTCCTCTAATGACTGCAGCATGGCAATATATTGGTGCATCCTTCTGTTGAGACATCACAGTACCTGGTGAAAATATAAAAACTGGCTTGCCTATGAGATACCTACATTGAGTGACCCTGTGGAAAGATCCAGTGGCCATGACATGGAGTGCAGCCAGTATTTTTACATGGTAAGTATGCAACCATGTCAAGGATCGCATCAGGTGGGAAGCAGTGTCTAGCAATGACTGCTTTCCTGGACATGCTTAAGAGGTTGATCCTTTGCATTTAAACTCCTACCTCCTCAAATAAACGAGGGGCAAAGCTACAAAGACATTCACTAACATATGGTAGGCCAAAAAAGTTGTTGTGCTGTCAGCCTGCCTGTGGCTAGATGGGGTAATGAGTATAACCTGTAGTTGGGTGGTGGAGTCCTTCCTCATCATTAACTCACTTTGCATTAGCAGGGGTGTTTCATGTGCTTTAAGCCTTGTAGCGTTTTGTTTAAATTACTCATTTAAAAAAAGAAAAATTACATTTTAAAAAAGTGTTAAAGTCATAAACAGCATTTCCATTAATATTTCTATTGTTCATTATTGTTATACGGTAAAAGACACACAGATGTTGGGCGGAATGCAGAGCAAATCAAACACTCCCCCTCAGTCAACACATCTGGGTTAAATCCATCGTTCTTTTGCTCACCATGCCACCCCAGTTTAGACACAGCATTATGCACATCAGTCTTGACCCTGTACTTCATGGTAACAGTCCAGACCAAACTGCCAAGCCAGGTCCTCCCTGGACCGGAAATAAGAATCCTGGAACCGGTTTCGGGCGTCACCCGCCTTATCAGCCAGGCTAGCTTGAATCCAGTGGCACAGTGAGCCTGGGACCCACGTCTGGGCATACCCGGCGCTCTTAGGGCAAGAAAGTAAAAGATACACAGATGATGAAAGGAATGGAGAGCAAATCAAACACTCTCTCCCAGTCAATAGATCTGGGTTAAATCCATTGCTCTATGGTGCCTCCATTGACTTTTATGGAACTGCAGCAGGAACAATGTTTGTTTTTGCAGTTTTTCACATTTCGAACCTGACCCAAAGGCATTAGAGAGCTGTACATAAAACTAGATTACATTAAACAAGGCCAAATTATTTTCATTTTTTTAGGCATAGGGAGATTAAGTGATTTGTCCACAATCACAGGATGTTGGAGCTGACATTGAGATTCTGTCCCTGTTTAGTCCTTGACTTACACCACGACTTGAACGGAGTACATTTGAGACTATTTTGTCCCTATTAGAACTGTAGTAAATCTAGAATTATATTTAGTGAATGGCAAGTGTGTCACTCTTTTATGGGTGTGTTTGTTTATTAGCATGTCCTTTCCTAAAGCTCTGCTTCTATTTCCATAATCCGCTACTCTACAGTAATAAGTATTTCCCATCTTGAAGCCACTCCCCCTTGTCCATTGCACTGAAAAGATAGGAGCGGCATTGGCCTCTATCTGTAAGTTTGTGAATAGCATTTTTGTAGTACTATTGTAGCACTACTTTAAGTACTACACAGGGCAATTTGTAAATCAGCCCCTATCGCTGTAAGCACAACAAAGAGTACTGAAGTTGACACAAGTCAAAATGTTTGGCACTGAACTAAACAAATTAAATAAATAAACAATAAATACAAGTTGTAATCGTTAAATTTTTCTGTAGAAATGGTTTGGCAAGTTCCACATCTAAAAGATAGATTTTCCCTTCCCATAAATTCACAAGCACTAATTATATGACGCAGACATTTCAGTGTTCACTTCAACAAATTAAGCTGTAGATACAGAAATTCCTACTGTGACGCTATTCAAAATGATATTATACTGCTCCGTGTATTTTGCAAAGCTATTGTAATCGACACTTCTTTGAACAGTGCATACTCACCATGACAGTCCCCTGGGGTTGAACTGCCAATGGCTGCCCCACTGCCACCACTTGCTGATGAGACTCACTGGACGGACTGATCATTTGCACGTTCTGTCCTTGTATTGAATATGCTAAAACAAAAAAGGACCATCAACTTTTATTACACAGATGTATGGATGACCCCAGAGGCAAAAACACATTCACACTATAAATTCTGAGCAAACTTTCATTTATACCACGAGTCAGCTGATATTCTTGTGTTGCAGTTCTTATCTTTCAATTGCTGCTATTAGACACATTTACTAAAGGCAAAAAACTGTGTACTCTAGACGATTTATGGAGGTATCTGACTTTAAAATGAAATCCGATGTTTTGGCACTAACATCTTGGCTAATGCACATCTTTCTACATATTGCGATGGGAATTTATTAATCCACCCTGCAGCTGTGAGGAAGTAGCTAAGTACAATAGAAAGAAAGAGATTGTTTCTCCACAGTGACCTCGTTCATGTACAGTAACTCAAAGGATGGCAGATGATTATTGCATTGAATCAGGGATGTGCATGAATGATTAGTCAATTTACAAATGCTCAACAACACATGTAGTAAGTAGGTCTTAACTACGCATCGCACATTACCACCAATACATCTCAAAAACTCCAGACATCATTAAAAAACAATAATATATAATGCTAAATATGTAGTACAGGGCAAAGAAAACTATTTCTCTACACTGGAGGCCCCCTTTACGTTTTCAGGAGCAAAGTATAATGCTGTATGGGTTTTTCTCATGTTAGTATTATTTACTGGTCTGGAGCATGATTAGTTGTGCTGGAGTGAAATTTTATTTGCAAACAAAAACGGATTTATTTTTTTTATTTTTTATTAATAAAGCTTGTTTACATGTATGTGCTATAACGATTTACACTTAGCTTGGTGGCTTTATTAAATGAACATTAAAGCATAAGTAATAAAAAACAAAAAAGACGCACAATTGTTTTACATTGAAGTAATAACAGGGCTAAGCCCCTATTGGGCTAACCAATCTTCAAAAGGGGTCCAAATCTTTTTACCCAAGTCACGTCTCCGTCTGCCCCATCTTTCCCACACAGCAGTCTCTATGTTATGCAGGGACAACATCCTTGCTCCCCAATTAAAGAATGTAGGAGCCTCAGGACTGATCCAGTCCGAAGTAATACATAGACGAACCATAGCCATTGCAATTAACACTAAAGCAGAGGTATATTGAGATCTTACATGTAGCATACTGCTTTCGAGCCCACAGATCACCAATTCAGGGGAAAGAGTAACAGGTATCTGAAGCCTTAAATTGATAAATTGCTCAACGTCACCCAGAAAGGGCCGGAGTCTTACACATTCAAAAAACATGTGGACATCATTTGCAGCCAAAAGCCCGCATCTGGGGCAACCGTGCAGGCCCTAACCCCCCCCATTTAGATATCTTGGCCGGGGTGTAATATAAATCAAACATGGCCATATAGCACTGAGACCGTAAGCTCCTGGAAATTAAGACACTCCCGGCCAATTCAAGAGCTTCTGATAAATCCAACCCTGTTACCTCAGCTTAGCCTCGAGTTTACTAGTATAAACTGCGATATCATCTGGCAGGCCTGGGAGTAAATGCTGATAAATTACCCCTATTTTCGAGCGTCTGGAAATCAACTCCAGCAATGTTATCTTGCCAAACAATACCTCTGAGTTGACCTTCGTTCTATCTATGAAACTCTCGAGTTGTAAGTATTTGAAGAAATCTTGTGTACTAAGCTAGTACCTATCCCTAACCCATGAAAAAGATGCAAGACAACCGTCATGACCTAGATCCCCCAGTTTTGCCAACCCTCCTTCAATCCATTTAAAAGTGACCTGATCCCGGAAAACTGAGGGTAATGACCAAGCTGAGAAAGGCGTATAATAGTTCAGGTTAGGAACCGCCCATTTTCGACGAACCTTACGCCATACTGAAAACATAGACCAAGCTACCTTAAACTTGGTTTTCTTGTAGTAACTAGGTTCCAGTACTCGTAATAAAATCCCCCTTGCATTTTCACCTAGTCCTACTTCAAAAATTGAGGGCCTGCACGATAATGGAGGCCCAGCAATATCTCCAAACAGTGGTAATCCAAAATATTGAATAATGGAGGACCAAAAATAAAATAAAAGATTGGGAACCGCCCAGCCACCCCTTTGCCGGGGTAAACACATCCACTTTGCCACCCTACGTGGCCGACGGTAACCCCACAGAAACCTAAGCTAAGCTTAATTGGGAAAATTCCAAAGGGATAGTACGGAAAAAGTATAGGGATTTAGAAAGGATTAGCATTTTAAGGACATTACACCTTCCATACAGAGACAGATGTAAATTATCCAGGCGTGTTAGCAATAAATTGACTGAATTAATCACAGGTAAGATATTCAAATCTGGAATAAGGTCGACCTGCGAGGTGATTTTAATCCCTAAATACATAGCAGTCTGTACTGTCGGGGCGACTGAGGGAGGCATAGTTGCAGATTGAATTACCTGGGTTTTAGATGTATTAAGTTTATAGCCGGAAAACTGGCCAAATTGATCTGCTAAGACTGTAATTGCAGGAAATGCAGGCGCCACCTCCGTAGTCAAAACTACAATATCGTCAGCATAAGCCAACACCTTATAATCAGTAGAATTGACCCTAACTGGCAATATGTCTTGGACGCTCTCTATTGAGCTTTTAAAAGGTTCAATATACAAGGCAAAAAGCAAAGGGGAACATGGACAGCCTTGGCGAGTCTCCCTGCTTATACTAAATGACTTTGAAGACAACCCAGATACTGAAACTATTGCTTTAGGAGAGATGTATAAAAGATTGTACTGCTAATATATATTCCAGGCTAAATCCCTTCCACTTCATTACCATCCACAGGAAGGCCCAGGAGACCCTGTCAAACGCCTTCTCGGCGTCCAACATGATCGCCCCAACAGATGACTCAGTGGCCTGGGCCCAGTCCAATAGTGCAACTACACGAGAGATATGATTAGCTGTATCTCTCCCGGGGATGAATCCATGCTGACGCAAACATACCAAAGGGGTAGTTACAGCTGAGAGTCTGGAGGCTAGGATTTTTGAAAATATTTTGTCAGAATTAATAAGTGAAATTGGCCAGAAAGAAGACGGGTCCAGCTCAGGTTTGCCCTTTTTTCTAAAAAGAATAATGCTGGTATAACACCAGGATTCAGGTATTGAGCCTTCTTGTGCTGCTCTGAGAACTGGTAAAAAAAAAACGACGGATCTCCTGCGAGAATTTTTTATAGAATTCCATCGGGATGGCATCCAAGCCAGCTGCTTTGCCATTAGCAAGAGATTTGATCGCTAGATCAACCTCTTCCCAATCTATAGGAGCAGCAAGGATTTTATTCTGCCGTTCCGAGAGTTGAGCCGATGCAATGCCTGACAGGTAAGATGCTGCCTGTTGGGCCAAGCCCGGGTCCCCTGTAATATCCTCATTATACAAATCACTATAGAATTGATGAAATACCCCTAGGACTCCTTCAGGTGTTTCCATGACCTGTCCCTGGGCGTTGCACAACCTTGAGACACGGTTAGCCAGACTCTTCTGCTGGAGCCGCTTGGCCAGAACCCTGCCCAATTGTTCCCTCAGCTCGAACATCTCAGAACGATATTTCAGAAATTTGGCAGCAAGATCCTGACCAAAAAACTCCAGCAGGGATGACCTAATTTTAGCAATCGTTGCCTGACTATGATTGGTGTCCGCGTCCATTAATGAAATCTCAGCTTCGCTAAGTTCAGACAAACGTTGGATTACTTGCTGGTGAGCAGATTTTCGCCTATGAGATGAAAAACTCTTTGTTTCACCTCTCAGAGCAGCCTTGAAAGTGTCACAGACCATCAAATCAGAGGCTGACCCATATTAAAATTTAAAAATTCCTCCATCCACTTCCTAATATGATCTAAATAGGGTTGTTCTAGCAAAAGTTTCCGCTTGAATGTCCATGCCTTTAAGCTCGGAGGCAAATATGGGATAAAACATTCAGTGACCAAAGGGTTATGGTCAGAAAGCACTCTGGGGTAGTCTAAGACGGAAGATGCTACTATCAACTGTTCAGACAGGAGAAAATAATCAAGACGAGATATTTTGTTATGAGGTGCCGAATAATATGTAAAACCATCCTGCAAACGGTTGTGATAGAACCAGGGATCAATCAAAAGATGTTCCTGAACCAGGGCCCGCAACGCCCTGAGAACTCTAGGCTTCTTACCCACATAAGGTTGATCCGTGGCTAGATCAAAGCTAGCAGGTAAATTAATATTCAAGTCACCGCACAGCAATATAGGATGAGAGTATAATGCTAACTCAACATTCAGATAATGCAGCACTTCGGGATCATCTGAATTTGAGCCATAAACAGTGCAAATTGTGAAAGGCCTATCATTTACTACTATCTCTGAAATAGCCCACCTTCCCGCATTGTCCTGACTAGTCTTCTTGCAAGAGCCAACCCCGCGCCGCACCAAAATAGCTACTCCCCTAATCTTGGATGACTAATGTGAACAACCCACTAAGTCAAATCCTAGTATACGCAAAAAACCACGGTCGTTCCATGCAACATGCGTTTCTTGTAAATAAATTATGTCTATATGTAAAGCCTGAACTATCCTAAAAAATAACGCCCTTTTTTTGCCATTGTTCAGCCCACAAATATTCCAGGATACTATGCGAACCTTAGTTTGCGCCATTAATTTGCTGATGTACTCTTAGAATTCGACTATATAATTTAAATTTCTTATTTAGAATTAATGAGAAAAGCTGATTGTCTGGATTGAAACCAAGCTTAACAACTAAAGTGCCACCATTAGAAACTGAACACAAGCTTTTTTTTTTTTAACCTTTTGTGCTGCCCCCCACCCTCCTTCCCTCCCCCTACCCCAACCAGGACCCCCCCGGAGCCCACCCCCCACTAAAGGCAACAGGACCGTAGTCCTTGTGATGGCGGAGCTGGTTTAGACCCCCAAACTCCCGACACCAACTCCGCATAGCTAGCCAAGTTTTGGGAGCCTCCCAGGGTGTACAAAGGGGGCTAACTAGAAAATAGATTGAACGAAAACACACAAAAAACTTTTTTTTAGATGCCTACCTCCCACTCCCCCTGGCAGACCCACCACCTCCCTAGATGTTGAAGTATTTCAGCATCCCTTTACAATCTCCTTACAACGTAGGTGATCATGAGGGAGCGAGTTACTGTCCGCCTGACTGGATCTGTATCATGATTCTCTCAAACTGAATTCAGGTAGCCCTTTGCTTTGACTTCCGACGTGTAAAATTTCACTTGTCCCTGATGAATTATCTTAAGCTTAGAGGGAAAGAGCAAGAAAGCCTGAGCCCCCTTCGACTGAAACAGAGCAATTAGTTGACGAAGATGCCATCTCTGCTCGACAGTGGCGGGGCATAAGTCGGGCCGTACAAAAAATTGACAACCTTTTGCAGATCGCTTCCTGTCTGGTCTGGCCAAGTCATAAATCTTTTCTCTGGCCAAAACATTATTCAAACAGATGAGAATGGCGCGAGGTTTGTCTTCAGTTTGGCCGGACTTCTGCTTGAATGGAAAACAGTGAGCACGCTGAACCTCGGTCTGCCAGTCCCACTGCTTGACCTCCGGAAAAGCTTCCGTAAACAGCTCTATGATGAACAGCCTGGTGTCAGATCCTTCCATCCCTTCTGGAACACCAAGAACTCGAAGGTTATTCCGGCGTGATCTGTTTTCGAGATCTGTAAGCTTCCAAACAATGTCCTCTCTTTGTGCCTTGAGACTCTCTGTGATACCCCTTTGTGCAGCCATATCGTCCTCCAACGTAGAGATTTGCTCCTCTACCACTCCCATTCTAGAAGCAATATCCGAGCAGGTCTTAGCGACCCTCCGAATGGAGTTCTGCACCCGCCGACATACCCCTTGGGTGTGAGCACTCTCCTGCCGGGTCTCTTCGCGGTGAGCCATAATTGTTTGGTAAATCACTGCCAACGTCATTTCTCCTGTAGGAGGGCCCAAGGGTGCAGAACCATTAACAGATTGATTTGCCCCGGGTTCAATAGGGGGGGGCTTCAAGAGCTGACTGCCCTGAAAAGGAGTAGTCCCAAGCCAAAGATCCTACATCAGGGTGTGCAAAATCAGAGCTTTGTATAGGTTTTCGAACTGTTCCAATACCTGAGAGTAGCTTCTCAGTGCTGCCCCACTCCCCAGGCTCGCTATCGTCTGACCACTCCTTTCCACCCTCCAGATCTTCCTCCGAGGACACTGTGTGGTCCGACAGGGAAAAGAATTTATCACCTCCCTCAGCATCGTTTCGCATAATTTTAGATATTTCATCCAGGACTACCTCTCCCAGAATGACGCTGTGCTGCTGACTATCGCGTGGTTGGACCGATTTTGCATTGGCTTCCGAAAAGGCAGAACTTGCGCTGGATTCTGTCAATAAATTAATGCCAGTTTTACTGATTGAGTTAGTAATAAGCGCCGTCGCAGCAACTGCCTCTGCGCGTTCCTTTTTACCTTTTGCAGGTTGCGGTGAGCCAGCCTTCTCTAGAGGTCTGCGAAATATCGATGGCACAGTCTGTGATGTTCTCCCTTTGTTCGACTGATCCCCACTTGCTACGGCTCCCGGGACAACAGTCAGCACGGTAGGATCAGGCAAGTTGGAATCAGGCTCGTTGGCTGCCCTGGGAGGTACACCAGAGCGGGTTGAGCCTCGCCCCGCTGCTGTTCTCACTGCCGGAGCACTCTTCGCCTGTGACCGACCTCCTGCACTCCTCAGCGGCATCCCGGCCGAAAGCAGCTGGGATCCCGAGCAGAGATGAAAAGCCCGGCAGACCCAGGAATTGCAAGCCACACAACCAGAGCAGTAAGACAGGATCCTGTTTACAAGCAGCGGTGTTGAATTAGACTGCGGTACACGCCACCACAGCATTCCGAGAATAGATACTGGAAGGTATTAGTTCGTTTCATGTTCGCCACACTTTTCAAACTTCAAGGGATACATCAGCGCTAGCTATACTACGGGCCGGGCGGAGCGGAGCCTCAACCGGCCAGGAGACTGGCCGCCATCTTTAGCCCCGTCGCAAACAAAAACGGTTTTCAATAATAATGTGCATAGCATACGTTTAAATGGCACATATACTTTAAACTATTTTTTTTGTACTAGGCATTCATACATAACGATATAATCCTGCAAGTGAAGTAAACAAGTGCTGGCTTAAGTTAGTTTACTGTAGATGTCATGTTAACTGAAAAATTGCACATTAACATTCAAAGGCCTGTTTTAATGTTGAATCATTGTTTATGGTTTAAATCACTTTATTGAATTTTGTCGTGAAAGATAACAATACACCCACCTACAACCACAGGCCGGCGGGGAACTTGCAGATGCTTTCATATTTTATTGAATCGAACACATAAATGAACAAAGAAAAGAGGCAAGGGGGGAGTCGAAAAAGAACAGAGTATAACCAAGAGTAGAGAGAGATCAATAGGGGAACAAAGAGACGGAGAACCACCCACTGCTCAGAGTAAGGTCTGGTAGGAGGTCAAAGCCGAATTCCCCTTGGGGAAGAGGGCGGGCCGCATGGCGGGACGTGGGGAACCGCAGAACCCTGAGGTATTGATGGCATGTGAGCTCAATAAACTCGGAGGAGAGGTACGCCACGGTGGACCCCCAGGTTTTGTCAAACTTAGCGAATGTGCGTTTACGCCCAGCTGTGATCCGTTCCATCCCCACCTCGCCAGGAGGACTTGCTTGGCCGCTCCCAAAGCCAAGGTGATCGCCCTACCTCTGCAGGAATGTAGAGGGTATGTAAGGGGGTTAGGAAGACCCAACAAAATGTAGCTGGGGAATCTAAGGAGTTCCGTTTGGTGTATTTGGTCGACTATGGGCAAGATGGAATCCCAGAAGGGCTGAATCTTGGAGCAATGCCAACGAATATTAGATAAAGTGCCCACCTGGCCGCAGTTGCTCCAACAAAGATCGTTGCAGCGAGGTCTCCATTGAGCAACCCACGCTGGGGTATAATACTAGTAATGTGCAAATTTTAGGAGCATCTCTTTCCCTGAAGTGTTGCATGATGATGCTCAAGCCCTGTGTATATTATCCGCCCATTCTTTTGGGGAGAATTCCCTTTCCAGCTCCGATTCCCACCTACGCTGCGCTAGGGACTTAGAGGGGTTCTTAGCCTTGTTGAGAAAATTATAGATGTCCGACAGGAGACGTTTATTTGAAGTGCGGGTGATAAAAACCAGATCTCAAATTTCGTAAGGAGGCGGCTTGCATGCGGACACACCTGAGGCTGCGTAACCCAATGGCGCAGTGCTAAGTACTGCCAGTAAGCTTCCCTGGGGATCCCGTAGTGAGATACAAGTTGGGAGAAGTCCATTATGCCCTGTAAGTCTAAAAGGTCACCAATACGTTTACAGTTGGCCTCCTGTAATTTCAAGTAGGAGTTCCCAGTGAAAGCTTGAGGAAAGTCCGGGTTCCCAATAAAGGGGGTCAAGGGTGAAATGGCCGTAGAGAGCTGACACCTTTCTTGTACTCTATCCCATACCGTCATGGTCGCGCGCAAGACCGGAGAGAGATACGCACCCGGAGGACGGTGTCGCCGTGGGAGCCAAGGAACCTTCCATATGTGAATCCGGGTTACACCCCGGTCTATAAAGCACCACTGCTTTTCAGACTCTATTTGGTACCTTTCCACCATCAAGGGCAGCTGCGCCTCTTCATAATACCTTTTACGTCAATCTGTTTACCTCTGACACCATTGATCACACGTTATTTTATCTGCTAGTCTATTTAATGACTGCGATTAGAAACGATTATTTTCTATACTTCATCAATTTGTACTGAACGAACACTACTTCATCTCAAATTGCACATTATAAATACAAAAAACAGTGATAAATATTAACATTTGTACAGTGACTTTTTGACTTATCAAACATAACATTGCAATGAATTTGAAATTAATTGAAAAATCAATTTTTTAGTGTCAAAACAATCCGAAAATCAATTCAATCATTTGTCCGATATTGGGTTATCTTTTCAAGAACTTTAGCTAGTTGGCTCCTATAGTTCTGGCTATAATTGCGGTCCTAAACAGAGTCAAGTTCGAGTCTTTGTGAATTTGAACGAGCAAACTTCGTTGTTTTAATGTGTGTGCTCGGGTGGGCGTTATTTAGCCTTCGTGTCTCCCACCATTCTTAGTGATCTCTGTTTGTTTGCCAACGCGTTTCGACCTTTGACATTGGACCTATCTCTTAGTATTAAGGTCGTCTTCAGGGCTGGTGTGTTGTTAGAATCGGACTTCTATCTGCTCATTAACAGGTATGGAGACTTTTCTTCTTTTTCTTGCCGTTCTGTTTGTGGGCTGCCGGCTCCAAGCACTCCGAACATGCAGGAAATGGGAGAATAGCCGAGGACGCGGAAGCTACGAAGCGGTTTCGAACAAGTCCGAAAAAACCAAAACTAACAAAGAGAGAAACCAGTAGGACTTGAAAAAACAAGTTAACTTCGTGAGCCGGCAGCCCACAAACAGAACGGCAAGAAAAAGAAGAAAAGTCTCCATACCTGTTAATGAGCAGATAGAAGTCCGATTCTAACAACATGGTGGGAGACACGAAGGCTAAATAACGCCCACCCGAGCACACACATTAAAACAACGAAGTTTGCTCGTTCAAATTCACAAAGACTCGAACTTGACTCTGTTTAGGACCGCAATTATAGCCAGAACTATAGGAGCCAACTAGCTAAAGTTCTTGAAAAGATAACCCAATATCGGACAAATGATTGAATTGATTTTCGGATTGTTTTGACACTAAAAAATTGATTTTTCAATTAATTTCAAATTCATTGCAATGTTATGTTTGATAAGTCAAAAAGTCACTGTACAAATGTTAATATTTATCACTGTTTTTTGTATTTATAATGTGCAATTTGAGATGAAGTAGTGTTCGTTCAGTACAAATTGATGAAGTATAGAAAATAATCGTTTCTAATCGCAGTCATTAAATAGACTAGCAGATAAAATAACGTGTGATCAATGGTGTCAGAGGTAAACAGATTGACGTAAAATTTATTCCAGATTCCAGCCTCTGCTACACCTTATTGAATCTTCCCCATTTTTTCATATTTACTCTTCATAATACCGGCGCAGGTGGGGTACCCCAAGACCTCCGTCCTCCTGCCGCAGGTACGTGAGATGTCGAGCCATGTGCGGCTTCTTCCCTCCCCAGATGAAGCCATTAATTAGTTGTTGCAGTTGGACCAATACAGTGGGTGGTGGACTTAGGGCAAGCATTTGCATTATGTACAACAGACGCAGCAAGATTGTCATCTTAACCGCAGCTATCTTGCCCAACCACGAAAGAGCATGTTTCTTCCAGGTGTTTAGATCCTTACGGGTCTTAACCAGTGCTTTCGAGTAGTTCACCTGGGCTGTCTTTGCAGTGGTCGCAAAGAACCGGAGTCTCAAATACGTGATATCACTTGTCGCCCAAGAGAATGGAAAAAGTTGCGACAGTTGGAGGCGGTCCGCTGCCGGGATCGTAAGACTCAAGGTCTGTGACTTCTTCAAGTTTATTTTGAACCCCGACACAGCGCTGAAGGCGTCCACCTCTGCCAGCAGGGGTGGAAGAGATGACAGCGGGTTGGAAAGGAAAAGGAGCACGTCATCCGGATATAGCGATATCCAATGCTCCCTGTCCCCCATCCGGATCCCGGAGACCGTAGGACGGTGGCGGATTTGTTCAGCAAACGGCTCCATGTAGAGCGCGAACAGGAGAGGGAAAAGCGGACACCCCTGTCGCGTGCCACGCCTGAAAGGCTGGGCGACCACTCCATCGACCCTAATCCAGGCTTGCGGCCCTTCATACACACAGTCCACTCATTGCCAGAATTGTTTCCCCGAGACCAAATCGGCGCAGGGCCTGACTCAGATAGGGCCAGTGGACCCGATCAAATGCCTTTTCGGCAACCACATACAAAAGTATCGCCGGAATCTGGGTGCGCTGCATCTTATCTAAGAGATGGCACAGTTGCCTAGTTTGATCCCCACAGTTGCGTTCTGGGAAGAACCCCGATTGGTCCAGGTCAACCACAGCCTGCATATGAGGGCGAGTCGCGCTGCCAGGATGCTAGTAAAGATCTTTAGGTCTACGTTGAGCAGGGAGATGGGACGGTATGAAGCACATTCGCAAGGGTCCTTCCCAGGTTTAGGTATGACCACAACTTCGGCCATGGACATCGAGCTAAAAGCGTTGACGAGGCGTGCCAGAAGAGGCGCAAGGTCGGGCGCAAATACCTTATAAAAACCAACCGGGAAGCCGTCTTCGCCAGGGGCTTTGCCGGCCGAAAGACCCTGAATAGCCCGCATAACCTCCTCCAAATGGATGTCCGCCTCCAATATGGTCGCAATGGAGTCGAATAGCGGTGTCACTTGCGCCGCCTGTGTATATTCTTCAGCCGCGATGGAGTCCAGACGTTCGGCTGAGTATAATGCCTTATAGAAGGCCTAGAATTCAGATGCAATATCGCGGTCCGCTCGCAAGGTCTCACCCCAGGCATTTGTAAGTTCTGCAACCCGACGTGACACCGTTTCGGCTCGAAGAGCGTGTGCCAGGAGCCTCCCAGCATTGTTCCCCCCTCGTAATAGTGTTGTTTGGTGCGGAGCAGGGCATATTCGGCGCAGTCCAAATCTAGGGCCCGTAGTTGCTTTCTCGCTTGTGTAAGCAGTCGCCGCGTTTGAATTGCCCCAGTACGGCGGTGAACCCCTTCCAGCTCCCGAATTTGAGCCTCCAGCTCCCCCCTCTTCTCTCTCCGGTCTTTGTTGCGACTCACCGCAATAGCGATGCAGCACCTATGGACGACTGCTTTCAGGGCATCCCATAGCGTTCCCACCTCAACCGTGCCCACGTCGTTCAGTTCCAAGTATGTTTTAATAGCGTCCCGCAATTCAGTGATATTGGCCTCATACAGGAGTATGGTGCGATTAAGACGCCAGGACCGTCGCCCCGGGAAGTCGCCCGGGAGAGTCAGTGTTAGGACGACCGGTGAATGGTCCAAGAGGTCCGCTACCCCGATGGAGACGTCTTCGATGGACGCCGTGACCCTGGGTGAAGTCTAGAAGAGGTCTATGCAGGCATATGTCAGATTAGCCGTGGAAAAAAGGCGTACTCTCGTGTGGAAGGGAAGCGGTGGCGCCAGGCGTCCTTAAGGCCAGCTTCTTTCAGCCTCTGAAGCGTCATGGGTGAAATTGAGCCATGGAGCCCCACCCTAAGCGTCGACCTGTCCAGATTTGCGTCCGGGACTATGTTGAAGTCCCCTCCGATTACCAAATCCTCATCCGTGGATTCCATGAGTAAATTAAGCGCATCGCGTAAGAAGACCTCCTGATGCTCGTTAGGGCTATAGACTGAGGATATTGTGCGCACCCGCTCTCCCATTAGCACCCGCAAGGCAAGAAGTCATCCAGCTACTTCTGCGAGATTCCCGACCACGGTCCCCTGGAAGTGCGTGGCTAGAAGGATCGCCGCCCCAGCCTTCTTCCCGGGCCCCTAATGAGAAGTATTGTCGATCAAACCACTTAGAGCGAAGTCGCCGCCAGTCCGCCCGCATGAGGTGAGTCTCCTATAGTAGACAGACATCGCACTTGGATTGTCTCAAAAAGGTAAGAAGCGCTTGCCGCCTTGCCGGAGAATTGAGGCCCCGCACATTAAAGATCAGGATGACTACTTTAAGACGGGTCATGAGCCTATATGGGAACGCGCAGCCAAGCACACGCCCCGCCAGCAACTAATTAACCAGGGAGGATGGGGCATTCGCACCCCCACCCCATCACCGGCCGCCCATCTAGACACCGCTGTCTCCCAACGCAGCGCACGGGGTGTAGCCCAGCGTGGTGGGGGCGTCCCATTGTGTGTCCCCGTAGGTAGGTCCCGAGAGCCCGACAAATCCTCCAGTGCATCTGTGGGGCGGGGGCACCAGGAGAGCGCACAGGCAGCACACCCCCAAATAGCCCAACCGCTACAACCTCCCTCTCCCCATGTTCCCATCCTCCCCAAGCACAGCCCCCACCCCGACCACCAATAACGAAGGCGTTCCCTACCTGACCTTGTCGGAGCTGCAGATCTCAAGTGGGTGGAAAAAAAGAACGAGAAAGAAAGGAGAGAAGAAAACAGCAGAAAAGAAGTGTGAAGATCACCAATGTGCAAGGGTCCATGAGTCCGACGGTCGGTCATCACCACTCCGAGGGTGGTGCTCCCCCCCCCATCCCCCAAGACCAACCACTCAAGGTGTTAGGCTTGGCCCATTCTTCCAAATAAGTGTGACCAGGACCACGGTGGACCGGGTCCTTCACCAGCTTGGGCAGCAGAGTCCTCCCGGTCATGTATCTGTTGCAGCAGTGCTTCCCGTTCCGCTCGGCCTTCCTCATCGGAAGGCTTCGTCTGGGGCCCCCTCCTAGGACCCTGTCTCCTGCCAGGCCCCCCTCCATTGCCTCCGGATCTTCAGGAACTGACAGGGCGGCCCCAAGGACAGCCTTAGTCTCCTGCAGGTTGCGCACCCCATGCGTTTCTTTGTTCCAGACGAAGGATAGTCGGAACGGATGCCCCCATCGATAGCGTATTCCCTGCTCTCGGAGGAAGATCGTGGCTGGACGCAACTCCTTACGCCTCTGAAGAGTGAGGGGCGAGAGGTCTTGGTACACCACCACCTGAAGGCCTTCAAACTCTACTGTCGTACGGTCGCTTGTGGCTGCCATAATGACCTCCTTCTGCCTGTAGGAGTGAAGGCAAGTTAAGATATCCTGTGGCTGGCCGGGGCCCAAGGCCGGGCGCACGGCTCGATGCGTGCAGTCCAGCGTGACCTCCTGGTCCCTCAATTGCGGAGCCATGTGTCTAAAGACGCAGAGAACCCAGTCCTCGAGCTTGCCGCCATCCGCTTGGAGTGGTACTTATTTATTTTGAAGGTTTTATATAGCGCAAACATGACCCTTGCGGGTATCAGAGCGCTGTACAGACATATGTAGAAAACAAAGTTCAGTGACAGCACACAGTAAAAAATACAAGTATATACAGGGTTCAAGTGAGTTTAGATAAGAGAATAGATTTCACTTCTTTTTTGAAGGAGACAAAGGACGGATTAAGTCTGGTTTCTGTGGGCAAGGCATTTCAAATTCTGGGCGCCATTCCTGAGAAAGCCCGGTTTTCTTCTTGGCAAAACGTTGAGGTTTCAATAGAAGGTTATTGGAGCTCCTGGAGGATCTGTTGCCACAGGAGGGCACTAGTTTCTGTGCTAGGTAGCTTGGAGTGTTGTGATGTATGCCCTTGTAAGTCAAACATGCGATTTTCAGATGGATCCTTGCTTCGAAAGGTAGCCAGTTGAGGGCTCTAAGGTCAGGACAGATGGGACAGTTTCTTTTTGATGCCTGTGATGAGTCTCGCTGCTGTGTTGACTGAGGCTCTAAGGGGAGCAGTCATTGATCTGGAGAGACCGCAGAGAGAAGAACTCCCATATTCCAGTCTTGAGATTACTAGTGCTTGCACCGCTAGTTTAAAGTCGTTTGCGGGAAGGAAGGGTTTGAGACTTCTCAGGGTGTTCATCTGAAAGTTTGCTCCTTTTGTTGCTATGCTGATGTGTTTCTGCATGTTTAGATTTTTATCAAGAGTGATACGCAATGATTTTGCGGAGTCGATTATGAGGGGTTGGCAGTTAAGTGCCGTATGGTGTTTCATCCATTCTTGAATGATGGTCGATTATTTAGGGGGAGCGATTAGTAGGAATTCAGTTTTCATAGAATTTAGTTTCAGATAGTTTTCGGCCAGCCAGGTCCGTGTTTTCTGTAGCGTTAGGTTGAGAGATATGATGTCCTCAAGTGATTGAATTTTCAAATAAATTTGTGTATCGTCTGCGTACATGTGATAGTGGACATTAGCAGAGCTGAGAATTTCGGTGAGGGGTTCCATGAATAGGTTGAAAAGTGCTGGGGAGAGGGAAGATCCTTGTGGGACTCCTAAAGTGACTGGGACGGGTTTAGGCAAGGATTGCTTATCCTTGAAGCTTTGTGATCTAGTTTGCAGGAACGAGCTGAACCAGTTTAGAACTGATCCAGATAACCCCATTCTTTGTTTCAGGAGGTCTAGCAGGTTGTCATGTTTGACGGTATCAAAGGCCGATGATAGGTCCAGCAAGATTAACAGACAATTTTTGATCAAGGATTTTTAGGGCGTCATCTATTATGTGGGTCATGGCCGTTTCAGTGCTGTGGCCAGTATGGATCCCGATTGGTTAAGTAGATTGAAATGGTCTATGTGGTTGTTAAGCTGTGAGCTAACACATTTTTCTAGTAGTTTTGCCAGAGTCGGAATGTTGGAAATTAGGCGGTAATTATTTAAATCCGATGTGTCAGCTTTTGGTTTCTTTAAGATGGGAGATACCTGTCCAGATTTGAGGATTTCTGGGATGATTCCTTGAAGGAGAGAAGTATTTATAATCTTGGTCCAAAGGGGCAGAAGCAAAAGGAGTGAAGTCTTTTATGCAGTTTGAGGGAAGGGGGTCTGTGAAATGGTTGGAGGAATTGAGGTACACCTTTGATGCGGATGTTGGAGCGCCTCGAGCGGTTTTCCAAGTCCTCCATCTTAAGAAATAGCTCCTCTTGCCGCTCTCGAAGGTCAATGAGTTCCCTGGCTTGTTCAGCAAGCTCTTCCTCTCGTTTGTCCCCATTGCGCTCCAGAGTGTTCACCCGGTCTCCCACCACAACTAGATCTGTTTGAAGCTGTTTAATATCAGCGACCAGGTCTCGTCGCAGCCCGGCGAAGTCATCTCGTAGCACGCCAAAGAGCTGTTCCATGAAGTCCTTCGTTACAGGCTCAGCAACCAGCCCGGCGGCGGAGTCCGCTGTGTCAACGCCAGAGTGGGACCCGAGGGAATCAGTGTTAGGTCCCCCAGCCTTCTTCCCGTCTTGCTTCTGGAGGAGGTCTGTAATGGAGGATTCCTTGCTCGAAGTATCCTTTTGTTTGGTTCATTGGGAAGCCATGTCCGGCCGCCTGCAGGTGGGCGTCTGATGCCCCCACAGCAGCGAGTCCTGTCGTGTGGGGGTTCAGTGGCCCTCTGTAGCCCCCCCGGACTTATCTCCACAAGAGATGGTCAGGTCTGTTGCTTCGTCTGGGCCCCGGGCACTTCACCCGACAACCAGGACAGCCACGGGACCTCGGAGAGCCCACCCAGGCCTGCAAGGGACCTGCGCCCTCCGCCACACTCGTTGGGGCCGGTGCGAAGGCGCCACGAGGTCACGGCCCCCAGGGAGCGAAGACGCGTACTGTGAGGACGCCTCCAGGCAGGGCGGTTCACGTCTGCACTCCTAGCGCCACTGGAGATCCGCAATACAAGCTGCGTGGGGCTGCTGTCTCATCCGGCGTGGCTGTCCTCACCACTTCAGGTGCAGTCTCTGTGTGGGGCTCCTCCACCAGGCCCGGGAGGGCCCCGCAGGACAGCGCCGGTATGTGAGTGGTAGGTGGGAACCACCGGCAGCAAGGATTCCCAGGCTCACACGCCCAGTTTGCTGCACGGGCGTCACAAGCCCAAGGTCACCGGGAGCGCGCGGGTGGCCCCTGTGGTCCGCTATCCTTCAGGGGCTATGGGGTCACTCATCGCAGCTGCGTTGGCGGCCCCGCGTCCACTCCACACGCAGCCCGCCGTACCGGGTCACCAAACGACCTCCCGGGCCGTGCGATCTGAGGTCCTGCCCCCCCGGCACCAGGGCTCTGCCTTGAGTTAAGCCCCCAGGGGCAGTGCCACACCGCGGCTCCGCTCAGGAACACTCCTAGGCGGCCGAGGTCCCACGGGCTAATGATCAAGGCCTCCTGCCTAGCGGAAGCCACGCCTCGCCGATTGGGCGCCGTCACTAGGCCTCACCGCTGTTCCTCACTACCCCGGGCCCCGGCACAGGTCCACAGGAAGCCAGGGCTCGGCGGGTCCTGTGCCCTTCCAAAGCGCTGGTCCATGTTTGGAGCGCACCACCTCTCGGCAACTGGGGGTTCACAGCTCAGCGTATGCGCTCCGCGCCCCTCCCCCAACAGCTCGCTTGCCGCCGCAGCCTCCATCGCCAGCCCAGCTCCGCACCACAGCCTCCCGAGCTCTCTTCTGCCCCGCCTCCAACACTAGGCTGCCCTCCTGAGCTGCGGACATGGTAGGTGCTCAGAACCGCTAATAGATGCCTGATTGTCGGCCTCGGCAGGCGGCGCCCCTAAGAAACGGTGCTACTCCTCCGCCATCTTGGCCACGCCCCCTGAAACATTGTTTACATAAGATGTTTTCTCTCTTTTTTGTAAATGTTGTAATTTACCAGAAACCTTCTGTTGACTAGTGAATGGGAACCTGTTTTGTATTAGATACATGATAGCTAGGTTCTCATTGGGAGGAGAAGAAACAACAGGAAGAACGAGCCATGAGAAAAACAGTCTGGACCACAAAATGCAAACTATGGAACTTTTCAAGGTCCAATGTCTAAAGTCTGTTTTACAAGTCTCAGACAATCAGGAGTTTATCTATTCCCAGGAGTTCGCTGAAATCCTATTGGAGGACGTAGAAGATGAAAGAAAATAATGTTACAACTTAGAATATTGTGTGTTTCTATTCGTGTGTGTTCCAAGAGTAGCAGCCAGATTACTTCCCTGGCTCTTTGACAGGACTCATCCTGTGAGTTTCTGATACTTCTCTACATGAGAGGTTGGTTAGTGCATTTTTTGGAGTGTCTGTTAATTTAAAAGCAGAGAATAATTTCCAGCTTGACATGCAGAAGCTTTATGCTTATGCATTGCTTTCTCTCATCAGAAATCTTTTTGAGTATCTGAACTGACACCTTATTTTATCTCATTCTACATATTTAGATTAGGGAACTTCCTTTATAGAACACACTTGTTGCATTATAACAATAATCACTGTGGTATTGACTGGTGTCTTATTTTACCTTAAATGGAAATATCAATTATTGGGCTATGTTAATTTTTATGTTAATTTCTAATGCTGATGTATACAAAACTAATTCTTATTGAATAAAATGATTAAAAACTAAAAGAACTTAAAAATAAAAACCCTTTCTCCGATACAAAACTCTCTTTTTTGACTGTACAAAAGTCATAAATGATTTATGTTATTGGATTGATGTACGATGTACACTGCACACTTGCCACCCGACTCCATGACGCCGACATACAGGGAACCACCCTCGAATGGCTTCGCTCCTTCCTCACGGGCAGAACCCAAAGAATCCGACTGCCACCCTTCCTCTCCGAACCCACAGAGATCAACTGCGGAGTACTCCAAGGATCGTCACTCAGCCCAATGCTCTTCAACATCTACATGGCACCCCTCGCCGCCATCATCAGACAGCATGGAGTCAACATAGTCTCCTACACCGACGACACCCAGCTCATCCTCTCCCTCACCAAGGATCCTGTCACCACCAGACTCAGCTTTCAGGAAGGAATGAAGAACGTTGCATTCTGGATGAGCAGCAGCTGCTGAGCTCAACTCAGAGAAGACGGAGGTCCTCGTCCTCGGACCCTCCTCCACTGCATGGGACAACAGCTGGTGGTCCACCGCCCTCAGAAACCCCACCACCCCAAAAGACCATGCCCGGAACCTCGGCATCGTGCTCAACTCCTCCCTCTCCATGACCTGACAGATCAATGCCGTCATCTACACTCGCTTCAACACCCTCCGCATCCTTCGCACACCGCAGCCAGGCTCGTCCTTGGCATTCCTCGACACGAACACATCACCCAATGCCTGCAAACCCTCAACTGGCTACCCGTCAAGATGAGGGTAACCTACAAGATACTCACCCACACCTACAAATACCTCCACAACACCGGACCCCAATACCTCAATGAGAGAATCTCCTTTCACGTACCAAACTGAAATCTCCGATCCACCATCCTCGCCGAAACCCTGCGCATCCGCAGGGCCAGAATGGGTGGAAGAGCCTTCTTCCACATCGCGACCAAGACCTGGAACCAGCTCCCGATCGACATCAGGCACGCCCCCTCTCTGAACATCTTCAGAAGACCCTCAAGACCTGGCTCTTCGACTGAACTAAGCTACTTAATCCCCCCCCCCCCCCACCAGCACCTTGAGACCCTCACGGGTGAGTAGTGCACCTGACAATTCCCTGATTGATTGATTGATTGATTGATTGATGTAGATTGCTCCTTACGTCTACCTGTTTACGAACAAAGGTCCATACAACCAGTGGAAGAGGTTATTTATTGATTACACTCGAAGACTGAGATATAGAAGCCCCCGCTCTCTCAGCTTAAATTTGATATCCCACACACCTATAACATATGGGTCATGAAACATTATTAACATTTTAATATTGTTTTTATTTTGCAAATGAATTTACAATTTGGTACGTCAACACATAAACTGATTGCATTGGTTGGAAAAATCCATTGCTGAAGGGTTATAAATTAAGTTCAACTGAACTGAATATGAATGACCCGAAGCAAAGCCTTTACCCTCATTTTGAGAGACTAGTATGACAGATATTCACAATTGAAAAGATCCCATCCCTGATTCAAAGTATTTGTCTCTAATTAGCTCCAATATGCTTTAATCATTGTATAGTCCAGGCACAGCAGCACGTTGATGATGCTCCAACGCAAATAACATTAAGAAGGGTTAATTTGTGGGAAGGAGAAAAATAATTCTTGGCTTAAAAAAATCAACTAATGAAGTGGAGAGCTTACAAAGGAGACTTGTTTGGGACGGTCGTGCACGTATTGCTCTTGCAAAACTGACTCTCCCCTGGTACGACGGGGGCATCGCGCTCCCGGACATCAGGAGGTACTATTGGGCTTCCCAGCTATCTGCTATTAACCATGCAACGTACGCACCTGGTCCTAATCCGGCTTTCGAAATGGATAGATTTTTGTTGCCTGGCGGCAACTTTAACAGAGCGCTTTACTCTCGATCGGCTGGGAGGAACTTAACCGGTCCCACTAAGATTGCAGTACGCTTGTGGAAGGCTGCGAATGTGGCCATGGGCTGGAATGATCGTTTGACGGGTGCGACCCCCTTGTTTGCGTCTGAAAGATTAAGAAGCCTTTGGACGACGAAGGGATTCGAGCGTTGGGACACGATTGGCATCAGCAGAGTAGGTGACCTTTGGGTGAAGGGTGCGGTTAAATCCTTCGCTGCGCTGCAGAGTGAGTACGAATTGAGTGAGAGGGAGTTCTTTCGGTACGTTCAGGTTCGGCACGCTTTGCTCTCGGCCATCGGGGCTGAGACTGCAGTCCCTGTGTCTTCGCCACTCGAGGACCGCATACTCGACAGCCACTTGCCCGACAGTACTATTTCCCTTATCTATAAAAAACTAATAAACGTTCGGGCGGATCTCCTCGTGCGTCTTCGGGAGGCGTGGATCCGGGATGGGGTGGAACTGGACGATGAGGATTGGCAGTCTGCGCTGTCCTCCCCTAAGGAGGTGGCCATACCCGCGCGTCTCCGTCTTGTCGAGCTTAAAATTCTCCACCGTGTTTACGTGACGGGCCCTCGTTTAGTTCTGATGGGTTTTTCTGAAGACGGGCTCTGTAGGCGCGGCTGTGGGCTCAGCGCCACTTTTCTCCATGTTCTCTGGGAGTGCTGTGAGGTGGCGGAGTATTGGCGCCGGGTGCATGCTGTCATGGAATGTGTCACTGGGGTCGCTCTGTTGCCTGAGGTTCGCCGATGTTTGCTGAACGTGTGGGAGCCTAATGACTATAATGCGGCTCAGACTCGGTGGGCGGCCCTTGGGAACATGGTTGCTAAGAGGGACATTGCACAGCTTTGGGGTTCCCGGCGGCCTCCCACCGTGCCAGTATGGAAGGAGAACATGGATTGGTGCATGTGCAGAGAGAAGACTGTGTATGTGGCACGGGGTAAGCCGGGGGCGTGGGGTAGAATTTGGGGCCAGTGGAACGCGTACCGAGGGAACATCTGCACACCCCCCCTCGTGGACACATCTGATGCTGCCTTGTCCCCCTGCTCCTGAGGTTCCCGGACTATTGCATTTCACCTGTAGATGGTTGTGGCTCTCCCGTCGCCCCCACCTCCCGCCTTGATCATCCTCATTGACCACCCGAGGGTGGAGTAGGTACTGTTTGATCCCCCGGCCGTGGTTAGACGCCCTTTTTTCGATGGTTTCCGCCTTGCTTGTTGGTGTTCTTTTATTTTTCTTTCTTTGTTTGTATTTCTAAAAGTTATGTATCCTGACAACCTCTGAGGTGCACTCGGTAATTTGTTAATTCGGCTGAGCCCCAGGGGGCCTATTTCTTCCTTGATGATGTCGAACATGTATATATTAGCGGCCGGCCCTGGTGGTTGTAGGCCCATGTTTGTATTGAGTTTTTATGTGCAATAAAATTTAAAAATAAAAATCAAAAAAAAAAATCAAAAAAAAAATCAACTAAGGCAATTACTGAAAAATAAGCACAAATAGGCTTCTTCCAGTTCTCGGTTTATAGATTTATTTAATTGTCAAATTATTCATTACAGAAAGTTAAAGGTTTGTTAGAATCAAATGCCAAAATCATGAATAAATGCAACAATGCAACATCTCTTTAAGAAATTTAGTAGCCCCAGTACATTAGAAATTGGGGCTACTAAATTTCTTTAGATAATAGATCCCAAAGATAGCCTTGATGAATTAGCTCGTCGTAAGGCGGAGATTAATCTTATTTGGGCCCAAGAGATTACGCTTAAATATCAGCTTTACCGAAAACAAATGTATGAATACGGTGAAACAGTCGGGAGATGTTTAGCTCAGAGGGTTCGGGCGAAAAAGCAAATATCTAACATCAAAGCTATCTATAATGACCAACAGGTATTAGTTCAAGATCCCGCGACTATCATGAAAGTTTTTCATCAATTCTACTCTGAACTCTATAGTCAGCCGAGTGATGATGATATCCCACCTGACCTTGGGCTCCCCATTCTAGAATGGGACAGACTTGATCCCGCTGCTGCTGAAAGATTGGATCTTCCATTCTCTGATGAGGAAATTAAACGTGCAGTGTTTAATCTACCCTCTGGTAAGGCTGCGGGCCCCGATTCTCTTCCATCAGAGATTTACAAGACTTTTTTTAAGGAACTTCGATCTGACTTGCTGAATACTTTTCAGGCAGCCAGGTTGGGTACTCCTCCCGAATCATGGGCTGCTGCTCATATTGCCATATTCCCGAAGAAGGGGAAACCCCCCGATCAACCCGGGTCATACCGCCCGATATCGCTCCTTAACTGTGATGGTAAACTCTATGCGAAACTATTAGCAAATCGCATGGCTCCTCACGTTGCGCGACTGGTCTCATTACAACAACATGGTTTTGTGCCGGGGCGTGGAACGGTAGATCATGTCAATAGGGTCATCGCTCTTCTCGGCGCCGCGCAGGCTGAGTCCAGATTTCTGGGTCTTGCCCTGCTCGACGCCGAGAAGGACTTTGACCGCGTATCTTGGAAGTTTTTGTGGGAGGTCATGACTCGCTTGGGATTTAGCTCTAACTTTCTTCTGGCACTCCAGATATTTTATCAGTCCCCAACTGCTAGGATTTGCGCTATGGGCCTTAAATCTGAGGAGGTTCAGATTAGAAGAGGGACGCGGCAAGGCTGTCCTTGTTCTCCAATTCTTTTTGCTTTTTATATCAATCCTTTTGTTAAAATACTCGAGCTTTGCCTACAGATTCCCCCTTTCATTGCTTATGACGTGAAGTATAAGGTTCTCGCGTATGCCGATGACATTGCTGTTGTTACATCGGATTTGAACTCAGCTTTACCCTCCATTGAATTGTTAGCAGAATCTTTTGGGAAATATTCTGGTTATAAACAAATCCAAAACACAATGTCTGTGTACAGATCAAACTTTTGCACTTGACAACAGGATTATGGAGGAAGTGGTCTATTTGGGCATTAAGATCAGGCCTAATTTGGAGGAACTCGTCAATACCAATTGGACTGAGATATTGGATAAAACGAAACATGCATTGGAATCTTGGCAGAGTTTATATCTCACTTTGGTTGGCAGAGTTAATTTACTCAAAATGATTATATTACCCAGAGTACTTGATTTTTTTCGTGCTGTCCCTTTATTAGTCCCCAGGCCCCAAATTCGCCAATTACAGTCAATTTGTGAAAAATATTTATGGGCCCCTGGAAAAATCCGCAGAGCTTCACGCTTTATGACACTCCCTCTTGTTCGTGGG
Source organism: Triturus cristatus (assembly GCF_964204655.1). NCBI lineage: Eukaryota > Metazoa > Chordata > Amphibia > Caudata > Salamandridae > Triturus > Triturus cristatus. Next base: position 782,073,836 of record NC_140585.1, on the reverse strand, counting down.
GGCTGGGGAGTACCGGATTTCGCCCTCTACCAGATGTCATGCTTACTTTTAAGAATGCGTACCCTCCTGACCGGAGAGGCAATACCTAATATGGCAGAAAATCCATCGATTTACCATATTACTTTGGGTCCATCTGCAAAAAGCTGTCTGATTTCTAACTTTGACAGTAGCTATTACAAACACACACGGTTCAAAACTATTATATCTGCCTTTAACACATGGAAAAGTGTCAGGAAAATGTGTGATATACCTAAATTTACAATATACACCCATTCAGGGCTCCACACTTATTGCCGACAATTTTTGGTGATGTAGTTGCACGATATTGGCATTTTAAAGGTATCACATGTCTTGGCGACTTCGTATCTGTTGATGGTTCCCTTCTTTCTTTTGATACACTTAGAATACAATTTGATTTAGATAATTATTTCTTTAAATATTTACAGATTCGGGATTTCTTATATAAACATACCATGCCACTGTCTTCAAATGACGTTATTGATGCTATTAGATTACAACCTCCCATTGGAACTATCTACAAACACTTATTAGCTTATCGTATAGATGATATTGATAAAACTAATCAGAAATGGTCAGGCAAGTTAACATCTGCCTCTATCAACATTCAAGAATCTATTAAAATGGCCCATATGATTTTCTTTTCTGCATCATTAAAAACACAATTATATAAGACTATTTTTAATGTATATCACACTCCGGCTGTGATGATGAAATGGGGTAACTCACCTCTATATTCTAACTCTGGTGAATGTTTTCGTTGTAAAGCAAGAGAAGCCGATTTATTGCATGTCTTTTATACATGTTCATCTTTAACATCTTTTTTTAATCAAATCTCAAACTTTCTCGGCTATGTTCTTAGGAAACCTGTAGTATTTTCACCAAAGTTAATCCTACTGGGTATTGGGGATGAAATTATTGAGGGGCACCCTCTATTTGAGTTTCGTTTTTTCCTTTTTATTATCGCTGCCACAATCCGCTTATCCATAGCAACAGCCTGGCTGCAACCGCAAGCCCCGAGTTTTGATATATGGCGATCTAAGCTTTTTACTTTGTATAATACTGATACTAGTATATATTTGTTAAAAAAATCTCGCAAAAGAAACTTAGGTCTTACAATTTGGCGCCCTTTAAAAGATTATTTTGATGTTTAATTTATATAAGTTGATATCACAGAAATGAGATATATGTGATTTGCACTGTTCTATGTCAGTGATACATTGTAAATGTTGGTCTGTGGAACATTAAAAAAATATAATAATAAAAAAAAAAAGAAATTAGTCAAATTAATAACAACAAGGTATACAAAAAGATCATACAGCACCTGAGTGAAAGAAATTAATAATCCAACCGCGCCCAACATGGCACATCTTTTATAAACTTACAGACAAAGACAGCTCACAAATTCATGGAAATTTGTAAACAAACTTGATTGCCATTTTGTATTTCACACACAAATTGTGATACAAAGTTTCAGGATTTCCACAGTTTACCGCTGTGCTGAGTATAGATCAGTTACAATATACTGATTGATAGAAATACAAAATGCGATTTTGTTTGATAGAAATAGTTTCCAAGAACCAACCTCTGGTGCTAGGGATTTTAAAAGTGCTAGAGGAAGTTAAGGAGCTGAAGTGTAACCTAAAACTGAGCATATTGAACGTGAAGAACAAGGGGAGGAGGATGGGACATGGTCTGGTTGGGCTCTGTGAGATGGTAATTACATAGTTGGTTTAAACCTATTTATACGGAGGGTAAGAAAGGAGCAAAAAGGGTTGGGGTTGGGTATTGTTTTGCACAGGTTGGTTATATGGGGGAGAATACTAGCTGGAATTCTTGGCTGGTGTTGCCGCAGAGGTGGAGGGGGATAGCTGGGGTGAATCTAATCCCAGAAAATGAGGTCTTTAGGGTATGTAAAAGCAGGTCCAAGGTGCCAGCATTGGGACGTCTATGAATGCCTTTACCCTCCTCTCTGTGGAGGGTGGAGCTCTCAGCTTCGGCCCATTTGAGAAACGTACAGCACCATTCCCCGAAGAAGGGGAGAAAGATTTAGCCTTCCATTGGGAGGAGATGCACTGATTCGCAATGATGAAGGCTAGTTTGACAAAATGGGATGAAGTTTTAATGAGTTTGGACCTTTCATACACACTAAGAGCCACTAATGTCCAACCGAAGAAATGAGTTTAGCTGTGAAAGTAGACAGCAACTCTAAGATCTGAGACCAGTTGGGCCCCAATGTGGGGCAGGACAATAGCATGTGAATAATGTTGGTCAGCATGGGCAGGTGTCCAGCGCTTGCATGAAGTATTTATGAAGAGCTGCTGGGACAGGCTGAGTAAGGAGGACTCTAATATTTTGAACTTGGCACTGTGGAGATTAAGCATGGAAAAGCAATAGCTTTTGACCACTCTTTCTCATGATATACCCTGCCTGCCTCAGTCTCCGACTTCTCCCAGAAGGGCAGTAGGAAAATCTGGGAGAGGAAAAGGAGGGCCTTGTTAAACCAAGAAATGTGTCTGCGAACCTGGCATATAGTGTATATAGCATGGATGAGTGTATAGAGTTCAGGCTTAACTTCAACTATAGCCCACTGTTCTGTCAGTTCTTCAAATGTAAGAAGACCATTGAAACAGATTCCTCGAAGTCGTTAAGTTAACCACATGCCAGTTGGTTGGGTGTAATTCTAAAGGGGGCCCTCTGGACCAAGAAGACCCAGGACATGGATGGCAGGAGCATAAGGGGTTACAGGTCTGTGAGGCATAGAGCATGGAACTAGTACCACAATGCAACCTGAAGCAGATGGGGAAAAGCCTGAGCTCGAGGGGCACAGGTACATAGAGGTACATTTAAGTCCTCTAGTAGTGCGTGCATGCTGGAGCAGGTCTCGTTTGGGGAGAGGCCTGAGAACCACTTGCTCAGCCATTATAAAGGGCTACTAAAAAGTAATATTCAACATGGAGTTCTTCAGTCTACTCTGGTCAGGAGAAAATCAGATTTTTGCAAGCGGCGACCCCCGCCTACCAGTGTGCCACGTGAGGTCTCTCAAAAGTCTGTCTAGTCTAAGAAAGAATCTTGAAGGGTGTATAATAGCCCAATTGGCGAAGAACTATAGCTGGAGCACCTCAATATTTGCAAGGGCTATGCGTCCCACACGGTCTTCTAAACACCACCGGGACAGTAAGAGTCACCACAATACGAGCCAAAGAAGATAGTAAGTTGTTACTTTACTTTTACAGAAACAAATTGTGGCTGCTGTGGAATTTCGATCATGTTTTAAAAAACTAAATGAAAAGCTTGTGCACAACATTTAAATGCTAAGCATTAGTTTTTCGCTGGGAAGAGGCTAAGCGCCTAGGTTTTACAGAATTGCAGACACCTGTTGATTTTATTTTTACTGTATTACTTTGATCTTGTAGGTACCAGGGGTGCGAACTATGATCTGTTATCATGCTGTGCAGTTATGCTTATACTAAAGTTGTCAGAAGCTGTCCTATGCCGCATAATGTACTACTTGCAATGCCGTTTTTGGTCTCTGAACTTTATGTTATTTGTGGTTCATTTTTTAATTTTTTTTTAACTTTGGAAAATAAATAAAAAGTTTTTTTTTAAAAATGCTAAGCATTAGTTTTCTAACACATATTCATTTCCCACAATGTCTTTCAAATTGCCTTTCTTTATATCGATTGCCAGAACAAATTAAAACTGCCTACATTCTTTTAGGGTGTTTTTTGTACAGGTGACATGGTTGTGATCCCCTGGAACCTTAAACGATCCGATGGAAATAATTAGAAAAAATTATTACCACCTCAGGACCTCATTATGATAAAGATTAATTGCCATGGACTAGGCTGAAATATTCCAGCAACTGCATTACAAATGGAAGCTTTCCTATACTTCCTTTGGGGGACAGATGCTACCTCCAAAACAGTTTAAGGAAATGCCTTTTGTAGCCCAGAGTGATCCTTGGCCAGCTAAAGTCCCTGCTTTTTCAACTTTCATTTTCCCCGCTAGAGTGCTTCTCCTTAGGGCATCTTTTTTCCCATAGGATTACAACTTCAACCTTGGGCTTTAAAAGCAAACCGCCACCCCACTATCCTCCTCAAAGATATAAAAGACATTCTACAAGAAGTTGTGTCCAGATTTTTAGTTTCCATGTGGCAGGTGGATTCCAAGTGTGTTCCCTGATCTGCTACTTTTCATGGATGTGGCATGCAGAAATGGCAGCAGACTCCTTCCAGAAGGAAATTGCATACGATGTAGAGTCTGATAGAAATAGGATGGGGAGAAGGATCAGAACCAGGGCACCGGGCAATCCCCCGGTGCGCCGCAAGGGTGGGGGCCGGTTTTGGGCTCCTGGGGGCCGCTTTTGTTACAGGGCCGTTTTTGCAGCAGAGCTGCAAAATCGGCCCTGTAACAAAATCGGACGAAAACCGGACCTGGCAAAGAGCTCGGCCACACCCCCAACGGGAGGGTGAGGGGCGGCCGAGCACTTAGCCAGGGCCGGTTTTGGTTCCCAGTCCAGCCCTGATCAGAACATTCATTATTTGGTGTGGTTACCCATCTTCGTTGCAGTAACATTTTAAGGTGGAGTGCACCTCAAGAAAAGGATTATGTTCTTGTCAGAAAGTTGGTTAATGGAATACATTTTCAAGTTTGAAGATGATAAATTCTCATGGCACAGGATGGTGATGCAATTTAGATATCCAAATGTCTGCTATACAACAGGTATCATCAAAGGTGTTTAGAGCAAGATTGTTGACACTTTGCTTTGCTTCAAGCTGACAGCACATCTCCCTACAAGAGAAGAAGGGCCATAAAAGGATAATTTTCCCAAACCCTTAAGGCAGAGGTTCGGCAGATAATTCTCCAGAGAATGAAGCTGATGAGCTTTCCCGTTACTTATTCAAGCACTTAATACCAAAAGGTACAAACCAGGATGGGCCACTAACTACAATGGTTTTATTTGAAACAATGAAAGGCTATGGTTCCTGAAGAACTTTTGCAGGATTCATTTTGAGCATGAAGAACGGGTGCAAGGTACTCCTTGGACCCCATGAAGGTGGTGGCCAAATCATTCACTGTAGAAGCATCAGCCATGGATAAGCAGGAAGAGCTGTACGGTTTAAAAAGAAAAACAGGACTTCTTCCTGATATATCTCCCCAAAAACAGTACTGTGTCGTGCATTCAGCGCCACAGAAGACTCGCACTCTAGGATGTACTTTCGCTAAAGAAATATTAATCTGCTATGCGTTTCGACCCTACAGGTGGCCTTGACATAGGCAGTTAAAGTTTCAATTGGAGATATCACATCCTGGAGTGCGAGTCTTCAGTGGCGCTGAATGCATGACACAGTACTCCTTTGAATTTTAAGAGGGTCCTATGCCCGCTGCTCAGCACCAATCCCTTATAGTGGATGTGATCGGAAGGGGGGGGGGTTTGGGGGGGGAGAGGCAGAACACACTCTTAGTGAAAGAATAATTTCTAATTTAAAAATAAATGTATGACTGGTGTTTTCTAATGCACAAAAACACTTCTAGAAGCATTGAAAAAGTGTATTTTGTCCGCTTGTATGCTATTTTATGAACCACTGTTCTCTTAATATTTTAATATAAATAATGGGTTGTTAGGAGGGAATGAAGGCTACATGTTCCTAGGAAATGAGGGCAGTGATGTTGCTCCCCATTCTACAGGGTCTAACAGAGAAGAACCCGAAGGATAGCTACATTACTGATTCTATGGAATGTCTCTGCTGCTGTGCATTTCTCTCGACTTTCATTGAGGTTTTCTGAGTGAGTTAATTACTGGAGGCCATCTTTATTATTATTGTTAACAGGTATTTATGAATCGGGCTTTACAACCCTAGCGATCCTTACGGGAGTCAGAACCATTTAGGCATACAGATACATTTTCAGTTGCTTCCTAAAGCTCAATAGGTTGTCAAAGTCTAAGACTGGTGGGCAAGGAATTCCACAAATTGGAAGGAAGGTAGAAAAAAAAGAGCAGCCACCAACTCTGGCTCTCTTGATTCTTGGGACAGTAAGAAGGCCTACTCTGATTGACCTGAACTCTCTACTAGCCTGATAAGGGTTGAGATGGTGGTGAAGAATCCGTGGGCCGGCTTTATTTTTAGCACGATGAGCAATGCAGAGCGCCTTGAAATACATTCTTTTGTTTATTGGTAGCCAGTGCAGCGCATCAAGTGCATGGTGGGCTGACTGGGACATGTGAACACCCAACAACATTCGGGCAGCTACAACTGTTGATTATTGTGAGAAAGTGGCTCTGTATATACTGTTCCCTAATAGGTACAGGGTGTACAGAGTCCACAGTCCCCCAGAGGCTGATAGAGGTCAAAGTTAGGTATGACCTTACTCTCAAAAGTGGTAGCTTGGTCGAGCAGTAAGGCAGTACCAGAGGACAGTGTAAAGCATTTATTGTACACACTCAGTCAGCAAATGGTTTCACACACTCAATAACTGAACTCTAGGCCAATGGTTTATATATAGAATATATATGCTTGTTTTATTTTTAGAACCACAAAGGGGATAAAAATATACTTTCTCAGAATGAGAATGAGAGGTTGAATATAAATACTTTTGTCTTAACCCCTTCAGCACGGCGGGAATTCCCCCGCGGTGCTGAAGGGTTCGAGCGCGGGCGGGGCCATGACGGAACGGTTCCGTCATGAGCACAGCGCAACCGATGCTCATGACGGAACCGTTCCGTCATGGGCATGGAAGGGGTTAAGCAATAAATTTTTGTAAACAGTCACAGTTGGTTGCAATAAACAATCCTATTTCCTAAACATAACAATGCATTGAGCTCAATGGAAAATTCAGGTTATTTGTAATAAATTGCATTTCAGATTACTTTTGGAATTCCAGGTCTGGCTCCTAGATCCAGCCCTGGGTCAGTATTCAGAATCAAGTGATGAAAGTCGACTTAATAACTGTAATGATTTTTAAATAATATTTAGCTATTTCAAAAGTTAGCACTTAGAAAATATTTCAAAGAAAACATTCAATGGATCTCTATGGCAAGAAATTCAAATTGCAGGTAGAGTACTTTATCGTTACTTTAGTAATCCAGGACTGGGTACCTAGACCCAGGACTGGGGTCCTTATCAAAAACAGGTAAGTAATTTCGTTTGCAGAAATGGTACGATTTTAAAAGAATATTTCAAATTTGCAAAAATAGACACTTAGAAGAAATTTCACAGAAAAGCAGACAATGGTTTCCTACGGGAGAAAAATGAGTTCGAGGTAAGTATAGTTGTGGACACTTTTCAGAGTCAGGGCTGGGCACCAAGATCCAGCACTGGGAGCTCACCTAGGAGCAGGTGAGTAAATTCGTTTTTGTCACTTGGCTGATTTTTGGTGAATATTTGCAGTTTTGAAAAGTTCACACTTAGAAGATTTTTGAAGAAAAAGCCAGTCAATGTTACCCTATGAGGAAAATGAAGTTAGCGGTTTAAGGGTAAGTACTCGACTGGCAGAGTTGAAATTCCGGGCATAGACTCAGGGGTCCCCCAGTGTCAGGTAGGTACAGTTGGTTCACCCTCAGCGGTTTCAGGACGGCCGGGTGCAGAGAGAGTTAGGCCCAATGTTATCCTATGAGGGATAGGGGGGCCTTGGTTGGTGGCTGCTGTCTGGCAAGCCACGCGGCTGTGGGAGCTGGGCTCCTGGTCACTTACTCAGGGTAAGTGGGGAAGTAAGTTAGTGTCGAGAGTGCACTGCCAGGGCCACTCGGGCGGCTGGGTGCAGGGTGCTTTTGAGCCTTCGGGCGCTCAATGGAAATCAATGGAAATGTTCCGGTTTGGAAAAAGGCTGCAAGCTCGGGGACGAGGATGCTTCAGGTGCCACCACCACTTCGAGAGGTAAGTTGGGTAGTTGTAGGTTAGGTGGGTACCCCGGGATTGGGCACAGGGGGCCGCAGGGCGCCGGGTGCAGGGGTGCCTTTTGATGTCGGAAATCTTACCCTCTTGTTGATCGCGGTTGGGGTGGCACTCTGTTCTGAGGCTGCAGGCTTCTTCCGGAATGTCGAGGGGGGTCCTTGGGTGCCGGACTCGGGGTCACAGTCGCTGTGGGGTCGTCCTCAGGGTCTTTGTCCACTCCGGCACTGGCCAGGCTTGGCTGGTGCAGAGTGTGTTGGGTCCGCGGTTCCGGGCTGCTGCTGGGGGTTAAAAATAGGTTTCTTGAGTAGAGCCTCTACTCATGGGAGTCCCAGGGGCTTAGAGCCAAGAGGTAGCCAGGTCCTCCGGGGTTGGTGAGGTTGCTGGCCACGAGAGATGCCGCGCTGGTGCAGGTTCGAGAGTCGACAGGCCGGTAGGGCTGGGGCCAAAGCAGTTGGTGTCTTCTTCTCTTTTTAGCAGCTGCAGGGCAGGTCCTTGTTCTTCTTGCTCTTCTTGTAGTTTTCTATCTGGAATCTGAGGAAGGAAGGTTCAGGGTGACCCTAAATACTAGATTTAGGGGCGTTACAGGTAGGTGAAGGTCAGGGACCAATGGGTCCTTGTCCTGGGGTGGGTACACCCCCTATCCTGCCTCTCTCCTGTGGGAGGGGGGCAGTAGCCTAATCCTGATAGGGTAGGGCCCCCCATCTTCAAGATGGCGATAGCCCGGAGATGTGCTTCACCTCGCCTCCCCCACCTGAGGGGTGGGGTGGGCAGGCTGGCACATTCCCTGTCCTTGTATGTGGTTTCCGGCCAGCTTCCCTCCAGAGTGGGGGGTTGCAGAGGCCTGGGGAATCTCCAAGAGGCGGCATGCCTTTGAAGCTTCCCTTGGCTCATCCTGGGGGAGGAGATTTATCACCTCCTCCAGGACGGGCATTGTTGCAGGCCCGGGAGAGCAGGGGCTCTCCCACCCAGGGGTCCAGCAACGTGTCTGCTGTGTGGCAGCCTGGGCAGCCTCAGAGCAGACATGGCTTGTAGGTTAGCTGTAAGGGGGCATCTCTAAGATGCCCTCTGGGGTGCTTAGTACATTAAATCCCACACTGGCATCAGTGTGGGTTTAATGTGCTGAGAAGTTTGATACCAAACTTCCCAGTCTTCAGTGTTGCCATTATGGTGCTGTGGAGCTCGTGTTTGACGAGCTCTCAGCACCATGTACTCGTACATGGCAGCACTGTACTTACAGTGCCCAGGAATGGACCTGGGTACTGTAGGGGCACAGGGCTCCTGCTCCTGTGCCCACACCATAGGAATAAGGCACCCAGCCAGAGGGGTGGCTGACATATGCCTTGGCAGTGTAGGTGATGGGCATGGCACACAGAGATGTGTGCCATGTCGACTCTTTGTTTTGTCCTGCACCCAGACACTCAGCCTGCAAAGGCAGTGTGTGTGTGTGTAAGGGCACAGGGCCTCTAAGAATGGCACAATGAGTGCTGCAGCCCTTAGAGGCCTTCCCTGGTCACAAGGCCCTGGGTACCTAGGGTACCATTTACTAGGGGCTGACATGTGGCCAGGGTTTGCCAATTGGGAGTTTGTATTTTAGGGAAGGAACACAGGCCCTGGGCACCTGATTGGTAGGAGCCCAGGGCACAGCAAGGAAAAGTGCATCAGCTATTAGGCAAAAAGGGGGGGGGGGGTTACTGCAACAGAAACCCACATTCTCACACAAGCCCCCCCAGCCCAAAGGCCAGGAGATTTCTGCCAAAGCTGGGAGAGTCTACCTAGTCTTTCAGGCGAGGAAGAGTTGGGGAAGTGGTTTGAAAGTTGCAAGGCCTACTCTGCCTTACATCCTTCTGCCTAGGTCAGTCCCTTTGGGGAGCAGGCCTGTCTTATTAGTTTCAGGACCTAACTCCCAAGGCTCCTCTCCTTGTCTTTTACTGTCCTTGTCCCATCTTTCTATTTTGGGTTTAGAGGTGTATACCTCGGTAGTTTCTAACTTAGCCAGGGCTAGGCCCAGCTTACCCACAGAGGCTACCCACAGCTTGAGCAACCCCACCATGACCAATAAGGTCAGGGGGCCTGACTTGCTATTTGGCAGGGGGTTAGGCCACCATGCCAAGGTTAGGGCTGCCATGAAGGCTAACACCCAGCAGAGGCTGCTGACAGCTGTCAGTGCCCAGAACCACACCTTTAGCTCCTGATTGGCAAGTGAGGGAGCTATTTTATAGTTCTCTTTGGGTCCTGGCTGTTGGTCTGTTTGAGGATAGGGGGTCCCTACTCTTGGTAGGGAACACCCCTTCTCCACCCTTTGTTCTGCTGCCTGAGGAGCCACTAATTCAGGCTGGACAGTTGTCTGACTAGTCAGGTCTTGTTGTTGGCTAGGGGGGGCTTTACCAGTGCCATTGTGGGAGTTCTCCCTTACTGGGATAGAATCTCCCTGGCTCTCTGGAACTGTGGCTAACAGTTGCCCACCTTTCCTACCCTGTTTCTTCTCACTCTTTTGGGACTCAGCTGCACTGACTGCAGGTTGAGCCCCACAGGTTCTTTGGGCGAGGCCTGGCATTGGGCCAGCACCTCTCTTTGTCTCAGTTCCACATCTAAGTGATCATTCCCCAAGAGACAATCAAGGGGGAGGTTTTTACTGACTATCACTTTTCTCCATCTAAGGGACCCAGCTGTGGCTAGGGGCACTATAGCCACAGGCCTAACAGTGACTCCCCCTGGGACAGTTCTTACCCTTCTTGTTTCCCCTGGGACATATTGGTGTGGGAATACCAACCTGTCATGTACCACAGTGTGACTGGCACAGGTATCTCTCAGGGCAGTGGCTGGGATTCCATTCACCAGTAGGTGGTGGAAGTGTCTACTTCCTTCTGGGATCTCCAGCTTGCTTCTTGGGCCCATTCCCCAGTTGAAAGCTAGGAGGACTTCCTCATCTGAGGACCCTCCCTCCCGGGCTACACTGGCAACCCCTGGGGCTATACTAGTCACCCCTGGAGCTGTACTAGGAACCTTATTTTTAGGACAGCTAGAGTCCTGGGTGTGGTGTCCAGCCTTCTGACAGTTAAAACACCATATTCTGTTGGGATCCCAATTCTTACCTTGGTACCCTGGTTTAGTTTGTGAGGTGTCTTTGGGCCCACCCTCCTGGTCAGGTTTTTGGGGGGCTACCTGGGACTCCTTTCTTTTATCCACAAGGGGTTCACTCTCTTTCTTCTGGGGAGGCTTTGGGACCCCTTGGTTTTGGTCCCTCCCAGTGGACGTCCTAGTCACCCTAGTCTTGACCCAGTGGTCTGCCTTTTTTCCCAATTCTTGGGGGGATTTTAGACCTAGGTCTACCAAATGCTGATGCAACTTTTCATTTGTGCAGTTACTCAAAATATGTTCCTTCATGAATAAATTGTACAATCCAGTAAAATCCTGCACACCATGTCCAGCTAACCAACCATCCAGTGTCTTCACTGAGAAATCTACAAAATCAATCCAGGACTGGGTCTGGGTTTTGTGAGCCCCCCTGAATCTAATTCTATACTCCTCAGTGGTGAATCCAAATCCCTCAATCAGAGCTTTCCTCATGAGGTCATAGGATCCTGCTTCTGGCCCAGAGAGGGTCAGAAGCCTGTCTCTGCAGTTACCAGAGAACAGTTCCCACAGGAGTGCCCCCCAGAGAGGTTTCTTTACTTTCCTGATATCACAAGCCCTCTCAAAGGCTGTGAACCATTTGGTGATATCATCACCTTCCTCAAATTTAGGGACAATCCCTTTGGGGATTTTAGGGTCAGAAGTTTCCTCCCTATCCTTGTTTTTATTATTGCTGCCACCATTGATGGGTGCTAAACCCATCTCTCTCCTTTCCTTTTCTAGAGCCAGGAGCCTGGACTCTAGATCTAGGGCCTCATGTAGGAAGCCAAATACCGGTCGGTAACGGCCGATTTTCGGTAATTATACCGTTACCGACCGGTATTTTGGCTTTTGGTATGTAGGGAGATCATTTTTGTATTCGGTAATTTACCGAATCGGTAAAATTACCGAATCGGTAATTTTACCGATTCGGTAAATTCCGATTACAAAAATGAGATGTAGGGGGAGTGTGTGTGTGTGTTTTGGAGTCGGTATTTACCACCAACTATTAGTTGGTGGTAAATAATGAATGGATGTGTGTAAGCGTTTGAAAGCGTTTAGACGTGTGCAATGTGGCAGACATACATGCCCTTAGGGCATGTATGTGTGCCACATGTGCACACATGGCCGTCTCAGGGGTGCAACAGGGTGTCAATGTGACACCCTGCCACCCTTGCATGTGTTCCCCTAATTACCGAATCGGTATTTACCGATTCGGTAATGAGGCATACCTTCCCATCAATGGGAAGGTATGCCTCATTACCGAATCGGTAAATACCGATTCGGTAATTACCGACTTTTACCGAATCGGTAAATAATACCGAATCATTAGCTACATATCATTTACCACTTCATAAATACCGAATCGGTAAAATTCGGTATTTATGAAGTGGTAAATGGGTCCCTACCTACATATGGCCCCTAATCTTTTGGCCAGCCTCACAAGGCTGTCCTCTTCACTGGGGGTTCCCCCAGTGTTGTCTCTGGGACCAGAGCCACCTGTGTGGTCTCTAGGTGCCCAGATGCTAATTCTTGAGTTGGAGGGTATGGGTGCCATCTCCTCCCTAGGGAATAGTAGGGGGAGGTTGTTGTCCACCTCCCCTGTTTCCCTTTCCTCATCTGACTGGCCATCACCATGTTCAGATGGGTGGTCTTTAGCATACTCAGCCAGGAGCTCCTGGAGCCCTTGTTTGGTTGGATGCAGACCCATTTGTAAATTTTTGAGTTTACATAAGGACCTCAATTCCTTGAAAGACAAGTGTAAGTAAGGTGTGAGGTCGAGCTCCTCCACCAGGTCCATGTTATTATTATCACTAATAGCTGGGTTTGTTTGAGACATTCTAACCTGACAGTTCTAACCCTCTACCCTGACTATAGTGACTTTTATTTTTCTAAAATTCTGATGGGACTTAAGCAAGGCCCTAGCAAGACTTTTAGTAATTTTGGAAAAACCAATCAGAATTCTAAAGGCAATTTTTAAGAGTTCTGTCGTGTGATCAGATGGTAACCAAGTAGTCCAACAAATGCAAGTTTGTATCCCACCGCTGATCCACCAATGTGAGAAAGTGTCTCTGTATATACTGTTCCCTAATAGGTACAGGGTGTACAGAGTCCACAGTCCCCCAGAGGCTGATAGAGGTCAAAGTTAGGTATGACCTTACTCTCAAAAGTGGTAGCTTGGTCGAGCAGTAAGGCAGTACCAGAGGACAGTGTAAAGCATTTATTATACACACTCAGTCAGCAAATGGTTTCACACACTCAATAACTGAACTCTAGGCCAATGGTTTATATATATAATATATATGCTTGTTTTATTTTTAGAACCACAAAGGGGATAAAAATATACTTTCTCAGAATGAGAATGAGAGGTTGAATAAAAATACTTTTGTCTTAACCCCTTCAGCGCGGCGGGAATTCCCCCGCGGTGCTGAAGGGTTCGAGCGCGGGCGGGGCCATGACGGAACGGTTCCGTCATGAGCACAGCGCAACCGATGCTCATGACGGAACCGTTCCGTCATGGGCATGGAAGGGGTTAAGCAATAAATTTTTGTAAACAGTCACAGTTGGTTGCAATAAACAATCCTATTTCCTAAACATAACAATGCATTGAGCTCAATGGAAAATTCAGGTTATTTGTAATAAATTGCATTTCAGATTACTTTTGGAATTCCAGGTCTGGCTCCTAGATCCAGCCCTGGGTCAGTATTCAGAATCAAGTGATGAAAGTCGACTTAATAACTGTAATGATTTTTAAATAATATTTAGCTATTTCAAAAGTTAGCACTTTCAAAGAAAACATTCAATGGATCTCTATGGCAAGAAATTCAAATTGCAGGTAGAGTACTTTATCGTTACTTTAGTAATCCAGGACTGGGTACCTAGACCCAGGACTGGGGTCCTTATCAAAAACAGGTAAGTAATTTCGTTTGCAGAAATGGTACGATTTTAAAAGAATATTTCAAATTTGCAAAAATAGACACTTAGAAGAAATTTCACAGAAAAGCAGACAATGGTTTCCTATGGGAGAAAAATGAGTTAGAGGTAAGTATAGAGGTAAGTATAGTTGTGGACACTTTTCAGAGTCAGGGCTGGGCACCAAGATCCAGCACTGGGAGCTCACCTAGGAGCAGGTGAGTAAATTCGTTTTTGTCACTTGGCTGATTTTTGGTGAATATTTGCAGTTTTGAAAAGTTCACACTTAGAAGATTTTTGAAGAAAAAGCCAGTCAATGTTACCCTATGAGGAAAATGAAGTTAGCGGTTTAAGGGTAAGTACTCGACTGGCAGAGTTGAAATTCCGGGCATAGACTCAGGGGTCCCCCAGTGTCAGGTAGGTACAGTTGGTTCACCCTCAGCGGTTTCAGGACGGCCAGGTGCAGAGAGAGTTAGGCCCAATGTTATCCTATGAGGGATAGGGGGGCCTTGGTTGATGGCTGCTGTCTGGCAAGCCACGCGGCTGTGGGAGCTGGTCTCCTGGTCACTTACTCAGGGTAAGTGGGGAAGTAAGTTAGTGTCGAGAGTGCACTGCCAGGGCCACTCGGGCGGCTGGGTGCAGGGTGCTTTTGAGCCTTCGGGCGCTCAATGGAAATCAATGGGAATGTTCCGGTTTGGAAAAAGGCTGCAAGCTCGGGGACGAGGATGCTTCAGGTGCCACCACCACTTCGAGAGGTAAGTTGGGTAGTTGTAGGTTAGGTGGGTACCCCGGGATTGGGCACAGGGGGCCGCAGGGCGCCGGGTGCAGGGGTGCCTTTTGATGTCGGAAATCTTACCCTCTTGTTGATCGCGGTTGGGGTGGCACTCTGTTCTGAGGCTGCAGGCTTCTTCCGGAATGTCGAGGGGGGTCCTTGGGTGCCGGACTCGGGGTCACAGTCGCTGTGGGGTCGTCCTCAGGGTCTTTGTCCACTCCGGCACTGGCCAGGCTTGGCTGGTGCAGAGTGTGTTGGGTCCGCGGTTCAGGGCTGCTGCCGGGGGTTAAAAATAGGTTTCTTGAGTAGAGCCTCTACTCATGGGAGTCCCAGGGGCTTAGAGCCAAGAGGTAGCCAGGTCCTCCGGGGTTGGTGAGGTTGCTGGCCACGAGAGATGCCGCGCTGGTGCAGGTTCGAGAGTCGACAGGCCGGTAGGGCTGGGGCCAAAGCAGTTGGTGTCTTCTTCTCTTTTTAGCAGCTGCAGGGCAGGTCCTTGTTCTTCTTGCTCTTCTTGTAGTTTTCTATCTGGAATCTGAGGAAGGAAGGTTCAGGGTGACCCTAAATACTAGATTTAGGGGCGTTACAGGTAGGTGAAGACCAGGGACCAATGGGTCCTTGTCCTGGGGTGGGTACACCCCCTATCCTGCCTCTCTCCTGTGGGAGGGGGGCAGTAGCCTAATCCTGATAGGGTAGGGCCCCCCATCTTCAAGATGGCGATAGCCCGGAGATGTGCTTCACCTCGCCTCCCCCACCTGAGGGGTGGGGTGGGCAGGCTGGCACATTCCCTGTCCTTGTATGGGGTTTCCGGCCAGCTTCCCTCCAGAGTGGGGGGTTGCAGAGGCCTGGGGAATCTCCAAGAGGCGGCATGCCTTTGAAGCTTCCCTTGGCTCATCCTGGGGGAGGAGATTTATCACCTCCTCCAGGACGGGCATTGTTGCAGGCCCGGGAGAGCAGGGGCTCTCCCACCCAGGGGTCCAGCAACGTGTCTGCTGTGTGGCAGCCTGGGCAGCCTCAGAGCAGACGTGGATTGTAGGTTAGCTGTAAGGGGGCATCTCTAAGATGCCCTCTGGGGTGCTTAGTACATTAAATCCCACACTGGCATCAGTGTGGGTTTAATGTGCTGAGAAGTTTGATACCAAACTTCCCAGTCTTCAGTGTTGCCATTATGGTGCTGTGGAGCTCGTGTTTGACGAGCTCTCAGCACCATGTACTCGTACATGGCAGCACTGTACTTACAGTGCCCAGGAATGGACCTGGGTACTGTAGGGGCACAGGGCTCCTGTTCCTGTGCCCACACCATAGGAATAAGGCACCCAGCCAGAGGGGTGGCTGACATATGCCTTGGCAGTGTAGGTGATGGGCATGGCACACAGAGATGTGTGCCATGTCGACTCTTTGTTTTGTCCTGCACCCAGACACTCAGCCTGCAAAGGCAGTGTGTGTGTGTAAGGGCACAGGGCCTCTAAGGATGGCACAATGAGTGCTGCAGCCCTTAGAGGCCTTCCCTGGTCACAAGGCCCTGGGTACCTAGGGTACCATTTACTAGGGGCTGACATGTGGCCAGGGTTTGCCAATTGGGAGTTTGTATTTTAGGGAAGGAACACAGGCCCTGGGCACCTGATTGGTAGGAGCCCAGGGCACAGCAAGGAAAAGTGCATCAGATATTAGGCAAAAAGGGGGGGGGGGGGGGTTACTGCAACAGAAACCCACTTTCTCACAATTATGTAATCTTTGATGCATTGGATTATTAACAATGCATACATGTCTGTACTGTTGCCTTATATACATTCACATTAAGTACGACAAGACAGATTGATTCTGAGAATTTTTTACTTATTTCATACATGAACAATTTAAAATATGTATCAAATATATTTATTTATATAAAGAATTGCTGATAAACTTTGATAAATAAAAAAAAAAAAAACAACTGTTGTTTTGATATGAGTTATGACAATCATTGTCATTATTAATGTCTCAGGTCTAGAATTCTCTTGCCCACATTATTTGTTATTCACCGTGCCCAGGTGTGTCTTTTCATGTTATCTTTCAAAACATTTAGCAGTATCAGGATACCTGTCTCATTGAGTATTATGTGCGGTATTGGGATGCCAATGGATAGCCATGTGCTCTAAAAGTGGTAATAACATAAGTCCCTGACCCACTATTCGCCATACATCCATAGGGAGCCATTTCACAGTTTTTCTTAGGGCTCTAAGAAGACCAAAACAGCTTGCTGCAACCTTTTTAGCTTTTAGGGCCATGGTAAGGTTGTGGCTGTCCAGAATAACTCCTAGACTGGTCACTTCTGATTTGGGAGATGGACGATCTACTAGAGACGGAGTCCAGGGAAATTGGTCCCTTATGAATGGCTTATTACCAACTACAAGGACCTCCGTTTTGTTCCTATTTAACTTTAGGCAACTCGCTGCCGTCCATTTAGTAAGTTGCTCTAAACAAACCTTTAGTTTTTGAGATGTGGAGCCGGCATTGGTAGAAAAGGAGATGATAATTTGGGTATCCATGCATAAGATACCATGGTAAAGCCGGGCAAACATATAACACCAGATAATGGGCGAACATAAAGGTTACAATGTGAAGGGGTAAGGGAGGAGCCCTGTGGCACTCCACATTTTAACTGGAGCATCATGGAACGGAATGGACCTTCGCTGACTTGAAAAATCCTATTGGTTAAAAATGCCAATAGCCATTTTAATGCACTGCTTTCTTTAATCTTTAGTAATAGTGAGGAAACCACACTGCATTTAGGCAACTGTTGTATGAAAAAAGAACCAGATGGGGCTCAAAACTGATTAGCAGAAGGAAGGCAAATAGTGTGGTGGGGCCCTAGGTGAAAATGGCCATCATACAGAGAACGTTTTGTCCAATGCAACCCCAGCTACATCTCTTGCACAGACAGACAAACCTTTCATGCATCAGTATGGTAAGTTCCTCACAAAGAAAATGATTTGCAGTCTGTAAGGTAGCCCAGGCTATCACAGGACTGTTCAAACTGGGTATGGACCAAATGGAAGCTACGACAACACCAGTAGACGAGATTTGTATGGCTGTCAACCAAAATTACAACAGCCCACTGATTCTGCCAAACTGATTGGCGGTCTTCAAAACAGTTGATAACAACTGCTTGTTACATTGGCTTTCTTCTTGCAGCCTGGCTGGTAAAGTCTTAGATGGACTCACTTCATTCTTAAATGATCGCTCTCATAGAATCTCTCTAGGTTCATAGACATCTCCATTGCAAGCACTAAAAATCGGAGTCCCACAATGCTCTGTTCTTTCCCCTAATTTAGGTACAACAATTAGCTACTTTAATCTGGTTGTTTGGAATCTAGTTCTTTATGTACACAGATGACATGCATGATTTTTAGATTAACAGATCCCACAGTTGCACTCTACCATATTTAAAGAATGTTTTTGCAAAGCTAAGTGTTGGCTTAAAATAAACATGGAAAAACAGAGGTTATAATGGTAGGACAAACCCGTTCTGCATGTTCCTCTCACATGAAATATGCTTCATGTGGACTTTTCCCAAAACCTAGCAGTTGTGTGAAAAGCCTGGGTGTAAAAAAAAAAAGGCTTGCCTGAAAAGTATTTCCCAGGTTTCTTCTGCAATTTCTTCTTGCACCTTCAAGCAACGTAAACTTTAACATAGTCTCCTTCATTTAACTGCAGAAAAATGCCATTTCATCCTTGATCAGATCTAGACTTCATTAAGCAATGCACTATAGCTAAAGCTATATGTAACAGTATTAAAACACCTACAATCTTTCTAAAATCAAGGAGTTAGAATCATTAATTTATCACCGTCTTTAGAAAAACAAAACCCATTCTAATCTAGTTGCACTGACTTCCGATCAAGGAGGGAGTTCACTCTAACGTTCTCTGCTCAGTACACAAATGCATGGTTGAGCCAGCACTTGGCTTTCTCTCATCATAAATAAACAGATACCATTCTCCTCGATGTTTGTGATCTACGTCTCAACTTCTTCTAAATGTCCCTACCTTGTACAAATCCTCCTTTTGGGGCAAAGCCTTTTGCATATTGGTTCCAAAACTCTGGAGCTTGCTACCCTTGAACATAAAGAGTATTATTTTGCAAACCCTCTTCAGGAGGAGATGAAAACTATGCTCTTAAATGAGTGAGTTGACTACCTCCCTTAATAGTCAGCCCTAAGAGACCTCCAGGTAACGTGCTATAGATATACTCACTAAAATAACTATCTACTGACTAGTTTGACTCTGCTTACTTTAGGCTTGATGCAACCTTCAATGTAGTGGTAAAAGCGATAGGGACAAAATGATTACAATTTTGGGCTGGAGTTCTACACGTTACAAGCTATGTTATATTCTTTTCATGGCCCAGGCTCTCAAGGTGTCTCCTTCTAAGTTACAGCACATCCTTTCATGCAGCTGGGAATGCATTGGTAGCTTTAGCAATTACAAACTACCCTTTAATCATAAGATGTTTTGGTACATATGCATTTATGATTTTCTATTGGCGGTAGACGGTGGACATATTAAGAACAGATTGCCTATTTCCCACCTCTTATAATAGAGTCAGCTAGTAAAATTGACTAGTCTGGTTGTTGCAAACTGAATTTGCTGTAACATGGTCTTACATTATCCTAGTAGACACCCTTGTAACAATCCGGCCCAGGGAAGATACTGGACCCAGCTTGAGGCATGTTTTACCAGGTTTAATAGGGACAGCACAAGCACTTTACCACTGGTAAGCAAGAGTAAATTATGCAGTGTCTTATAGCCAACAAAAAAGGGTTCAGCAAAAGAAACCCAAAATCTGGAGTCACTCGGCCGACAGGGTAAATTTGCAACAAAGGGCTTAAACCCAAGCAGAATTTTAGCACCTCACACATCAATTGTCTGATCACTTACTCTTTGTAAACACAGAATGCCCTAGAGCATTTAGCATTGGAGCTATTGACTATTTATTTGACATATAGTCCTATATACATTTTTTTTGATAATTGTATTGCTATCCCATTAAAAATTATTTTCAAAGGAAAAGGGGCCCATGTTTTAATTTGTCCCTTTGATAATATCTCTGGTCATTTTGAAATGCTTTAGTAAATCATTAGTCCAAGGTCTTTCACCTAATACAGCCTCTTTCCAGCAACAGCAGCAGCAATAGCTGTTGTTCTCTGTTAGTTTATTAAATAACCTTAAAACACAAACTCCTGCCATGTCTGTCAAAGCGGTAACTTGAATTTCACAGCATAATGACTGAATCATTCTTCATGAAGGAAGATTACACAAATTTTTTAAAACAATATTTTTCTACAGAAACCAGGAATATCTGGGATTATCATACAACAGAAGAATACAGTATCATAGGTGGTATCTTGCCATTAAAGGCTGTGATTAATGCACTGATCAACAGTCACTAATGTTGCTATTTAATTAATTTAATTAATGCTCCAGTTCCCACACAGCATTTAATTTTTAATGAGTCAAACTATTAAACCCAAATTAAATTACTTGTAAGTTCCCAAATACTTGCATTATCTAACTTCTTCAATGTTCTCTTTTCCCAGGTACCTCACTGATTATGAATGCCTTTTCCCTCCAAAATCATAGTTTTTGTTTTTTCTGCAGTAATCGAGAAATAATCTGGTTTACAGTATCTGAAGAGGGCCCTCGAGTTTTCTTTTTAAGGTCTTTTGGATTCTAATTCATAATGACATGATCATTTGCATAAAGCAGAGACATAGCATGTGGATTTAACCCATCTTTGGCTAATATAAATTAGTATGTCAAAGTGCTGGCATCGGCTAAATTAAATACAAAGAGGGGTCAAAGTCAAAACACATTCTTGTCTGAGGCCACTTATTACATCACTCTGTGTGGATAATAGCCCTGTCTAACCAATCTCAACTTCCTTCAAACTAGAAGCATGAAGCATCCCTTAAAAAAAAAAAGCCCGGCAAGATTTTCCATTATTTAATTTTCAGCCAGATAACTCGCTCCACTGTGTCGAAGGCAGTGTGAAAGTTGACAAAGCAGCATCATACTTCCAATTTGTGCTATCGACTACCACAATATAGAGCCCATAATTTACAGTAGTGATCCGCCGTTGACTGTCCATCTCTGAATTTGCCTGGCCCACCAATTTATATTAACTTTTATTGTGACTGCAGGTAGATTATCAGGGCCAGCCACACAACTTAATTTCATCCACTCAATTTTCTTCTCAAGAGGGAAAGAAAAAACTGAAAGTGAAAACCTTAATATAAGATACCTGTGGAGACTGAAAGTCAGCAACCCATGAAGCTTATTCAGATGGATATGCATTCTTCTTACGATATCCGACAATTTAACGATGTAGGCTTTCTCCATATAGACTCATTTACAATACACAAAAATCTCCTCAAATCTTTGAGCAATCACCTAATTCAAGGATATTTCTCTTCAGATTTCTACGATTTTTAGAGTGCTCAAGTTTTATATACTTCCTTGTCATCACCTCTGTTGTTATGCATACAGAGTGCTGATATCTTAGAGTTGTAAACATACTCCCGGAATGCAAAAATAAACACATGGTTAACAAAAAAACAAATCTCACTTAAAGTTTTGTGTTTGATATTAAAAGGTCTCTATGGTAGAGTTCCTGCTGGACGTATTGCCTTAATACCTATAGTAATCCCTTGAGTTTTGAATACTGAGAGGTGTTTTATTTTTTACTTTTCGCTCCTATGAATCTCTTGATTGAGTGTCTGCAGCAAGGGGTTATTCTTTGATATTTCATAGATTGTCTTACCTAACTCTACCCTTCATATCACTGTCATTTGCTTCAGTAATTGGACCCTATTAAAGGGATTCTTCAGCTATATCGGTGTGATTTCCATGAGCAGTGAGATTCTAAGATGAAGCATTGTACTCGATATGCCGGCAAATCCTCTGTGGAGGTGGCACTTCCCTAGTTTCATGCTTCTTCGGGTGTTGAAATGGTGGAAAATAGCTGTCCCTCACTATCCTGAGATTCCATTGAGTAATAAGAATACAGGACAGAAAGATCTTTTGGTAATATATGGAATCAGACCTTGGGTGCTGTGACAATAAGAAAAATAAGAAACTCATTGTTCCTTATAAATAAAACACGCTATTTTAAACTTCAACATGTACACTGGCTGTCTCTGTCAGAGCATCTGCAGTAATTCCCACCATGGAGAGATTGTGTTATTGCTCCTCAACCAATAGTGACATCTTATTTGGAAGATGGTCTTCAATTATGAAAGCCCCATAGCCAGAAATATAAAGTTAGATTGAAAACAGTCCAGAAAGGAGCAACTAAGGATGGTGGAAAGATTACACCACAAGACCACAAAGAAGATCAAGAATCTAATCATATATGGGAAGGAAAAGTAGAGAAAATATGACAGAACAATTCAAATTAACAAAGGAGAGGATGTGGCCTAACGGCTAAGGGTGGTCGACCTCAAAGCTGGGGAACCGGGTTCGAGTCTCGGCAGGGACGATTAACATCCTATGATTCTGGGCAAATCACTTAATCTCCCCGTGCCTAACAAAAATGAATGTGTCCGTCTGTAACGCAACTGGAGCTCATGCAAAACGCTCTGATACCTTTGGGTCTAGTTTGCGCTACATAAAACTCCCCAAAAACAAAACAAAAAAGTGAAGCAACACAGATCAAGGAGTACAGTTTTCTGTAGAAACATATTAAGAGGACATGAGACAAACGCTTAAAATGAAAGAGGCAGAAACCTAACAGAAGCATTTGATAATTGCTACCCTCATAAGAGTTTACACACTTAGGAATCATGGTCGCCCTGTCGCAGAGCAAACTGTTAGTCATTCACTTGAACTGTTTGGCAGTGAAGAAACAGATGAGGAATGCGGCACACCAGCAAGATCAACTGTGGCTATACTTTATGTACTACATTTCAACAATACAGGATGAAAGAGCCTCCTTTCTTGAGTGCAATCCCAGAATTTAGGCATTTTGCAACCAAGTCAGCTGTTTTAAGAATACCGCTTACCAGATTGCAAAAGGTATGCATTCAACAGACACAATTTGAAAAGGTGCTGGTGGATCAGAAAGCCTGAGAATATAAGAAAAATAACATTTATATCACCCATTCATTAATTTCAATTCTTTGTCTGAAAAATCAATAATTTGTGCATTTTTGGGGAAAACAAAATAGCTATCCTAGACCCAGAGCAGAAAAATGATTGACAGGCCAGCAGAAGGGCCCTTCATCACATTCCAAACAGCACAATGATCTACGAATGCAAATATGCAGCTATGAAACATGTTGCCAAATGGATGCAACTTGGAACACATTAAGGTTCCCAGTCAACATGTGGAGAATCTGAAACAAAAAGGATGCTGTCAAATGTAAACAAGAAAACATGAAAGGTGATTTTGCCCACCCTTAACAGCATTCATAATATATACAACACCCTGCTGTAAAACATATAGCTTCTGTTTTTCAGGTACATAGGGCAAGCAAAAAGCATTTATCTTGCCCCTCAGTAAAAGGTTTTACTGCGAGTCGAAATGGTGAACCAATGGAATAATGTGAATATAGAAAACATTTATAGATTTTACTGCCGTGTGACAACTGAGAATTTCTCAATGCCTGCTATAAATGTTTAAGACCGGGTTTTTAAGCAAATAAGTATGTACAATGCCAAGGTGACAGAACACAGTTAAAGGCAACAACGAACAGGAGATAAATCGTTGCATGAGCCTATTGTATCGCACTGGTAAAAACCTTTCACATAAGCGTTCTCAAATGACTTTACTATTCTATAGCAGCACTGTAACATCTTCAATTTTAAAAGCATCAGGAAGATGGAATGAGGCTCTGGAAGTGCTGCATATTTTTATTTCACCTCATCAGATTACCAGACCTTCAACAGCAGATACTGCTCAAGAAAAAAGCCCCAATAAAGCTCTTGTCCTGTTCCAGAACTAGACCATGTTCTACTCTTTTCAAGGGAAGAAAGGGCCATTAAAAGGGGAAGGTTACTTATAATCCTATTTTTCCTAGATTTATTAAATTACGAGTGTTGCTACTTTTAAGGTAATGCCGCATAAGAAACAAGCATTTGCATTGCAATCGGTCTCGCATTTGTGAGACTTAGAGCTATTGGCTTTGTCAACAGAAAAGCGGGCACTGTGCTGAAATATAAAGCACGCCAACAGTGTTGTAAAGGTGAAATCAGGCGCCGCGGTGAAACAAAAAGCATGGCGCCCATGCACATAAAAGTTATGCACATGGCGGTCAATGAAGCGGACGCCATGGTAAAAATAAATATATAAAAAAAGAAAAGCAACACGATCTGGTCTTTCAATGTACAACACCCCCTCCATGTGTTCCTGCACAACGCTCTTCGTTGCTGGCAGGCGGGCTGTGTGTGAGAGCTGCAGGCATGTTGTAGGAGCACAAACAAACGAGAGAGGAACGGGTACAAGCGAGGAGGCAACAGCTGGCCAGAGATGCCCAACCAAATAAAACAATTGGTGATGTCCGGTGGAAGGGAAGCAAGCACACAAAGGTGGTACAGATGGACAGTATTGACCAACCAGAGTAAAGAAATTTAGAAAGGCAGGCCAACTAACCAACCAGAAGTGCAAGGCGTGTTGAATGCCCATATCCTAAATGGAACCGTTACTTACCTTCGGTAACGATATATCTGGTAGAGACACAGTCTAGCCGCAGATTCCTTAACTTAGAATATCCCCAGGCGTCAGACTGGATCCGGAAAATCTTTTTTCCCAGCAATACTTCTGCGCGCCGGGAGACGGCGCCGCTCAGCTCCGTCCTGACGTCGCCCACGGAAGTGACGTCAATGGAGCCATATAAGCCGCCCACGGTGTGCTGATGTCAGTTTTCTACAGGAAACGTTTCCGCGCCATAACACGGAGCCATGACAAAAAACTACAATAGCATAGGAACAGTGTGTGTTAAAAAAAGAGTAAAAATATGTATAACAGGGTACAAAATTATTTGAGAAAGCCCCCCAGTACCAGAAAGGACTGGAGTGAGCTCACAGAGCCTGCGCTGTAAGCAATGGCCGAACAAAGCGCCAAGCTGTGCCCCAGTTTGGGAGGGCTACGGCTGGTGCACAATCAACATGACAAGGCAGACAGAGCTTGTTACCATAGGAGACAGGTGAAAAGAATCACAATATGGAAGGAACATGCTGCCAGACAAGTGATTAGAAGGGAATGACCACTTGAAAGTTCACTTCCCAGACCTTACCGTGATTGAAGGACTGGAACACCAAGAGAATTCCAATCTAACCGATTGCCATTGAAAGAAGCACAGGCATGGGCAGTGGGAGGGAATTAAAAGCAGAAGAACCCCACGTATTTTAAACACAGGTGAAGCAACATGAGTAGGCAGTGGAAAGCAGAGACTAACCAGCCAAAAAACATTGATGGAGTGGAGAGCCAAAGGGCTCGAAATCCGAACAAGACTCCCAGCTACAAAGGAAGGTACGATAACACGCTACCAACCAAACAGGGGAGTCCGAAGGGCCCCAGGCAGAGCATCATACCCTACCCCAGAGTGAGGAGCGAGAGCACACCTCTGGAAGACCAAGGCCACCCGGAAGAGGGAGCTAGGTGGAAAGACAACATATGAAAAGGTCTTTGCATAGTGGGGAGGATGGCCGGGCGTTAAGGAATCTGCGGCTAGACTGTGTCTCTACCAGATATATCGTTACCAAAGATAAGTAACTCTTCCATCTGATAGAGACATCTAGCCGCAGATTCCTTAACTTAAAATAGATACCAAAGCCATACCCTATAGGAGGAGGGTCTGAGAAACAACCAGCAAGTTCCAGGAGCACAAATTCGTCAATGGCTGACGAAACACGGTGGGAAACTCCGTAATGAACATGGACAAGGGACGGCAAAAGCACCACAAGTTGGCGAGGGATGGTGTGAGACCTCTCTCGTCCAGACACAGACAAAGGAATGTGGAACTATAAAGATCAGTGCCAACGCAATAGAAAATGCAGCAACTCTGGTGAAAGAAGGAGCCCAGCACTGGTTCTGCTGATCCATGAGGAACAAAGGCCCAAAAGGACCCAACAACATGGGAACGGTAGAGCATACCGCCTGAACATACACCACATGGGGTGCCAAAAAATGAAACCAGGGGACAGTCTGAAGACTGACCAGGGAAGGACAGGAGCCGCAAGAGAAGGCTTGTGTGCATAATATAGGACATGTGACAACAGAAGAGTTACCATGGAGGAAGCTCAGGAGCTAGGCATCCCGCCAAATGTACCAAAAGGTGCTGCTGCGAGTGGATAACTGGCAGGGCCAGGAACACATAGGGGACTGTATCCCGAAAGGAGAGAGTGAGCAAGAAGGACCAATACTAGGGCAAAAAGAACGTAGAATGTGAGCACCCTTGTGACGTGTATAACGTATGATATATACACTAAGAGACATGAATTCTGCCACTTACGCGGGAATTGAAGAAACCTTTAAGAGGAGATAAGGCACAGACAGAAGCCCTTCTCCCAAAAGCGCACTCCGCCATAGACCAACCGCATTCACCAAGTAGGAAAATGTGGAGAAGAGTTACTCCTTGAGAATGAAGAAATATGCCGAGGACAGGAACGAATGAACCGGACCCAAGAACCGGAAACCTTGCCAGGGAAGTTCTTAGGCACTAGAAAGACCTAGAGCATAATATGCAAGTATTCACAGAATACAAAATATACCAGTCCGGAACTGGCCAGAAGAACCTGCCCCCCAGGGGCGCATGCCACCCGTAGACCAGCAAGATGAGCACAGCGAGGCGTAAAACACGCCCGGAATGAACAGGTGTGACAAAACCCTGAAGCAAACCTCAGGGAACGGACGTCCCTATGGAGGCGGGGATGTGTCACGGACTCACCGTAGACAACCAACACGCCATCTCTGGAGAGAAACAAAGCCCATGGATCTCACCAGATGTGATATCCTACAATAGTAGGAAGAGTCAACTTGCGGGAAAAGTTCTTAGGCAAGGAAGGTAGCAATATAATTGCAAGCAAATACCCCGCATAGGGTAAGGCACCACCCTACAAAATAAGGGTCCCTGTTGAGACACGCTCGTAGGCAAAGGCTCAAACGAAAGGCAACACAGTCATCCCGCTGTAACAGAAGAAGGAAAGAACACGGCTGAACATCCACGCAACTGAGAACCTCAGTAACCCACAAAGGGCAACACAAAAGAACATGACAGCACCGTCACGTATTCTAAAACTCTCCAGGAGGATTAAAACCTGGGAAGACAATCAGACAGGAGTTGTCGGACCGCAGAGTCAGCATGGGCGTCAAAAAGAGTGATCCCATCAAAGAGCAGATCCCTAAGCCGCTCCTGAACATGCTGTGGGAAAACGCCATCGCGCAACCACGCGTGGCGGCGCAAGACAACCGACCTGGCCATAACACGACCCACCGAGTCCGTGGTGTCCATGGCAGACCGAATTGAAAAATGCGCCATATCATGGCCATCACTGATGATTAGAACCAGATCGGCACGCAAACTGTTCGGCAAGGAGGGAAGGAGCTGCTCGACAGCGTACCAAAGGGCAAATGTAGCCCGAGCAAACACACACAAACTGTTCAGTGCTGAACTGGCGGATGCAAACACAGCACAGCCCCATGACTCCAACCACGACACTCCCGAGTGGGAGGGTGCAACGGAACATGAGTGATAGAGAGGGCTGCCTGAAGCACAAGTCCTCCAGCTCCAGGATGGAGGGTTAAACAGGCGGGGTCAGTGGGAGCAGGCCAATGGCGATGTGCTACAGCACGATCCACAGGGTCCTACGAAGAGTGTCTAGCCCACGTTCCGAGAAGGATGTCAAATAATGACTCCGCAAATGGCAACAATGGCTCTATGTTCCCCGTGCCCTGGTGGAGAAGTTCCTGCAAAGGCTCTGAAGACCTAGAGACAGATGGCGGCTGCATGTGCAAAATGGCTGCAGCCCTGCATACAGACCTGAGAAACGTCCCACTAGCCTCCGTGGCCCCATGAGGTGGGGACAGCAAGTTATCAGTAGGGGACGAATGCAAGCTAATCTGGCCGCTCAACAAAAACTCAGCAAAAGGAGTAGGCCAATGCCCCATCTGCGTGCACTCCGGAGAGAGTTGAAATGACTCAGGGGGCGATGAATTCACCAAGAGTACATCTTCCACCAATAAAGCCGGAGATGGTACCGGTGTTGAACGGCGTTGCGACCTCAGAAAAGGCCTCGGCTGCAGTAGTCTAGCCGGCGCCGGCGACCTTCGAAAAGGCCTCGGCTGCTGGAGTCGAGCCGGCAACCCCCCAAGAGGATTCGGCCGTCCGAGTCGAGCCGGTGTCGGCGACCTCCGAAAAGGTTTCGACCGCTCGGATTCGAATGAGCACCGACCCTACATCACCCGAGGTGGAAACCTGCAGGGAGAGTGCGCCGAAGCGGTAATGTGCACAGCGCCGCAGCCACCTCCAGCGAGGTGGCAGGGAGCCCCAGAAGGCTGTGCTCCCACGCTATGGAAGGGCTACACACCGTGGGATGCCCCTCCGGGCCGTGTCCGATGTTGCGGCGACTGTGGAGTCAGAGCCAGGACGCTCGGTCGGAGCAGAGGGCGAACCCGCCGGCGGAGTCTTGACCTGAGACCCTACCCCGCCTTTGGGGCCAGAAGGTGTGCCAGAGAGGGGGGGGTAATGCCAGAAAGGACTGCAGAGCCCTGCAGTAGTCCTCCATCTGAGGACGAGTCGCCCCAGCACCCGGAAATGGGGGATATGCAAGGTCCGGGGGCCAGATTGTGGCAAAGACCGTGAGCTACAGGCCTCGACAGGATGTTGGCGTGAAGCCGACTACTTCCGTTTGTGCTTACCAGAGGTAGGCGAAGGATGACGGTCCCGGGACCTGCCCCCAACAGGAGCATTGTTGTGCGATTGCCGGCGCCGTGTTGATTCCGCCGGAGAAGGAGACCAGTGTCGTAAGGGGGCAGTTCGGTACATAAGGACAGACAGCAGTTCATGCTGCGTTCCCACACTCCACGGAGTCGTAGTGCTTGCCCAAGTACCACATACAGATTTCGTGTGGGTCCATCGCCGACATCTGACGGGAGCAGGACCGGCACGGTTTGAAGCCCGCAGGCATCGAACACACTGTTCCTTGACGCAAAAAGGCCGTCGAGAAGGCCTGAAAATACAAAAACAGGCCAGAGGTATTACTCTCCCGGATCTGCGTTAGGACGCAGAAAAGAAGGAAAACTGACGTCAGCACGCCGTGGAAGCTTATATGGCTCCATTGATGTCACTTCCGTCGGCAACATCAGGACGGAGCAGAGTGGCACAGGCTCCTGGCGTGCAGAGGTATTGCTGGGAAAAAAGATTTTACGGATCCAGTCTGACGCCTGGGGATATTCTAAGATATTGAATCTTTTGCTAGATGTCTCTATCAGATACAGCATGTCTCGAAGAGACAACGCAAGAACTGCCCAGGCGAGACCTAAATACATAGCCTAACTATGCTGTTCTCAACTACATAGAAAGCTGTGTAAGAAATGTAGTGAAATGGACCCAGATAACAATTTCTGAAAAGCTGAAACTAGGACATAACTACTTTAAGATATCCGCTACTTCCTTATTCCACCATGCTGTTGCAGGACGTTGTTTTGTTTTATGAAGCACACTTTCATAGTTTAACCTTGATTTCATCTGTAAAAGAAAACAGAGATTAAAGTGCAATTCAGAATGCATGATAAATATATAGAGGACAGATGTATGGGATTAGAAGGATGGATGCTCCAGCATAAAGTCCACAGTAATACTAGTGTGGTGGTTTGCATTCTGGAGCAGAAATCCTTTCAAGACTTTTTTTTAGATCACGCCTCGGTATTAATGCTGGAATTGCCTTTTCTCCTAACCAGCTCAATGTTTTGTTCCGTAAGGCTTCCGCTATATTTTTCCCAAGGACATTAGACAGAACTATATTGTCATAGTCTTTAATTAGCTCTGCTGTCTTTTTGTCCGTCACCGATGGTATAGGTTTCTAAAGTCTCATAATTACATCAGGAAGAAAGGGTAGAAGATTAGCATTTAATGAGCTACTATTAACGTCTTAAGAATATGTCTTTCAGCTTAGGGATGATGAATCTTCTTGACAGGAAGATGGATTTATTGGTCCAGGTTTAGGAGTTTTCACATGAATTTCTGTCTTTGCTTCAAAAGCAATAGTGCTAGATGTTATCAGTGGAATCTAGGGTTATTTCTTTTTATTTAGGTAGCATGACCGTGTCAACAGCTTGTATGGACCTCCGGTTCAACACTGGGTCGAATTAAGCTGGAGGTCTGTTGACCCTTTGCAACCGGTTAGCAGCGATCCTGTGACTAGGGTCTGGCTAACACCCGCACATCACTTACTGGTAACTGAGCTGCTGCAGCTTCGGTAAGGGGAGATGGGAGGTTCCATGCAGAAGAGGCCAAAACCTGGAAAAGCTCTGATGTGACACAAAAAGGCACAAGTTGGCAAAGGCATGCAGGGAGGGACTTCAGGGCTAGTCGGAGTCTGTGCAGCAGGACTTCAGAATAAGCAACAGCATTCCCACAACACAGGTGGCGCCATGGATACTTGACGCCTATGAAACCTTCCTGGGTGTTTCATCATGGAGCTATGTATAGTGCCATCAGGTGCTGTCATGCCAATTCTCTTCCTTTTCCAACTCACACATTTTTCAAACTGGAGACGAGCCCGATGAATATAAAGGAATGCAGAGCATACAACCAACTTGGTGCCATATTATCAGCAGAGTAGTCACTCCTCAGAGGAGGGAGGTGCTTGAGTCGGTAAGGAACTGAAGTTAGACACAGTATCAGCCAGAAAGGCATATACAGACAGAAAATATATTTTTTCTGATGGATTTTTCTACCTGCATATTCCATACCTCATGAATCAATATCTAAGCAGTACTGCATGCAGGAGGGCTTCAGGAAAGAAACAATTAAAGGATCCGCCTCCAAAGTAACAAGGCTACACCATTCACCCCTAGACACTGGCAGATTAAATCTTTGTGACAATTAATAAAGATCTCTTTTCTTGGGTGGGGGGCAGGGAAGGAGAGGATCTAGTCCAAAAAATGGATAAATGGTCAGAAGGAAGGAGCAAAGGCACGTAGGTATTCAAGGAATAGATTTATGCTAATCTCTTTTTGTGCCAGCATATGGATGCTTTTAGAGCTGCAAATTCTTTCTTTCCTGGTTCATGCTAGCCTTAGAAGTGAAGGTGTCACAGATTTTGCACCAGGCACCGCCAAGCTATGACCTCAATCCCAAAATGCAGTGGGCACATAAATCAGTCAAATGGAATACCAATATGTTGTTTCTGAAATACGAAGACCTGAGAGGCTATGACCAGAACTGAAGAAGTAGAAAAAGTAGAATGCTACTGTATTAGCTAAAAATAAAAAAAAACTGGAACAAATGTTACATACCTGCATTTAATGGGGCAAAAATGAGAAACTAAAGAGCAAAACATACCACAGTTTGAGTCACACAGAGGAGGAACAGGTACTTTTGTCACTGACTGTGACTAAAGCAGCAGAACATTTCAAGCGAACAGCCTTCAAGTTGCCAGTATGCATGGAATATTGCATTAAATTTTGCATTATGCTGCAAATTCAGATTTTAAATTAACATATGAATTTCACAACACAATCACTTAATAAACTTGCATGATATAACAATAACAAACATACAAATATTGAAGAACTTCCCTTGTTTCAAAATTCTTACATTTATTGCTGAGAGTCACTGATGAGCTGTTCAGGACCGTCAGTGTGTAGTGTGGTGGCAAAGACCCTTTGCAAATGGCAGTTATGAAGGCATCTCTTGGGGTCACCAGTCCAAGTCTTCCACAAATGGACGCCATTGTCATTTCCGATTTCAGAATATTTTCTGTTGCTGTTTCATCTGTGCTGTAATGGTTCAAATAGTGTAAATTGCTAGCACATTTTACATGGCAAACA
Source organism: Triturus cristatus (assembly GCF_964204655.1). Taxonomy (NCBI): domain Eukaryota; kingdom Metazoa; phylum Chordata; class Amphibia; order Caudata; family Salamandridae; genus Triturus; species Triturus cristatus. Next base: position 782,042,101 of record NC_140585.1, on the reverse strand, counting down.
GAAACTCAGCTCCTTAAAAACATTTGTCACCTCTGGACTGTGCATAAAATAGGGCCCACCAACAAGGCCTAATTGTTTAGTTAAATACATATTTAAAGAATCTTTCCACAGATACTAAAAAGACAATTAAGGGTGATTACTGTAAAATAATCATTAGGATAAGGAGGAGAAAGGGTGTTACAGATAGCTGGGGAAACTGGAAGAATTTGGAAAGATTTTAGTCTATCAATCATTCTTAATTTCTGGCAACACAGCATGAAATAAGATGGGAATCAGAAAAGGCCGGACGTCAGCAAAACTGAAAACCACAGTTCACAACAGCACTGGCCCTGTTGTCTGTGGCCCCTTCTACAAATGAATCCAGTGCCTTTTATTAACATAATTGTTCACGCTAGAATAATATATGCCTGTACTATTATAACATAAAATGTAGTTAATATTTCAAATTACTATTTCAGGCTCTCAGAGGTTCCACCAACTTCATTAAGGTGGCTTAAAAGGATGAAAGAACTACAACTCATCCTGAGCCGAAGTTTTCTCCTAATCCTCTCTTCTTCAGGCTAACTATTTTTTTTCTAGAAAATTGGTAATAGTCTTTGTTTTTCCCAGGTAAACCTTTTGTATTTCATGGCCACTAATATCTCCTATTTTAAAGGTATTATTTTCTTATTTTCTGGGCTTGGTCTTCACAACTCTCATTTTAGTTTTACCCAGCTCTAGACCCTTAGTGCTTTTGTTGCCAACAACCCACTAGTGTGTCTTACCTCCTTACTACATAAATATGATAACGTGATGAATAGCAGTACAATACTGTCCCAAAGTGCAGAGGAATTTTGTGGTGACACAACCTGTGATTCACAGGCACCGAGGACTGACCATAAAACACCTTTTTACAATGTACCAAAGTCTTTTTGCAAGTCTGAATGCAAAAGGCCTTTTGCAACCCTCTCAGAATTGCAAATAGAAGGTGGCATGAAAAGGGGTGTTCTCCAACGTTGTGAGTCACAAAGGCATGAGTCAATGGGCAACTGAAGTCTCAAATCATCAATCTGTTACTTACCCCAGAGTTGGGGTGGTAACTGATTTGCAAAGAGTAAAGCTTTTCCTTCGGAAATTGCAGTAGCTTGTTCAACAAATCAGGATCCTTCCTCCACACAATCCTCCCTATTAAATACCTGTGAGATAAAGTATTGCCTATATATCCGCAGGCATGTACAATCAATTTAGTTGATCTCACCTTCTGATATAATAGACAAAGACGTATCATGTTTTCTTTGTTAAGAGCAACACAGACCTATCCTCATCAGACGGCTGCACAAGATTGGCATCCAAGTACCGGCTGATTCTGCTCCTTCTTAACGGGTTGAAAACAAGCTTTCAGCCTGGCACCTTACTCCTCAGAAGCCTGCAAACTCATTTGTGGAGGGCCTCAAGGTTCACAGCTGAGCCCCACCCTCTTCAAAGCATACATGATCCCTCTGGCCAATGCACCTGCGTAAACGACATCAACATCCTCTCCTACGCACACAATATGCAACTCATACTCTCCCTCTCAGAAAAAAACATAAGAAAGAAGTTCACTGCCTGCATGACGCTAACTGAATGAAAGCAAATTGGCTCAGGCTCAACATCGACAAGACAAAAGTAGTGATTTTATTTTCACAACAAATTTTATTGTTGACAGACCCAAAAGGCCCAGGTGACACCAGGGCAGCATATTGTATATGTATCATGGCGATGGTAAAGATGTCAACTTCTGCAATATACAATTGTTAAAGAAAGGAATATGCGAAAAACAACTGAATTAAATGCTTATAAACATTATTAACTAGAAATAGCAGTGTCACAGAGTCTTTATGTATAGTATAGTAAAAAGTCTCCAATCGTAGCATGTGAGTACAGATACAATTATTCCTAATATAAATACCCAACATTTGATCTTTATGGCAGATCTTCATTGCATAACGCAAGGGAATAGGTTCAAGATATAAACCCAGATAATCAGCCCACTGCTTCCATATCTTCGGGTGTTTCTGGGGACATCCCCGCACCATAAAAAGCGGTGTGTCTAACTTTATGGAGAAATCAAGGCCCCGTTCCCAGGCCCCTACAGATGGCGGTGAAGTCGCCTTCCAAGCCTCAGTAATGTCACGCTTAGCGAGATTAAGCCCCAGGAATAGCAGATGTCTTTTGTATCTGTTACCTTCAATGCCCTGCACAATGTGAAGCATGGTTAGACGCGGTGACTGTGGAACGTCCCAATGCAGCACCTCAGAGAGACAGGTCAGTACACCACGCAAAAACCGCGATGGAGCAGTACATTCTCATATTGTGTTTTGGAAAGTGCCCCCGGAACGCAGACAGAGGGGGGATGTAATTCGACTGTATTATTGTTCTCGCAGCCCTCAGGAAATCCCACAAAGCAGTTTTTATTCCTCCGTGCTCTGCCCTTTGCGTCCTCCACTCTCACAGCTAGGCCGCGCGTCAGCGACTCCAAGCTGGACATCTTCTTTTGAAGGGTGGTCACTGCGTCCTCCGTCTTGGAGATTCGTGATTCTGTTTCGATTATTATCTGGACCGCATTGCGGAGATCCTGACGAAGGAGCATGACGCCCGATCTGACCGTGCCTATTTTGGCCTCCAGCGCGTCCCTGGACTGCGTGATAGCCACCAACAACGCAGCATTGTCAGGAAAAGCAGTCTCCGCGTTCTCGGGGGCAGATGACTGGGCGCCAGCACTGGTGTACTTGTCCATTGTAGATTGTTTAGATGCGGCCCCAGAGGGTTTATCTTTAGCCATTTTACTCCGGTCCGAGGAGATGCGCAACAAGATAAATGTCTAAAGCAGGTTGAAGGCCGGTAGGTCCCCGATACGCGGCCAACACCCAGAAACACACAACTGAGCAGCCAGGGGTGGCTACCGGAGAAGGGCTTCACATCCACAAGCCGCACCAGGACCTAGCCCGGCCGCCTCTGCAGGTGGTAATCCCCCACCACCCCTAACAGGTGACTCCAGCCACCCGACGCCTCAACAGCAACCGTGCCAATGCCACCACTGTAAGTCGCTCCGGTGTCCCTCAGGATCAAATAAGAATCACGGTTGGATGCTAGGTAGCGGCAACACCAACTCCATACGGCGGCCCACACTATGTATTTGGAGCGGTGCCCAGGACAGCACAAAAGCAGGGGAGGTGCACCAGGCCCACGGATCGGGCGTGGCAATGAGAAGAAACAGCCAGGTTCCCAATACACTCACCAGGATGTTGCAGGTATATCGCAGCTCCCGGGTCTCAGTCAGGCTCCGCTGAGTTTACGGGTACTCCTCCTCTCAGGCTGGCGTCACATGTCTCAGGGCCAGCCGCTTAATATTACAGCAAGGCCAGAGCAGGATCAGGAGTCGTGGGCCTCATGGCCCAATAATGACCGTCCAGCCCTAGGGCACCCCGCCCACACCAAGCACACATCCGCGGCTCCAAACCACACCGGAGCCTTCGGGCACCCACGGCCAGAGCGGGCGATAAAAGTAGTTGCAGCGTGGTTTAATTTAGGAGTGTCTCCGGGCCCCCACAAGCCACAATTACCCACGTCTGGAGGTAGCCTATGCCCTGGCGTTGGCCGATCATGAAATCCCCCGTGCCCCTATATCTCACCAGGGCACACAGCAGGTGAGAGGGTAAGGAACGGCCACATACCAGGGCCACAGCACGACCCCAGCCGCAGCTCCCCGCATCCACAGGTAGGCCGGTCTCAAATCAAGCCTCCAGGCCTGTATAGTGGTGCCTCAATGCTCGGGCCTCAGGAAGAGGGGGTGGGGGCACCGCAGTCCGATCCGACCTCCCATCACGTCAATATGCCAGCGGGGGCCACAATTCCTGGATTCCCCCGGCAGACACTGCATAGATTTCCGTCCAGGCTCAACTCTGTCACAGCTCGCCAGCCAGGACCTTTCTCCCCAGCATAGAATCCGCGTCCCAACTTGACAGGATAGATGTTTCAGCCGCTACAGTTGCGAAGCCCCTGGGGGGGAAGGGGCCACCTGCAGGCGACCGGAGCTCAACGAAGATGTCACAGGTTCTTCACGGTCTCACTGAGGGTCAGTGCAGCAGCAGCTGCGCTTGATTGCAGGATTAATTTAGGATTGTCGGCGGGCTATTCTAAGGCAAGTTCGCCATGTCGGACCGCCTGGCCACGCCCCCAAAAGTAGTGATCTTCAGCAAGAAGGTAGCTGCACACTCAGTGCCCATGCCAGAACCTCGGAATAATCATAAACAGCAAACTGTATGTGACTGCATAAGTCAATGCCGTCACTGCATCCTGCTTCAACATCCTATCAAGTACACCCTAGTCACCAGCAAGTTGAACTACTGGAACACCCTCTACGCTGAGATCACCAAGCAACTCACTAGAAGACTACATACCATACAGAAATCGGCAGCCAGACTCATCCTCAACTTCCCACAAAAACTCACATCACAACAAACCTCAGGGAGTTCAGCTGGCTCCCGATACACAAATGCGCTCAATTCAAACGCCTCACACAAACATTCAAGGCACTACACAACTTAGGCCTTACTTACCCGAACAGTTGTATCTCCTTCCATCAACCACCCAGACACCTCCGCTCCACAGGACTCCTATTCGCACTCACCCCTCACATAACAGAGTAGGAGGACAAGCATTTTTTTATATCTCTCCTAAACTGTGAAAATGCCTTCCACTGCACATCAGAGACGACTCCTCTCTTCTTGAATTTTGCAAGAAGCTGAACATCTAGCTTTTCAATTAACCAACCACCATAGACAGGGCTAGACACATGCCTGGTCAGCGCCAGGATACCCTCGCAAGTGATAATGACCTTTACAATACACAACACCAAAAGAAAATAACTCTCTCTACATAACACTCAAACTTCTGGCAATTCTTCTGTTTTTTACGGTTCTAGATTCCCATTTTTACCTTTCTTACCTACCTAAAATTTAAATGATGTCCATGTTCACACTTTACTAAACTTGTTTTTAGACAAATGCAACATGATTGTGTTTATATTCCACAATCCACAAAAAAGGCTATCATCTTCTATAACATTCCACAATATGTAGTGTCTCCTAAGAAAGAGCAAGACTCACTAATAAAGCTCATGACTCATTCAATGACAAATTTCAAGGATTTGACCAGAAACATATATACCAGGAAATTCCTTCTGAGGTAGGAACATCGTTACAATCTTGCATTCCTTGGTTGATCACACATTTCATTGAGAGAATCCCTCCATCTGTTTACTCCTTTGAAAGCTGTGCTTAGGGAAGTCACATATGGGTGTCTAGTCATTATTACAAATTTCACTTTCATACGCTTTACTGTTTTTTTCCCTCCATTGACCGCCATTTTCTCTCAACAATTTTGTAACTTTTCTGAAATGATTTTTGGGTCAAAACTGATTGATTTTCCTCGACTTCTAGTATGATTCTCACATGTTTTGCGGAATAATCTCGCTAGTAAGCTAGATGTGTGGTTAAAATCAAGTGCTGAATTGCTCTTGCCCAACTGAATGCCCTGATCCAGCTCCTTTTCCAAGTGAGGGTTCAGTCCTCTAAGGGTGATATGTCTAATTAATAAATATTTGCTTGGGGTTCAGAACTTGTTTATATTCTAAAGAATTGTGCTCCATAAGCTGGCCACACTAGGCCCAATCTAGGCCTCAACTCCATTTTGAAATTCTGAACGAGGCTGTGTGGGATAATTTCTTCTCACGCCATACACATATCAAATTGTGCACAAATAAAATGCCTTGCAAAGATATCTTGTTTTTGGTAAGCTCTGGAGGAAGCTCTCGTCTCTAATGTAACTGTTCAAGGTAATTCCTGTCTGAAGTTCCGTCAGTCTATTATTTTCATACATCTGTCATTGTATCATGTGTAAATAGATTTGCAATGTCACATCTGATGACATTATGTCAGTAGGAGACTAATTATTGTTAATTTAGTTGAAGTTGTTAAGCATTGTTGCGTTTTATTTTGCATTGCACAGCTCGCTCTGTTTGTAGAAACCCAAGGGTTTCTTCATCGCTCTCAATCGGGCTTCAGAGCTGGTTTCTCAACGGAAACTACCCTGTTGGGGGTAACGGAAAGACTACGCTGTCATCTGGATGCGGGAGACACAGCGGCCCTCATTTTGCTGGATTTAAGCGCAGCATTTAACATGGTGTCTCACACCGTGTTAGTTAAAGGTTTAAGATCTTTAGGCATCTGTGCTTAGCTTTGAACTGGCTCACTTTTTTTCTTACAAGTCACACTTTTCAAGTATTTTCCCCTACAGCTAGTTCCGACATTCACTCATCACCCCATGGGGTACCTCAGGGCTCTATTCGTAGCCCTTTACTCTTCAACCTAAACGTCAGACCTCTAGCTGATGTTGCGGAAGATGCTGGGCTGGCCCTGTTCTCTTATGCAGACAACTCCCAGATCATCTTCTCTCTCTCCATGAAGAGTACGGCCGGGCCATCAATCCTTCAGTCGGGCCTGAGCAAAATCGCATCATGGATGCAATCAAATTACCTCAAACTCAACGGTGAGAAAACCGAGGTTTTGATACTTGGGAAAAATAAGGATCTCTGGGGCCCTCAACATTGGCCCTGTGAGATGGGTGCACTTCCTTTACCTTCCTGCCAAGTTCGCAACTTGGGCGTCATCGTTGATGACTCGCTCAGTATGCATCATCAAGTTGTCAAAGTAGCTGCCACATGTTTTACCATCCTGAAGTGGCTAAAAAAGATCATCTGGAAGCTACCAGAGTCCACTCAGAGAACGGTAGTCCAGGCATTGATCACCTCAAGGCTGGACTACGGAAATGTTCTCTACCTGGGTTCGAATAAGGTGACTCGTAGGCTGCAGATGGTCCAGAACTCTTCTGCAAGGTTATTTTGCCGGGTTCCTAGAGCCACTTCTATCTCTGGCCATTTACGAGATTTGCATTGGCTCAAAGTGGAGAACCAAATCAAGTTCAAAGCCCTGAGCTACATGTTTAAAATCAAAATAGGGGTTGCCCCTCAATACTTGCAATCTCTGGTCCGCCCATATGTCCCTCCTCGAAATCTCTGCTAATTCACTCAGGGGAAGTTCTTCATTCCTAAAATTAGACTATCTTGGATGGGCGGAAGGTCATTTGCATATCTTGGTCCCTCACTTTGGAAAGCCCTGCCCATAGCTCTACCAATTTCGCAAATAATTGAAGGCTTGCCTCTTTAACCAATAACCTGTAAGCTGTTTCATCATAGTCTCTGATCTGTCATGGTGCCGGGAAACCCTTTTTGGGTAGCTGTTGCGCCTTATAAATGTAATAAATAAATAATAAATTTTGAGTTGCTGAGCCTCTGTAACATTTTGCTCACTGCATACTGACTGTATGATTTTTATTGTGTATTCTTATTATAAAAGAGGGCTCATTTCAGAGGAGAGCCAGAGTTGCTTTGCTGGCTTTCTCTGCCTGTCTCTTGGGAGCTTTCTCTTTTATATTTGGGGAGCAGAGCTATACTCTCAAATTAATTTTTTTAATGTACATTTTTAAACCCTTTAATAAATCTACATGGTTTCTAATTCACGCTTGAATTGATCAAGCTTATTTTCTTTACTATGCTATTTGATTTGTTAAAAATCTCTATCTTGTTAGATGCTCATTACCTCTTGAGGATAACACTGCACCGGATCCTGCATAGGCGCTTTATCTTAGATAATGTAATAAAAAAGCATTATCATATTCCAGGGCCACGAATAGTTAGCACTCTGAAGAATGAAACAAGTATAAATATTAGCAGTGGTGTAACAAAACTTGAGGGGGCCCCCCTGCATGGTACATGGAGGGGCGCCCTACGGACTCAATCTGGAGCTCTCCAGGCGAAGTGCGCTGTTGAGTGGGCCCCCTGGAGGTTCAGGGCCCCCCCGCACTGCGGGGGATGCAGGGGCCTGTGTTACGCCCCTGAATATTAGCAGCAAAATGTAAATGTCTCTATAAATCTTGCTTGTGAGAATTCTAACCCATGGAGTATGTATGTATGTATTATATATATATTATCTACTGGCGGTCGCCAGTAGATAGTTATAGTTGGGACCGAGTTTCCATAGGAAATCTGAAAATTCTATTTTGAATAACTTTGGCGCCGGTTGACGAATCCTTGCGAAATTTTCAAAACTAATGGGGCGCTCCGCTCAGCTCCTACCCTGAAAGTCTCGAGGTGATTCGTCAAGCGGGGGCCGAGAAAAAAGGGGGGCCCAAAACACGTTTTCCCCATGCATTTTCCCATAGGACCTTTAGTCGAAGGTACAGCCCGAACGGCTGAACAGAATTACTTGAAATTTGGCAAAGAGGTAGTTCTCAGGTCAGGCATGTGCCTTTTGCATATATGGTGTCAATCTGTTCAGTAGTTCCTGAGAAAATTGCAGTTAAAAGCACATAAATATCTATAAGCGCGCACCGTGCGCGCACGGTGCCGTGTGCGAGCGTAATTCTGATTGGTGGATTCATGTCAGTCAACATTCGAATCGGTCGAAATCAGGAAGTGTCGGACGCCATTTTGTGTGTGACAGTGAAACAGAAAGGTGGAGAACGTGAAAAGGGGGCAGGGTAGAGAGTTCCTGACCCCCTAGCCTTTGTCAGGGGGTCCCTGAAGGACCCCGAAGGGTAAAAAAAACTTTTTTTTTTCTTTTTTTTTTAAATCGCGGGGTGCGCGCACGGTGGCAAAAAAATCATTAAAAAAATTACAACACAGTATATTAGGAATATAGCTCTTCTTCGAGAAGTGAAGTGAGTTCTGAAAAGAACTTTTTTTTGTCAAGCAGCAAAAAAAAAAAAAAACGCAGCAAAAAATAAATAAAAATGAAAAACTGTTCACCAGGAACAAAAAAAAAAAAGGTAAAAAATTAGGGGGTGGAGCATGTGTGCTGCTGTATCTTGTTCTCTATTAGGTTAATGCCATACCATAACAGAGAACAGCATTGCAGACATTGCACCGCATATGCACCTTCTGGAACAGAGGGTGCATATCCAGAGGTCTAGAAGCAGGTGAAGCTGCGGCTGCAGATGATGTGCTCGGCTGTGCTGCGGCTGCAGATGATGTGCTCGGCTGAGCTGCTGGAGGGTTGTCTCTTGCAGCCCGAGCATAAGCCACAGGATGCATTGCTTCAAAGTGCCTTATCATGGAGTAAATACTAAAGGAGTATTTTGTTTTAGGGTCTCCTCTAGATAAGACCACTCCACAAACAGTGCAGGTGACTTTAGGAGCATTCACCTTATTCTGACCCTCTGTAAAAGTAAAAAAATGCCAAATAAATGAGTCCTTTTGTTTCCTCTGCCTTGGGGGCACAAAGGTCTCCTCCTCACTCCATGAAGAAGTCTCCTGTTCTGCCATTTTCAGGTGCAGGAAAAGCAGTTCAGCTCCTTCTCCCAGGAAATAAGAAGTATTAATGGGGGGAGTGGGTGTGGTGTTGGAAGATTCTGGAACTGAAACTACTTTGAACCAATGAAAAGTGTTGTTTCGTAATCACATGACTTGCCGTGCACGCACGGAGCACGCGTGCATGCGCGCATGCGCGTACGGAGCACGCGCGCACGGAGCACGCACGGAGCACGCACGCATGCGCACACGGAGCACGCACGCATGCGCACACGGAGACGGTGCGCGCACCGTGAAAAATTTAATAAGTTTAGGGAAGATATAGGTTTCACACTTAGGAATTAGCATTTTAAAAACCCTGCAAATTCACTGAAAAAACCAAAGGTTTCACACACGTTATAGTTAGGAATTAGCATTTAAAAAACCTTGCAAATTCACTGAAAAAACCATAGGTTTCACACATGTTATAGTTAGCTGGCCTTTTCACTCGTAAAAAACCATTGAAAATCCCCCGTTATAGTTAGTTCAGCTAACTATAACTCACGCGACCGCAATCCACTGCTGATGACGTCACATAGTTAGAAATTAGCATTTAAAAACCCTTTGAAATTCACAGAAAAAACCATAGGTTTCAGGCAGTGTATTGTTAGCAATTAGCATTTAAAAAACCTTAGAAATTCACTAAAAAACCATAGGTTTCAGGGGCGTTCTAGTTAGCTGGACTTTTCACTCGTACAAAACCACTGAAATTCCCCCGTTATAGTTATAGTCATTGGAGATGTCATCAGTGATGTCATCAGTGATGTCACTGAGCATGTCATGAGTGATGTAATATGTGACGTCATCAGCAGTGGATTGCGGACGCGCGAGTTATAGTTAGCTGAACTAACTATAACGGGGGAATTTCAATGGTTTTTTACGAGTGAAATTTCCAGCTAACTATAACCTGTGTGCACTCTATGGTTTTTTCAGTGGATATATATATGTATGTATGTATGAAAGGCTACACAAAATTGATTTACACCAAAAAGGAGCAGGTGAAAGTCCTTATAAGCCCAAATCGACATTTCTACCAATGATGCCCAAAGACGCAGTTGATATTTATCATGAACGTGTCATAGAAGACATCAAAAAATTGCACCACCAAGTGAATTATAAAAAAAGTAAATTACAGCATAACAGAATACAATATCAAAATCTGATGAATAAGTTAAGTGAAGATGTGGAAATTGTTATTAAAAAATCAGATAAGGGCGGCAACATTGTTTTATGGCCTAAAAAAGAATATGTTCTGGAAGCAATGCGACAATTAAGTAACGAGCAATGTTATGAAAAATCGACTATGAGGGAATACAATAAAGCTAAGGATTCCTTAAAAAAGGAGTTACAATTTTGGAAGCGGGAAGGATTGATTACCACAGAAGAGTTTTCATATGTGTTTAATGACTATCCTGTTCTTCCTTTTTTGTATCTTTTACCAAAAGTCCATAAGAATGTAACACCAATTCCGGGTCGCCCGATAATTTCTGCAATTAATAGCATGATGGAACATGTGGGTGAATATGTGGACTTTTTTCTACAAGAATTGGTGAAAGCATTACCCTCGTATGTAAAGGATACTGGTGACTTTTTGAAAAAACTTAGTGACATTGTCTGGAGAGACAATTTGGTGCTAATAACATTAGACATCGAATCATTGTACACCAGTATAGAACACACTGCTGGTTTAACTGCCATTAATCATTTTTTGGAGTCCAGACCCTGTGAATATTACCAACACAATAAGATGCTAATGTCCCTTATCACATGGTGCTTGAATAACAATTATTTTATGTTTGGTAAGGAAATTTACAAGCAGATACAAGGTGTTGCTATGGGTGCCTGCTTCTCTCCGAGCTACGCATGTTTGCATGTGGGCTTTTGGGAGGAGCAGGTCCTCAGAAAACAACACCTTGAGATCTTTACCAAGAATATTGATCACTGGTTGCGTTACATTGACGATGTTTTTATAGTGTGGAATGATAATATGGAAAGTGCCAAAAAGTTTGTGGAAACAATTAATACGAACTGTATGAATCTACACTTCACATCGCACATTAGCTATTCTAAAGTAGAATTTTTAGATGTAAATGTGTTCATTAATGAAGGAAAACTAGTCACTACTGCCTATAGAAAACCAACGGCAGGGAACACAATATTAAACGCAACCAGCTCGCATCCAAAGCACCTTATTAACAGTATCCCCTACGGGGAACTCTTAAGACTAAAACGTATTTGCAGTACACCAGTTGATTATGAAAGCTGTAAAGAAGAAACTTTAACTCGTTTAAGAAAAAGAGGATACAATAATAAAATATTGATGGAAGCTGTGAATAAAGCTGAAAATCGATCAAGAGTATCACTGCTTCCACAGAATAACGAGAATGGCATTTCTCCTGCAGATGCAACTAATGACACACCAAGACTTATAACAGCATATAGTCGACAAGAGAGGAGAATAAGATCAATAATTAATAAAAAATGGCCCATAATCCTCACTGACAGTATTTTAAGTTCGAGACTTCCAAATAAACCAGTGTTTACTTTCAGAAAGACACAATCCATGGGATCAAAATTATCCAAAAATAGTCCAGAATTGAACATTAATAAATCCTGGTTAAAACCTAGACAGGGCTTTTTCAAGTGCACATCGTGCAGAGCCTGTAAATTTGGAGTAAATACAACACAATACAAAACGCCCTTTAGAGAAAAAGAAGTAATCATAAAGGGCAGCTACAATTGCCGTACTGATCACGTAATATATGTTCTCACGTGTACTTGTGGGCTTAGGCACGTGGGAAGTACGAAGCTCCAAGTGCACGTGAGAATATTGCAACATTTGCGAGCAATTATCAATAGTGATCCGGCATATCCCGTTGCCCGCCATTTTAAGGAAGCACACAACAATGATGTTAAATGTTTATCCTATTTTGAGATTGATTCCATTCCAGCCCTACGTAGGGGAGGAAACCGGGAAAAATTACTACGACAGCGGGAAACGAAAACCATTTTAGAACTTGACAGTAAATTCCCGAATGGATTAAACAATACGGAGGACCTACATACTTTTTTATAATTGGGTTCTTGTACCTCCTATGTGCTTCCTTATAAATAGGTTTCCATAAAAATGATGATATACTTTTTTTAAGTTACATCTTATTAAAGGGCGTCAACTAATGTAAATAAGTGCAATTGTTTACATTACCCATGGTAACTTTCGATGGTAGTGACAAACATGATGAAGTCTCCTAAATCTACTAGCGTTCACTCTATATAGATATCGAACATATAAACATCATCTATGAACACTCCTGTTCTTTTAAAGAAACACTAGAAATTAACTGAATTTTATATGGTTTATGATTATATTTTTCCTTGGTGTTATTTATTTTTATATTTAATTGTTATGCATGAAGCACTTTAGAATTTTTAAATAACACTTAGGAATTATTTGCACAGAATTGCACGAGGCACTTTCTTCTCTTGTATAAATACGTGCTTTGAAAATTAGTATTATGCTGATATTTACAAAATCAAATTGGAAAAACAAAACGCATTTAAGCAGTTATATGTTTTCTGAAAGCAGACGTTTGCACACGATTTCGCTAATTTTACATTTGTTGGAGTGTGATAATGTGTATATTTTAAATTTATTTATACATGTTTTATTTAATTTTGAAACTTTATTGTTTTTCTAAATATTTAACATATCTTAAAATATTTATTGAAAATACGCGCCACAACAAATGCGAATGGTAATGTTTATCAGGTGTGCGATCAAATGAGTTGAGGTCTGTCTTTCTGCTATTGAGGCACTTTACAATGATTTGTAGCATGTAACAAAAGGAAGTTTTTCTTCACTGTTTATCAATATGGAGGTGTGTTCCTTTTCACAAATCATATATAAAAAAGATGGCGTACTGCAAGCTCCTTATGTGATCAAGGGCACTTGATGCCCGAAACGCGTCATAAGATGAGGAACAAAGAGTAATAAAAGAACCTTGCCATTGACTTGTCGTTGTGGTCCGTTTCTGTCAGTTCGCCGGAAGGAAGTACTGAGAGTGGTTTGAGTGCATATATATATACATATATATATATATATATATATATATATACATATATATATATACATATATATATATACATATATATATATATATATATACACATATAGACAGATAGATAGATAGATATGATTGAATACCTCGCATCAAGTAGCAATGAAAGAGCTGCAAGCAGGCCGCACCAGCATGCATTCACCATCTCCTCCCAGACGGCTCTGTTTGCTACAAAAAAACAGAAAAAGGGAATATTAGTCTGACTGCAGTTACATCTTATCAGAAGAAAGAATACACAAGTTCAAAACCCATACATGATCTTTGTTTTTACTCTGTATACTCTCAAAGCTACTCACAGGAGACAATATAAGATGTCAGAATACAAGTTATAAACGTATGCACAGGAGTAACAACCAGTGGCAATGGGTCTCTCTTTCTGTGACATATCATTCTCTACATCAGGAGTCTCAGCCAACTCTGAGTAGCTCTCCTGTATGCAGTCCGGCCTACAAATATACAAGCTTCTGCTTGGTTTAATTATTATATACATACCAAAATTAAATAGCATTTATATGCGGCAAAATGTGTGTATTTTCAGAATTCATAAACTGATGTTTGGAGAAAAATGGTTGACTTTTCAAATTGTATTTAAAGCTATTTGAGTTGGAAATATTTATTATATTATGACCTTGATGCCAGGGGGATTGCAGCTATGGTTTTTATATATTATCCATGTAGAGGTATTCCAAATCAATAATGTGTTTTTTACTTAACTGCTTGCGAACTTGCCTAATGCACCAATGTGATCACTGCTGATAATCTTAGATGGGGTGATCACTATTACATCAATAATATCAGTAGCTCAAGATGATTTTCCCTGAATCTAAGTAGCTCTTATTACAGAAAAGTTTGGAGACACCTGCCCTACATCTATCACTTACCTTAATACGATTTCACTATCTGTATCCCTAACCTTAATGCTAACCCAAATGTGAAACCTTACCTTCAAGCTTTATTCTAATTTTAACCCTTACTCTAACCCTACTGTCCACTCTGACTATAATCCTGACCCATACCATGTCCCACTTTCCACCTTAACACGTGGCATGACTGCATGAACCTTGACTGCTTTGAACCCTAACTTTTACCCAATGCCTATGCATTCACCGTCCACACAAACCACCACTCAGAAAACATTACCAAGGAAACAAAGCTTTGTTGATTCCAGCTCTCGCTATTAAAAAAAAAGTGAAACTGTTCCAACTAGAAAGTGACTTCAGAACTGTATTCAAGCCCTCACACTCATGCAACTGGATGGTGGCAATGCCCTGATCCATGGCCTCTATGGGACATCTTACGCAACGCAGATTATTTCATCCATGACCTGAAGAAATATGACCACATCATCCCACCTTCCTGATGGACCGCCACTGACTGCCTCTGGTGGTCCCTGCTACTTTTAGAACCAGCTGTATCATTTACAAAGCCTTCACGATCAGCACCCCACACCAATCAGGCTCACCGACTTTTGTGCCTTTCAACTAGCTTCACGCTATACAAATGGCACATACATAAATTCAGCATTACATTGTTTTGTTTCCTTTTTTAAATTGTAAACTGGCAATGTTCTTAGGTATGTTCATCATTATCCTTCTTCAATAAGACATTTCATCAATTTGGATTTGTGGATGTTCAATTTTTTTTTATTATGCTTTCTTCATTTTCACAAAATTCCTTAGATTACATATTGAACTGTATCACAACACATACAACACCACATAGTATAATCTACCCGGCAATGAAGTCCTTACACTAAAGAAATGGATAAGAGATGGCTTTTCACTCAAATTAGATATGTGATACAACCACAGTGTCATACTGAGCAAATAATTCTGTTGTGGCATGAGACTATTATGTCATGCCCAGATGGGTGGTAAGTCACAACAATCTTTTGAACTTACAACTAGAATCAAAACACAAAAGAAAAAGAAAGTTTGGTGATGAATAAAGTATGAAATTTGATTTCTCCTTGGAACAGCAGTATCCGCCAGGACACGACTCCTTTATATTACTGGCATGCAGAGCTGAGTCAGGAATAAAGGGGGAATGTGCAATGTACACGAATAATGCTAGACAGCATTTAGACAATTAGATGGTAAGCATTTGTTCCTAGTTTATCTGTCACTAAACCACATAAGGTGGCATTCCCTGTACAAGAACCTCTAATGGGACAGATGGGAGCACAAAACCAGGGCAGAAAACATGCGACATACTGTCATAACAAAAGGGGATTTAATGTAATATTTAAAGCTAAGAAACTATTTGAGATTGAAAAGGAAATGGTAAAAATAAGTTCCCTGAATATACGCAGTATTGCAGTATAAGGGTGTTAATTTAGCCAAAAGGCTTTCTGGAGCAGCACTATCAACAAAGCAGGTAAACACACACTCATTGCTCTTCAATTGTTTGGAGGCCACCTACATCCTGTCTCCAAGATCTTCTTTGAATTCTCTGCATTAGGCACCTAATTCTACCACCACTTCTACTGTTTCTCTTAAATATTTCTCCCTCCTCCTTTTGTGTAGGTAAGCTTGTGCAATATTTGTCTATTACCTGCTTTGAATCTTACCAACCGCAGTGCTCGAGGACATCACAGTATTTCCCTTGCTAAACAAAAACATAATATGGATCCTAAATCTCAGAAAGGTTTTAGGCCAAACACAGCTAGAGCACAAAATAGGACACAGTCTCAATCGAAATAACCCTCATAAGGGAATATCCTAGAAAGGCAGTGGACAGAACACAGATGTATGAGAAAGTTGTGTAAACCATCACAAACAATGTATCTGAGATGCAGACTTCCATTCTTGAATTACGCCAGAAACGAAGGCTTAAGGCACAGATAGGAGGTCTTCCCGTTTTTGGAATTACAGGAAATACCGGAGGGTCTGTCTGCGGATTTCTTTATGGAAAAATGCATTCAAGACACTTTGAAACCTAGGGGACTTTCAAAACTGTCAGACTCTGATCAGAAACCAGGTGCACCTCCCATGGCAATCATAGGCAATTTCCTGAATAATAGAGACATGGATGCTATCCTTCAGTGGGATAGATTTTCCACATCAGCAAAATATGCCTTCTTGTTATTTCAAATATACCCTGATTACACACAACAGTCTAACACCAAAGTAAGTCCAAGGAAGCTTAAAAAACACGGCTTGAGAATATAAACTGAAATACAAGCTGTTCTCCCACTGAAATTGAAGGTAAAAAAGGAGGCAAATCAGACTTTTCAGCTCACCTAAGACAGTCTGTGATTGGCTTGAAAGATAGCAAAAACAAAAAGCATTCAAAGAGGCATTTGTCCTCAGATGTATGGATGACTTGTCTCCAACTTAAATCATGATTAGAATCAAATAGCCTGTTCCACAGGGAGAAACTTTTCTGAGTTTGCCATATAGAATACTTATTATCCCTGATGAACATTGAGAGCAGCAATTTAACCTCAACATTGAGTATATTTCAGGTTTCCTGAGCTATGGTAGCCATAGCACATAAATAAAGATCTTGACACCTGCAGACACAATGTTGAAACTGGACAGATCGTCGCTCAGAGGGCGCCACTGTGCCCCCAACAGGTCCTTTTTCATGATAACCTACCAGACACTATGTTGAGCCTATAGATAGCCACTTAGGTAGGAACAGGAAGTCAGGGGTGCAAAGTTTAGTGCCAAGCAAATTACATATTTTATATTCTTTGATGAGTGCTAGTACTGGGTTGTGTTATGGGTTAGAAACAAGATGAAGTGAGCAAGCAATGACTGTTTAAATGTCCATCTGTGTATTTGTTGCATAAGGTACTTACCTTCGGTAATGATATATCTGTAAGAAACATTAGTAGTGATAGATTCCTTACCTTAGAATTACCCCCAGGCGTCAGGTTGGATCCGGGAAGTTTTCGTCAGCAGTACCCCTGCGAATCGGTAGGCGGCGTCGTGCGGCTCCGCGTGCGTCATTGGCGCTGAGATGACTTCGCTGGAGCTACTTAGACACGCCCACGCGTGCTGACATCCGTTCTGTATGCGACTTTCCGCACCAGGAACGCAGAGCCATGCAAGAAACTGACCACTGGTGCCATGAAACCAGGGCCCTAAAAGGGGTGACCTTTACCCTACAAATCAGTTCGCAGAACGGGGAGGAATGGCGGAGCGGTAAGGAATCTATCACTACTAATGTTTCTTACAGATATATCGTTACCGAAGGTATGTAACTTATGCATCTGAAAGAAACACGTAGTGATAGATTCCTTACCTTAGAATAGATACCCCAGCAATACCAACCTCAGTGGTGGGTCTGCGAACCAAGAACACACCGGAAAGTCCTGGAGAACAGAACGGCCAAAGAAGCCGTCTCTCCGGACTTGGCTGTCCAGGCAGTAGTGCTTGGTAAACGTGTGCAGCGAGGCCCACGTAGCTGCCTGACAGATGTCATGCAAGGGAACTCCCCGTCCCAAAAGCAGTAGTGGCTGCCGTCGCTCTGGTAGAATGGGCGCGCAGCCCCACCGGAGGCTCCTTTTTAGACAAAGAATAACAAGCCTTTATGCACAGAACGACCCACCAAGAGATGGTCCGTTTGTGCACTGCCCAACCTTTCTTGGCGCCCACGTAGCCAACAAAGAGCTGGTCATCCACCCGGAACTGTTGTGTGCGGTTTAGGTAGAATGAGAGCGCACGTTTTGGGTCCAGACGGTGGAGCCTCTCTTCCTCTTTTGAGGGATGTGGAAGTGGAAAGAAGGTCGGCAAAGTGATGGTCTGCCCGATGTGAAAGACAGTGACAACCTTGGGCAGAAAAGATGGACGAGTCCTTAGAACCACTTTGTCCGGATGGACAGAGAGAAAAGGAGGTTTAGAAGAAAGAGCCTGGAGCTCACTCACTCTTCTGGCAGAGGTGATGGCCACCAGGAAAGCTGTCTTTAAAGTGAGAAGACAAAGAGGACAGTTGTGAAGATATGTCAGAACCAGGTTCAAGTCCCACTGAGGACTTATGAAAGGAACAGGAGGGAAAAGATGAGTAATGCCTTTTAAGAATCTATTTACAACAGGGGACTTGAAAAGGGAAGGCTGATCTGGAAGCCGTAAAAAGGCAGAAATGGCCGAGAGATAGCCCTTGATAGTGCCCAGAGCAGAGCCCTGCTGGGCCAAAGAAAGAAGGAATAGAAGGAACTCTGAAAGAGGGGCAGAAAGGGGATCAACAGCCTTTGCTGTGCACCAAGCCACAAACTTATTCCACCTGCAGGCGTATACCGTCTTAGTGTAGGGACGCCTGGCTGCCAAGATTACATCACAAACTTCGGAAGGCAGGTCAAAAGACATCAACTGCCGACACTCAATCTCCACGCAAGGAGGTGGAGGATTAACAGGTTCGGATGGAAGATCGTCCCCTGTTGCGGCGACAGAAGATCCTCCCGAAGAGGCAGTCGGACCGGGGGATCGATAGCCATGCTGAGTAGCTCGGGCACAGTCCGGAGCCACAAGAATAACCTGGGCCTGGTCGCGCTTGATCTTCAGCACTTTGGGTAGAAGTGGTATAGGCAGAAAAGTGGAAAGGCGTATAGTAGACTGCAACTCCACTCGCAACAAAAAGTGTTGCCTAGTGAGGTTCGCCTTTGGAAATTCCAACGCGCAGAACTGATGACACTGCACGTTCTCTTTGGTGGCGAATAGATCTAACCAAGGCTCTCCCCACTGCTGAAAGAGACCTTGCACCACGTCCGAGTGCAGATGCCATTCGTGATCCATCATGCAGCGGCGGCTTAGTTTGTCCGTCCTGGCGTTCAGAGAACCTGCCAGGTGTTGATCCACCAGGAAAATGCCCTGATGTTCCAGCCATGTCCAGAGATGCAGAGCCTCCTGACATAGGGTCCACGACCCCACCCCGCCCTATTTGTTGCAGTACCACATGGCGGTGGTGTTGTCCGTGAACACCTGCACTACTCTCCCCTTGACAGAGGGAAGGAATGCTTTCAGTGCAAGTCGGATCGCCCAAAGCTCCAGAAGGTTGACATGGAGCCGGGACTCCACCGGAGACCAGAGTCCTCTGTTAAATGCCTCTCCCATGTGTCCACCCCATCCCAGAAGGGACGCGTCCGTCACCACTGTGTGTTCCGGTTGGGGAAGGGAGAGGGATCTGCCATTGACCCAATCGCGATTTGTGAGCCACCACTGCAATTGTTGTGCAGTGCCCTCCGAGATATGGACGTGATCGGACAGGTTGCCCTGATGCTGTGCCCACTGGAACTTCAGGTCCCACTGCATAGCCCGCATATGCCATCTGGCATGATCCACCAACAGGATGCAGGAGGCCATCAGGCCCAGTAGCCGGTTCATCCTGACCGAAAGCCTGAATAAAGGCTGAAAGATCGGAATCATAGCCTGAATATCCCGGACTCGCTGCTCGGGAGGATAAACCCGAAACTGCACCGAATCCAGAACCTCTCCGATGAGGAGGAGCTTCTGAGAGGGAATCGGGTGCGACTTCGGCACGTTGATGGAGAACCCCAGCAAATGCAGGAGGTCGGCTGTAGTCTGGAGATGGGAGACGACTGCCTGGGGCGAGCCCACCTTCGACAACCAGTCATCAAGACTGGGACCCCTAATCTGTGCAGATGAGCTGCGACCACCGCCATCACTTTCGTGAACACCCGAGGGGCGCTGGTAAGGCCAAAAGGGAGCACGGTGAACTGAAAGTGCTCGTGGCCTACTGAGAACTGCAGGTAACGCCGGTGGGCAGGCAGGACGGGAATATGAAAGTAAGCGTCCTACAAGTCCAACGCTACCATCCAATCTTGCGGGTTTAGGGCAGACAAGACCTGAGCAAATGTGAGCATCTTGAACTTCTCCTTCCGCAGGAAGCGATTGACGTTCCAAAGGTCTAAGATAGGATGCTGACCCTTGTCCTTCTTGGGGACCATAAAGTAGTGGGAATAACAACCACGACCTATTTCTGGTCCAGGAACGGGCTTGATGGCCCCCTTGGCCAAGAGAGCCGTGACTTCCTGCTGAAGAAGCGCAAGATGGTCCCCCGACACGCAGTGGCATTGAGGTGGCATGGCTGGAGGGGGAGTCTTGAAGGGGAGGGAGTAGCCCCTTCGGACAATTTACAGCACCCACTTGTACGAATTGATGTTGCGCCAGTGTGGGAGATGATGGCAAATTCTGCCATCCACTGATGGGCCTGAAAGGTCGGACTAGGAAGGCTTTGCAGTGGATGCTGTGGGTGTGGAGGTGGACTGACCCGCCCGCTGTCACCCAGAACCGCCTCGACGGTTCCCACGTCCGCGGCGGCACTGAAAATGTTGCTTCGCAGGCCTGTGGCTCCGGAACAAATTTGTTGGGGAACCCCTTCCATGGCCGCGAAAAGAGTAAGGCGGAGGAGGGCGAGTGGCCGACAGGCCAAAGGATTTGGCAGTAGCCCGTGAGTCCTTAAACCGCTCTAACGCACTATCCACCTTATTGCCAAAAAGGCGGATGCCATCAAAGGGCATGTCCATCAAGGTGTTCTGGACATCCCCTGAGAAGCGAGTTGTTCTCAGCCAGGCGTGGTGCCGAAGCACCACCGTCGTGGAAATCGCCCTGCCCAGCAAGTCGGCGGTATCAAGCTCACAACGAATGGTGAACTTTGCTGTGTCTCTGCCAGCTGCTATAGCTTGGGAGAGTACTGTCCGGGACTCCTCCAGACAGTTGGGCAGCACCTGCGCAACGGTATCCCACAGAGAGTGGGAATAATGGCCCAAGAGGCATGTGGTGTTCACCGACTGCAGCCCTAAGCTGGCAGATGAAAACAGCTTCCTGCCAAGCTGTTCCAGCTTCTTGGATTCCCTATCCGGAGGTGTGGAAGGGAACGCGCTCTTGGAAGCAGAGGCTTGGACAACCAAGCTCTCGGGAGTGGGGTGTTGGGAGAGAACAGGGGGGTCGCCCGAAGCCGGGCGATGGTGGCGGGCCACGTTCCTGTCCACAGGAGCCCCTGTGCTGGGCCTGGACCAAGTGCCCAAAAGGACGTCAGAAAGTGCGTCATTAAAAGGCAGCAAGGGCTCCGAAGAGGTTGCCGCCGGCTGAAGCAATTCTGTCAGGAAGTTAGTCCTGACGGCCACCATAGGGAGTTCAAGGTGGAGGGCCTCGGCTGCCCTACGTACTACCACTGCGCAACTGCAACCTCCATAGCCACAGTAGGAAGAGGACAGCATGCCAAGGTCAGGTGAGGTGTCAAGACCACTGGCGTCCCCCAAATCCTCTGCCCTGTCCGGATCATAATCACACTGCTGTGTGAGAGGGTCCTCAGACCCCTGCCAGTCCTCCCCTTCCTCCGAAGTCTGCAAAACAGGCTGAAAATAAGGAGGACGGACATAGGGGAAAAAAGGCCCCATCGGCGTCGGGATCGGCACCGAACAACGCCGATCCGGCACTGTGTCCGGTTCAGGGCTGATACTGGGGATGACGTCGTCCCGGGAAATAGGCGACGTCGGAGGTGGTGCCGGTGGGGTCGACGTCGGTGAAGTGGATACAAGGTCAACCGGCATCCGATCCTGGGGGATTCTGCGATGCCAGGGCCGGAGCCGCCGGCTATGGAAGGACAGGACCCCCAGTCAGGCCCTCGGGGCCCGGTGGCGCACCGGCGGGGCCAGACGGCCTAAAGAGTCGGGCCATGGCAGCAAGAAACTCTTGCACCTGAGCAAGCATCACCAACGGACCCGTAAAAGGTGGGTAGGCCGGCGGCGACGTCGCAGGCTCCGCCGGAGCCACGAGGGTGGCACCACCTGCACCCTCAGCCGTGTCGCGGGACAGGTGAGAGGAAGTCGAGGAGCGACGACGTTTCTTCGAATTCTTTTTGGAATGCTTCGACTTACCTGGCCCAGAGTGTGAAGACTTAGATCCAGAGGAACGTTGGTGACGGCTCCGCGACCGGTTCCTCAACCTCCCACGGGACCGGGACCTTGAGCGGCGCGGCCCTGACTCCCGGACTTCCAGCAACTTTCGGGACCGCTCCCGCAAGGCTTCGGCGCCATGGCCTGGCAGTTGGGGCATGACTTAGAGTCGTGGTGGCGTCCCCACAGTACCTAAAGCCGGGCATCCCTACGACACCAGGAGTCGATCGACTCAAAAAAACTGAGACAAAAGGCCTCGAAAAAACTCAGTCAAAAAGTGACTGGGGGTACTTGCTCTTCCCGGATCTGCGCTTGCTGGCGCGGAAAAAGAAAGAACTAACGTCATCGCACGTGGGCGCGTCTAAGTAGCTCCAGCGACGTCATCTCGGCGCCAACGACGCACACGGAGCCGCACAACGACACCTACTGACGTGCATGGGTACTGCTGACGAAAACTTTCCGGATCCAGTCTGACGGCTGGGGGTAATTCTAAGGTAAGGCATCTATCACTACGTGTTTCTTTCAGATACTGTTATTAAGTGAAAATTGCATGCTACAGTCAGGTATTGAAATGTGTTGTACTCTATATCTAAGGGAAGCAGTAATTTGTTGGGTTTTTGTTATTGTTAGTTGAAATAATGAAACTACGAACCGAGCAGACTACCTTAATACTGACATATCAAAGTCAACAATTTAATCAAGATCTGCTAAATATCTAACAGTTTGAATCAGCTTTGTAAAGCTATTTTGAAAACAACAAATGACTATCCCCTTGTAGATGATCTTTTGGTGTCTGCATTACTATAGCCCGTGTTACAGAGCATTAGGCAACAAAACATAACAATAGCCTACTTTTCTACAAGACACACATCTTAGCACACTGGGACAGAGTCATCTTGCTAAAAGATGGAGATGTCAGATGTTCTCATTGTCCTACTCCTTCTCAAGGAAAGTGGCACTTTGGCTGGATAGTAAGAGAATGTTTAAAGTCACAGGGATACAACAAGGCCTGGTAGGGAGATATAACGGAGTGTGGTGCAAGACATGGGGAAGAATTTTGATTATTGAATGTGTATGCACCCAATATAATTCCTAAGTAATTTGTTCCCATGTTGTTGGTTTTGGTGACATCGTGGATGAGAACACTGATGATAAGGACAGGTCACTATAATTGTGTGTAGTCACATATTGAAGAGAGATCCCCCTAGAAAAGTTCCTGAACATAGACTTACTGCGCAGCTGGTATGTAGGGAAAAGTAACTTGATAGATGTACGGAGAACACAACATAAGAGGCATGTGGAATGCTCCTTGCATTCCCTACTAAATGGTTCCAGCAGTAGATTGACCTTATGTTTTTTCCAGCTGTCAATTATTCAACGGTTGTGTGCAGATGCACTATATGGGCA
The DNA here is from genome assembly GCF_964204655.1 of Triturus cristatus. Taxonomy (NCBI): domain Eukaryota; kingdom Metazoa; phylum Chordata; class Amphibia; order Caudata; family Salamandridae; genus Triturus; species Triturus cristatus. Next base: position 782,018,292 of record NC_140585.1, on the reverse strand, counting down.
GGGTTTGGTCAGATCACTCCACCACTGATATTAACTTACACTAGACTGATACCCCCAACTGCATCCCTATCTGGCGACTTAGGGATGAGACACTTCAGGATGAAGAGTTTGATTTCTAGTATTAGAGATACACTCACATAATATAGTAATACATACTGGGGATTGACTTCAATCAAGGCAAATAAATGGGAGGTATTACAAGTCGTGGCTAGAGTCATAGCTATTAGTAAAGTATGGGGGAGAGGTCAACAACTGCAGCAGGAAGAGAAAATTGCTACATTGGAGCAGGGGTGCGCCAGTGGTGCCAAATTACATCAACATAGTAATAGAATAAAAACAAATTGTGGGATATATATTTTCTGGTAGGTAAATACACATACATATCTTATTGCCAGAGGCTCCAGAGGGATGGAATAATTGAGGGAAAATGGTTGATTGATTATTGGAAAGCAAAACTCAAAAAGAAACCATATTACAGATTACAGATGTAAAAAGGGTGTTCCAAAATATTCAGGGTGCTACTAATGGTGTGTTATAAAAATATCTCAGAAAACTTTACACACATTTGACGACCTCTGAGCCAGAACACGTCTGGGACTATTAGGGAAGGGCTGATTTGCCAAACGTCCCCCAAGTAGAAGCGCCACTTTCTAAAAAGGAACTGGAGGCAGCTCAATCAGATATGCAATGTGGTAATATCCTGGGTATAATATGGGCTTCCATCTGAATTCTATCAGATAACTGCCTCTCTACTTATGGAAAAATTATTAGAAATTGCTAATGAGGCTCCACAGATTGGTCAATTACCCTACTCAATGTGGGGGAAAAAGATAGTGGTAGTACCCAAACCTTATGATCTGCCCAATGATTTTAAATCATAAGGACCCTTGTCTATGAAAAAACACAGATTTATAAATCCTTAGCAAGTCCAATGCATTATGAAAAGCAAAAGTGATCCCAGTGTGCGTTATGATTATGTTTATGTTATGATTATGCTACTCAAGTTAAGTTTTCAAAAATTAGGCAGCATGTTGATTGATTTTGTTATGGGCAAACCCCAATCCCAGAATCAAATTATCTGCCCTTAAGCTTCCTTATCAAAAAGGAGGTTTAACTTACCACATTGTGAAAGCTATTACTTGGTATCACAACTCCAGCATTAACCTAAGCGGCTGGATCAAATACCTCACTGTGAACCACTATTATTGATGGGCTACCACATAGACAAACCACTGAACCATTTATTGATGTCGATAAAATAGCCAAGCATGAGACTCCCCTATTTGGCTTCAATGACATCCAAAATCTAGAAAAGGTAATAAAGCATGCTCTTTTTCCTGCAGAAAATGACATCTGGTGCCTTGTGATTTTTCTAATCTATGTCAGAAGCCTAATTTGGTGGGGAAGAATGAGGTAGGTTACGAAACCAATGTGATATACATACGACTGACAAGTTCTTGACCTTCAACTAGGCTAGAAACCCGATTCAGAATTAAGGTGGACCAATTTCTACTTCATACAAAAGAGACAAGGTTTGTACAGACTACAAATGAGAGTTTCCCATGGAGGTGTATGGGCTGCAGTAACTACACTATTAGGAGGGGGCGCACTGATTTTGGCCTTATATAGAAATCTAATTACTGAAAAACTAAGAAAGTCCTTACAGGATAAAGAAAAGTGAGAAAGATATACTGGAACACAACTTAACAAATAACGATTGGACTAAAACACTGGCGCATAATAAAAGCAAAATGATTAAAACTAGATCTAACAATATAAATCTCTGCTTAGGGCATGTCTCAGTTTGCTTGGTAAAATTTATACTGTAAAATCAAATGATTGTCCAAGATGTTGTCACAATGATGCTGATGCTCTATACCTGGAATGGACAGGTCCAGTTGGGAAATTATATTGGAAAATTATAACAAAAGCAGGAGATGTAAACATTCAGTAGTTCAACGAAAGTGTAAAGTATGCAGAAACAGTAACTGCCTCTCTAAGGAGGAGTCTATATTGTAGGAAAGTGGGATCTGCTTCTATGGTCAACCCCACTTTTTTGCTTGATGTGATGCTGTTTTTGACTAGTCTGACTGGGATCCTGCTAATCAGGACCCCAGTCTATCTTCTTTCTCCCTAAATGGTTGTTCTCTGTACTTACGTACATCCCAGGATGGATACTGAGGTACCCTTGTCAGTCCCTAGTATATGGTACCCTTGTACCCAGGGCATAGGCACCCCAGAGGTCTCCCATGGGCTGCAGCATGTATTATGCCAACCTTAGGAGACCATTCAAAATGGAACTACAGGCCTGCCATTGCAGCCTGTGTAAGTTGGTGCATGCACCACTTACTAAAGATATAGGTTTATTATATATAAGGGTCACTGCACTTAAAAACTATAAGTCACCCCTATAGCAGGCCTTTACAATCCTGAAGGCAGGTTGCTTGGTTCTAAGTGAGAGGATGCCCCTGCATGAGCAGGACACCCCTGTAGCCTATGGAGTCCATTTTCCCGGGTTGCCAGTGAAGCGGCCATATACTATGTAGAGGGGCACTGCGTAATCGCACGATGCCCATCTCGAAAACAGCTGCAACAAATCCTATCATGTTTGGTATCAAACATGTTGGAATCAAACCCCTACACCGTAAACAGGGTGGGAGGTGTGATTACAAGCACTGGAAGAGCCCTCCGTTAGACTCTCAGTGTTCCCGGTACCAGCCTTCTAGTCCCAGACAGCACAAAATGGTTGCTGCCGATCAGAGACACATTTCTGCTCTCCTGCTGCTGAGCCAAGCTCGAGCCCCTGTCACCTCCCAGACAGGATTTAGTGTATTAGGGCTGGGTGGGTGCGCTTCCAAGCACCTGAAAGTCTGCATGAGGGGCGCATTTGGTGTTCCTGTGCATAGTCCAGTTCAAACTAGTCCTGTGAGTCGTTGGCTCCCGCTCTGCCGTGCGAAACTGGACAAAGGACATGGGAGTAAACTCCCCCCTGTCCAGAACCTACCCTGGGAGGGTCCCCTGAATCTTCCCAACCCTTACTCTTGGGTACATAAGGGCTTACCCGGGTGTAGGTCTTTAGATTCGATGTGGGATAAGATTCAGAACTGAAACCACTGCACTTCTACAGTCTAGGCACTCTGGTCTTCGCTGGACATCGTTTGTGCCTGACTCGTCTCCCTTCCAGTCTGCTGCATCGTCTGTGCCTTTGCATCATACAGGAACCTTCCAAGGTCTATGAAGCATCAAAGACAACCAAAGTAATCTCCCTTGGAGTGAAGGAGTCACTCCCCTGCATTCGCAGGCACCACAACTAAGTTGACCAGTCTGCAGATCTTTGGCTCCTCCGGGCTCCGTGGGCTCTGCATCGTAGGTGGTAGTTTTCCACAGCTCCCGAGGCCTGCTCTAACCTCTCCCCAAGTTTGAGGCCAGTAGTCCTTGTGGGGGTTGCAAAAACCGACCCCCTGAGTACCGCATCCCCTTTGCAGTTGCAACGGCTTGTTGTCGTATTTTCAAGAAGATCTTCGCACTCCAAGTAGCTCCAACCTCGAGCACCCCCAGTGACCAGAATCTTCAGCCACACCTCATCGTGTGCATCGTGGCTTGCATCTTTTGGTGAGCTGCATGCGGTCCTCTTGCGACTCCTGTGTCTTCGGCCTGGGGGTCCATTTGAGGGTCACCGTTGTTTTCCTTGGGCTTCCCGGATAGCTCAGGGCCTGCCCTGACTCCCCTACATGTGGGTGAGTCTCCTGGACCTTGCTGGTCCCAACCGTGCATCTTCTTGGCTTCCTGCGTGGGTTGCATTTGCCAAGACATGTTGGTGCTCCCGCCGGACACCGACACCTCAGCACTCGACATCCTTCGTGGGACAGCTCGTATCCGGGTCCTGGTCATCCTCAGCTTCTCCTGGTCCTCGCAGTTGCAGAGTCAAGGTCACCGTCTTCTTTCCTGAATCACCTAACATCGGAGGGCATTTGTCTTCCAAGTCGCCTGGTCACCACTGACTGACAGACTCTGTCACCTCTGCTTTTAGGTACTCCTCTTCAAAAATCCATGTTTGGATTCCTCCGGACATCATCTACTCTTCCAGCAGTGGTACTTTCCTGTAGTCCTCCACTGGGTTTGACGGCGGTTTCCAACGCCACTTCTCACCTATGCACCCGGGTTCCCTGGTTAGGTAACTCGGGTGCCACGGTATCCATGGGTGGGGTTGCTCTCCAACCTCCTGTCTTCTACGGGGTTTCTTCAGGGTCCACTGGGAAGGGCCCCTAATCATTAAAAATCCAACCGCGACTTGCACAATGACTAGTATGGAGCACGCGGTCGTGTTCACACACTGCACACGCTCTACGTGGGGTCTTTATCTACTTACCTTGGGTGGTTCTGTGGATCCCCAGCAATTCTACATCCTCTCGACATTGTCCTGACTCGAGTGGTGGTTCTTATACCACTTTCTGAATATAATGTATATTAATGAAAGTAACATTTTCATCTGATGGCTCCTTCTACCTGCAGAATCCTCATCATATGAATCAATAAAGCATTAACTAAAGGAGGAGGGTCTGAGGAGAAAAACAAATAAAGGGCCCGCCACCACAGACAGTCGGTTAAGCTTCTAGCCTTAGGCACAGGCATATAGGAAGTGATTCTGAAGACATCACTATAGTCAATGGGAACATCCCAAACAGCAACATCACTAAGAGCACAACAGAAGCACAGCAGAATCATAACCTAACAGGTGTCTAGGCACTTGTACAACCATAACATGGAGCAGAACAGAAGACCATAAAACATTCAAACAGTAAAACTCAATACAACAGAACAAACTGGTCCAGTAGAGAAAAAATGTACGACTTTAACAAACGTGATGAAAACCAACTAAAGGGAAGGAAATCAGCCATGATTAAATCGCAACTATCTGAACTAGAAGAGCTAATGACAAAAATACAATACAGAAGCATAATCAACACCTAAGGAAAAGTTAGAACACCAAAAGGGAAAGTACTAATGGAAGGTAACAACCGCTCATCATAAACTGCGCCCTAGCCATCCAAATACAATCAGAAATAAAAGTAGTACTGAAAAGAGAATAAAAGAAAAGTGGCAAAATAAGAGCCCAACAAGGAAAGATCTGCAGCAGTCAGGCAATATAAACAAAGCACTGGAACCAGAACCATTCAGCAGAGGCTGGAGGTGAAAGGCATATCACTAAGTGTAGGGAGAGGCTATAAAACCTGTGCTACCCAATGAGGTGCTGGGAACAGGAACAAGATAAGCACACCTACACAGTACACCCAAAACGGCATCCAGCCAAAGCAATAGCAGACGTGAGATTTGTTTTTTTTAAAACAACCACAAGAAGAGAACACATCAACAGACCTCAAGCTAACACAGGGTAATAGGGTTTGGAGAAAGTTTGACAAACAATGACAGTGAAGGTAAGCCAATCACAATAGAGGAAGTGGAACAAGTGCTTCCAATGTGAAACCGTCCACTTGCACATCTATTGGCCAAACCACAATACATAGCCCGAAGGCAGCACCCATCCAGGAGTGAAGTGCAACAGCATACAGAAAAGGACGATCAGCCAACCTCGGTACCTCATCAGGGACCAGCAGGATCATCCCTCACACTCACAACAAGAACAGATTGAACCATAAATGCCCAAAATATCATACCTCCACACAGTGAGGCAGATGTCATACAGGTTAGTGAAACCATTTGGGCACACCTGCCCCCAAGTCAGGAGCCATCGATAAAGAATGAGGGCAACAGACCCAAATTGAAACTTCTTTAGCAGTACCTACTGGTCTGAGACGAAGACTCCACATCTCCCTGTCAACTGTCACTGCAAGAGACCGCAGCAATCTAGGTGGTCTCAGAACATCTACATACATCAGACCAGGCAAGAGCTAGGTTGTGGCGAGGGAACCCAGAATGGGCAAATAGCATGCCAAAGCAGTACATAAGATGCAGTGTAAGTAAACAAACAAAAGTCATAACAGGAACTGACCAATGGGTTGAAGGCCTTAGCAACAAACTACAAGCCAGGGCAGAGGATGATACGTCCCCAAACCCTTAAACAGAACCTCAAAGAGTTAATCTTTTATGGACATCTGAACTTTCAATACAAGAATACTGTCAAGAAAGGGATGCCCTGGAAGAGGAACCAGCATGGAGAAAGAAGACAAACCATATACTATTCCAAGCAGGCTGACTCACGACAGGAACTCCCACAGGAACTAGGACACATGCCACATGTAAGTAACAAAGTCAGCAAGAACATTGCCATGATCAAAATAATAGATACACTTCCGATTTGCAACAATCAATGGCAGGTGTACCAGACTCATGCACAGGAGGTTCACCAGTCTACTTAAACCAAAGGAATATCTGAATCCTTGAAAATCCGGTGAAGGCCGTGCAATGGTACCAGTTTCAGCGCTGTCATCAGTATCAAAGGGAAAAAACTGGCAAGCCTTTCAAGGTCAGAATGCAGCTGACCAGCTGCCAGGCAGGGCATATGATGGAACCAGAAGCTCCTAAGATCCCGAAGACTACCAGGGTGAGTCAGAGTGGCATGGCGCCTCATTAGCAAGGCCCGAGTGAACATGCCAGTTGCCTGAACAGAAACAGGATCTCTACCTAACAGGGTGGGATCCGAGTCTGAGGATGATGTCAAGGACATTGACGAACAGACTACCTGTCCCGCGGTCGAAAGCAGATAGAGGGAATGCCTTTCAACTGAATCAATGTGAAGGGGCAGAGGGAGGATAGCCTGAAAAACACAGTGATTCCTCGAAGTGACCTACGGGATCCAGAACGAGATCTGGATAGATGTCGACTCTGTCCCACACAGTTTATCGGATGACACAATATTCATACACCAAGAACATGGAGACGATGGTCCCAAGTACACAGGGACAACAATGGCTCAGGTCCGGAGTCACCAGGGTGAAGACATCAGTATGGTGACAGACTGAAAGAGAGCTTGGGCAGCCAGAAACAGAACCATAGAACATAAAGGTTTACACAAAGAAGAGAACAGCTCATCAGACATGTGTCGAAGAGCACAAGAAAACTGATTGCAGGCACTGGCTAGTGCCATATAATGCTCTGCATTGTCAAATCTAGGGAAGTGTAAGAGCTATGGTGTCACTTTACGGCACAAGAGCACTATCAAACTTTTTGGATCAGTCAGGTGTCTGGTAAGATTAAAGAGGAGAGGAATTCAGTTGGTCCACCATATTCTTAGGAAAACAAGTAAGAATGCAGTTATATCGACCCAGGCAAGATAATACCATGGCAAAAACTAGAGAAATCTTTTGAAGCGAACTGGACGAAAGGGAGAATGACCTGAAGCAAGCATGGATGGTAAAATTCACAATTGGTGAATGAGTTCACATGGGGTGTATAGATAGAATTACTAGTGAGTATAACACCAAGACAACAATCTTTCTCACCTGGTGAAGTAGGCGGTGTCTGGTTAGAGAAGAGGAGCGGTAAAGGATCAACAGGGTTTTCAAGCAATATTTCTAAATTCTAACTACTCAGACAAATTCAACTGGTGCATCCAATTCTGGATTTGATTCAAGTAGTTTGCAAACCGATGCTGAACCCCCATTCTTTCTTCCAGTTTGAGAAAGCTTTGTGCAGCCAGTGTTGTGAGCATACACAATCTACAATAGGTAGTTGTTGAAAAGCAGATGCAGAAACTTGACAGACTAGAGATAATGAGAGTAATTGTATAGAGAAAATGGTACATCATGTCTTTCTGGGAATGAAGTGCATATTTCACCAGTAGATCAAGGAGTGTTTTATGATTAATGGTGTCAAATGCAGCAGTGTTGGACCAATCTCTTTTTGCAGGATCACCCCCAGATGTCTGCCTTCTGTTGCTGAATCCGTTTTAGTTGGCATTAGGACTCTGCACATTTTTTCCCAGCTAACCAGTGCTAAAGTGCTTGGTCTTCCTCCCTAAAACATGGTACAATTGGCACCTACCTGATTGGGACATTTACTTATATGTCTCTTGTAAACAGTACTCACTGTAACCAGGGCCTGTAAATTAAATGCTACTAGTGATCAGCAGCACTCATTGTGCCACCCGTTAAAGTATCCTTGTAAAACATGTCTCAAGCCTGCCACTGCAGCCTGTAGTGCAGTTTAAAACTGCCATTTCGACCTGGCAAAATAAACCTTTTGCCAGGCCTAAACCTTCCTATTTAATACTTCTAAGTTACCCCTAAGGTGGGCACTAGAGGCTCATTGTATTTAAAAAGTAGGAAATGGGTTGGAGGGGTTGGCTTGGCACAATGTAAGATGGCCAACTCTTGGAAGATCTTATTCTAATTAAATTGAAACCTAAACGCCTCTCCAACTTTTTCACCATCGAGAGGGCCCATAGAGCACCGATACCACTGCCGAGGCATGGTGAACCCCAGAACTATAATAGCCAGGACTCTCAATTATAGAGGTAGACGCTATATTGCAGGCAGCATGCACGCGGGGAGACCTGAAACACGACAATGCTACTATCAGATTCTTCCCCGAATTTACGATGCAGGTGCAGAAACAGCGGAGCACTCTGCACCGAAAACCTCAAGTATATAATGCTGTCCCTGGTCAACCTTACGGTAGTGGACAATGGCAAATCCTGGTACTTTACGACACTGGAGGAAGTGTGGACCTGGCTGAAAGGCAAAAAGTAGGCTAGGAAACAGCAGAGGATCGACCAGGACCGGTGACGACAAGGTGATCGCCGAGGAGATGACTCTGGCGGCGGAGGATGGACCCTCCAACCCCCCTAGGGGAAGGGGTGGCCCCCCGAGTATGGTTAAGTGACAGAGATCGGCTGTAGGCCAGACTATCGTTTGGACAGCACATTGTGGTAAGGAGGGCCAGGGCCCTACACATTAGACCCCTCCAGAAAATGTTGGCCTGGATGCTGGGTGCAGGACCACTGGACCGCCGAGACTGTATGTAAGTGTGGAGACTCAGCGACGTAAGAGGACATGAAGTACATATATGATAAATATGGGGGTAAGTGGCCGCTGACTGGTTTGATAAGGCGGTGCTAGCTTACCCCTAGTTTTGGTAATAGTCACAGTTGGGCAACAGGCACTCTGCAAATCGGGTAGTTTTAAACCTACATTGCAGGGTAGCAGGGTGGGGGGAGTTCTACATAGGGAAATGTTTTTGTAATTTTAGTTCTTATTTGACCCATATGCTTCTTGATATTGCTTTGGTTACACCTCCATACATTGCATTCGACACTCAGACACCGAGGAATGGTGGAAGGGAGGGAGGGAGGGGAGACATGGGTGGGGGAGGGAACCCCCGCTATGGCACAGTAATGGTGCTGCAAGCTGCAAATACATTGAAGGCCCTGACGTGGAAAGTCAATGGCCTTGCGGACCCAATGTGCACAATGGTTATGCAGTATCTGAAAAAACAGTCCTAGGCCATACTCCTGCTGCAGGAGACCCACCTGAGGGGCAATCGTTATCTGACCCTAAATAGGTTTGTCTATACCCTCCTGGCCCATGCCGGCTTCCCTTCGGGCTCTAGAAGGGTAGCTATACTTGTTAAGAACTCAGTCCCCTTTATTCCGAGCCACACATGGCAAGATCCCCTAAGTAGATTTGTGGCACTGCAGGGATATGGGAGGGCCGGGCACTTAATCTCTGTTCTGAATATATCACGCCCAGACTCCATGCGGACACCTTCCCGGAGCTCAGCAGGGCGCTGCTTGACATGCCCTCGGGCATCCTAATACTAGATGGAGAAACATGACCGTTACAATGTCCCTGGATGTGGACAGGGTGACGGCTTCCTCTCGGGGAGTCAGCCTGGAGCCTCTGCGGGCGTTCATGGAGGCAATGTGGTTAACTGACCTATGGCGTGCACACAACCTGGCAGCCAGGCAATACCCACACCTGTTGGGGGCACATGGCAGCGGGTCCCAACTAGACTACATTTTTACACAATGTACATACACAGGGCAGTTCCGTGAGGCACGACACAGGGCGCAGGGTTAATCTGACCATTCCCTGGTAGAAGTGCTACTTAGGGGCTCAACTTGGGACTATGCTCTACCTCCTCGCATTGATCCGTGGCACCTTAAAGATCCCGAGTTCATAGACAAGTTGAGGGAAAGGAAGGAACAATACTTCTTAGACAATGCTGTGATGGTGGGCTCACATAGTATTCTTTGGGAGGCTTATAAAGTGGTGGTAAGGAGTTATGCCCAGGCATTGCTAGGGGGGGCAAGGAAGGAACGACGCTACCAAGGCGGAGCTCTGGAACATGAAATGAAGGGTATAGAGGCCAAAGTAGAGCAGGAAGGGGATTTAGATCGCTCATTGGGGCACAGGCTGCGCCTCTAGCAAAGGGAGTTGAGAGACTTGGAGGATAATTCGGCCCGGCTGCACACTATTGCGGTGCACAGGAGACTGTGTGATCTGGGTGACAAAACAAACTGATAGCGTGGTTGGAAAAGAGAGACAGAAGCAGGAATTGGGTACTGGAAATACGGATGCCTGGATCACTCCCATCCTCCGGTTTGGGGTGCGGCTACCATCAAGCTAGCAGAATTCCTACAATCCTGGGCTGCGGGTTGTACACTACATGACTTATGGCGTTTTCAAAATCCAACTAGTAGGGAATACTCCCTTTACTCTCCACCACATCAGTTACTTTGCTCCACATCTCTGATACCCCAGATTTCCCAACCCCAGATTTCCCAATCTACATATCTAGGGAAAACACTATCAGATCACAACCCACTAGAGATTGTATTAGAATGGGGAAAGGTGTCTACCCTAGTCCCGATGTGGAGACTGTGGCCACAGACTTCAGAGGATACAGTATTTCAGAGTACGATGGGCACTGCCATCACAAATTATTTTGCCGAGAACGAAGGTTCTGAGTCTTCTCGTCTAATTGAGTGGGTTGCCTATAAAACGATAATTAGGGGTACGTCCATAGGGGCAACTGTGGAAGCCCGACAAGAAGTACATAAGTAACTTACTTCGGTCGACGACTCTGTGAGTGTTCTAGAGCACGAGGCTAACACCGACCCAACTAAACAAAAACAATTACAGGAAGCAAGGATCAAACATGCTGAACTCCTTGAACAACTTCGCCTAATAGATTATAGAGCATATACTCAATATAGCCATGTTGAGGCGGTTAAATCCGGCGCCTTACTGGCACGTATCATACAGGACACTCCCCCTCCAATCCCGATACCAGAAATAACACTTTTGGACGGCACCATCGTTCGCACTCAGGTGGAGATCAATCTGGCCTTCAGTACTTATTATAAAACATTGTATACTGACCCTAATACCACACCACTGAGCCAAATAACTAGATTTTAGCGCGGTCTCCCATTCTCTAAACTACCACTGATAGCTCAAAAAGAGATACAAAATCCTATCACTAGATCCGAAATCAAAGCGGCCATTAAACAGCTCTCGAATAATAAAACGCCAGGACTAGATGGATTACTAGATGGGCAGAGTTGCCATTTCCAAAATGGTGATGCTCCCAAGACTTTTATATTTATTTTTACAAATTTACCAATATTAATTCCTGCACATATTTTTCCTACACTTAATACCCTTCTGAGAGAGCTTATCTGGGGAAAGGGTTGCAGGAGGATGAGTCTTGCTAAATTACAATTGAGGCCCGAGGGTGTGGGGCGGGGGGGAAGGGTGGGGGAGGGGGAGGGGGGGTTTGGGAGCTCCCGATTTTCGTGCATATTGCATGGCCAGCCAACTACAATGGCTGTCTTATTGGTTGGCAGGGCGAAACATACATGAGACTGGCTACACGCCACAACTCCTTCATCAAGGTACACTTCACACATTGCTTTTACCAAACACTAAGTTAGCTTACATGGTTCCCCCTTTACTCAAAATGGCTATATTGTTCTGGAAGCCAACACTACAATACACTAAGCGAGCCTCCCCGTATTCACCCAACATCCCCTAGTTGGGAATACTTGTGGCCAATGGACTGAACACTGCCAGTAAAATCCTACAATGGACACAGGAAGGAGTGTCGACAATCGGGGCATTGTTTATAGATAAGGCATTAGCAGATCATGACGATTTCACTCATGCACAAGGTGTCCCCTAGACATTATTTATTCTACATGCTGCCATCTCTCATTACATTAAACAACACTGGTCCCCGGATGGAGTGGAGCCTTCTACTCATGAACTAATACACGCACTACATTCAATGGGCGAAGGACGACATCTTACCCGTTGGTTATATAAGGGTATTAGGTCACACGCTAAAATATTACTCGTCCCGATGCGTGAAAAATGGGTGGGCGACCTGGGCAGGAATTTCACAGACAAAGAATGGGCAACTATATTAGAATTTCCTAAAAAGGTATCTAGAAATGCTAAATTTAAATATATACAGTGTATGATCCTACATAGGGCGTATCTTACACCACACCGTCTTAATAGTGTGTACCCGGAGGTTCGTCTCTCCTGGCCTCGATGTCAGGAATCTGATGCAGATATACTCCACATGCTTTGGGAGTGCCCACGCCAGAGAGGATACTGGCACAGCGTAGGATACCTGATACAAGAACTGACAGGCACGACTGTCTGGACAACACCAGAGTGTTGCCTATTGGGGTTTCATCCTTGCCCGAAAGGGATGAAAGTACACTATAGGTTTGCAGACATGGCGATTCTTATAGCAAAGCGCGCAATTACTCTGAGATGAACATCAGCCCTTTCCCCTACACTACTTACCAGGCACACAGAAATGACCCGATGGGGCAGCGCAGAGAGAGTCATTATACGTAAAGAAGAATCTAGAGGTTTACGTAAAATACCCATATCAATGGAATGGGACCGGATGTTGGAATCATTAAAAGCTGTCCATCCATTGGAACGCCCAGTCCCCCAAAGTGAAAACCTAATCTCTCCAATAATGCCAGATAATACCAATGTACCCAATTAGGATTATATACTAAGAGAATCCGCAATGGTTCGATGACGTTCAAAGATACATTATTCTCTAATCATATAGTTATTCACGAGATTACGTACCTTACTGTCAAATACAGTCAAGGGAGGAGGCCACGAATACGGGTGGGGAGAACGTTTAGACGTAGAATAGTTATATTACATGTTACAATGTTACATGTAGAAATATATTATTTAAACATGACTCTATATACACTGTAACAGTCATTTCGTATGGTATTAGATGTATACTTTGGATACTGTTAAATATTGTAGTTTTATAATGACGAAATGCCCATGCATATGTATATGTCATCAAACAATACTGTCACATGTATATTATCCGTTTGTCATAAAAACAATAAAAATTGTGTTTCAAAAGTAGATCAGCTGGCATTCCTCACCTCCCTCTCGGCTCAGTTGGTTGCTTACGTGGGGGGACACACTGTCATTGGAGGTGATTTTAATTGTGTGGGGGATATTGCGACGGACAGATCACACCCGCCCCTATTGGGGTCGCAGACACACAGGGTCGCAGCGGGGTTTCGGAGCTGGATAGGTCACAGGGGCCTAGAGGATATTTGGAGGATACAGCATGCGACAGATAAAAATTACTCGTAATTCTCCCCTATGCACCAAGTACACACCAGTATAGACACCTTAATGCAGAGTCAGCCTCCTCTGTATTAGTGGAATGGGAGGCATTTAAGTTGGTCGTGAGGGGTCAATGCCTAGGGCAATCAATTGGTGCACAGCAGGAAATTAGGCAAAAGTTATTGGACATGGAATCTCGGATTGGGCAACTGGACAATGTTCAAGGGATGGTGGCTTACTCTGCAGAGCGTCTGCAAGAGGTCCACGCTAGCTATAGCGATGCGCAAGAAAGGCTGAGGTGCCACAGTTATCGAGAATATCTTGACAGGGTGCAGAAGAAAGAGGGGAGGGCCGGCAGTCTATTGGCGTGGTGGATTAAGCCTGAAAGCAGAGGAGCATCGATCACGCAGGTTCAGTCAGACACCGGGGAGTTGCTCCATGAACCCGATGCCATTAATACCCAGTTTAGCACTTTTTACGAGAAATTATATTCTAGCCCCGGGCCGGTCTCTCGTTCTGATATTTGGAATTTTCTGGAAGAGTTGCCATTGCGGACTCTGGACAAGCAGGTGTAGGAGGACTTGGGAGGCTCGGTGAATCTGCATGAGGTCAGGGCTACTATCGCACCCATGGCGAAGGGGAAAACACCGGATCCGGATGGACTTCCGGCAGAGTTTTATGTAGCATATGTGCCGCCAAGATTGGTGACCCTATATGCTGAGGCTCTACACAGAGGTGCTCTCCCTGAGTCGATCCAGAGTGCACTGGTGATACCCCTCCCCAAGTCCAAGGAGGCCAACGCTCCAGTAACTGAGTACCGACCACTCTCAATGATCAACCTTGATTTCAAAGCCCTTAGTAAAATATTGAAGGTCAGATTGCTCCCGTATATGCACACCATCATTCACGTAGATCAGAACGGCTTTATGCCCTCCCGTAATACCTCCTATAATCTGTGCAGGCTGTATTATATTCTGTTCTATGAAGAAACGAGGACCATGCCCTCGCGGCTGCACTGTCAGTCGACCTGGAGAAAGCCTTTGACACGATCGGATGGGAGTTCCTTTTTGAGACTATGCTCCAGCTGGGCCTTGGGGAGGGGTGGGTGAAGTAGGTTCAACTGTAGTATGCCTCACCTACTGCACGGGTTAAGATAGGGAAAACAGTATACTCTCAATACCACATACAGGGTGGACCCAGCAGGGGTGCCCCCTTTCGCCCCTACTGTTTGCACTGGCGAGCGAGCCCCTTGCAGAGTTGATACGGCAGGGTGAAGCAGGGATGGGTCTTAGATTAGATGGGTGAATGCATATGATCTCATTGTATGCTAATGATCTCTTGGTATACCTGGAGACATCTGTGCCTGGTACCTCAAATGTGCTTATACTACTGGAGCGATTTGAGGTGCTGTCGGGCCTGAAGGTTAACAATAAAAAAAACAACTTTTTTCCTCTGGTGGATCCGGCACCTTGGCTGGCATGTCTACCAGCCGACTCCTTCAAATATCTTGGGATACATGTTTTTCATTCCCCGGAAGATCTGAGGGGAGGGAACCTGGACAGGGCGCTACGGTCTCTCCGGACATGTGTACACTTCTGGTGCACTTTGCTGCTGCCTATCATGGCGAGAGTCTCTCTGCTCAAGATCGTTATGCTGCCAAGATTGCTGTACTTTTTTGTTAATTTACCGACCATGATGCCCCGAGGATGGTTTAGTCCTTTGAATGCCCTTGTGAAGGAACTGATCTGGGGGGATGATAGACGATGCATCACCCTGCGGACGGTACAACGCCCGATGGAGAAAGGAGGCCTGGGGGTGCCAGATTTTGAATTGTATATGTTGGCTGCCCAGTTGCAGTGGCTGGCGCAGTGGATGGAGCCAGACGTGGCCAGGCTTTATTGTTGGCCAAATTATTGAGAACAGCAGTCAGCTGAGTGATGCAGCTTACAACCATACACACCTGGAAACGCTGTGTGCGTAAGTTGGGTGGGACCCTGTGGTACTCCCCATCGCTGCCCTTGGTTGGGCTCCCTCATGATGACCCGCTGACGGTGTTCACGACGGAGCAGTTGGAGACGTGGACAGAGGCAGGCTTAGACACGGTGGGCGATTGTTATCAAGATGGCTCACTAATCACGTTCACAGACCTGATGGATAACTACGGCCTTTCTCCCGGCCAGTTCCTGCAGTATGAAGCATTGGTTCGCACCTTTGGACAGTTATGGGGGTGGGAGGCAGAGATAAGCCTGCCACTCCCCCGGTACACCATGCTCTGAATAGATTGGGCACAGCAGGGCCCTAAGTGAAATGGCACCACGAAGCATTGGTTGCCACGGCTACTGGTCCCATGGTGGATCTCCGGAGTAAGTGGGAAAGGGCGATAGACAGGGAATTCACAGATGGTGAATGGGATAAGGTACTGAGATCTCACAAGAAAATATCGAGGAACACCAGGCTTAAAGATACACAATTCAGGGGCGTGGCCTGAGGTGTCAAGATGGCGGACGCACTCTAAGAGTGCTCTGGACCCCCTTCGTCATCCGCCTGGCATCCGCCCATCCTCAGCTGCAACTTACCGTTTCCAGAAGCGGATCTTGTTCCCCCGCACTGTTTGCTTCCGTCCAGTCCCTTTCGCGAGCGGATCGGACTCCTCCTCGCTGAGACCTGTCTTTCTCCTTCCATCAGCCCCGGCCCTCAAAATGACGGCCCCGGTAGTTCCCCGCGCCTAGGCGGGTGCTCCCCTGCGGCGGCCGCGCCTGCTACAACTGCCGCCGGAGCCTTCTCGGAGCTCCACCGTAGGGCAGAGGACGAAGAAAATAGATCAAGAAGGAATAACCTGTGCTTCCTGGGGCTTCCCGAGGGAGTGGAGCAGGGCCGCGCCAACACGTTCGTGGAGACCTAGGTGCGCTCCTGGATGCCCAAGGACGCCTTGTCACTGTGGTTTGCTGTTGAACGGGCTCACCGATCCCTGGCGCCCAAGCCTCCGCCTGGGGCCCCTGCCCGTCCCATAATCTTAAGGGTCCTCAACTTTCGAGACAGAGACACCATTCTTGGGGCAGCTAGGGCACAGGGGCCACTGCATTACCAGAACAGCAAGATAATGGTCTTCCCGGACTACAACAGGGAGGTGCAGGCCCAACGTCGGACCTACGATGAGGTCAAGCAGAAGCTTCGCAACATGGGTCTCCGATATGGTCTCCTCTTCCCGGCCCGGCTACAGGTCATCTTCCAGAATAAGACCCTTTTCTTTGACAGCCCCCAGGCGGCGTGGACCTGGCTCACAGAGGAAAGGCCCCTCCTGCCCTGGCCGGCCTCTTCCCCCACCCAACGGGCTCCCCAGCAGCCGTGCCGGGCCCTCCCTAAACCCCAGAGGCGCCGGACGAGGTCCCGCAGAAAGACAGACTGCCGTGGGGAGACGTCCCGCTCTCCGGGTGCGACGTCCCCGCACCCTCCATGCCGAGCCTCGGTCCGGGGTTCTAACACTCCTAGCCCGACCTCCTCACTGATTGACTTGAGTGCACACCCGGGTCCCTCGAACAGTCTGCGCCACACCCATTCCGACTCTGACCTGTCTAGGAGCCCAATGCTACGAGGAACCGGAGAAGCTTAGGTCACCTGAACGATAACACACGGCAAGTGCGCTTCTCATATTCCTCTGAGGCGCCCCAGGGGTAATGCTCTTTGAACTTCCCAGGAAGGGGGTGATCTTATCTCCTCGACACCGACGACTCCATGAACTATTCCCTCCTTCACTCCATGGACTCAACTTGCATTCTTTGTTGTTTACTTGCCCAACGTGTAGTTGTAGCTGTTCACGATTATCTTATCCTAACTCGTGGAGGGGGGTCCATCTCTGCCATAGTCATGTTCCGCTAATCATTTTAGCTTAGCGACCAGTCTCTTGTTGTTTAACTTGTTTTCCTTTTCAGGGTGACAGATGCTTTACGTTCCGAAGTGTAGGGTGGGGGGGAAGTAGGGGCAAAGGGGGGGGGGGGGGGGGGAGGGAGACCGTTGTCTCCAGTTTGTTTGTTGTTTTTAGCTGCCTACGGGCCGCTGTTCTCTGTTCCTTTTGATAGCTACGCATGCCTACGCGCTACTAACGACGACATAAGACTCACTTCAAAGTACATCTCCTGCCCAGAGGTCCCGGCCAGGGGAACACGTTCACACCGGGACCAGACACTGCCTGCGCTTGCACCTTCTCTTCTCTATACCACTCACTACGATGGCGTCTACCCTATCTAGGGCCCTCCACGTGGTCTCGTGGAATGTCAACGGCCTACTAGACCGCATAAAACGCACCGCTGTCCTTCGAAACGCCCACCGGTATGCACCGGATATCCTGTTCCTGCAAGAAACACACCTTCTGGGCACACAATGTAATTTCCTCGCCCGGTACGGTGTTGACAGGGTCTGGCATTCTGGGTTCACGAGGGGCTCTCGGGGGGTGGCCATTTTACTCCGGAAAGGGCTGCCCTTCACCCTGACACAAGCCGACGCGGACGCACAAGGCTGCTTTATGGCCCTGACGGGTAAGATTGAGGGACATCCCATTAATCTCCTATGCACATATATCCCTCCTGCCGTCATGGTCCCTGCCCTCCGCTGCCTCACACTGGTGCTTTCCTCCTTTCCACAAGGCCTGACGGTGATAGGAGGCGACTTCAATGCTGTTTTACAGTCCTCATGTGACACAACGGGTACCCCATCGGCTGCCCGCCTTGCCTCTGCAAAACGATTATCTGACTGGTCCTCGGCCCTGGGTCTCTGCGACACCTGGAGGGTGTGGAATCCCCGCCAGGTCCAATTTACCCACACGTCGGCGGCTCACCACACCCACTCTCATATCAACCTGTTTCTACTGTCGGCCGTGGACTGTCAATTGATGTCCGGGTCCACAATCTTACCCAGGGGTGTCACAGACCACTCTCCCTTCGTCTCGGCAACCCCCCCTGGCGTCACCCGGACGGTATGGCGATTGAATGCCTGGTTCCTGCAGGATGCCAACTTCGCTTGGGAAGCCACTGCAGCAATATTTTTCCACGAATGAGGGCTCGGTTCCCTCGTCGGGCACGCTGTGGGAGGCCAGCAAGGCCGGGATGCGCGGGGTGGCTAGGGGTTTGGTCCACTCGAAACGCCTGGAACAATCTGCCAGACTCACGCAGTTGGAAGCCCAGGTGGCGCAGCTGGAGGAGGTCCAGGCTACCAACGACAATGAGGACTCCACCCGACAGCTTACCCTGGTCCGAGAAGAATTTCACGGATCTCGATGGAGTCCACTAAATGCTCTGGCGCTCTTCGGTTGCGCGGGTGTATGGTTGGGGTGACAAAAATAGCAAACTTCTTCACAATCTGGTGTCCTACCCTAGAGCCAATCACATTATTCCTGAGATTCTGGATGGTACCGGAACTCATCACACCACCTCCCAAGACATTGCCCAGACGTTCGCGGGCTACTACGCAACCCTTTACGCAGCCCGCCCCCCCCCCGTCCTCACTGGCGGCTCTGCTGACCGAGACCGGGACTGAACTGTCCTGCCTCTCCAAGACGGATTCCGAGGCCCTGGACTGGCCATTCACCCCGGAAGAGATACACGGGGCTATCTCACTGTTGCACTCTGGCAAAACGCCGGGGCCCGACGGCTTCCCTCAAGATTATTACGCGGCCTACCGAGACACATTAGTTCCGCACCTACAAGACCTGTTTAAGCACATAATCGAAGCGGGGGCCTTCCCACCAGAGAATGATGTGGCCACCATAGTAATCCTTCCAAAGACGCAGCCGCCCTCCCTCGTGTGTACGGACTACCGACCCATTATTTATACCAAAATTAAACTTTTCGCCACCGTGGTGGCCCAACGAATCCGTCCCCACTTACAAGAACTGGTGCATCCCGATCAATGCGGCTTCCTGCCCGCCCGGGGGACCCGACACTGCATATGCCGTCTCCACCTCGCCCTTGCGCATCGCCATCTCCTCACCCCGTATCTTGCACTGCTTTTCCTAGACTTTGAAAAAGCATTTGATACGGTGGATTGGGGTTACCTGGGGGACGTGTTGGAGAGGATGGGCTTCGGCCTCCCTTTCCGACGACTCGTCCGGGTCCTCTACTCCACCCCCAAGGCGAGGGTCCTCATCAACGGCGTGGTTTCGGAGGCATTCCCTGTCCAGAGGGGCACCCGCCAGGGCTGCCCGCTCTCGTCGCTTCTATTTGCACTAGCAATGGAACCCCTGGCTTTTCTCATCCGTCAGGACCCCCTCATCCGCGGCTGGGCTTGGGATGCGCACCAGATCGACAAAATTGCCCTGTACGCTGATGACGTTCTCCTTTTCCTGGCGGACCCGGAGAGCTCAGGCCCGCGATGTCTGGACACCCTTTCGGCCTTCGAACGGGTCTCCAGCCTCAGGCTCAATCCGGCAAAGTGCACCCTAGTTCCCTTGCACTCTTCTCGGGCGTGCTTCGACTGGCAAACGACCATCACCCTGCGGAGGCAATCCTTCAAATATCTGGGGGGGTGGGTGTCGAGTGGGCCCTGAATATCACGCCCCTGGTCACTAAAGCCAAGGCGGACCTCAGAAGATGGCAGACCCTTCCACTTAACCCCTCGGTAGGAGTGCTCTTTTCAAAATGATGGTCCTCCCCCGCTTCCTATACATCAAACGTGACCAGTCATCTCCCAGGCGGTTGGTTTCGGGAGCTGGACGAAGTCCTCACACGATTTTTATGTGGTGGGGGGAGAACACGTGTGTCTCTAGTGCATTGCTGCATACCCCCCTATGATGGAGGAATGGGGGTTACTAATCTCCATCTCTACTATTTGGCCACGAGGTTGATTGTGATCCACGACTGGTTCGCGGGCGGCTGGTCCGACCCGGTGTACCGAGTGGAGATCCGGACGACGGATTTTGCGCAACTCCAGGCATACCTGTACGGGAGCCCAGTCCCCCGGGATCTCCCCCCTATCACTAGAATGGTGCTCATGGCATGGCGAGCTGCTCTACGGTACGTTAAATGGGATCGGAAACTCACCAGGCAGACGCCTCTGTGGAGTGGGGCCTGGCTAGAGGAGGTCTCGTCCCTCCAGCACTTCCGTAAATGGGACGACATCGGGATCTCGCAGCTCGGGGACGTTTGGGTGGGGGGACCACGTCAGATCGTTTGCAGACCTACAACACAGCCACTCCCTTCATTCCTCCCAATTCTACAAATATTTGCAGTTGAGGCACGCCCTCCAAGTCCACAAATAGGCCCCCACCTCCCTCCCTGAATTTAGTCCCCTGGAGGCCCAAGTGATGATGGGGAACCTGGGCAGAGGGGGTGTGTCCCGGATTTATCGCTACTTGGTGAACAATGGTCCAGCGTCCTTAAACTCGCTTCGTGCCCGGTGGGAGGGACGGTTGGTCCCCCTAGAAGACGCGGACTGGAGGGACGCCCTTATGGCACCCAAGACCCTGACGACTTCCTCCAAGCTGCGTCTAGTCCAACTCTACTACCTCCACACGGCTCACTCACCCCGGCGCGAATGTTCAGCGCTCGCTTGCGGTCCTCTCCAGCATGCCCGCATTGCACCCATGCCCCAGCCGATTTTTATCACATGGTGTGGCAATACCCCGCTCTTGCACCGTTCTGGGCAGGGGTGGAGCGCGAACTTACGCAAGCTATAGGGTGGGAGGTCCCTCATGACCCGCTACGCCTGATCCAGGGAGTGTTCGATGGCCTTGATGGATCACGGGCAGACAAGCGTCTTTTGGGCACGGCTGTGGCAAAGCGTGATATCACTGCACTTTGATCCCAGGCCGCCCACAATGAGGGCCTGGAGGCAGGGGGTGGACTGGTGTGGTACCCAAGAGGAGCCCCTCATCGAGGCTGTCCAGAACTCTTTGGCAAAATATGGGGCAAATGGTTTAATTTATCACCAGTGTGAAAGGTCTAAATTGTAGTGCATGTGCTGAGCAACAGGCGCCGGCAGGGTTTCGCCCACAAGTGTTGTTTGATTCAAATCGTATCCCACTTAATACAATGTACCTGTACAATGTGTATGAATGCTACCAATGTGTTTCAGTGCTGAAAAATTCAATAAACTAGATTATCAAAAAAAATATATACACAATTCAAATAAATCCATAAGGTGTATATGACGCCTCATAGAGTAAATGTTACATATAGTGGTGAGATGCGAAAGTGCCCGAGGTGTGCATATGTGGATGCCGGTTTCATACACGACATGGAGTTGCGGCGTACTACAAGTGTACTGGGAAGGAATACTGGCTAAGATAAAGGAAGCATTGGGGAGGGAACTGGCGCTGTCAATCGAAGTCTGTTTGTTAGGGCTCTTCCGACGTCCTCCTAAACGGAAGCTGGGGAATTGATTTATAGACCTGGCCTTGGGCCTAGCTAAGAGACGGTTTGCGCTGGTGTGGAAATCCACTATGGAGCCGCAGGTGACCAGTTGGAACAGTGAGGTTGTCAGTTGGGCCAGAGCGGAAGCCAGAGCCTTGAGCTGGGAGGAAGCGAGGGGCATCTGGAGAAGGTCGATAGCGGATTTATGGAAGGCAGTACTGGTGAACTGGGAAAAGCCGGAGCAAGCATGAAATGTTGGTGAGGAGTCACTGAGCGGTAGAGAGTGATCTGCACTTGCTCACACAGATGGGCATGGCAGAAGAGGACGGACCATACCCAGCAGATCACTTTTGGGAGGATGGACAAGCGGCCCTAGTGGCCGGGAAGCATAAGCAGTGGGTGAGGGAACAAGGCCTGTGGAAGGAGAGCCTCTCTCCTCTCTTTCCCGCCCCTCCAGGTGACACATACACAGTGAGGAATACACTGCGTAATTGCTGAGACTCATACCTGAACCCTCAGAATCGGGTGCCCCCTTATCCCCTTTGGCAAGCAGTATTTTCTTTGTTTTCCTTTTAGTGTTTCTTTGGTTTATTTTTCATTCTATTGGATTATATGCTCAAGTTCACCTGACTACAAGCACAATCGTTGAGGACATCACCTGAACCTGGATCTGGGGCCAGAGTCGCTCACCAAGACAGGGCAGGGTAGCAGCGTTAGACAGGGGTCATAATAGGCACCTTTTGAGGCGGTGGGCTAGATTGGCAGTTCCTAAGATTACAAATGAGGTTGATGGCATTACGCCCTACCCCAGGACTGCAATTGAAATGTATGTTAACCAGTCTAAAGAAATTTTATTTTGCAAATACTGTATTGTGCAAATGTGAAAAAAACCATAAATGTTAATAAAAATGTTTTTAAAAAAATAGAAGGGTTGCGAGAGACAGCTCCCAGCACAGACGCAGACAATGGTGCGAGCATGGCGTGAGGCCACAAAATTACTGGGATGGTACAGCAAGCTGATGGCTCAGACCCCGCTCAGGGACTGCGATGGGCTGCGGGAGGTGGGCCGCTTGCAGGGTTTTCGGAGATGGAGCATTATTGGGATTGACCATCTTGGAGAAGTCTGGCGGAATAGGGCAATGATCTCTTTCGAGGACCTCAAAACAGAATATCAAATGGCGGACAGTGAGCGCTTTAGGTACCTACAGTTAAGACATGCCCTGCAATGTCATGTACTCGAGGGGGAACAATTACCCGAATACTCACAGCTGGAGGACCCGCTCCTCTTGGACCCGATGGTAGAGAGGGCCATCTCTTTCACGTACTGGAGGGAAGCGTGAGAATCGGACGTGAGACTCCTGGAGGATGATGACTGGGTAAAGGCCTTACAGTGCCCTAGAGAGATAGCCATAAGAGCGCGCTTCCAACTGATTCAACTTGGACTTTTGCATAGGTTGTATGCCTCCCGGACGCTTCACATCGATGGGGGCACAGTGAGTGGGACCGGTGTGCCAGGGGGTGTGGGGGAAGAAGGCTCGTTTCTCACATAATATGAGTATGTCCCAATATTCAACAATGCTCGGAGGGAGTCGTTAGAGTTATGGCCGAGGCCACCGGTCTCCTGGTCCCGATGGAGGCAAGATGGCATATACTGGGGCTCACGGGGGAGGAGAGATGGCCCAAGCACATGGGAACATGGCTCATGCTATTCTCAGGAGTGGCGATGAGAAATACTGCGCGCACATGGGGTGCAAGAGCCTTCCACGTGTACGAGACTGGGAGTACGACATGGATTGGTGCCAACAGGCAGAGAAGGTTATCAAAGTAGGGAGTGCCCCAAAAAATGAGAAAAGATCTGGACCCATTGGGAGGAATATAGACGCCAGTAGACAATAGTTGGAAATGAGTAGCGGCACGGGTGGGATCGGGATACAGGCATCGGGAGGTGGTATTATGTTAAATTCCTATAAAAATAATGTATGGTCAATTGGTAAACAACCTTCCTCCAATTCACCAAAATACTGTAACTCTGTATATGCAAAGACTATATTGGTGAAGTAAGCAATTGCTCAATAAAAAGAACATTTAAAAAAAAAAAAAGAAATAGGTAGGACATGTGTACTTAAGTTTTGTATTTCCTGGCAGTGAAAAACTCCTGAAGTTGTTTTTCACTGTTGTATGGCCTATCTATTCCACTGACTATCTATCGCAGGGTTACCTTATTACTTTTAGTAACTGCTAAATGTAGATTGGAAGAAGATCGACATCTGCTGTATACACTCAAATGAATTGCAATTTTAAATCCTTTTTAATTGTAAAGTTGGATTTTAAGTGACAATTCTCAAAAAAACTACAACTTTTAGAAAGCTGGCATTTCCTTGTCCCAACCATTTGTGCCTTTTGACCGTGTCCTGGGTCACATGACTGTGAATGGCTCTGCTGCTGGGGTTTGTGTATTGCTTCCAGACAGTAACACAAAGGAGGCTTAGGTGTGGGAAGGATGAGCCATCGAGGCAGGATGGCTGGTAGGAGCTGTATCCAGCCTTTTTTAAATTTTTTTTTATTTACTTGAGTTTTATATAGCGCTGGCTAGACCCCTAGGTATCAGAACGCTTTACATGAGGAAAGTTACATAGGTTACAAGTAACACATTGTTACATAAGATAAATCAGTTACAAGTTACATCACTTGGTTCATGGCGTGTAGAAGGGTAAGGGGGTAATGTAAAAGGGTAAAGGGGAGGGAGATAAAGCGGAGAGACGAAGGAAAGTCTGCTCAATGTCCGGCTAGGTAGGTGACGGCCGAGGGGGAAGTCCACAGCCCATCTCCTCAATAGCTATCAGGCAGCTACACCGGGCATCAGCCAAATAGCTAGGTCTCCACTGAAAAACATGTAAAGATCATAGAAGACGAGATGAATGGAGAGTAGAGGGGTAGGGTGAAGGGGAAGGAGGGAGATACGACAGAGAGACGAAGGAAAGTCTGCCCAAAGTCTGGCTGGGTAGGTGACGGTCGAGAGGGAAGTCCACAACCCATCTCCTCATTAGCTATCAGGTAGCTCCACCGGGCATCAGCCAGAAGAAAACAAGTTACTTACCTGTAACTACAGTTATCCAGTATTGGTATCTTTCATAGATTCACATGCCTGAATCATTCTCCGTCACCGAGGCGGGAGTCCCATGGTAAAATACAAAAGCAGTGCCTAAGTAAGTAATAGTTGTAGGCTAAAAGAAAGCCAGAGGCCTAAAACTTAGTAGCCTATCTACATCATTATACAAAAAGAACTAAAAAATAGTTCCAGCCAATCAGCCACCAGCACCCTATAGAACCTTTCCAGCAGAGGCAGTTCTCCTCAGATTTTTTTTTTTTTTGAAAAACTTTATTGTGCAAAATAGCATCGTTACAAATATGGGCCTACAACCACCAGGGCCAGCCGCTAGTAGAGGCATATCAATTGCTGGATGTCACGAAGCAGTGACTGATCCCCAGAGTCGAAGCAGGGTTACAGGAGATATTCAAGCAACTCAGAAGCTAGGCAGGATACAGATATTTTTAATTTTGAAAAAGAAAAAGAAGGAACAAACAAAGAAACAATGAAACAAAACTCAAGGCGAGAAACAGTCTAGATGGTGTTGAGCTCCGACGGGGGGATCCCACCATACCAGGTAGAGAATCAGGAGGACAATAAAGATGAC
This sequence comes from Triturus cristatus, assembly GCF_964204655.1. Taxonomy (NCBI): domain Eukaryota; kingdom Metazoa; phylum Chordata; class Amphibia; order Caudata; family Salamandridae; genus Triturus; species Triturus cristatus. The sequence goes on along the minus strand of NC_140585.1, from coordinate 781,992,666 downwards.
CTGGGGGGATGGGGGGGTAGGCAGCGGGGTAAGTCAGAACAGTCAGTCAAAAGGGTACAGTATTCCAGGAACCTCAGGATCAGGGTGACAGAGAAGTGTCTGGAGTATCTACAAAAGGGGGCGTACAGATGTTACCTCGGTAGGTGTTCCACTGACCCCAAATTCTACCCCACGCCCCAGGCTTGCCCCGAACCAGATACACAGTCTTCTCTCTGCACATGCACCAGTCCATATTCTCCTTCCACACTGACACGGTGGGAGGCCGTCGGGAACCCCAAAGCTGCGCAATATCCCTCTTTGCAATCATGTTCCCCAGTGCCGCCCACCGGGCCTGGGCGACGTTGTAGTCATTCGGCTCCCATACATTCAACAAACATCGACGAGCCTCCGGCAACAGAGCGACCCCGGTAACACACTCCATTACAGCATGCACACGGTGCCAATATGCCGCAACCTCGCGGCACTCCCAAAGGATATGAAGGAAGGTGGCGCTCATTCCACAGCCGTGCTTACACAACTCATCCGAAGAAAAACCCATCACAACCAAACGAGGACCCGTCATATAAACACGGTGAAGAATTTTGAGCTGGACGAGACGGAGACGGGCAGGAATGGCAACCTCTTTCGGGGAGGACAGTGCGGACAGCCAGTCTTCGTCATCCAACTCCAACCCGTCTCCGGTCCAGGCCTCCCTAAGACGCACGAGGAGGTCCGCCCGATTGTTGATTAATTTCTTATGAATCAAGGAAATCGTACTATCGGGCAGATGACCATCAAGTATACGGTCCTCGAGTGGTGAAGATGCAGGGACTGTGGTACCGGCCTCGAAGACCGACAGCAAAGCGTGGCGGACCTGTGCATATCTGAAGAACTCACTCTCACTCAACTCATACTCACTCTGAAGCACCGCAAAGGACTTGACCGCACCTTTCACCCAGAGATCACCCACTCTGCTAATGCCAATCATATCCCAGTAATCAAAACCTTTCATTGTCCAGAGGCATCCCAATCTGTCCGATGCAAACAAGGGGGTCGCTCGTGTCAGGCGATCATTCCATCCCACAGCCACATTGGCATCCTTCCACACACGTACTGCAATCTTAGTGGGTCCCGTTAGGTTCCTCCCCGCCGTCCGAGAGTAGAGCGCTCTGTTGAAGTTGCCACCGGGCAACTGATATTCATCCATCTCAAAAGCCGGATTCGGACCGGGTGCATACGTAGCATGGTTGATGGCGGACAACTGGGAGGCCCAATAATACCTCCTGATGTCCGGGAGCGCGATGCTCCCGTCATACCAGGGGAGAGTCAGTTTTGCCAGAGCGATACGTGCGCGGCCGTCCCAAACAAGTCTCCTCTGTAAACCCTCCACCTCCTGAAAGTAGGCCGCCGGAATAATATCAAAGGAGTTCTGGAGTGCGTAGAGAAATCGGGGCAGGGACATTATTTTAAAAAGTGCTGCTCGACCAAGTGGCGACAACGGCAATCTACGCCACCGAGCCACGTCCAACTTCAATCGCCGCAGAGGGGGGAAGGAGATTATGCTCGTGGCGGACCGCCGGGTCCAACGATACGTAGACCCCCAAGTACTTGAAACCGGATTGCGAAATTTGAATGGGAAACCTATTCGATAAGTGGGGGAGGCCACCGGAGATAACATACACACACGATTTAGACCAATTAATGATCAAATCGGAGTTTTTACAGAAAGAGGTGAGGACGTCAAATAGGACGTTAAGGGATTCACGCGGGGAGGTGAGGTACAAAAGAATATTGTCGGCGTACAACGAAACCCGGTCTTCAAAGTGAGGGGCCCACTGAATGCCCTTTATCGATGGTTCTCATCGGAGCCAGGCTGCAAGCGGTTCGAGAGCAAGAGCAAAGAGCAGGGGGGACAGCGGACACCCCTGCCTAGTACCCCTCCCGAGAGCGAAGGGCTGGGACACCCTACCATTGACAACTACCTGAGCTAGCGGATCCGTATATAGAAGTCTCACCCAACTAATAAACCCCGCACCGAAACCGAACTTCGCCAGAGTGGCCCAAAGATATGGCCATTCTATCGTATCAAAGGCCATCGTGGCGTCCAAGGAAGCCAAGATGGCCGGCTCGGAGAGAAACTCCGCCCTGGCGAGAACGCCATGTAAGCGCCGCAAGTTGAGAGCAGTGTTCCGGTGCGGAATGAAAACAGATTGATCCGGATGAATCAGGTCACAGATGACAGCGAGTAAGCGATTAGCAAGGACCTTGGCGAGAATCTTCGGTTCAGCATTCAATAGGGAAATAGGCCTGTATGAGGCACAACGATCACGAGGCTTGCCCTCCTTAGGAATCACAACTATAGTGGCCAGACGTTGGTCACTAGGGAGGGAACCAAGCTCACGCGACTCCAGAAACATATCACGGAGAAACGGTGCGACTTTATCCGGGCGCAATTTGTACAATTCAATAGGCAATCCATTGGGACCCATAGCTTTGCCAGAACGAAGTGAACAAATCGCGGTAGCAATCTCATCGGCCGACAGCGACGCCTCCATGCGCTCTCGATCCTCTTCAGACAAGCAGGGCAGCGCAATGTCCCTCAACAAGATACGAGAGTCATCCTCATCTCTATCGGACACCGGGGAGTAGACCACACGGAAATAGTCAGCAAAACACTCCACACTCTCGCCAGGGTCAGTCACATGCACACCGTCAGAATTCTGAAGCACAGGGACCACACGGTTCACTCTCTCCTTCTTATCAAGCCATGCAATCAATTTACCCGCCTTATCCCCTACATCATACAGTCTACCTTGCTGTTCCCTGTACATTGTCTTGGCAGCATCCATAACAAGGGATTTATATTCAAACTGTTTCAAGCTAAGGGCGTGGAGCCTATCCTGGGTGACACCTAAGTCGAGATCAGCCTCCAACTCCAGTATTTCGGCCTCCAGCTTCACGACCTCCGCATTCTTAGCTTTCTTGGTCTCGACTATTAAAGAGAGGGCCTGTCCACGAATAACAGTTTTGAAGGCTTCCCACAGGGACACTGAGGACGAAACAGACCCCTCGTTCTCCAGGAAGTAGTGGTCGAACGATTTAATGAGGCTGTTACGAGTCTTGGGGTTGCGCAGACGCCAAGGGTTAATAGGGGCGATCCGCCCCGCGGCTTGCGTCCCCGTGTCGAAAAGAAGCCACACAGGGGAGTGATCTGAAATGCCCCGGGCCAAGTGTCTTACCTCCCCAACGTGGGGGGACTGGGCCGCGGGCATGAGGAAGTAATCAAGCCTGGAGAGACTCCCATGAGCCCCGGAGTGGAAGGTGTATTGACATTGCGTCGGATGCATTAACCTCCAGCAATCCACCAAACCAAAGGTGTCCAGAAACCCACCAAGCCATGATTGGGAAAACGGGAAGGGCCTGGGGGGGGGTGGCGATCCAGATCGCCGAATAGCACGGAGTTGAAGTCCCCACCCATGAGGAGAAGACTATCGGGGAGTTCCAGCAACATCCGACCAACATCAGAGAAAGTGGAGGTCTGGACTCCTCAGATTTTCTTAGCACAAGTGGGAAACAAGGATCCCAACTAAAGAACTGTCTCGCCGGGGAGGAGGGTGGGTGCATGTGAATCTATGAAAGATACCAATACTGGATAACTGTAGTTACAGGTAAGTAACTTGTTTTCTTATCCAGTATTGGGGTATCTTTCATTGATTCACATGCCTGAATCATAATAGCAAGCAGTAAGCGAAAACAGTGTCGTTTGCGGATGGTGGGAGACAGGATTCATAAACTCCTAAAACGCATCCAGAAAGGTTGGAACATTAATAAGCTAGTTATACTGTCAAATAAACAGAATGCACTTTAAGAAACAGTACCTATGAAAGGCAAATTTAAAATATATAGAAATGCATAAATTCGAAACCCTGCTCAGGGTGTCGGCCAATGTGTTGTGAAGCCCTTTGACGTGCTCTGCTCTTAGGGTTATCTTCTGGGCTGTAACCCACTCCCACAGCTCCTGAGCCTCCTGCGAAAGAGACAGCGACCTCGTTCCCCCCTGCTTGTTGATGTAATACATGCTGGTCGTATTGTCGGTACGGACCAGCACTGAAGAGCCCGCAATCCTCGGGAGAAATGCTTGCAGAGAGAGAGAAAGATGGCGCGAAGCTCCAATCTGTTGATATGCTGTTAACGGTATTATTGGGACCATCTTCCTTAAATCTGCAAGTCTTGGAGATGGCCTCCCCATCCCTCCATGGAAGCGTCTGTTGTTATAACGAATTCTGGAGGAGTTGGTAGAAAAGAAAGACCCGGAGCCAAGTTTGCCGTCTGAGACCACCAATGCAGAGAGTCTATCATGTGCATTGTTACAATGATGGAGTTGTCGAACGACCCTACGGCTTGCTGCCATTACAGATGCAATTCTTCCTGCAGAGGTCTCATTCTTAGTAGTGCCAACGGTACAAGGTTTATTGCAGATGAGCACATCCCGAGAAGAGAAGTGAATATCCGGACAGAAACTGACTTTCTTTTTGTGCTTGATATTGCCAATTTTTGCAGAAGGAGCTGGTGGTCTTTTGACAAGAATACTTTGCACTGTATGGTGTCTACCATTGCTCCCAGAAAAGGAATCAGTTGAAGAGGACGCAGTTGAGACTTTTTTTCGTTGAGAGTGAGGCCTAGCGCTGAAAAGAGACGCAGGCATGCTGAGATAGCCTCTTCGGTTGTCTGCTTCGAAGGACCCTTGAGCAACCAATGGTCTAGATAAGGAAACACTTGTATTCCTTGAGATCTCAGAGTCGTTGCCACTGGTGAGAGACATTTCGTGAAGATCCTTGGTGCAGAGTTCAGTCCGAACGGAAGCACCTTGAACTGATAGTGGACGCCAGCCACTGTGAATCGAAGATATTTGCGATGCTTGGGCTGTATAGGGATGTGAAAGTACACGTCCTCCAGATCCAGAGAAGTCATAAAATCCCCTTTGTTTAGGCAGCTCAAAACTTCGGCAAGCGTAACGAACTTCGGCAAGCGTAACCATCCAGAAACTCTGTTTCTTCAGAAATTTCTTGAGTTTGCGGAGGTCCAGAATCGGGCGCCACTCTCCTGATTTTTTCTTGATGAGGAAAAGGCGAGAATAGAACCCGGTCCCCTTTTGAGATGATGGAACCTTCTCTACTGCATTCTTGCAGAGCATTTTTAAGGCTTCTTTGAACAGTAAGTGAAGATGAGGGGAAGGGGGACCCCTGGGCGGGGTAGTAGGTGGTCGTTTGATGAATTCCAGGGTGTGACCATTGTTGACTAGGTCGAGAACCCATCGATCCGAAGTGATCTGTTCCCACTTGTGTGCAAAAGCTGAAATGTTTGCACCCACGGGGAGGGAGGGAGGGATGACTGGCGTCCTGCGGAACTCATTGTTTTCTGTTGGCATCGCGACTCTGATTGTTCGATCGCTTTCGTCCACCCTGGCGAGAGAAACTACTTGAGGAGAATTGTCTGTATGATGATCGCCCGTAAGGCTGTCTATACTGTGTCTGATATCGTCTATTTTGTTGATTTTGATACCCTCCTCTTGATGCAAAGCCACAACCTCTTGCACCTCGGAAAGATCCACGCCTATATTGGGGAGCAGCCAACGATTTAGCAGTATCGGTATCCGTCTTTACAGCAAGGAGGGCCTCATTTATGTGTTTTCCAAATATGGACTCGCCATCATAGGCCATGTCTATAATTTTTTGCTTGTACCTCTGGCCTAAAAGATGTTGCTTTAAGCCATCCTTGGCGTCTAAGTACTGCAGCACCAGCGAGTTGTCTAAAGTTGGTGTTAGCGATGTCCAGAGCGCAGTCTATGATCTCAGATGCGGCTCGTTCTCCTTCCAAAAGTATCTTCTTTGCATCTTGTTTACGGTCCTCAGGGATGTGGTCCATAAATTCTGACAACTCTGACCCCATCTGGCGGTCATAACGGCAGAGTATGGCCAAAGAATTTGCTGCTTTAATGGAGGTTGCTGCCATAGTGGAGAACTTTTTACCTATAAGGTCCAACCTCCGTCCTTCCTTTTCCGGCGGCGTTGATATTGGCGTAGCTGGATTTTTGGATCTTTGTTGGGCGGCTTGTGATATAACGGAATCTGGTTGGGGATGACCAATCAGACAAGATGGAGTTTCCAGAGGAGCACGGTACTTTTTGTCAATGCAAGGAAGGACAGCCGGTATAGAGGCAGGCTTTTTCATAATTTTTATCCCTTCATTCCAGATATAATCAATGATGGGAATCGCTCTTGTGATCTTCCTGTGCTCTTCTCTAAAGTCATACAAGAAGCAATCCGTTTGTTCCACTGTGACTGGCAATTGAAATCTGGTTGCAGCACGTTGCATCAGGTTGTGAAAGCCGCCAATATCCTCAGGAGGAGAATCCGAAGGTTGAGGAATGGGTGGAGAAGGCATTGGTATGATATAATCATCCCAAGGATCAAAACTAGTATCTTTATCCGGCACTTCACCCTCTTCGACCTCCTCCTCATCAGAGGAAGTAGTATCATGGTGTGATTCTGGTACTGAATACAAAGAAGGGGTCTCTACCTGTAGATTTCTAAACGTACAAAGTATCGTTATTGAATAGATCAACACAAGGACTAAGACAAGGGAAGGGAACAAACAGTTAAGTCAAAACATAATCAAAAAAACAATTTTATAAATGTAATAATATTTTTTAATTTTTTTTATATATTAAATCAATTTCAAATGAATGAATTCAGTACATAATCTGATAAATAATTAAAGCTAAAGAATTTTCAGAATAACAATAAAGATACTGGACAAGGTCCCAGGCGTACTCAAAAACTCAACGACTTACACATTCATACCGGGATCAATCCACAACATCAACACTCAACATATACATTCACATATAAAAAGAATGCTCAATTAACGAACATGGCTCAGTATGTACACAGAATCAAATGAACATTCAAAATCGTATTAGGCGACATATGTTCAATTTTGAGGAATAGGAACTTGGGTGGGCCACATGTAGGCGCCGACGCGCGTTTCGGTGAAAGCACCGAAATGTTGGTGTCACCTTCCTCAGGGCGAACAAAGCCTTGGTCTTAATATAATTATGTGCTGGGACCTATCAAAAAATAATAATAGAGTACTTATATTATATAAATTAATAACATTGCTTATCCAAGTCAAAAAACATAAGTGAACCAAAGTCATTAGTCGTAAGTGTTGACAGAACAACTGGCAATAAATAGAAATCTTGATCCCTACGCAGAGGGATAATTGATAAAAGGAGGGTACACTAGATAAACCAAGACGTATAATCAAAAAAGGAGAGAAAGTGTTCTTTATTCAAAATAGAAAAGGCAGGGAAAGAAAGATAGAAAGAGGAGGGGTAGAAAAGGGGGAGGGGGGAGGGAGGGGGGGGGAGGGGGAAAAAAGGAAAAAGGAAAAAAGGAAAAACGGGGAAAAGAAAGAGGAGAGAAAGAAAAAGAGGGGGACATCAGAGATCGTTTGCGCTCACCTGTAAGATCACGTACGAGATAAATGCAGGATAGCTCAGATGGTGGTCATTCAATGCTTGAGCTGGAATGCTTCAGCCAAAGAGAGCATACAAAAAACGAAAGAACAACAAGGTTGGGCATACGGATCTTTAGAGGGTTCAAGCTGTCAGAGCAGGTCATAATGGTGAGGATTCAAAGGGTCTATAGTAAAAAAATATGTGAAAAACACTGCGATTTTAAGTGTCTGCAAAATTGCATCACTGTTCAGGAAAGCACGACACTAGGAGTCACGTAGAACATTAAGAGACGTAACGAGACCTCAGATGTGAGGACACTGGCAGGATACAAAAAACTGCTGGAGGCACATAAATAAAGACAAGAATAAAAGAGATTTACCTAATAATCGAAAATGCGCTCCCGAAATCAAGTGCAAGAGCCTAATTAAAGGAATTCCGGGTGCGAGAAGAGGTATCTACCGATCCTGCAAAAATTAAGTGACAAAGAGTAAATTGTAGGCAGATACATAACAAACGAATCGTAAAAGAAAAAGAGGAACCAAATAATAAAATCAAGCAGTCTCTACCTGAGTAGACTGAATTTGACGAGCCTAGGATGGATGGAACAGGGTCTTCATCGTGGAAACCACGGGAAAGCTCCTCGTGATGAGAAGAGACAGGGCTATAGAGCTAAACGTAAAAATATATATAAATAACAGATAAGAGATATAACGTGGCAAGCGTACTGGTAAAGAGGAAAAGGATCGCGACTATAGGGCGTACCTGGTGTAGTGAGAGTAAGTAGTCAATCCGGCGTGCTCCGGGCAGTAGCGACGGGTTCAGGAAGATTTAATCAGTCCGAGGAGCAAACGCGCAAGGCAGGCGCTGTTCAGATGGACCAATCGGCTAACGCGTCAAGGAAAACCACAAAATCAACCAGACAAGCTGGTTTGTGTTACTAAACATTCTGTTATGAATGACAAACTTAGGCAAATTATCAATTCACAATGGCACCTGCTCAATCTAGATTCGGAAAACGCCCATATCCCCAAACCTCTCTTTGCTTTCCGCAGAAATAAGAACCTGCGAAACTGGATAGTCAAAGCTAAACAGCCTGAAGCCAGAAATTGGATACAAAGGTCTATCGAGGGATCGGCTCCCATCAAAGGAAACCACAAGTGTGGCTCCAGCCATGCGTGCGCCCACGCCATAGTTGGCGACAATATCTGCATAAATGACTACAAGGTCAATATGAAAGATATGACCAACTGCAGGACTCCCAACTGTATTTATGCCATCCAATGCCCCTGCTCTCTCACCTATATAGGCGAAACAGCCAGAGAGGTAAGGATACGCATAGGTGAGCATAAATCCAATATCAGAAGGTCAAAACATGGAGCCCCGCTAGTCGACCATTGGGCCCAAAAGAATCATTCTGAAACTGACCTTCGCTGGACAATTCTTGAAAAGATCCGTGCCCAAAGAGGAACGGACAGCAACAATACACGGAGGAAATTAGAAGTTTTCTGGATTTTTGTCCTTAAATGTAAGGATAGGGGCCTGAACGAATCCATCCCTTGGGAAAACGCCATATGTTAAATCTTCCCCAGACTATGTTTCCGTTTCATGAATACCATACTAGAAAGTACATATAGACATTTGACTATATTAGCTTTCGTGGTTCTTTATCTGCACAACTATATGCATTTCTACACATGTACCCAATCTATAGTTGGTATCCATAGCTCTCCATCTTTTCGCCATTTTTGTTTTGTATCTTGATCAGTATGTTTATTTTATTAATTTACATTTTTTGACTCTCGACCGGGCCCACGGTTTTGTTTTACTTTTTCCCCCGTATCTCCTCCCAGAGAGACCCGTTTTTCATTTTCCATTACCCCTTTTGTATTTCGCTTAACACGTCCCGCCCATGACGCGTTCACCTATTGGCCTATTTAAACAGCGCCAACACCGCGCGGTTGCTCTCCGGACTGATGATTTCCACCTGAGCCTTGTGTTATTGCCTGGAGTCTTCTGGATCCCGCGCCACGCATCTTTTCCTTGACGCGTTAGCCGATTGGTCCATCTGAACAGCGCCTGCCTTGCGCGTTTGCTCCTCGGACTGATTAATTCTTCCTGAACCCGTCGCTACTGCCCGGAGCACGCTGGATTGACTACTTACTCTCACTACACCAGGTACGCCCTATAGTCGCGATCCTTTTCCTCTTTACCAGTACGCTTGCCACGTTATATCTCTTATCTGTTATTTATATATATTTTTACGTTTAGCTCTATAGCCCTGTCTCTTCTCATCACGAGGAGCTTTCCCGTGGTTTCCACGATGAAGACCCTGTTCCATCCATCCTAGGCTCGTCAAATTCAGTCTACTCAGGTAAAGACTGCTTGATTTTATTATTTGGTTCCTCTTTTTCTTTTACGATTCGTTTGTTATGTATCTGCGTACAATTTACTCTTTGTCACTTAATTTTTGCAGGATCGGTAGATACCTCTTCTCGCACCCGGAATTCCTTTAATTAGGCTCTTGCACTTGATTTCGGGAGCGCATTTTCGATTATTAGGTAAATCTCTTTTATTCTTGTCTTTATTTATGTGCCTCCGGCAGTTTTTTGTATCCTGCCAGTGTCCTCACATCTGAGGTCTCGTTACGTCTCTTAATGTTCTACGTGACTCCTAGTGTCGTGCTTTCCTGAACAGTGATGCAATTTTGCAGACACTTAAAATCGCAGTGTTTTTCACATATTTTTTTACTATAGACCCTTTGAATCCTCGCCATTATGACCTGCTCTGACAGCTTGAACCCTCTAAAGATCCGTATGCCCAACCTTGTTGTTCTTTCGTTTTTTGTATGCTCTCTTTGGCTGAAGCATTCCAGCTCAAGCATTGAATGACCACCATCTGAGCTATCCTGCATTTATCTCGTACGTGATCTTACAGGTGAGCGCAAACGATCTCTGATGTCCCCCTCTTTTTCTTTCTCTCCTCTTTCTTTTCCCCGTTTTTCCTTTTTTCCTTTTTCCTTTTTTCCCCCTCCCCCTCCCCCTTTTCTACCCCTCCTCTTTCTATCTTTCTTTCCCTGCCTTTTCTATTTTGAATAAAGAACACTTTCTCTCCTTTTTTGATTATACGTCTTGGTTTATCTAGTGTACCCTCCTTTTATCAATTATCCCTCTGCGTAGGGATCAAGATTTCTATTTATTGCCAGTTGTTCTGTCAACACTTACGACTAATGACTTTGGTTCACTTATGTTTTTTGACTTGGATAAGCAATGTTATTAATTTATATAATATAAGTACTCTATTATTATTTTTTGATAGGTCCCAGCACATAATTATATTAAGACCAAGGCTTTGTTCGCCCTGAGGAAGGTGACACCAACATTTCGGTGCTTTCACCGAAACGCGCGTCGGCGTCTACATGTGGCCCACCCAAGTTCCTATTCCTCAAAATTGAACATATGTCGCCTAATACGATTTTGAATGTTCATTTGATTCTGTGTACATACTGAGCCATGTTCGTTAGTTGAGCATTCTTTTTATATGTGAATGAATATGTTGAGTGTTGATGTTGTGGATTGATCCCAGTATGAATGTGTAAGTCGTTGAGTTTTTGAGTACGCCTGGGACCTTGTCCAGTATCTTTATTGTTATTCTGAAAATTCTTTAGCTTTAATTATTTATCAGATTATGTACTGAATTCATTCATTTGAAATTGATTTAATATATAAAAAAAATTAAAAAATATTATTACATTTATAAAATTGTTTTTTTGATTATGTTTTGACTTAACTGTTTGTTCCCTTCCCTTGTCTTAGTCCTTGTGTTGATCTATTCAATAACGATACTTTGTACGTTTAGAAATCTACAGGTAGAGACCCCTTCTTTGTATTCATTTTGCCTTTTCCCCTGAATCTCTACCTTCATTCATGCTACAGGGGTTCCCCTCGTTGTAGTGATTCTGGTACTGAGCCAGAAGGGTGAGGTGGCGAATTTAGTACTTCCTTCTGCAGTAGTGAGTCTGGCTCTTCAGCAGGTAAAGGTGGTATGTCAGGGACAGCCTGATGTGGGGGAAACAGTTGGCGGTAATCCGCCAGCATGACCTGGAGATCTTGTATGAGTGTACGAGGAAGATGACTCGTTTCCCTATGATCCCAATCCCTTCTGGGATGTCTGTAATGTGGTGTAGAGAGGCCTTCCTGGTAATAGAGTTCCTGGTAATCCTCTTCCTCATCTTGGCATTTAATGTGAAGTTCCGAGGGGTGCGAAGCAATGCAGAACGGTCCGTCATCATCTTCCTCATCAAATTCCTCATCCTCTACATAAGTCTCTAGGATATGAGATGGCAGAAGAGGAGATATCTTGCTATAATCCTGTCTATGGTAAGTCTTTAGTTGAAAATGAGTATAAGAAGTAGGCGTAGTTTGAGAAACGGGTGGAATCGCCCTCGATAAACTTCTCGTCGTCGTACTCTTCGTGACAGGATCGTCGTCGGGCTCTTAGTTGACGGGATGGTCGTTGAAGGGCTCTTAGTCGACGGGATCGTCGACGGGCTCTTCGTCGTCGACGGGCTCTTCGTCGACGAGCTCTTCGTCGATGGGGTCGTCGACGGGCTCGCCGTCGGCGGAATCTTCGTCGTCGACGCGGTCAACGTCGAGGAGGCAGACGTTAAAGATAGAAGTACCTTTGTCGTCGATGGGAGCTTCGTCGACGAGCTAGACGTCGATGTGGTCGTCGACGGAGACTTACAAAATGAATTCTTCGTCGACGAATCTTTCAAAACAGGCTTTTTAGACATAGTAGGGATCTTGGAAGACACAATAGGTGAAGAGATAGCCGTAGTGGAGACTGTAGCCGTCGACAGAGGGGCAGCAGAAGTCACAGAAACCGTATGAGAGGAAACCAGAGTTAGAGTCTTCACCTGGGTTTTACTCACGGTTTTAGAGGCTGAAGGTCTTTTAGATACCTCAGAGGGCGAAGACAGCGAAGACCCTGAGGATAATTTTAGTGATCTCTGTGAATGGTCAGAAACGTCATGAGAAGCCTTGTGATGCTTTCTTCCCTCACTGGAAGAGCTGTCATGCGATCTAGCCCTTTTTCTAGACGTCGAGGCCCTGTCATCCTCCTCAGCCGAGGAAGATTTCAACCATAAAAGCAGCCTTGCCTCCCTGTCCCTTAAAGACTTAGCAGGGAAGATCCGGCAAATTCTACAATCCATAACAACATGTTTAGGATGTAGGCAGTAGATGCAATCTTCATGTTGGTCGTCCACATGGACCCTCTTCTTCTCACAGGTCCTGCAAGGTCTTAAAAGAGCTTTGGAAGGTTCTAGAGGGTAATGGTGGCTGATTGGCTGGAACTATTTTTTAGTTCTTTTCGCATAATGATGTAGATAGGCTATTAAGTTTTAGGCCTCTGGCTTTCTTTTAGCCTACTATTACTTACTTAGGCACTACTTTTGTATTTTACCGTTGGACTCCCGCCTCGGCGACAGGGAATGATTCAGGCATGTGAATCTATGCAAGATACCCCAATACTGAATAAAGCTAGGTCTGGGAGGAAAGTTCAACAAGGTCGAAGTCCAGAAGGGTAAGCATGATGGGGGATAGGTTTAAGGTCAGGTCGAAGTCCAGTTTTTGTCCCAGAGTAGTAACACAACGTGGTAGGGACTACTGTGGCAGCCATCTTGGGGTCAGGCAAGGGAATTCTGACCTTGGTGTTACATTGTTAGATTGCTGAGACGGTGGGGTAGAAGCGGCGGTGTTTCCTCTTACACAGGAAGACGAGGCAAAGTAATGGAGGGGCATCAGGAGGGTGATCAGCTACTCACCATGAACTCCACCACGTAGTCCTAGCCAGGTGAAAAGAAATTGAGCTGTGTTTGGAGTTGCGGACCACCATATTTTCACTCACAAATTAAATTAATCTACATAACTCCAACATAAATCCTTCTCATTGCATTCCTCTTACGAAAGAATGACCATTCTTAGAAATCGCCCTGAGTTTCTACAACATTAGTCTATTTTATGTGTTTAAGTACAGTTTAGTGTTCGTCAATTACCTGCACCATTAGTGCTTCAAATGGCAGGCTTATACCTGCAGCTGTGGGTGTAGCAGAATGAGGTTTTTATTGTGAATGGACAGTCAACCACACCCTTCCTGCGTGAGTATAGGTGATAAGGAAAGTTCTCAAACTGCTACTTTTCCAAGTCAATGCATGTCCAATAATACGGAGTCAAAATAAAAATTAACTTGTCCCAAGTTACTCCAGGAAGCCCCCTTCTGACTGCTCGCTGCACAGAAAGTGGTGTTTCAGTGCCTTTGCTTTACTACAAGCAAATTAGCAAAATGGTCTAAATTCCACACAAATTAAACTCCTTCAAGTAGCCAATAATAAGACCGTTCCGCTCAAAGAATATAGCATTGGTCATAAAAACAAACAATATTATATTATAGGACTTGCGAGCTGCTCTGCCCTAACAAATTTATTAATGTAATGTTCTTTTAAATTTTGATATCTGGAGCCAGAGTTGTATAAAATAGCATTTGGTTATATTTGTTCTGGTTGGACTTATACGGTACCTCTTCAGCAGGACTAACATGGTCTCTGTATCCGACCTGCCCTGTATTGCTGTCGCCCTGAACTTGTGACTATCTCCAGGTCTAGCTTGACCAGCTGACCATGAGTAGGTTGCATGATGAAACAAAGCAGGGAAATACGCTGCATGCCTTTACCACACACTTTTTACCACGCATTTTTTTTAACGCAAATGCTTTTACAACGTATACCATTACCACGCATTATATATATATATATTTATATATTTACACACACACACGTATATATACACACACACACACACACATACATGTATGTATGTGTATATATATGTATGTATGTATGTGTATATCTATGTATGTGTATATCTATCTATCTATCTATATATCTATCTATCTATATATTTACATATTGTGAGAAGTCGGATGTCCTGACGGATCGACAAAAGGGAGAATCCGGGCAGAACAGGCACTCACGTCCGGGAGCTGTTAGCGCTCTAGCTGCAGTGAGGAAGGAACCGGAAGTGTCCGTGACGTCACACACCCCGGACGAATAAAGAAGGCGGGACGCGGAAGGAAGGTCGTCGGATGTCAGAAGGAGTAGAGTGAAGACGACTGGTGCGGGAGCGTTAGTGGCGGTGACAAAAGAAGAAGGAGACGGAGCGCCGGAGGAGACGACGGAGGCACGGCCACAACGGCGGCAGAGAATACTAACAAGCCCGGCGGCCCGGAGGAGAGGGAGGACGCCCCGGGTCCCTACGCCACGGCCCAAAGCACGGGTCGTGGCTCAAGGCGAGTACCAATAGATGGGGCATTCTGGTGGGGGGGGGGTGGGGAGTTGCGGGGCTGTAAGGCACGATATTGGTGGCGGTAAAGAAAAGAAAGTGTCTGGCCCCTCTTTGCTGCACAGGTGGATCTCACCCTTCCCCACACAGCGTCTGGTGGTGGCGGCACATAACGTGTACACGAATACACAGAACATTAAAACCGGTTTTCTTTTATTTTTTTTCTTTCTCTGCTCCTTGTCTACGTTTCCTCCCTTACCTCTGAGGGCCCTGGGAAGACGTGAGAGCAACGCTCAGAACAGGACCGAAGCCCGAGGAGTTTGGATTTCAGCAAGCCAAGAACCATCCCTCTGCAACTCCCTCATCCACTTCACATGCCCTCTCATCCACTTTACAGACTCTTGTTTTTGCTTTGTTAAAAAGACAAAATTGCTTCCTTGGGACTTAAGTACAAAGGAGTGCGAAAGTCACTGTCCAAAAAAGAATAAAGTCCCAGAAGTCCCCTACTATAGACATGTAGTGTGTGTTTTCTGGTGTCCGAGTACCTGTCCCGCGTACACATATATTATGTATTTGCAGGGGGAGACCCCCCCACAACCCCAAACTTACCTTAAATGTGTGGTAAAGGCATAGATTGTAAAAATATATGCGTGGTAAAGGGACACCGTGGTAAAAACCTCATTGTAAAGGCCGTTTCCCCATGAGTGGTGCTCTGTGCTTTTAGGTGCTATTTTCACTACAAACTTCAGAATTGAATAACTCTGGTTCTACTAATGGGATTTTTGTCAGACTGGTATAATTTTATTAAAATGTACTACATTTGTCTAAATTGGTTTGGGGATTTTTCTTGTGTAGTGTTCTCACTTTATTACGGTTTGTGTTTTTGCGTAAATTCTTTACACATTCATCCTAAGTGAAGCCTGAGTGCTTTGTGACAAGCTACCATAAGGTGAAACCCAGGTTCGTTAATCCAGACAAGAATTGTGTTTTCTCGTCAGAGTGGGGTTTCCACCCCTCTCAACAAATAACCCCAATTTCCTACAAGCAGAAAGGTATGGACGTAGGGAAAGCTTTGACTGGGGCCTCAGAGAAGGGTCCATACACTGAAAAGGATTGATTTATTAAAATCATCAATGGGAATTCAAGGCACTGCAGATGTCAGTGAATGGAGCAGATATTTTTGTTGGAAGGAGAACAAGATCTTGGTAGTATCTGATGCTTCTACAGGGGTAAGGTTGTTGAATGGTGGTGAAGGTCTGCAGATGGGAGGAATGATAAAGTGAAGGTAGATTTACTATGTTTTTTTTCGAGTGTGGTGATTTTATTTGCAAAGAAAGACTTTCATTATGTTACTACAAAGATGTTTGGTGGAAGAGATGGCTGGTAGATTAGAAATGGGTGTAGCTTGTTCTCTATGCATTCTCAAATAAGTTCTCTGCTTCTTTGGGAACAAAGAAACTTGAATAGGAGCTTTTTTGTCTTTCATGCAGGCAGCTTTGATACTGCATGCAAGAGGTCTACAAAGTAGTCAGTCAGCTGAGGATTAATATTTGTCCAGTTTTCTCTCCAGGGCCCTAGACCTGCATTTGGAAGAGAGAGGGTTTTCATTAAAACATGGTTGTCTTTTTTCCATGTTTAAGGTTTTTCATGGAGAGAGCTGGGTAGGCACAAATGGTCTAGGTCGATAACATTAAGCATGACAAGGCACAGAGTCGGCTTTCATGAGAAGGATAAAGTTGTGGTTGACTGTATTTTGGTGATCTTGGTTACTTTCCATCATTATTATGTAGCTTCTGTATTTATTTATTTATGGTTGTGTAGGTGCATTTGGAGGTATCTAATGACACTGCATATATGAGGCCACAAACAATTGTGCAGGGTAGGTAAGTAGGGTACAGACTGAGCATGTAGGCCAAAATAATGAAACAAGACTGACTACATCTTGCTTAGATCACGTGAGACTATGCTACGGCACACACACAAGCTTTAAGGTTTAATAAACCACATGTGCCACTCGTGTTGAGGAACGCCTCTAATCTCAGCCCTTAATCACACAATTGACAAGTTTCAAATCACTTCCTGATCCCTTTGTGCATTGTATACAGTTACACTCCAGAAAAATTAAAGGTGGTTTATCCAAACGTAAACTACATCCAGAAGCCCATCTGCATCTCTCATTCATCTTATAAATTTGATGCCAGACATATAACTATATTTGTCCATTTACCTGGTTCCTTTTCAGTTTGGTCAGACCTTGACTGTAGATCCTGTTGATCTGAAGACTGCGTTTGTGACTGGGTTTCATCCGAAGAAGTTTGGCTGTCTGTTTCACACTGTACAATCTCCTCTTCAATCATGGTAGTAATACCCCTTACAAGGTCCAGCAAACAATGAAATGCCACTGACATAGCATATCCTTCAGGAATTGTGGGTGGTTCAACCTTGTCCAGCATTTCAAGACTGCAAGTTTAAAGCCAGTAGAAACTGTTACTATTTAAATATTCAACATAAATGAAAACAAAATAGACTGATGTTTACAAAATCCATTTGGGTTTCTAAATTGCACTTAATGAAAATAGCATTTGTATCGATCACTTGATAGAAACAGTTACCTGACAAACTCAGAATTTGGGCACAAGGTAGAAAACAGGTCACAACAACAACTATCAAACTAAAACTAAAAAACAATCACCCAAAATTTAAATATCATAGACCGATTAGCACCATTTCACAACTGTTTATTTTCTGCGTGTGACCTTAATGAGAGAAGTTTACAGTGGGAGAACAGCATTTTGCAAAGTACTTCTTGTGACAATCAGGACAGTATGTCTTTTTTGCATTTACCATTTGCTCAGGTTTACTTGAGAAAGTCTTTATCAAAGGGGACTTGACCAAGTAGTGTAGACTATAGCCTGAATGACACAGTAATTCAAAGTATAGTCACTAGGGCAATGTTTTGCATTTAACTGTATTTTGTCACCAACAGAACGTGAATTTCTTTTTGGAAAATATAGGATAATGCCATCCAGCATATAGGACACATACATCTCACTCTTTGCAGCTCTCTGCAAGGCATATAGTTGTTAAGCAGAGTGTTTTATTGGAAAGTCTGTATGATACTGAATGTGCTTTGTAAAGAAAGTTAGCCCCGAGTTATGACCGTGACAGTTTATTATGCTTACTGCATGGTGCATGCATGGATGGTCGGGCCATGTGTGAGCAGCGACAAATGAAGCACTTCACTTTATCTGAATAAAGATAGCATAGCTAAGTATATGCAAGGCAAAGTGTGATGGATATTCCCATGAACATTCGTCACTTCCTCAAACTGACAAAGAGTGGAAACCAGCACCTACACAGAGATTGTATTTGTAGCATAGAACTTCGAGTGGACTAAGAAATGGCTCCTGTATGAAAGACAAATGTACAGATGAGTTCTGGCTGTGATAACAGTTATTAGAGCTTCAAGACATTTGTAAACAAGGTGAAATGCTGGGATCCAACTCAGTAAGTAAGCTGCCATCCACCAGGTAATGTGCCACCTACCAGGTATGTACCATCTAGAAGTTTACTGTAGTAACAAAATACTGTGTTCCTGGAGAGCATCTCCTAAGTATGTTTTTGTGTCCAATTTGGAGCTCCAAGCCTCCGCTGCGCATGGACCTTTAACAGTGCTGAATCTAAACGTGAATCTTGGATTTGCAATATAATTTAAGCAAGAGTTGAGCAGACGGATATTGCAACAGAAGCATCTCCTGTTGTACTAAACAATAAGTGTGAGGATGGCTGCAGGCAAGTCCACATAGCAGCATGACAACATGGAGAAGACATCAGTGATGTCAGACTGCTGCCAGGGCAAGAAGATCACACTCATGGAAATCATGTCTTTTGTTATCGCGGTCGGAGGCAGATGGTATTTCTTAAGTATTTCCGGATGATATACAGAGTGTCCATTAAGCACCTATCCATTGTGGTCTCTCCCTCTGCCTGATTAGTGACCATCACATGCAAGGTGATGAGGAGAAAAGCAGTTGCAGAACAAGGTGGGGGAGCTGTGTTGTGACTGTCATGGAGAGAAATAACTTGATACCTGCTTCTCCAGCACCACCAAGCAAGCTGCAGGGGTGGAGCACAGGGACTCTAATCCTCACGATCTCTCCATCTGAATGTGGAACCTGAGAAGACTACAGGAGAACTGCTCAGTGGTTTAAAGGACAGACCATAGATGAGAGGCAATGAAGATATCTTAAGGGAAATACACACTATCGTATGTCTGTAGGGACCCAGATCCCATTGAACCAATCCAGATACAATATTACTGTTGTGGACTGGTAAATACTGTTCAAGCCAAATAACTAAAAGCAACACCTGGCACATTTTCGCTCCCAGAGAAGCATTACTTTGACCAGAAACAGGAGAGCACACTAGGTTAAGTTCAGACACCTGTACATTTGTAGTGCCATATAAATTATGCAAATCACAAGCTAGAATTTCTGGGTAGTTTCCAGATTTAGTTAGGGAGCTGCTGTATTTATGGAGTGCATTTACAACATTAACAACTCTCTAAATCTACTTACCACCAATGTCTATTTTTCTAGCAGAATGTGTAAGCATTGTATTAGCACAGTGCGGTTCACACTGAATTAGAAAAGTGACAAAGCCTTTTGCCATATTTTTTTAGCAAAGTTTTTAAGCCCACGATTAGCCAGCATATCTCTGCAGGCCTGAAAAATGACAAAGACCGTTCATCATTGCAGGTACAAAATAAAGTTATGGATTGGTAAAATGCCACTCAAGCCAACTTTGAATAAGTAAAAGCAGCACCTGATGTGTTTTGCTTTTATTACAGGTTGTGAGAAAAGCAAACAATTTTGTCAAAAATCTACTATAGAGGAACTCATTACTTTTTCTCTTTTTAATACTTTTTTGCCAATGTTGTTGAATGCCACATCGAAGTACTCATCATTTATGTAGAATAACAACATGTAATAAATAGATTGGAAATTGCTTACTTTTTATATAAAGTCTCAAATAATACAGCGCATACAAAATAAGAATGCAAATTTTTTAGTTTCATTAATGCGGTCAAATTTTATTTCGATAAATTACACATTTTCATTTGGATAAAAATATACAACTGATAATATATCTCATGGCTCCATTTAAAGTACAAGAATTTATACAATAGGGGAAGTGGTCAAGATGGCAACTGAGTTGTACGCTCCTTGAGCGAGATCCGCTCCGGCCCACCTTAAATCCTGCTAAATCCTTTCCACCACTGCTGTTGCCAAGCAGAATCTTGCTCCTCGGGGACATGTGCAGAACTTATGTGCCACAGACAGCCAGATCCTTCCACCTGTGACTAGTGTTGGGCCACGATGCTGAAGACTGCAACAAGGGTGTAGCCCGGAGACGAGTGAGGCCAGAAGGTGGTGGCTTGGCTATTCACCCTGAATCCGCCCTTATGTCCAGCGGAGTGCCCAGGGAGTGGTGATGGTCACTGGAAACATCGCGAAAGGAATGAACCTCAGGGGTGAAGGGGATGCCCCGCTCTTGGTACGCTGGCCGAGGCTTGCGGCCTTCTGAAAAGCCTGAGTCACTGGCAGCTAAGGATGTGCAGCCGCTGCTGCAGAGCGCCGCACAGAGAGCTGCCCTGCCCGTCGCCCTTGAGGGGCTGGAGATGAGTGGCAGAAAATGAGGGCCGAAGGAAATCACGGCGCTGCGGTTCGCTGGTAACCGCCGCTGGAAGGGACAGCGCAGTGAGGCATGTCCCTTGAGGACAGTTGGCGGAGGAGAGGCCACAGGGGCAGGCCCATGCGGCTTATGAAGTTAGATCCCAGGGCCCACGTGGCCGATGCAGGTGCGGGCGGTCGTCCCTTTCCTCCCTTGGCCTCCCACGCCGTGCTAAAACCTGAGGGGGCTTGGGCATTACTGACCACTGCTGGAGTGTTCCTGAATCCCAGAGGAGGAAGGGTGGCCGGTTTAGCTGGCAAGGTTGCAATGGGTGTGGACCCCCTGGGGTGCCTAGAGATCGAAACACTGCCTGTTTCATCCAGAGGTCATATGGAGAAGTGCAACTAGTGCCTTGCCAACTAAGAGCCAGAGGGGTGGTGAGCCTGCAGCGCTGCTGAGAGAAACTATCCCCCCAGCCCCTGATTTGCGGAGGCAGCCAGCTGGCGATGTGCCGTGGGGTGGAGGATGCTGTGCCGGCCCTGTCCTCCTTACCCAGATCCTCGCGACTATCTCCGGCATTGGCGGCCATGTGCGTGCTTGCTCTTGTGGTGAAGACGGCTTGGTAGATCAACTGTGGATCCACATGGGGTCGGTGTCTGGGCCTCTCTCTCTGCCCCCTCCCTTGCTGTCCTTGGGGCCCAGCCTAAACGCATGGTGGTTGACTGCGATTGCCAGTCCTGCAAAACGATCTGACTCACTGCTTCAGCCCCTACATGCTCTCACGAAAGCCCTATTGTGCTGACATACACCGTGTAGATTGCTTGTGTTGGGTGATGGCTAACGACAAGGAACCTAAACCCCCTTGTCAGGGGAGAATGGACCGTTACACAAAGGTGGTGATCCCCCCCCCTTCCATCGGAAGTCGCTCCCCAAACTATGCCTGATAATGATGCCGTTCTCCTGGAGGGGAGAGTAGGTGAAGTACTTTCAGAGGTCTCACTTCTGTTTCAAGATCTCTGAACTGGAAGAGACCGTCGCAGGTCTCAGCAAGGAGATAACGGAGCCCCGGGCCACTACTATGCATATGGTATGGACCACCCCTCTAAAAATGTGATAGCATGTTTCTTTAACTTTCGGGGTTGCGCCACTATCCTTACTGAACTGTGTAGATTGGGGAGGTGTACCACAAGAACTCCAAAATCCTCATATTCCCTGACTACACCAGAGAGGTCCAGAAGCAGTGGTGCATTTGGACGTAATGGACAGCTCGGAGAATCCGAACAAGACGTCCTAATAAAGAACCACTGTTTACAGGGAAAGTTGGCTCAGTTGGTGTTTACAGTGTTTGTGGGGCTGAGTTAGAGGGGAAGTGGTGGGCTACAGACCTCTCAGTCTCCCCTGTTGAGTAGTTCCAGTTAAGTTATGGGGCATCCACTCACAGAAGTCCTCATGGGGTGGGGGTGGGATGAGCCCCTGTATCAGGATTTAGGTTTTTTTTTGGTTCAGGGTCGGATTCAGACCTGTTAGCTGTTTAATGGTCTGGCTCAGGAACACATGTACCACATTACCTAGTTGTGAGAGCCATGGCTGCTACACCTTCCTTAAAACAGCATAAGCCTGCAGTAGAGCCTCATTACGCACTCCTACATTTGACACTAGAGCTTTCATGGTTCTTTCCTGAAACGTCGAAGGGAGACACATTTAAAAGGGATAGGTGCCTTGAAATATTAAGAGGCTGTAATAAGACGTGGTGCTCCTGCAGGACACCAATCTTCAGGGGACACAGCGCAGATTCCTGGGAAGGGGCACACACACTGCTCTGGCCTATTCAGGCTATTTCTCGGAGGCCTGGGGAGTGGCCATTCTAGTCAAAAAGAAACCTTCTTTCCAGGTGGTGAAAAGGTGGCTAGATCCTTCTGGCAGATATGTGGGGGTGCAGGGGATCTGAGGACAAACAGATGTTACTTTGCTTTGCGTAAACACACTGTACGGGCTACAGGCCCCCACAACAATGAAACTATCAAAAATTCTGTTGAAGGCAAATTGCTCTGCACACATTCTTGGAGGAGACATCACATTAGAGCTGGATCGGACCTGGACATAAAGGGCGCCCATCCTGGCTACCTCACTTTCACGCTTTGTCACTACCCCTGGCGTCTCAGACGTGTGGCCCCAGGGACACCCCACAGAGAGGCGATACTCATACTTTTCTGGGGCCCACAGAGCATTTTCGAGCTTGGATTATATCTTTGCACTGGCGGGAGAGGTGGGGGCCATACATCAGGCAGAATACTTGGCCCGAGGTCTCTCTGATCCCTCCCCCTTACTGGTGAAACTGGGTAGATGGGGCCAGGGGGGAGTCATGGGCTGGAAGATTAATGCATCGGACTTGCGAGACCAAAAGATGGCCAAAGGGCTATGAATGGACTCCGAGCTCTACTTACAAAAAACATGACGGCGCAGTTAAGTCTCCGGTGATACTGTGGGAAGCATACAAGATGGTCCATCGGGACAGCACCCAAAACCTGATTGTGCAAAAGAGGAGGGGGTGGGAGCCCTGAAGCAACTCGACCACAAACTTCTGGAACTCGAGGGAGACCTGGGTGAGGAGATAGAATCCACTAGGCTTAGACAGTTGGAACCTATTGAGAGCTGAATATCGTGATCTGGCATAAGAAGGGACGAGGAAACAAAAGCTGGCTATGCTAAATAGGTTGTATGATACTGGTGATGAAGCCAGAAAGCTCCTAGCATGGCTTGGCAGGAAGGAAGCAGAGGCCAGATGGGTGCCACAGGTTGTGGGGCTGGGGGAAGATTGTTTTGATATGGATGACTCCAATGCAAAAGCGTTGACCATTATTACGAGGAGTTCTATAAAGTTCATCCCCTTCACAATGCACAACACATTGCATGGAGTCTGTCTCAACTCCTGTGTTAGACACAGAGGCCCGCAATTATGTTGGTAGAGTTTCAGGCTGCCACGGCGAAGCTGAAGTCCAACAAGACGCCAGGTCCCAATGGGCTTCCTGCAGACTTTTTGCAATATATAGGGTTACTTGGGTCCCATATATTGAACATGTTCTTAGAGGATGGTCAGCAGGGTATTCTGCCACAGTGATGATACATAAGGATGGTAAGCCCAAAAAGCACCGTGACTCATATCGCCCGATCTCATTACTTAATATTGAAGTCAAAATCTTGGTGACAATATTGGCCACTAGACTTCTGCAGGTTATCAGCCTGCTGATCCATAGAGACCAGTCAGGCATCATAGCCGGCAGGTCCACCTGTTATAACTTATGGCGGGCACATAATTGGCTGAATGAAGTCTGCAACAGGCCGGAGGCCCAAGTCCTCCTCGAGCTGTATGCGGAGAAGGAGTTTGATGCGGTGCTTTGGGCCTTTTTAAAACAAACTTTGATGAAGTTTGGCTTCAGTCCCCAATATTGGAAGTGGGTGGGATTACTTTATCAGACACTGGTGGTGGTAGTGTGAGTAAGTGGAAAGATGTCCTCTGACGTCCCTATTTGCAAGGGTATGAGGCAGGGCTGTCCCTGCCCCCCCCCCCCCCCCCCCTATTCGCTCTTACAATAGAATCACTGGCTTGTGTGATACAAGACCACCCTAAGGTCTGCGGTTTCCAACTCGCAGGAGGGGTCGGTTCGAAGTGAGATTTTTGCTTTGCGGAGGACATCCTCCTATATATTACTGAGCCATCGACGACCCTCCATTTGATATTCTACCTGCTTGAGTATGGCAGCTACTCTGGTTATCAGATCAATTGGGGCAAGTCAGTACTACTGACACATTCTTGCTCCCCTGTCGCCTGACGCTAGCACAGGACGGCTTTATGTATTTAGGTATTTTTCCGAAGCTGGAGAGATCTCTGCTTCGAGCTGAAGGGGTGGGTGATCAAAAACTCTACGACAACTTCATCAACCATCCACCAGGTGCCACAGATGGCCCCAGCCCCCCAGAAACACCAACCAGTCCACCATCTCCAACTGGACACCGATTACGGGCGAAGACACCGCCTCGACCATGAAAAACATCCACTCTGGGGTCCCCACCGACCCCTGCCCCCTTTACATCTACCACAGAGCCAGCCCCGCCATCGCACCCGAACTACAACGCACCATCAACACCACCTTCAAAACAGGCACCTTCCCAGATGACTGGAAGAGCGCATTAGTCAGTCCCCTGCTAAAAAAGCCCACAGCTGACCCCACCAACCTCAAAAACTATCGACCCATCTCGCTCCTCCGCTTCGCAGCCAAAGTTGCAGAGAAAACAGTCAACAGGAAACTGACACGATTAATTGAAGAGAACGCCGTCCTCGACCCATCCCAATCCGGATTCCGAAGCAACCACAGCACAGAGACCGCCCTACTCACTGCCACAGAAGACATCCGCACCCTCCTGGACCAAGGCCACTCTGCAGCCCTCATCCTAGTCGACCGATCAGCGGCCTTCGACACCGTCTCCCACCGCACACTAGTCACCAGACTACACGACGCAGGCATACAAGGAACAGTCCTGGAATGGATCCGATCATTCTTCACCAGAACAAGCCAAGGGATCAGACTCCCACCCTTCCTCTACGACCCCACGCAAATAGCCTGCGGAGACCACAGTGTTCATCACTAAGCCCCACCCTCTTCAACATCTACATGGCCCCCCTCGCAGCCATTGTCCAACAACAAGGCCTCAACATTGTATCCTACGCCCATGACACCCAGCTCATCCTCTCCCTCACCAAAGACCCCACCACTGCCAAACTCAACTTCCAGAAAGGAATGCAAGACATCGCAGTCTGGATGACCAGCAGCCGCCTGAAGTTCAACACCGAAAAGACATAAGTCCTCATCCTCGGTACCACCCCTTCTGCATGGGACAGCACCTGGTGCCCGACCGCCCTCGGAAGCCCACCTACCCCTCAGACCACGCAAAGAACCTCGGCATCGTACTCGTCTCACCACTCCGGCACCTCCAGCTGCTTTAACACCCTCCGCATCCTCCGCAAGACCTTCAAGTGGATCCCCCCCTGTGTCAAGGAAGACAGTCACCCACGCACTCATCACCAGCAGACTGGACTATGGAAACGCACTCTACGCCAGCATCAACAAGTCCCTACTCCGCAAACTCCAGACAATAGAGAACACCGCCGCCAGACTCGTACTCGGCATCCCCCGACACGAACACATCACCCAACACCTACAATGTCTCTACTGGCTCCCCATGGAGAAAAGAGTCACTTTCAAAATGCTCATTCGCGCCTACACATTCATGCCTACACAACAACGGACCCAAATACCTTAACGACAGAATCAACTTCCACGTACCCAAAAGAAAACTCCGATCTTCCAACCTCGCACTGGCCGAAACCCCGCGCATCCACAGAGCCAGAGCAGGCGGAAGATCCTTCTTTTAAATTGCAGCCAAGGCCTGGAACGGATTACCGGCAGACATCAAACACCCTCCCTCCCTGAATACCTTCAAGAAGACCCTAAAGAGCTGGCTCTTCGGCAAACCCAATATGCAGACCACCCTCAGCGCCTTGAGACCCTCACGGGTGAGTAGCGTGCTTACAAATCTCTGATTGATTAATTGATTGATTAATTGTAGCAAGAGCATGCCAAGAAGACATGGAGTGGTGGATAGGGCTGTCCCTCACGCTCATGGGGCAGGCAGCCATGTTCAGAATGATCTCACTCTCAAAACTGCTATATGTCCCTCAGAGGTCTTTGACAGACTGGAAGGTAACATGCAAACCTTCCTGTGGGATGGAAAACACCACAGAATTGCCCTGAAAATGCTGCAGCATAATCCCTATAATGGGAGTTTGGCTCTCCGGGACTTGGAGGCCTATTAATTTCAATGACCGGTTGTTTGCCCCATGGGATCATTCCACCTTTAGGCTTCAAAGGGTGCAGTGGAAAAAACCGTCCTGCTTAAATTATTTGAAGCGGTGAGCGTAGCTCGCAGAGCTGTACTATGCAGAACTCCACGGAGTCACATAAAAACTCTGAAAGACTCAGAAAAATTCCGCCACCTCATGAAGTTAAGTGGAGAATGTCGCCTGATCACAGTAGCTGCCGCTTTGAGGTGGGAAATTAATATGCAGTCATTTTTTTTACTAGGTATAATCAAAGTGCAGACCCTGTGCCTCCGTGCTGGGGAAAAGTGTGCCAACGATAAAAAATAATGGCAATGGGGAATGTGAGGGGCGGGTCTCTCACTACCAAAAACATCTGGAGATTTTCTGGGGTGTGGAATCGGAACTTGTGTACTACGCAGGAACTCACCTACTGCCGAAGTGCAGATCCAGTCTTCCGTCCACTGATGGGCTCCCAACTCTGGCTGCCCCAAAGAGGTCGTACGCAGTACAAGGCAGCTGGAGAGCGAACGCGAGCGGAGTCAGTGACCAGACTTCGGCCGAGTCGAGCCTCCCGGGCTGTGTGTGTTCCAAGGCTGTAACCTCACTCAGAATAATTCAGATTGGGTGAGAGGAGCCAGAGAAAGTCCCTCTGTAAGGCAGCACTGAGTACGGCTGGAGACACAGCGAGCGGGGTCGAGGATGCCTCAAGGATGGACGGTACACAACCGCGTGCATGAAAGGAATTACGGTACAAATGTACAATTGTATGTGTTTTTGTGAAACACATTGTAGTAATTGTTTTTCTCTAGGCGTGATGGCACACAGCACAGAGCGCCACAGCGGGTAAACTCTGCTACGCAGTATAGGCAGAGTTTTTGCTTAACTCCGCAGTCCAAGCGGAGCCCGGAGTAGAAAAAACTCTTGTGAACTCCATCCACAGAGTGGAGTTTACTGCACAGGCTTAACTATTTGTACGGGGTGAAGGGACACAGCGTCTTCTCCCTGCAGCTCAAGTGGCCATAGCGGCCTGGGTGGGAGCAGTGAAATGCATGGGCTGGCACTGCATACCCTCGAGGGGAAACACCCTTATGGGAGGGGACTGGGCTTGCAGAGATATGGAAACTTTGGGGCTTTAAGGCCTGGAATGTCCTCTGGATCTCAAAGGTAGGCGATCTGCTAGATGCTGAGGTCTTAATGCAATTTGCATCACTACAATCCGAGTACGGGATGAACGCTAATAAATTTTTTAAATAGGCACAGATACAGCATGCTTGGTAGGCAGAGGGGCTACCCGGGGAGGGCATATCAGAATTAGCCCCGTTAGAAGGGCAGCTGCTAACCAGAGAGGTGGAAAAGGGTACGGGTCTCCCTAACTTATAAAACCCTCAATAACAATATGACCGACACTCTACATAGGCTGCGAGCGAAATGGGTGGAAGATGTAGGAGCCCTGGAAGATATAGACTGGAAGGCGGACCTGATGTATCCACGAGAGGTAGCAATAAAATCGAGATTACACCTAGTGAAATTTAAAGGCATAGAGAGCATGCCATGGGGGAAAGACAAGACCGACAATATTTGGGGTGTCATACCAGAGAAAGCTCCTTTTTTCACACTATATGGAGCTGCCCATTGATCCAAGCCTATTGGGTGGTGGTTTTTGAGGTGCTTAGTAAAGTTCTCACAGAATCAATCCCAAATTCATCCTCCTGGGAATCCCTAATGATGCCGACTTGCCAAGGACTAAAATGTTTTTCTGTGGGCTAGGACTAGTAGTGGCCAACAGAGATAGAGCCCAGTACTGGGGGTGGGTGAAAGTCGACCTCAAGAGTGGAAAAGGGGCATGGATATGTATATGGTGACAACAAAGTCACATACACCAGCAGCAGCTGCCTTCAAAAGTTTCTAAGGTATGGGGAGGATGAATGCCATATTACTACCTGGAGATACTGGGGGAAAGAGGGAGTCAGAGCCAAAGTGGGTCATAAGGCGGTTGTCGATCTGGGATGGGGTGTAATGTGGTCATTGATTCTATGCTTTCCTGTTCTTCTGCAACTGTATTGGCTGACAGATGTCTGGAAAGTGAAGGAAGGTGGTGGTCGGGCGGTTATTTAGTTGTATTAGGTCACTGTTCACAAAGTTCTTTTTGTTGCATTGGGGCTGTATGCCAGATATCCTGTATAATGCCCTTTTTCTCAATGATGCGCCAAATGGAAAATGCAATAAAAATATATTTCTTTCAAATAATTTATACAAGGTTAAAGTTATTTTCTAGTGCCAATGATTTTGAAATAGAGTTATCAAGTTTTTTAAGTATGCTGAGAAAATAGAGTTGCCAATCCTTAGATGTCGAAGTGATTAATTGTAGGTAAAGTAACATCCCTTCAATGAAACTATAACAATCCTTAAATGTACACAATAAACAAACTACTATTTTCAGCAACTACATTCCCGGTAACATTTTCTATGGACGTGTGTGTTAAAAATAAATTATATAGAACACATTTTGAAGTCCTTATTCAGATTTTGAATGTTCCCCTCTTGTGTGATTACTTGATGGTAAAGGGAAGTTCACAAACTGAAGTTGACAATCTTTCCAAGGGACTTTCTGACTTCTCTCTTATTTAGCATTTTCAAGGCTGGGTGGCTTTTGTGAAAGGATCCAATTGTAAAAGGTCTCATAGAACAATTACTTGATTTTTCACCAAGTAATGTATCATATTCTGCTTATCATTACTTATTGCATTCTTCAATGAATCATAGTTCATATTAAATTTGAAATCATGTTTACACTGTAATTAGTATTCATTATTGTTATATATATAACAGTGACTTCCACATGTCAAATTTGTTGTCATGATCCGCTGTTAATATTAGCAAGAAACGTAAAATTACATGTTAAATACTGTTACTCCAGTTGGAGGAGTTACTAAACAGGAAATTGCAGAGCAAGTAACAATATGAATAAAAGCAGGTAACACCTTAGAAAGGAAACGTTTGCAGGTGGCACCTTGGCTGCTTGTGTACAATATTAGGTTTTTAACACACGCTTAATTTTTCATCATGCTATACACCATGGATAATTTGTCATGAATTTCTTAATATTGCCCATTTATGTGGAATGATGTTTTGGTTATAAAGTACTAAAATCTTCTTCTGCTAAAATGTATTCCACTGCATCTTGTTCCACTTAGCAACATCTTTGTTTTGTTGCATAACATATTTACCTAATGGAGCAGGTATTCATCATGTTAGATGCCCACTACCTTCAGAAGCATTTTTTAATTAACTCAGCTACTAATTGTTCTTGTTGTATTTCAGCATTTAACATCTTTAAAAATGTTAGCAAAATAGAGGAGGCGTGGCTAAGCAGGAGATGATGGCGGACGCGCCCTGTTAGAGCTACGCCGCTCGACACCTTGCATCCGAAAAAATGCATCCCTTGGGCCGTTAAGGAGCTCCGCCATGACTGGGGGCAGTCAGTGGGTCCAATGATCGCCGGGGACCGAGGCGGCAGCAAGCTGGCGAAACTGCAGAGGTGCGGCCTGCTATGAAGGTGAGAGGGACGCGGCTGCAGTAACTACGCGACATCGTGCCCCAAACAGGCCTGTGGCACATGTCGCGGCCGCGCCGCACAGACACCAGCACCGGGGGCTGCCTTTGCTCACCCCAGGCGATCGTGCACCATTCCCCACATTGCAGATGGAGATGGATCCAGGGGAGATTCCTGCGGCCTGCGCTCGTGCCGGCGGGAGGACTGTGCACCAGAAGGTCTCACCATAAAGGTAAAGACGGTGCAACATTTAATATTCTCCTGGCACTACGTACGCACAACCGGCCACAGGAAACTGTGCAGGCACTGTAAATAAGGCACAGCACAGGTGAGGAGCGTTCCATTTGGGCCTGGGGAGCACACCAAAAAAAAAGATACAAACACAGAAGGGTGAAACAGTCAGGAACGTGGGCCCTGTGCACAGACAAGAAGGCGCACAACCGGGACCTAGGCGTACTTACAAGCTCTGTGCCACACAAGGGAAGGCATTGCGGGGAGGAAGAGCGGAAAAGTGAAATTCTCAAGACACCGCATTCCCAGGGCGTCCTCGCCATAAAACGCAATCGCGGACTCAATGCTAGCCCGGGCTCCTGAAGCGTGGAAAGCACGAACAGACGCATCTGAAGGGGTTGCGCAGCACCAGCCTTTACAGGAAACGCTTTCCGCCTGCCTCACAGACACCACAGGTCGCACAGAGGCCGACTGTGGTCAGGTACCGAAGGCCCAACGGGACAGTCCTCCTCCACCCACATTCACATAGACAAAATGTCCGGAGAGACCCCGCAGACCAGGTGTCCACTTAAATAGACGCTGTGCTAGCTGCAGTGGAGAAATTGAGCACCACGTGGAGCAGACGTGA
The DNA here is from genome assembly GCF_964204655.1 of Triturus cristatus. Lineage (NCBI taxonomy): Eukaryota > Metazoa > Chordata > Amphibia > Caudata > Salamandridae > Triturus > Triturus cristatus. Next base: position 781,961,865 of record NC_140585.1, on the reverse strand, counting down.
ACCTCACTTGAAAATAAAATTGATAAAGTAGCTCTTGACCTAAATCTTCTTCATGCGGATCATCGTAAGCTCACTGACAGAACAACGACCTTGGAATCAACTTTGTCGGAAATCTCCCCACAGGTGCAGGCCTCTGATAAAAGCCTTAAGGATCTTGAAGCCCATGTAAACTTCCTTGAAAGCCGAGTTGAAGATTCAGAAGGCCGGTCCAGGCATAATAACGTACGCGTCGTAGGCCTGCCACAAGGTGAGGAAGGGAGAGACGCAACAGCATACACTGAAAACTTGATCCGCAGTCTGTTGCCTGAAGGGGCGCTATCGCAGCACTTTGTTATTGAGCGGGCACATAGAGTGCCAAACAGACCCCACCCCCCCTTCCGCTTCAAGCAAACCCGAGTTCCTTCTTGTTCTGTGTACTGAACTACAGGGACAGGGACACAATTCTGCAAGAAACTAGGCCTGGGCGTAGCTTGCTTAGTTTCGATACCCGGAACTCCGCGAAGTTACAAAAAAAAAAAAACTCTGCGAAGTTCCACGAGTAGCGGAGTGCACTGCGAACTGCAGTTTGTGCTGGTATTCCTGCCGCTTGGGTAGAAATTCTACCCGAGCGGCAGCTCGCGATTGCGAACTTACCGTTCGCGATCTTTAGCAGGGAAAAACTCAGCTGCACATCACCAAGTGGAGTTTTCTGCACTCCACAAACTCTGCGAACAGAGCGAAGTTCACCGCCCAGGCCTACAAGAAACCAGAACACTAAATAGAATACAAGCGGCAAACAGTACAGTCATGTTTTCCCCAACTTCACTGCAGCAGTACAAAGGCAAAGATACTTCTTCATGGAGGTGAAGCGCTGACTTCGACAGCAAGACATCAATTATTCCTTGGTGTTCCCTGCCCGCCTAGAATAGTTGCCAGGGGACAATCTCAGTTTTTATACTCATTTGCAGCATGGGAATGGTTAGACTCTCTGGAGTTGGCAGAGGGCACAATGCCTACTGGAAGGGTGGGTGAACAGCATCTGAATGCAGACACGAAGAGGCGCAGAGGAGGGAAAGAAGCAAAAAGCAAACATTATCTTAAAGTCTCGGCCCCAACCTAGAGCAAATAAGACTAGACTAACAAAACGCACTGCAGGCAGCCTCAGAAATAAGATGTGCATTAGGCAACGCATCATCTGAAACAAGCATACCGGAGCAGGAGAGCGAGACGGACTCAACGGATGAAACTCTGAACTCGCAAGGATCCGATGCGGTACCAGTGATTACTCCTCAAACTGCAGATGGCATAACATAACACAAAATATGCAAAAAAGGATATGCAAGTATTAGGGAACTTTAGTTTGGTTGTTGCATATTATGGTGGCTAACTCCTTTGATGTTTGTATGGGGCCTTCTTCCCCCACCCCCACTTTTCCCAGGATAGGCTTCAGGTACTTGGCTTCACTGTTTCTCTAGAGACTGCTGTTCTGTGGCGTAGTGAGAGTTGCCAAGCCAGCTGAGACGTCCTAAGTAATACTCTGTAAGGCCCTGGCATATGCCTTCCTCACCGTACGAAGGGGAGGCGACACAACTTAATCTAAATTTATTCTCACATTTCTTGATCTACACTGCGTGAGTGGCCCTAACACCTCCTTGACATAAGTAATATGTCTATTTATTTAGATGTTTGGGCAATTGCCAGTTACACTCTCCCCCTACTGGTATTATATGGTTTGTTATATTATTTAGTTGGTTTAGTTATCCGTCAGGCACTAGGTCAACACAATTATCAAATCTGCCCAGAAGCACCTCTGCCCCCAGGTCCCTCTACATGTGGCCCTATCACCCCTGGGCCTCAAGAGGGATGCAAACTTTATTTTCATCTGCATCATGACGCCAGCTAAGATATGTATATGGTATGTATAGGGAATACATACCCCCTCTCGTAGGTATTTGAATTATTCATATCTTAAACGACACCGCGTCCAAATAGCCCTTCTGCAGGAAACATATTTAACGGGGCCTGAGTCGGAATATTTGCAAGGGAGGTGGAGGGGACAACTGCAGGCTACGGGCTACTCAGCATTTGCCAGAGGCACATTAGTTTGGGTTAGACCAGGCACGCCATTTAAAATAGAAGAATCACTGAACGGTTTTGTAACTTTCTTTCCTCACTGATGTAGTGGATGAATATAAATTTCCTGAAACTCAACACCGAAAAAACCGAGATCTTAGAATTTGGTCAGAAATCTTCAATTTGGATCCAACAATGGTGGTCCACTGAAGCCGGAACCTGCCCGGTTACAGTGTCTAAGGTTAGAAATCTCACCTTTTTGATCGACAAAGATCTAACATTTGTCCCCCAAATAAACCAAGTGACCTCAGCCTGCTTTTTTATGTTGAAGGTATTACGTAAGATTCTTTCATTCATTCCATTTTCTTTGATGAAAACGGTGGTAGGAGCCTTAGTTCTATCAAGAATAGACTATTGTAATGCCCTCTATTTAGGCGCTGGAGTCAAACAGCTCACTAAGCTTCAGTCACTGCAAAATGCAGCAGCGCGAACACTGCTTGGTTTGGCCATCATTCCACTTCTGTCAGTATAAAACAACTTCACTAGCTTCCAGTGAGACGGCGGGTGGAGTTTAAAGCTCTTTGCCTAGTGCATAAAGCCCTCTATGGAGGAGGGGCGCTAGACTTACAATCTTTATTTCCCCGTTACGTCCCACTGCGTTGCCTTAGATCCACTGACACTGTATTAGTACTTCTTCGAAAGATAAAAAGAGTAAGATGGGGAGAAAATCATTTTTCATATCAAGCTGCCAAATTATGGAACTCCCTCCCCGTTCAATTGCGACTCCAGTCTTGCCGCACTCTTTTTAGGAAAAGTATAAAAACCTGGCTCTTCATGCAAATTTAATCTTTAAGGTTGTCCCGGTTTCACACTACCCAGCGCCAAGACGCCTCGGCAATAGTGCGCTCTATAAATATCCTCAGTCAGTCAGACTGATCGATACAGACTGATGATACGTCATAGTATAGGGCAGGCTGAATGGCAGGCCAATCGTAATAGCATCAATCTACGCACCCAACACTGAACAATCGCCATTTCTGGACTCCTTATCGAGTAAACTATCGGCCTGGCAGGACATCCCAATGCTCCAGAGGGGGTGGGGGCGGGGGGGACTACCTTTGCGTATTAGATAGATCTCTGGATCGCTCCTTGCCCCCACTGTTGTGGCCATGAGAGCACTGAAAAGTCGGACCACACAATGGCATTTGGTAGACGCATGGCGGCACAGAAATCCCACTGATAGGGTATATTCTTATTATTCAGGAGCGCATGATTTACATGTACAACTTGACCAAATGCTAGTCATAGATGGCCTACTGCCAAACATAGTAGACCCGCAGTATTTCAGGAGAACTCACTCCGATCACAATCCACACACAATATGAATAGAGTGGGATGCAAACACAGCACCAATCCGGAGATGGCATATGCAGCCAGAATTGTTAGAAGGCGGGCCATTTAGAGACTCATTAGGGGAAGCGGTGGCGCTTTACTTTGAAGAAAACAGACACTGCATCATCGGCATTAGTAGAATGGAAAGCCTTTAAAACGGTCAAGCGGGGACACTGCCTGGGCACACAGGCTGGCATGCATAGGACGCTAGAGGCAAGTCTTACCAAGCTAGAAATCAGATTAGTAAACATTGAAAAGCGCGCAGCAGACTATCCCAGCTCTGGAAAGAAGCTGAGCGAGAGCAAGGTAGAGCATGTCCAGTTATTGAAGAGGCTCCGCTGCCTTAATTATGCTGCACACTCAGCGCGTACACACAATACTGGAGAGAAAACTGGCAGACTCCTCGCGTGGCTGATCAGGCATGACGACGCTAGATCCCCCGTCACATCCATCCGCATACTGCGAGGCATCACTCTGTATTCACAGCAGGACATTCATCAGGAATTTACTTGACATTACACCACTTTATATGAGTCCACAGTCAGTGACAGCAGAGGCAATACATCAATACATAGCAGACATCACCCTTCCTCAGATATCCCCGGATCAAAAATTAGAGCTTGAATATCCGATACGCACGGAAGAAATCCAAGCAAGCATACGCGCCCTAGCCACCGGGAAAACCCCGGGCCAAGACGGCTTGCTGTCAGAATTTTATAAAGCGTACGGGGAGTCGCTGACACCCCAACTCAACAGAGTATTCGACACCGCATTAACAGACTCCATACTCTCGGACACACAGAGTGAGGCTTTGTTAGTCTCCCTTCCCAAGCCAGGCAAACATCCAGAGTTGTTAGGATCATACAGACCGCTGGGCCTACTTAATACTGATTACCAAAATATTAGCATCTATTATTGCCGGCAGACTGGCGCTGCTGGTGAAAAAGTTAGTTCATCCTGACCAGAATGGTTTTGTCCCCACCCGGAACACATCATTGAATATACGCAGATTCTTCAGGGTCCAACACTATGATTTGATTTGATTTATTTGTTTATATAGCGCATTGAATCACCCTCGGGAGGGTATCTCAGCGCTCTGGAGTTGCAGTGAAGCGTTGATCGGGGTTTCAGGCTAGAAACAGGGCATTTTTCAGAGTTTTCCTGAACTTCCAGTGGTCAGGACATTGTCTTAAGGCGAGCGGGATTTGATTCCAGATGCGAGGAGCCTGGTAAGAGAAGCATTTTCCTCCTATTCTTACTTTTTTAAATCTTGGGGACCTTTAGGAGCGATTTGGAGCTGGAGCGCAGAGTTCGGTGTGGAGTGTAGTGGTGGAGTCTCTACGCCAGGTAGGAGGGGCCATTTACACAAATCGCTTTGTGAGTAAGGCAGCATATCTTGAATTTCCCGCGTTGTCGTATGGGCAGCCAATGTAGTTGATGAAGGAGAGGGAGAGAGGCTGATCTGTAGGTCGCATTTAGGATCAGGCGAGCGGCGGTGTTCTGTATCACCTGCAAGCGGTCTAGTGAGGACTCATTGGCTGCGATCAGAAGGGCACTGCAGTACTCTAGCTTACTCAGTACTAGGGTTTGGGTCAGGGTCTTTCTAGTGGAGTCGGGGAGATAGGGAAAAGCTTTCCTTAGAAGGCCCAGGATGTGGAAGCATGAGCTCACTGTGTGTGAGACGTGTTTTTTCATAGAGAGGGACTGTTCAAGGAACACCCCGAGGTTCTTGACTGTAGTCGTCGGGGTGGGGGGGGGGGGGGGGGCCAAGTTCTGGAGGCCACCACTGAGGGGTCCACAGGAGAGGGGCATCTCCGAAGAGCAAAACTTCCGTCTTTCCAGCATTCAGCTGGAGGAAGTTGCTTTCCATCCAGTGAGATATGGCCAGCATGCCGGAGAAAAATGTAGATTGAGCTGTCTGAAAGGTTTTGTTAAAGGAGAATGTGAGTTGTGTTTCATCCGCATAGGATATTGGGATGAATCCATAGTGTCTTAGTAAGGTGGCCAGGGGAGCTATGGTGAGGTCTTGAGGTTCGGACCGGAAAGGCCCGAGGTTGATAGTCTGGGAGCGATTGGAGAGGAAGCTGGTCATCCATTTCAGGGCCATCCCCCCGATTCCTGCCTCCCTAATTCTCGTGAGCAAAGTCTGGTGATCAACCGTATCGAACGCTGCCGATGCAGTTGACAGATGGCCTAACTCGGGTTGTATGGTACTGGACCTAGAAAAGGCCTTTGATTCCATTGAGTGGCCCTACTTGTTTGAAATACTGCGAGGGTATGGATTTGGGGACACTTTTCTCCAAATGATTAGACTTCTATATACGCAGCCTACCATTAGAGTGCATACAGGTCGCATAATATCAAATAACATCTCAATCAATAGAGGTACTAGACAAGGACGCCCCTTATCACCACTACTTTTCTCACTAGCAATGAAACCGCTAGCGACCCGCTTGCATGATGGGTGAGCGGACTGGGGTATCTGGCTGGGGAACGGCCTACATGCGGTCTCGTCTATGCGGATGACCTCTTGCTACACCTCAGGGATTTAAGCAACATACCAAGCGCCATAGCAAAAATGCTAGTGCAATTCGAGAAGATGTCAGGTCTTAAGGTAAATTGGGCCAAGTCATGTTTATACCCCTTTAAGGGCGAGCCTCTAAACCCCAATTTATTAACAGATAATTCTATTCTCAGCTGGCAACCAGCTACTTTCAGAAATCTAGGCATTTTAGTCTAGCGAGATTGCCATCTCTGCTATCAGGTCAGAAATCAAATTTTGGAAAACATTGCCATTAAATGTGATGGGCAGAATTGCCCTAACCAAAATGGTGGTTTTGCCTAAACTGTTCTATTATTCTTCGTATTTATGTACCCACTAAAATATTCCGAGAGCTGGAGCAACCGATCTGCGGCCTCATCTGGAATACAGGCCGCCACAGAATAGCATTAGGAAAATTATATGCACCATCCCACAGGGGAGGACTAGCAGTCCCCAACATGGAATTATATTATTTAGCCGCTCAACTGCAATGGGTGACGAAGTGGCTAGCCGGTCATAACCTAGCTGACACGGCCTCATCGCACGCACCATGGTCTAAATCCCAGATTTATCATCTGTTTCATCCAATAGCCCACCCCCCCAATCCATCACCATCCTGCCTGGCCTTTGCCTACCGCTGCTACAAACACAGTCTCTATCTCACCAGGAACACAATTAAATATGTCCCAGTGCTACCATTCCTGGGGATGCCAAGAAGCAAAATGGGCACTCCTAATAACGCATTCACACATTGGCATGCCGCCGAGATACACACGCTAGGTGATCTTTACACTGACGGTGTCCTGATTCCCTTTGATAGGCTGTCAGACGAAAACGGTTTGCCAATAGGTCAGTTCCTGTTATATAACTCGATCATACGGTCACTTGCAACGACCTGGGGAGACATTAAGATTGAATCAGAGATGCATCCCCTGATCCAGTATTTACACGTAATGGGTCACAGATAGTGCATTGGTTAAACAAGGCACTACTAACCAACACTATTCAGCCCATGACAGCATTGTGCACCAGGTGGGAAGATGACAGGGGAAATTCACGGACGGATAACGAATGGGGCATGATCCTGGCCAATCCCACGCAAATACCAAGAAATGCCAAATTTAGGCTCATAAAAATGTAGATTTTGCATAGAGGGTATTTGTCTCTGGACAAGTTGAATAAGTACTTTCGACTGACAGATTCAGCATGCCCTCGCTGCTCACAAATAGAAGCAAACTTCTTACACAAGATGTGGTCCCGCCGCTCCTTGCAAATATATTGTCAGGAAGTAACGGCGGCATTAGCGACTTACACTGATAGGCCCCAATTACAGACATGGAAGGAATGTCTTCTAGGCTTTTTTTCCTGATCCAAGAGGCACAGGGTCCCGTCTAAATGTAAATCCAGTATTTGTAAAGCGCACAGCTACCCGTAGGCATCCCGGCGTTGGGGCCATCGGGAAGATTAAGCGAGCTATTGCCCAGAGTCACATGGTGCTGGGCTGACCTGCCACCGGTGCCGGGGATCGAACCGTGATTCCCAGCGTCCGGCGTCAGTCGCCCTGGCCACTGCGCCACACCTCTTCCCTTCTAGGTCTAATGTAGTGCAATAACGCTGTAAAAATCTTCTTTAGGTAGTGACTGGAAGAAACTGAGCAGAGCTCAGTGGATACTCCCTAGCACAACATGTGTTAGAAAATCTGCAGCACTGCAGCTTCTCTCACAAAGGTTCTAAAGGGTGGTATGATCTGGTTGGTAAACTTTTACGTTTGGTCCTTTCTTATTAAGGACAGTGATATATTACTAAAACGGCACTGGGGACTCCCATCTTGGCAACGGCGAATAAGTCAAGCATGTGAATATATGAAAGTTCCATTAATGGAGTAAACCCAACTTCTGCAGACACTTAGTTAGGGGGTATTCAGCCACTTTATCAGGGGGTTGAATTTGTGCCTTGATCTTTTGGGCCCAGTAATAAGACTTTTTTGTCATTTTGTGCTTTTCTGACTGAAATTAGGGTGGGCGGAACTTGCAGAATTTGACTTTGTGGAGTTACATAAAAACCCAGCAAGATTCTGAGGAGTTCTGCCAACGGGCTGAAATAGGCACGCTGCGTTGTGGTATAGAGAAAAACCAGCACAAACTCTACAACGGGGCGTGCCAGAGGGTGAAGCTACTCCTGTTGATTTTGCTGCTGCTCAAGTATATTTCTTACTCGAGTGGCCGCCTCCTGACAGCAAACATTTGAGACTGTCTGTGCTAGAAAAATCTCACCGAATGTCCTTCTAGCAACTGGGAATGGCGGTATGGGATTGCACACCTCACTAGCACTGGCCAACTTACCATTTCGGAACTACATGCGAGAAAAAGGACTGCATAACTTGGCCGGAACTCTGCATTACAAGAGTAATGTGGGGTCACCATAATTCCCCCTGCGGAACTGAATATTTGCCCCCCCCCCTTAGACTGAAGCCCAATGTGTGGTTGCAATGTGCATAATTTCAATTTTTTTTTTTTTAACCACTTTTTGGATGGTTTGTAAACTGTGGTCAGGGTTGCCGGAGCCAAGGGTTCACCAGAGGCCACCGATCTTGTTAGATATGTTTGAATTTTGTGGACCCTGCTGTAAGGCCGGCTGACGCAGCGACAAAACCTTTTTCAAAACATTTTTGGGACAGTATATGTGAGTTTGGCCCCACTCCATGGGGTCAATTGGGCCCACGTCTCCCATTTGAAACATTTTTTGTTGACGTAGACTCAGAGTCTCACATTGAGTAACAGAAGCTGCAAACATTTTTGTTGCAGGGAGTCCATCAGACTGCAAAGGTCCTCAGACACTGTTGATGAAGTGGATAGTTTAGAGGATGACTGGAGAAAACGACGATCTTCCACTGTAATGGTTTAGTTTTCAAATGTTGGTCTGCAGACACCCGTTAAAGTACTAGATAGGTTATCTCAATGAGTTAACCATTTTATGCCACATTTCATGCAGATTTGTCAAACGGTGTTAAGTTATTAGCAAGCCAACACAGCTTTTCAACTGAATCCTAACCATAACTAACCCCAACAGGTGCACTCATAATTAGGAATAGAAACTATTATTGTTGAAACCGCATGTCCTTTGGAAAAGAGTTACTTGCTTGCATATACAATTGGCACCCTATGATGAGTTTGCAAGAAACATTAAAACAGAAAATCATACGTGCATGTAGGTTTGAGCCTGTAAATGTTTGTGCAGATTGAAAAGGATATTACACATGGGCCACGAGAAATTGAGTTTCCTGCTGAAACTTTGATAAACTTACCCAAAATAACAGCAGAAATCTGAATGAAGACAGAAGACGAAAATTATTCACTGTCAATTATATTGCAGTCTTTCTTGTCAATATAATAGATGTATGGACAGCTTTAACAGGGAGTGGTCCTTCAACCTCTGTTGTACATACATATATTGTCTGATCCATGCAAGGTTTGAGTGGACATCCAGTATCTGCAGCCTTTTCACCACCATGACATAAGATATGCAATGTCAAAGGTGATGTACCAAGTGAAATCAGGTGTGATGTGCCGAGTGTTGTCATTGATGAGGTCATGCATGATGGCAGCATGTGCAGTGCATGGGGCATTACGGTTGACTAGATAGTCATAACTGAAACTTCTCTGTGGACTTTAGATAGTAAAGCGTAATCTTAACATCCCTTCTAATAAAAAGTATTAAGGGAAATTTTATGTTTTAATAACTTACATTAGTCAGTCATCTAAGAAGAACAGCATGCTGTTAACCTAAACATTTTTGATAGACAATTGTGGAAAGCAAATACATCAAATACACAGGAATAGTTTGAAACTAATTTCACCATACATGCAACTTTGCAGATACCACTTACTATGTTGCTTTAGCACTGCCTTGAATTGTCACTGTCAGGATAGGTATCCATGTTCCCCGATATTCAAATGCAGGAAGCACTGTCACACCCGTACTAACTCCCACTACTCCAGGGTTGGCTTGTGTTGATAAAGCATTTGTGTTATTTCCACCTAGATAATACAGAACCAAGATTACACTGAGATTCTATTGCTAGCATACCCAGGTGTGCAACTATTTTGTACATTAGCACATACACAACTGTGTTTTTATTGTAGGAAAGTAACAGCGCTATCCTAATAACCATTCATTTAACTTCACATGAGAAGCAAGGATTAGCATCTACTGTAACCTACACAACAAGTAACTAGCACATAAAGGCGTATTTCATGTAATATAACTGGCAAGCCAGGCATGACCTGAGCAAATATGTAGTAACACATATTCTGCTTGAGCCCCGTGTTGGAGGTACAATCCACAGTGAGTCTGATCAGCGAAAAGGGCCCTCAGACAGTCAGAAAGGCCCTGCAGAACAAAAAGAAGCGATCCAGAGGCTGCCCTGGAGAGTGCATCAGGCAATAATTTGTGAACTACCTGTGCAATGAATCAATTCCAGATGGGGGACAGGGCTCCCTGATGGCCCAAGAGAGCAGTGCTTAAGTCTTAAACCCACGACAATAGGGCGTGAGAGGAAAAGGCTTTTTTCCCTGCTGCGAACAGCGAGAGAGGAATTAAAGAGGTGACACAGGTTGTCGAAGCCCGAATACTTGGGTAGGTGGTACAAAGGACAGGGGAATGAAAGCACAAGGGTGCAAAGAACTACAAAAGATTAGGTCCGTCTCTTTCTCCCTTATGAGACTTGCATCCTATCCCAGAATACACAGGGGCTCAGATGAGAGAAGACATATTGGTGCAGCAAGCAAGGAAAGGTCCTCCAGCACGAAGACTAATACATTAAGAGAGGACAGGGGCTCATCCCATATAGAGAAAAGCCCTGGAGATGAGAGGTGATCCAGCAGCACCCAAAAGCAACAGGAGAATGTCAAGTGGAGAAGAAGGGAAAAAAAGCACTATAAACATACAAACCAGGGTCCAAAAGTAAGCAACAACAGAGACACCAAAACCTGGGCAAAAGCCCAAGGACGACAGTAAAATCGAGGGGAGGGGCAGATAAAGAAACACAAAAAACAATACAAAAGTGGAGACTACAGTACACTTTCATCACTAACCTCCCACCAAAAACTAATACAGGTACAAGTGAGGTTGTCGGCTCAGGAAACTCCACCGACACCAGTTGCAGCATGACTCCTATATTAGAAAGACTGAGACCACATACTCTGAAAGGCATGGGAAAGGGGAAGCACAGTGATCAAAAACAACAAGGTAATTATTCTTCCCAGAATATACAGCAGCAGTGCAATAATAGAGAGCCTCCTTCATCAAAGAGTAGGTTCTGAGGAATAGGACTTCACTTTTCCCAGCAAAGTTAAAATATGGTCAACAATAAAACCTACTTCTTAACCAGTTCTACAGAAGTATGGGACTAGGCAGAAGCATTTGCAGATGCGAAAGACAAAAATTACAATCTAGATTGAAAACAAGATTGGAAGAGGACCATGAGGAAAGCAAACAACTAGCCAGTTGCTGTTCGCAGTCCCGTAATTCCCTTTCCAGCTGCCAGTAAGTACCACAAGTTCTGGTGAGGCACTCCCCATGCACTACCCCCTTAAAGGCCTCCCCCTCCATTCCTCTGGTGGTCATCCAATTAGTTTAAAAATAGCCTTCAAGCACGTACCCAAGCTCCGCTCTATAGACTTTATCTTGGAGGGGTTCAAGGTTTAGCCACCATAAGGGGACACAGGGACAGGTTCTCTCCATACTAAAATCCAGTAGGAGTGGGGCATGGTCAGATGGAAATTTCGTCAGGTACTGCAACCCCTCTGCCATGTGTGCAATTGTCTCAGAAAAAAAATCTGCTCCAGTCTGCTTTAAGAACCATGGACCAGGGTGCAGCATGAGAATAACTTATGGTACAGGTGGATTGCACTCCAGACATCCGCACAATCATCTGAGTTTCCCTGGGCTGAGACTTCATGTTGGGTTTTTTCGGTTTGGGGGTGGGGGGGGAGAGAGTCTGTCCGCTAAGCTGTCCAAACCACAATTAAACACTCCAGCCCAAATAAGTGGTATCTTTGTAGGGGATCAGTTCCTCCCCTACTGTAGCATACAACTCTTTGTTATCTGTGTTAGTGGCAATGAAGCAGAGCATATCTGCTCTCACTAAAGGTCTTTTAGGGGGATCTGGAACAAAACACCAGCTACAATCCATTTTGAGGCCCACCTCTCGTAGATGGAGAAGTTCGAGAAGTATAATCATACCATCCATTTATTCTCCATCTTCTGTACCTCCCCCAACTAAGTGGTGAGCCTCTTAAATGAATGCTACACAGACCTTCTAACTCATCAGGAACGACTGTACCCTGTGCCTTTTTACAAATGTATTCAGACCCCAGGTGACTATATTAATGGTGGCTGTCATCCTACCCTGTCAGGCGTTACCCAGATCTGCTCTGGCTTCCCCCCCAAAAGGTAAATCTCCACCCCGCCACCTTCACCATGATTTTTCTTGTTCAGAATTCCTTACTCTACGGACAACCATGATATCGGTCAACTGTTAAAAATATTACCCTCCCACTTTCCTGCCTAGGGTAAACACTTCCTGTTATTGTGTCTACCCATCCAATAGGACTGTGTGTGTTAACTCATCCCTCTCCCCATAACTTTGTAGTGTACAACAGTGTGTATCACGCTTCCAATTACTTAGATCTAAAATGTAGGGGTGCATGCAGGAGTGCATCCAGTACCCTGGCACCATGAGTTAGAGATTCCCTCCCACTCAAGACCAAAGAGAAGTGTCACCCAGGTCCCTACTGTGTATACTCTAGGCAACAACAAAAAAGAACAAATGTCATCATTGCTCAAAAATAAAACAGAATGCAGATCAGATCATAGATGCTGTGGATGTGAGCTATCTGGTGATCCTTTCAGATCTCTCCATATCAGCAGATCAAGGGCCTTTCACCACCCCGATGGAGTAGGGGTTCGACGAACAGAGTTTTTCTGTGCTGCCCATGTCTGCAGCCCAAACATCAGCACAGTTCCCTGGTAGTTGCGGGCTCTTCACAGGCAGTAGGGGAAGGGGTGCGGGTGGAATACCCTGTCTCCCCCGGGCCCCCGCAACCCAGTCCCCTTCAATACTGCAATCAACCTGCTGTAGAGCCTTCCAGTCGTATCAAGGGTCACTCAGGGCAGGATGTGTTCATGTTTCACTGATCATTTCCCTAGGTTATTCCAACGTCGCTGTGACTGCCTTCACCAGCGCTCTGGTCTCTTCTGCCTGGCAATCTTTAAAGCATAGAGTTTCATGAGGCAAACCACCACATGGGGTTCTGGCTGTGTGCTCCCTCGTCTCGGTGTGGGCATCTGTTGGCCCAAGCCTTCGGTCACATGGCAGCCATAAGTATGAGAGCCCGTTCCTGTACTCCCTCACACAGTTGTCTTCTTCCAAAATGTAGCAGTCTCTCTGGTCCCGGAAGAGAGAGGGGCAGAGAGAGGGGGCTTAAGGCAATTAAGAAACTCAGATGGCCCACTCTTGCCTCCTTCCTTCACTGATAAAGACTCCCCATGTTGCCGCTCCATGCAAAGCACACACTCTGCTCTTTCCGCCCGCCAGGCTCCTCTCCGACTGTCGCTGCCCTCCGGGTTCCCGAAGCTCTGCGGGCTCCCACCCAGCAGGGCTCGTCTACAGCACATCCTCGTTGCTCCATCCACAAGCCCCAGTCTTACTGACCCCGGTGCCATCTTGGCAGCACAGCATGGGTGCCCACAGGATGCACGCCGCCTTTGTCCCAGCTATGCACGGTGGGGGTGCCACTGCGGAGGTCGGCGGGTTCCCCACAGGAAGGGGCTTCCGAGCTCACAATTTATGTTGGGTTCAGATCCGCTTTAGGTCTAGGATGATTGATATACATCATATGGATAAGTGTGCTGGGTATGAAACCTCGGGTACAGTAGATAGCTCAGATTTGAGCTCAGCGGATGAGGAGGAGAGCACCTCAAATTTGGATTTTTATGGGGAAATGAGACTAATGCAAATGGTCACGCGACAACAGGGGAGAGGTCGAGGGTCAACACTGCAAGGGGACGAGGACAACCAGAACCTCAAAGACCAGAAGGAGCAGAAAACGAATCAAGGAGCAAAAAAGGAAGAGGAAAGATACAACAAAGTTAAAGAACATACTTACAAAAAAGATCTGGTCATAAATCTTTCCAAAAAAATGTGACCGTTGAACAAATTAATCTGTTAAACAAAGGTCTATCATTCTGCCCAAACAACGACATGGACTTACCAAATATTCGAATAGACCTCTACAAATGTAGTCGCAAATTAAAACTTAAAAAATATTATGAAGAAAAAGAGAAAACATGGAGCCAACCCCGAAAAAATCTAAATACAAATGAGATTTCCCCGCTAAATCAACGAGATATTGTAGCATTAAAACACTGAACAGCCTCGATAAGACCAGGGAGACATCAAACTTATTAATGACTCAACAAGAAGAAGATGACGCCCAATACTGTCAGAGCATGGGCATTTCAACAAGTAAGGGGGTTGATAGTGGACTCAAGAACAAATCGACATTTTGTCCCCAATTCCCTTCAGCAAACAAAATTGACACATTTCAAGAACTGATGGTAGAAGATATCAATAAACTTCTTCGTAAGTCAAAATCAAAGAAGTTTGAAAGAGGAAAATGGAATCTGACACCCGGGGAACATAAAGCCCTGAAAGAATTGAGAGATGACCCCCTAATTATCATAAAGGTCTACGATAAAGGTGGGAGCATCGTCATCCAGGATATTGATGACTATATAAACGAGGCCACTAGACAACTCTGGAATAAAGATCACTGTGAGCACATTGACAAAAGTCCAATGGAGATCTGGACAAAAGAATACCATCTGAAATTGCAACAATGGAACTAGTTGGGGTTGATCGACTTTGAGGAATATATGTACCTGAAGGTGAACCATCCTATTGTAGCAACCATATATTTCCTCCCAAAAGTCCATAAGTCGATGAATAAACCACCGGGCAGACCGACTGTGAGCTCGATTGGGTCACTGCTGGAAAAAACATTGTGCTTCATTGATACCTTCCTTATGGATTATGTGACGTCATTGCCATCTTATCTAAAGGATAGTACAGACTTCCTTAGAAAGATCCAAAAATGTTCAGTGGAGCGATGAACTCATTATGGCCACTATAGATGTGTGTTCTCTATACACTTCAATCTTACACTCTGATGGAATCAACGCTGTACGGGAGTTCCTAAAATCCAGATCAGTCAGCTTCTTAGAACATTCAAACATGCTGGTGGATATGCTATCGTATTGTCTTACCCACACCATCTTTCTTTTCAATGGGGAACTCTTCCTACAGAAACAAGGAACAGTGATGGGTACATCCTTTGCTCCCACGTACGTTAATTTATTCATGGGTTCGTGGGAGCAGGATGTACTATCTGGTACCCACAAATCTAAGATCAAAACGTGGACCAGATTCATAGATGATCTGTTGATAATTTGGGAGGGCGAACAGAGTGAACTGGAAAACTTCACTGAATATTAATGAAATGAACTTAACTTTCACATCCACTATCAGCAAGAACAACGTAATTTTGGGGGATTTGGAAATATTAATTAAAGATAACAAGATCTGCAGCAAAATACATCGAAAACCTACTGCCTGCAACAGTATACTCCATGCCAATAGTGGGAATTCACAACATCTGAAGTTGAGTATTCCATAGAGCCAAATGTTGCGGGTGAAAAGGAATTGCTCAGAAATGGATGATGTGGAACAGCAACTAGAGGAAATGAATGCCCATGTTTTGGAACAAGGGTATCCACTAGAAGTAATCAAGACCGCCAGAGAAAAGGTCACAACAGGAAGAATTATGTGAACAAAATGATGACATGGAAACAACACAACTGATCATGGACTTCAATAATGAAACCAAGGAACTAAAGAAGATAGTGAAAAAGAATTGGAGTAAACTGATGCTGGATGACACAATGAAGAAAAAGCTGTTACAATCTCCCAGCATGACATATAGGAAAACAGCATCCTTGGGGAACATATTAACGCACAGTCAAGTCAAGTCAAGTCTTTCGATTTTTAGAAAAAAAATCATAAAAGACAACAAAGTTTAAAATACAATTCATATCATCATTTACAGAGTAAAAACACAAATCAAATATAAAAACAATTTAACATAAAAACAAGCAACAGGAGGAATTAAATCTACTAGCATAGTTTCATCTTCCTAGCCCTTTTCGCCCAAGCCCACCCCAAGAATTTTGCCACAGTAATTACAATGGCGGGTTCCGTATCGGTCCTGAGCACCCTAAGAGCTGCAGAAGCTACCCTAAAGCCCAAGTTTTTACATTTAGGGACTAGCCATTTCAGGCGTGGTTGCCTATAGGATGGGCATACGAAGAAAAAATGGGCAGTTGTTTCCCCTGTGCCTAGACAAAACGGGCATAGACCATCCCAACCCTGTTTCCAACTGAGCATAAAAACCCCTAATGGTAGGGACCCCACCCTGAATTGGTGATATAGCTTCCTTTCCAGGGTACTCCTAATTATATCCCAGTAAGGCTCGATAAACAAAGACAACTTAAACTCCAAGAAACCACTTGTTACAATACTAGTGCTCTGGGATAATCGCATCTGGTCAATATAAGACCAGTATGCTTCTTTTAGTTGCTTCTTGGAGGGGAACGCAGCTGAGGACGGAGAGTCCCACAGGTTCCTCATCCCCATAGCTATTAATGTAGACTTGAGTTCCCTTAACCACTGGATTCTATCAGAAGTATTTATTTTCTTGACTTCGCTCAGAGCCCGAGCATACTGAGCCAGCTCAGGCATCGTCCACAGCTGGCGCCAGTAGGCAATTGGACGGAACCGGGCCTGATCTCGGATGTTCCTACTTCCAGTATCCATATACAGGGGGAGTAATGGGGTGGTTTTAGGGAGTCCTAAAAGGGCTTTAAGAAAGTTGTTATGTGCTACGGCAAGGGGTGCTAAGTCACTGAAGCCCCACAACTCCGCACCATACAGAATCGAGGCCCCCACCTTGTTGTTGGAAATTTGCAGCGCTGGAGCAATGGGCTTGGATTTAGATTGCTTGTGTTCTCTAAGTCGAACTCCCACCAACTGGGAGTGCTTCAAATCCATTATATCAATATGTGGTTTCCAGGAAAAGTTTTTACCTATAGTTAACCCTAGGTACATAAATGCATCAATTTGATCCAGGGGGGCCTGATCTAAGCTAACCCTCCCCCTCACTACTTTGGTCTTATGAAAAACCATAAATTTAGTTTTTGACACATATATAACTAAATCCTGGTCACGACAGAAGGCCTCAAAGCAATTGAGTGCGTCCTGCAATCCCCTTTGTGTTCGCGATAACAACAAAGTGTCATCAGCGAACATCAATAGGGGAGTATGGAGACCCGCAATTCTTGGTGCATCTGTCGGTTGCTCATCAAAGTAGTGTGTAACCACATTGATGAACAACGAGAAAAGAGTGGGGGCCAG
Source organism: Triturus cristatus (assembly GCF_964204655.1). Classification (NCBI taxonomy): domain Eukaryota; kingdom Metazoa; phylum Chordata; class Amphibia; order Caudata; family Salamandridae; genus Triturus; species Triturus cristatus. Next base: position 781,944,349 of record NC_140585.1, on the reverse strand, counting down.
GACGCACCCCTGTCTGACTCCCAATCCAACCTTAAATTTACTTGTCACATTCCCCTGCTTCCCCCAACGTACTTGTGCGTAGTTATCATGGTGAAGTTTGACGATAATGTTTAAAAGTGCTGGCGATTGCCCCATCAAGCGCAGCACCTGCCATAATTTGGCACGTGGAACCATGTCGAAAGCTGTCTTTAAATCAATAAAAGCAGCGTACAGCGACCCCCCACTCAAAGTTACTACCTTCCAGTGAATAGCTACAAATCGAGAAGCCTGGTCGATGGTACCAGTGTGGGAGCGAAAACCGGCCTGTAAAGGTGTTAATATTTCATTTTCCTCTTTCCAATTTTGGAGTCTACCCAGGACCAGTCTAGCTACCACATTCTGATACTATCTATCAGACTAATGGGCCTATAATTATTCGGGAGAGAACGATCCCCCTTCTTGAATATGGGAACAATCTCCGCTCCTGCCCATGTTTTTGGTAGTGACGCTCCACTCGCCACTGCATTAGCCAGGAATAGAATATACGTAGCCCAGTTTTCAGGGTCTGATAAGAACAGATCCGCCGGGACACAATGTGGGCCCGGGGCTTTTCCGCGTGGAATAAGTTTCAAAATTCTAAAGACCTCTATTTTTGTGAAGCAGACAGTAGGTTCTTGAGTTAGGTCCATTGGGACCGAGAAGTAACTAGGGGGCCCCCTGAATTGTGCTTCAAAATATGAAACCCAAACTTCTGGGGAGACATTATTTTCGGGAGTGTTAGGAATGTCGCCCCTCCCCCATTTTAAAATATTCCAAAATCTCATCATGTCCCTATCTCTACTAGCCTCCAACAAATCCAGCCAATGTTTCTCCTCCCAAGCACTGCGAGCTATCTTTTGCTGCTCTCTGTATAGACAGCGAGCCAGTCGCGTTGCTTGTCCATCGCGAAGATTGAAGGCCTTAGCCAAAGTCTTATATGCCTTCCTACATAAACTGTTGTACCAGGAGGCTCTGCGGGATTGAGGTCTCTTCTTCTCTATCTGTGGTTTTGGAAAGTACATTTTAAGGTCCCCAAACAGTTTTTCATGCGTCCCAATTATGTTGTTAATAGACTCCTGGGAATCACAGGCCAGGAGAGAGAGAAGAGCAGCATCAGTGAGATCTTTTATTGAATCCCTAGCCTCATCATTTTCAGCAACATATTGCCACCAAACTCTTCTCATATTGTTTGCAGGGACTAAATCGTCTGGAATGATGTTATTGGACCGTTGGGGTGGTAGTGTAGCCAAGGATAGAGATTTGAAGCTCATAACTAATGGATCATGGTCACTCTCACATCTCGGGAGAATCACCATGTCCAGCAGCAGTGGCCAGAGAGGCATACTCAAAATAAAATAATCAATGCGACTGCTTCTAGGACCCACACTGAAAGTATTCCCAGCCATCCTGTCCGAGGTGGTTCTCCCATTTGCAGCCCTGAAACCTTTAGCAAGGCAAAGACCCTTGAGTTGCAGGGCTGCATCAGACCATCTCTTTATGGGTGGGATTGAGAGCTGGGGAATATCCCACTTGGCACCCTCCTCACTTCCCAAATCCATATCTTCCCCATCTAAAGGCTCAAAAGTACAATTAAAATCTCCTGCTAGAATGACACTAGTTAGATTGCTTAAAGTGTCTAAAAAACATTCTAATTCTAGCAATGTTTGCGAAGTTTTGCCTCTCGGAAGTCCTCTAACATATACATTAAACAAAAGGAGGTCTGGCATTTCCTTTTTTTGCAACTTCAAGATCAAGATATCTGGGTTTTCAAGGGTAACTTCCTGGGCTGTCCATCCCCCCTCTTGCTTAATCCAAACAGTCAGACCTCCTATTGGCCTTCCCCTTCTCCCTGCTTGTTTCGAAAAATGTAAATATCCCGGGAAAAAAAGGGGCTTGGTAGCCCAGGTTTCTTGGAAGAGGAGAATATCATGCATCACCACAAAATCAGCCCAGTCAGTCGAGCCAATTCTTGATGAAAGTCCCGCAATATTCCACGAAACCATAGAGCAATGTCACTGGTTCTCTCTCTGCTTAAAGGGCAAAGATGTCCATTTGGGCCCCAATATATCTTCTCTCCCTTCTGACCTAACCTGAGACGAATTATAGTTTGCTGAAACTGGGGAGACTATCACAATGTCAGAGCGAATCATACCAAAATTCTCCATTGTGAGATCAACCTCCTTTATAGTTAAAAGGTTCGAGGAATCGTGCTGGCGCCTCGTCTGGGAACCCCATTTTATGCTGGCCTCATGACCCATGGTCGCATTCGATATATGGTGGAGAGGTGGGGATATGGCCTGAGGAGTGTTAAGGAGGCATCCCTTTTCCCGTAATTGTTTCTTATGGGGTGCACAAATATTCTCCAGTCAATCGAGCTCCTCTAGTGATGTCAGGGGATCAAATCTATTTCTTAGGGGTAGTGTACCTTGATATCCAGGAAGAACGTCTAGCATTGGGTAGCTGGGGCCCAACCCACTATTAGGGCTAAACATTCTCCCTGGACGTTCATGGCCTCTGCCATGGCTCTGTTTTCCCATCTGATAAAAATAACCTAGGGGCAGTGGCCTGATATTACTAGTCTGGTTTGAGGACCCCCATTTTAAGATGTAATCCGCTACTCTATAGTCCCTTAAATTTACTACCACACAGTCACCAACAATGTCCTTGTGGCTATTCCCCACCCAACTCACCCTTCGAACAAACAGGATTTCCCCCTGTTCATTTCCTGGAAGCGGTCTGTTCCTATTTAACCAGAACGTTATTTTGTTCTTTAGTTCGATAAATGATTCTGTACGGTCAGGCTTCAGCTCAGGTACCCCAGCTAGTATGACAACACAAGGGGACGCCTCAAGTGGCAAATTTATATAAGGTAACTGCTTATTATTCTCCTTGGATGGCAGCCCCCTAGGTTGACCCTGCAGGAGGGGCTCCAGAGCATTCCGTTTGTAAGTTGAACCTTGTGGGATAATTGCTAACGGAACAGTAATTGCCTCCACAAGACTTGGGGGATTTCCTGTGGGGATACCACTTGTTTTTTCACGTTGGGGAATTAATGGCAGTGTTGGCCCTGTCATAAAACTTGCAAGAGCAGCTGAATGTTTGCCAAATTGTGGTTGGGGCGAGTTCACAGAAGAAGCCCCAGAGCTGCTAGAGGCAGTTACTACGGGAGTGGGCAATATACCACCCATATCCCCCCCCCCATGTTTTTAATAGTGTAACCACTTTGTCCAACCGACTCACAATCAATTTCATCTGTGAATTAATAAGATGCTCGAAATGAGATTGCAAGTCAGTAATTAATTGGGATGCCCAACTAGGGGATGCTTGTAATCTCGGCACATGCTCCGTGCTTCCCCCCTCGCCCACGCAAATTGCTTCAGTCAAAACAGAATTGTTTTTACCCTTCTTATGCTTATGCTTATGTTTCCTAAGGCTAGCCCCCTTTATCTTTGTAGAAGGTGCCTTTCCCCCAACTTTGGTTTTTCCACAATCCTCTTTATTCATCTGAGTACTGAAAGGCTCCACGGCTGGTGGCACTAATACATCAAATGGACTGTTAGGGGTAACATAATCCTCAAATTCTTGGGGCATGGGAGTAAGATCAATTTGCGGGGTTAGCGATAATCGTCTTTCGGTGCGCTCGATTTCACTGAATACCGCACCTATAGCTTTTTGAAGCATTCTATCAATCGCAGTAGGCTGTATAGATGTAGATGTAGAGGGGAGAGTGCCCTTTTGCTTGGTCGCAGGTCGAGAGTTTGGGGAGATGTTGTGACCCAATTTGGATGACCTTGTTTGCACAGTACTGGCCATGGAGGGCTGGACTTGTAATCCCAACCACTTAACCACAATTTTCGCTCTCTAGTTAGAAAATCAACAGAACCACCCCAAGATTGTTCCTTTTACCAAGACACCCTACCCTGTCTCTGCCCCTCGATTCAAACCAGAGTACAATTTTAGGGGTTATAGCCTAATTCAGCCACTCACAGTCACGGTCTTCGCTCCTTGTCTCGCCAATCGCGAGTCAATGACCTAGGAGCCACTTTGCCGCTGGGATTACCAGAGGGAATTTCTCAGGGGGGGGGCCAGCCCAGCCTGTTCCGGCCTCAGACGGCCCGCCCCTTGTCCGGCCTTCGTCCGCGCGCGCGTCCCGCGTTGCGGGGAACTGCACTCTCTCTTGTAGCGCCTCCAGGCGCTCTTCTGATTACCGGCAGCTGGCGACGGGCGCAAAGCACACTGGATGTCGTGGTCCTCCGGGACCGGACCAGAGCAGGAGAAACTTCATCAAGGGACCCACGCTGCGGGGAACTGCACTCTCTCTTGTAGCGCCTCCAGGCGCTCTTCTGATTACCGGCAGCTGGCGACAGGCGCAAAGCACACTGGATGTCGTGGTCCTCCGGGACCGGACCAGAGCAGGAGAAACTTCATCAAGGGACCCACGCTGCGGGGAACTGCACTCCCTCTTGTAGCGCCTCCAGGCGCTCTTCTGATTACCGGCAGCTGGCGACGGGCGCAAAGCACACTGGATGTCGTGGTCCTCCGGGACCGGACCAGAGCAGGAGAAACTTCATCAAGGGACCCACGCTGCGGAGAACTGCACTCCCTCTTGTAGCGCCTCCAGGCGCTCTTCTGATTACCGGCAGCTGGCGACGGGCGCAAAGCACATTGGATGTCGTGGTCCTCCGGGACCGGACCAGAGCAGGAGAAACTTCATCAAGGGACCCCAACTTCATCAAGGGATGCACAGTCACTTTGAGATCAAGACTCCACAAAAAGCAACTTGGTTAACTACTCCAGGATTTTGGAAATGTCCCAAATGTAGGGCATGTGAATATGGTCAGAACACTACAAAGTTTACACTACAAGATGGGAGAATTGGACAAATCATGGACCATATTACATGTGAATCGAAATATGTAGTTTACATATTGGAATGTTCGTGTAAAAAACAGTATGTTGGGAGCACAATTAATAAGCTGAAATTAAGAGTACTTCAACATCTGCAAGCCATCAAAAATAAAGATTTTACATATCCCATTGCAAAACATTTTTCTGAATACCACTCTAGTAATGATCACGACCTGAGATACTTTGGTATAAAAACTGTGCATCCAGGAAGCAGAGGTGGAAAAAAGTCCAGATATATCCTAGCAATAGGAATAGAACAGCCGTTTGGGCATAATTTGGACGCCGAACTCCATATACATCTGCAATGATGGCCATGACACTCTTACTGAACTCCCATACATATCTTTAAAGAGATGATGAGAAGGGATAAGTCTGGTAATACTTGAATGAGAACTGGCAAAAATGTGTAAAGTAAAACAGGAAGAGGGAAGAAGGAAAGATTCTAATAATGGGAAACGGGTACTAGAGGACTGTATTCCGAAACTGAAACATGTATATTGTAACGCCAGTAATTACTTTAGGTACTGTTTACTTAGGCCTTTTTTTACTTAGGTATTTATTGTGAGATGCTCCACCTCTTAGATTCATTTAAATTTGCATGTACCTTTGCAGTTTTGTATTTTTGTAAATGTTGTACTTTTGTAATTTTTGTATGGTTGGAGCGCTTAGAATTTTACCGTTAAAATTGAACGTGACAGTATTAATTTCAATCAATAATGAATTTTAATTAAGAACTTTTAAAACAAGAACTTTTTTACTCTTCCTCCCTCCCCCCTCTTTCCCCTTTCCTTCCCCTCCCCTTTTCCCCCTTCCCTCTTTTCTCCCCTTTCTTCCTATTTATAATCGAATATTTATCCCTAGCACTTGCACTTTATTTGTCTAGAAACAGATTAATACCTCTCTGATGAAATCATGGTCTTATATAATCTCCATTGTAAAACAAAGATCTATTCAACATCCCTTTGAGCAACAAGGTTTTATAACATCGTAACTATAATTTTAAGGTTTTTAATCTTAGAACTTTAAAAATTGTCCTTTCTGCATCAGCACTATATATATATATATATATATATATATATATATATATATATATATATATATATATATATATATATATATATATATATATATATATATATATATATATATATATATATATATATTATCTACTGGCGGTCGCCAGTAGATAGTTCTAGTTAGGACCGAGTTTCCATAGGAAATCTTAAAATTCTATTTTGAATAACTTTGGCGCCGGTTGACTTATCTTCGTGAAATTTTCAAAACTAATGGGGCGCTCCTCTCAGCTCCTACCCTGAAACTCTCGGGGAGATTCGTCAAGCGGGGGCTGAGAAAAAAGGGGGGTCCCAAAACGCGTTTTCCCCATACATTTTCCCATAGGACCTTTAGTAGAAGGTACAGCCCGAACGGCTGAACAGAATTACTTGAAATTTGGCAAAGAGGTAGTCCTCAGGTCAAGCATGTGCCTTTTGCATATATGGTGTCAATCTGTTCAGTAGTTCCTGAGAAAATTGCAGTTAAAAGTACATAAATATCTATATACGCGCACGGTGCTCGCACGGTGCGCGCACCAAATGTCTGCGAGCGTAATTCTGATTGGTGGTTAGATGTCAGTCAACATTCGAATCGGTCGAAATCAGGAAGTGTCGGACACCATTTTGTGTGTGACAGTGAAAAAGAAAGGTGGAGAACGTGAAAAAGGGGCAGGGTAGAGAGTTCCTGACCCCCTAGCTTTTGTCAGAGGGTCCCTGAAGGACCCCGAAGGGTGAAAAAAACATTTTATTTTTTTTCAAAAAATCGCGGGGTGCGCGCACGGTGAAATACCCTTAAAAAAAAAAACATTTTAAACTGTTTATAAGTTTATAGAAGATATTAACTATGCTGTTCAACTTTATCCAAATAAAAAAAAAAAGAGCTGAGCCATTCCATATTACAGGATGCAGTCAATCTATAACTATATACATAGGTAGTTTATTGTAAAATAAATATATAAAAAATATAATACATACATAAATTAGCATTTAAAAAACCTTACAAATTCACTAAAAAAAACCATAGGTTTCACACACGGTATAGTTAGAAATTAGCATTTAAAAAACCTTGCAAATTCACTTAAAAAACCATAGGTTTCACACACGGTATAGTTAGGAATTAGCATTTAAAAAACCTTGCAAATTCACTGAAAAAACCATAGGTTCCACACGTTATAGTTAGCTGGACATTTCACTCGCAAAAAACCATTGAAATTCCCCCGTTATAGTTAGTTCAGCTAGAATTGCACCTCTATGAAAGTATTGCATGACATTATGTAGAAAGAGAACATGAATGTACTTTACAGTTCACAATAAGTGAAAACATGGGAAATGAAATGGTTTTACTATTCCAACTTGTCTTATAACATACAGCATTGATTTGCATTAATTGGTTATTTTCGATATATATATAATGATTACTCTAAGCTCTGAAAAGATAAAAAGTGTGTATGATATTCAAGAATGTACTTTACACTGAAACGAAAAACAAAACAAAAATGGCGGAAAAACATAGCCGCTAGAAAAAATTGTGGGTTAGCAGTCCAGATAATGTATAAAGGTAGAAATAAACAAGGGATCTAAATGAGTACCTAGCACTTTAAAATGGCGATCTAGACAGCCGGACTCTATGGTCCAGTTGAAGGCATAGCGCTGAAACGCGTAGACCGTCCTTACCTCTGCACGAAATGGTGAAATAAATATATATTGAAAAAGAAGAATTGTACAGACCTGATTGCTTTCATGGTGCCGTGGATGCCTTGCTGTGAAAAGTGAGAAGTGTTGGCGATTTCAAGATATATATATATATATATATATATTCACTGAAAAAACCATAGGTTTCACACGTTATAGTTAGCGGAAATTTTACTGATAAAAAACCAATGAAATTCCCCCGTTATAGTTAGTGCAGGCAACTATAAATCACGCGACCGCAATCCTCTGCTGATGCTAATACTGTATTTAGACACTTATTTGCCCATGTCTTCTTCCATACATTTTTAGCTATACATATATTACAAATATTTTTTTTTCATAAAGACACATATGTCATCAGCAGAAGATTGCGGTCGCGTGAGTTATAGTTGCCTGCACTAACTATAATGGGGGAATTTCATTGGTTTTTTATCAGTAAAATTTCCGCTAACTATAACATGTGTGAAACCTATGGTTTTTTCAGTGAATTTGCAAGGTTTTTTAAATGCTAATTCCTAACTATAACGTGTGTGAAACCTATGGTTTTTTCAGTGAATTTGTACGGTTTTTTAAATGCTAAGTTACTTTACGCCATTCGTGGCGTGCGCGCCCACTTAACGCAGTTCGTTCCGTGCGCGCACGGTGCGCTTCGCGCACCGTGCGCGCACAGTGAGCACGCGGTGCGCTTCGCGCACTGCGCGCCCACTTTACGCAGTTAGTGCCGTGCACGCACGGTGGGCACGCGGTGCGCTACGCGCACCGCGTGCCCACGTTACGCTAGATGGGCCATGTACGCACGATGCGCTTCGCGCACCGTGCGCACATGGAGGACATATGATGCACTTCGTTTTGAAAGGTAATATTTTAGTTTTTCGCACCACATATAAGCCATGCACAAATGGTGCCCTTCGGGCACCATTTGCACAGGGGGTGGGGTGAGTGTGGATATTTTTTTTTTTTTTATATTTTTTTACCGTACGCGTACGGTAAGCGTAATCGGCGAAATTAGCGAAAAAATAAAAATTCCGTTTTTGGCCTTGGGGGATCTTTGGGGACTCCCTCAACATGGCTAGGTGTTTTGGAGCTGTCCAAACAGCCCCTTTACATGTTTTTGGTCTTTGTATTTTAATCATCACTCTCAGTGCGAGAGAGAAAATGGCGGCCGCCGCTTCCTGGTTTCGGCCGATTCGAATGTTTACTAAGATCTAAGAGCCAATCAGAATCGCGCTCGCGCACGCCACCGTACGCGTACCGTAAGCGTACCGCAAGCGCACCGTAAGCTGGCTCAGATATATATATTGATTTAAAGGCTATTTTCTCAGAATCTACTGAACAGATTTACACCAAACCTACAAAAGGCACTTCCTTGACCTGAGGACTACCTCTCTGCCAAATTTCTAGTAATTCTGTTCAGCTGTTCGGGCTGTAGCTGTGTCTAAAGGTCCTATGGAAAAATGCATGGGAAAAACACGTTTTGGGACCCCCCTTTTATCTCAGCCCCCGCTTGACGAATCCCCCCGAGACTTTCAGGGTAGGAGCGGAGCGTAGCGCCCCACCAATTGTGAAAAATTTGCGAGGATTCGTCGACCGGCGCCAAAGTTATTCAAAATAGAATGTTGCGGATTTCCTATGGAAACGTGGTCCTAACTATAACTACCTACTGGCGACCGCCAGTAGGTAATTATATATATATATATATATATATATATATATTTTGATTCTTTCTTCCTCACACCGAAAAAGATTGACGACGCCTTGTTCTGGCCAATTAATTTATTAGAACAGCTTGGAAGGACGCGTGTCGCCTGCCCAGCAGGCTTGTTCACCAATAGATTAACTATTTTAAAATCGGCCATTTTAAACCACAGTGCGTTAGAAAATAATCACGTGATGCAACTACAAACGTAGTGTATTGAACAACAGACTAGTAGTTCTTTCATTTCGAACATTTCTTAATTCAATTAATTGTGTAAACAGGTAAATGCACATACTTGATGTTTGAAACAATGATTATTACTGCATCAACAATATAAAAATAAGTGAAAAAATGTATCATAGAACGAACTGCTGTAGTTCATTTTTTTGTTACAATAAAACTTTATGCGTCTGTTTGAATAACACGCATTCTTATCTCAATGGATAACATGAAGAAAATATCCTTTTTTTGCCCAAGTGGGTGAACATTGTGTCTACGTGCTGCAGTGCCCGTGTGGTTTGCGGTACGTGGGCAGCACTATTCATCCAGCACATGTTAGAATTCTACAACACATCAGAGCCATCAGGAATGGCGACAAGGCATACCCAGTGGCACGGCATTTCGATCTTCACCATGCCAGAAATGTACAAGAGCTCAGCTATTTTGTGATAGATTGCGTGCCTCTCAACATCAGAGGTGGAAATAGGGAACGAAAGCTTAGGCAATTGGAATCACATTATATTATAGAATTGAATACTAAAGCCCCTATGGGCTTGAATATGGAAGAGGATCTGATAACACACTTATAGATTGTGTGGACAATTTTGTCAACAATATGAGAGTGCTGTTTGCTAAAATCTCTTTTTCTGGTTTTAACTATCGTTTATATATATAAAAAAATCTTTTTATATTATTTTTATTATTTCGCACATTTTTTTCTCACAAGCAACTATACAGGATCAATAGATCTTTTTGTGTTATATTAGTCGATTTGACTAGAATACTGTTAAGGGCAGGGTAGGAATAGCGTCACAATATAATAGTATAATAAGTATAATGTATTTATTGCAAAGAACAAGAGATATAGAATGAAATGGGACACAAATAGCTTCTTTTAATTAAATTGCGACAATACATTTTAAGTTAAGGGTCAATGCTCACATGAGCCAGACCAAAATAGGAGATTTAATGGTATTTCGGATGTATGTTAGCGACAATAACTTTATTGTTGTTCCTTAGCATACAATGGATCTAAGCCCACAGGGGCCAGATTACAGGAGGAGATTGAATGATATCCCTGTTGCGTGTCAACAATAATGTTTGTGTTATTGTCGCTCAGCACCCATGAGGGTTAAAGGCTTTGACCCGTCTCTACACAATGTTCACCCACTTGGGCAAAAAAAGGATATTTTCTTCATGTTATCCATTGAGATAAGAATGCGTGTTATTCAAACAGACGCATAAAGTTTTATTGTAACAAAAAAATGAACTACAGCAGTTCGTTCTATGATACATTTTTTCACTTATTTTTATATTGTTGATGCAGTAATAATCATTGTTTCAAACATCAAGTATGTGCATTTACCTGTTGTCAGGCTTCTCTGCTACGCTGGCGTTCGCCACAACTGGGATGCTATTCGCGCCGCAACTGGGACGCTATTCGCGTCGCTAGGGAGGTGGTGGGTATGAGACTACAATACCCATCACCCCTAGCGAACGCGCGAGCGCACTTCTTGAGGCGTACAAAAGCCTCGCACATGGAAGAACCAGGGCTTGTCAATCAAGTCCCTACTGACGTACCTCGAGGTAACGGACCTCGCTCGACCTTCCCGAGAGTATCTTGCTGCGTGACGCGTGACCAGGCTCATCCCCACGGATCCCGTACCAAACGACCTTCACGCACGTAAGTGCCCCACACGAACCAGAGACAGCGTGATACATATGTGGTTGTGATTATCGCCCAGGATTCTCCTGCCCGTGTCCTCGAAGCGTCTGGAGACCTGGCCAGTGTCTCTACGCTTCGTGAACTACAGACTCTTCACCTGTCCTCACCCTCGCTTGGCACCTGTCCTCACCCTCGCTTGGCACCTGTCCTCACCCTCGCTTGGAGCCGACTGAAAGGTTCGGAGAGCTCTTGGACGACGCGGCAGAAACCTCCTTGGTGCTGTTCCTGCGCTTGGAGCCGACTGAAAGGCTCGGAGAGCGTCCGCTCCTCATCTCCTGTGCCTACTGAGGCGTGAGTAACTCTGTTCCGAGAGCGACTACCTGTGCGATACGGGGAACAACCTGTGTGAGTGTATTGGGGGAAGTCACCCTTTCTGCCACTGGTGTCTTTACTTACCGTGTGGGTAGGGGTTCCTGTGTCTCATGCCTGTTCCTTTTCTCTCAACAGGAGTGGGGTTCCAGAGTGCAGGTCCCGTTAAGTCGCCACAGCCCTTCCCCAGTTATCCCCTTTCCCCGGGGGTGGTGTTGCTTATAGAGGGGTTCTAGCTTCCTTGTAGGTAATGCTGTTCTCGGGGAGAGAGGACTCTAGCGTCGTGGATCGCCCCTGCTGTATCCGGCTTATAAGGTTAGTGAGCCAGGTTGCCCGCTTGGAGCCGACTGAAAGGCTCGGAGAGCGTCCGCTCCTCATCTCCTGTGCCTACTGAGGCGTGAGTAACTCTGTTCCGAGAGCGACTACCTGTGCGATACGGGGAACAACCTGTGTGAGTGTATTGGGGGAAGTCACCCTTTCTGCCACTGGTGTCTTTACTTACCGTGTGGGTAGGGGTTCCTGAGTCTCATGCCTGTTCCTTCTCTCTCAACAGGAGTGGGGTTCCAGAGTGCAGGTCCCGTTAAGTCGCCACAGCCCTTCCCCAGTTATCCCCTTTCCCCGGGGGTGGTGTTGCTTATAGAGGGGTTCTAGCTTCCTCGTAGGTAATACTGTTCTCGGGGAGAGAGGACTCTAGCGTCGTGGATCGCCCCTGCTGTATCCGGCTTATAAGGTTAGTGAGCCAGGTTGCCCGCTGACACCTGTTTACACAATTAATTGAATTAAGAAATGCTCGAAATGAAAGAACTACTAGTCTGTTGTTCAATACACTACGTTTGTAGTTGCATCACGTGATTATTTTCTAACGCACTGTGGTTTAAAATGGCCGATTTTAAAATAGTTAAACTATTGGTGGACAAGCCTGCTGGGCAGGCGAAACGCGTCCTTCCAAGCTGTTCTAATAAATTAATTGGCCAGAACAAGGCGCCGTCAATCTTTTTCGGTGTGAGGAAGAAAGAATCAATAGTATGAACCTTTTCCTTGGTGGTCCCTTACGACGACGCACCCGTTGATTTGGTGAGCGGCGGCTGTCCCGAGGAAAAGAGAAGTCGATATATATATATATATATATATATATATATTCGCCACAATGGGATCCAATCAATCCTGCGCGCTCAAGTGCGGGTGCTCTGCATAGGGGTCGGATCCAGACCCAATTCATCAATTTTACTTCCAATGATGCGGCACACAGGGATTCAGTTAAGTTTAGTTGATTTATTCAGCAAACACTCAACCAACGCGTTTCAGCCTCCTGGCTTTGTTCACGGTCAGTGAGCCCTCTTCTCTTTCTACATTTATACCATATAGCCACTATGAAGCATTATGGGATCTGTAGTTTCACATTGCAATTTACACAATCAACATACATTGTATGAGGGACAATTAGGCAATAAAGTTATTTAAATCAAAGCTGTTAATTCACATTGCAATTTATATGGTTCGCGCTAAGCAGCGAGTCACTTGAGGTCATGTGTATAGTACCATGAATCATTACTACTGTGAAAATGTAATATGTATTGGTATAGTACCATACAGTTCGCGCTAAGCAGCAGATATTTGTAAAGACATGTTAGGTGCCAAAAAATCACTATGTAAGTAATGTGATTCGATCTTGGTAAAGTAGCAAAAGGTTTTTGAGACTATAGCCCTCACTATGTAAGTAATGTGATTAGATCTTGGTAAAGTATCAAAAAGTTTTTGAGACTATAGCCCTCAGTGTGATTTGGTATAGTACCCCAATTTATAGTTACAGCAGTTTTAACATGTCTTTCTTGATCATTATACTAGTCCGTTCTTGGGGTACTATACCAAATCACACTGAGGGCTATAGTCTCAAAAACTTTTTGATACTTTACCAAGATCTAATCACATTACTTACATAGTGAGGGCTATAGTCTCAAAAACCTTTTGCTACTTTACCAAGATCGAATCACATTACTTACATAGTGATTTTTTGGCACCTAACATGTCTTTACAAATATCTGCTGCTTAGCGCGAACTGTATGGTACTATACCAATACATATTACATTTTCACAGTAGTAATGATTCATGGTACTATACACATGACCTCAAGTGACTCGCTGCTTAGCGCGAACCATATAAATTGCAATGTGAATTAACAGCTTTGATTTAAATAACTTTATTGCCTAATTGTCCCTCATACAATGTATGTTGATTGTGTAAATTGCAATGTGAAACTACAGATCCCATAATGCTTCATAGTGGCTATATGGTATAAATGTAGAAAGAGAAGAGGGCTCACTGACCGTGAACAAAGCCAGGAGGCTGAAACGCGTTGGTTGAGTGTTTGCTGAATAAATCAACTAAACTTAACTGAATCCCTGTGTGCCGCATCATTGGAAGTAAAATTGATGAATTGGGTCTGGATCCGACCCCTATGCAGAGCACCCGCACTTGAGCGCGCAGGATTGATTGGATCCCATTGTGGCGAACGTGACAGAAATCCGGCAGCGCCCATTCCGCTACGAGCAGAACTGCAAAACAATCACCGCAGGTTGAGCGTCGATAGACGGGGTCGGAAGACGCCGCCGATTCGGGAGTCTCCCAGCAGGTGAGTGGGAAACAATTTCATTACGTAGTAGCGGACTGCAGCGACTTGATTGCTATCCAAAGACAGGACCGCTCCGTAAACAGTACGGCGGTCGTGGAAGCGACGAGTAGGGATTTCGGTTGATGGAAAGAACAGCGGTTATATTATAACAACACTCAGAGTGAAAAACAGGCTAAAATAATCATCACCATTGCAAGATGGAAGCACGGGCAGCAAAACGAGCAAACAAAGCGGCAACGATGTTTAAAAGCTCAATGGGGATACAAATTGATACAGCGACCACAAGCGAGCAGAATAAAACACCAAATACCACTAAACAATTATTCAATGAAGTGGAAAGAATGTACAAAAAGGAAATCAACAAAAGTTGGGAGATTATTGCCCTGGAAAACTACATAGAAGTTAACAGAATACCAAGGGGCTTGCGGATTTTTACCTTACCGACGCATCCAGAAACAAAGGCAGAATTACTAAATGAATGGGTAGAAAATAATCAACAATGCTCATTGAATATGATGCGTATACTAATAAAACATGCCAAAATAGATGTCGTGGAGATCACCAAAAAAATTGAAGAAATGGAGGATCTTATTAAGCAACAAACCAACAAAGAGGACACGGCAAAATCACGCAAGGAGATGGATGATAGATTGGAAAAATACGAAACGGAAATTGAAGAACGAAAACAACGTAAATTTAAAAGGGATGAACAAGACTATGCCCAGGGCAGAATATTGACCTTTGCCAGACGATTTGATGCACTTAAGAAGAATTTTTCGACTCAACAACAACTAAGCACCCCCTGTAGTAGCATCGAATCAGATGTAAGCGATGGAGAACTAGCGAATGCAACAAGTGGAGCGACACCGATGAATTTTTTAGAGGAAATGCGACTGATGAACTTGGACAAAACACTAGCGCGGGGAAGAGGTCGCGGAAGACCCCCAGGCCGAGGACGGGGAAGAGCAATGTCGAACAGGGAACAAGAACAGGAACAAGAAAAACAAGAAAAACAAGACGAGCGAAAAGGAAAAAGGTTCTATTCACTAAGAAATCGCAAGTAGAGAATTTAATCATTAATCTTTCACATTACGAATTAACACAAGAAGAAACATCGTTATTAAATAAAGGCCTATCCTTTTGTCCTGAGAATCACTTCAACTACACTCAAGTAAGAATTGATTTATATAAATATATCCGAAAGCTAAAACTAGCGAAAGTCCATGCACGAAAACCAGAAAAATCTACAGACTCAACAACAATACAATCACAGAATATTGACACATGGGCAATAAATGAAATACCGGAACTTCAGGACATGTTTGACCTCATGTATAACCAAGATGAGGGAGAAATATCAGAAACACAATTGGCTACTCACTTGAACATACCAACTGACAAAAGAATTGACAGCGGCCTAAAAAGAAAATCTAGATTCTGCCCAACCCTCTCTCCAGGAAACAGGTTTGATTTATTCTCAGATGCAATCATTGAAGAACTGGAAAAAATGCCGAAAAAGAGAAATGAAAAAACAAAAAGAGAAAACCTAACAAGAAAAGAGAGAGAAGCTATCACCAAATTAGTGGCCAACCCAAAATTGACTATTAAACCGGCTGATAAAGGGGGAAATATCGTCATCATGAACACACAAGAGTATGTGAAAGAAGCTCTGCGCCAGTTGAACGATGCAACCAACTATTGCAGAATAAAAGAAAATCCAATTAACAAAATGACAATGGAATTGAATAAGTTTTTACAAACATGTCATGAGAGAAATCTCTTGAGCGCAGAAGAACTTAAATTTCTCACTAATGATTTTCCAGTTACACCCACGATATACTTTTTACCCAAAATACACAAGACTCTCATAAACCCGCCGGGAAGACCAATTGTTGCATCCTGTGAATCATTGTATGAGAACATGTCCCAATATGTGGATACCTTTTTGGCACCAATCGCGAAATCAATGAGCTCATACATACAAGATACGGGTGACTTCCTTCGGATTCTAGAGGGAATAAATTGGTGCGAACAATATCTTTTAATTACAATTGACGTGGTATCCCTATATACATCCATAAGGCATGAAGTAGGACTAAGAGCTTGTAAATATTTTTTGAGCCAAAGAAATATCTCAGAACTTCAGCACACAAACATGCTACTTCAAATGATTGAAATATGCCTGACGAACAATGTTTTTCTTTTCAACAAACAGTTGTACAGACAACAGTGTGGTACAGCCATGGGCATATCATTTTCTCCAAACTATGCCAATATCACCATGGGCTGGTGGGAGAAGGTGACAGCATGGGGCTCTGAAAATCAAGTAGAATTGGACAACATAATACTTTGGGTCCGATACATTGATGATCTATTCATAATTTGGAACGGATCACAACAGAGTTTCGAACAATACTACTCAAAATTGAAAAATAATGACATTGGCTTATCTTTCACATGTATGTCAAGCAGCAAAGAAATTGATTTTTTGGACACCAAAATTTACATTGAAGACAATAAAATCCATTCCACACTGTTTCGCAAAAAAACGGCGACAAACAGCATTCTTCATGGCACCAGCTTCCATCCGACTAGTCTGATTAAGAGTATACCCTATGGAGAGTTCACCCGATTAAAACGGAATTGCTCTGAACCAAAAGACACAGACAATCAGATTGCAGCATCAATGGATAGACTAAGAGCAAGAGGCTACAATGAAAGAGACCTACAAAAAGCCAAAAGAAGGATTGATATGAAATCAAGAACAGAAATTCTTAAACCCAGAAGCAATATACAGAAAAAGGACCAAATACCAAGATTTGTGACAACCTACAGCAAGGAAAGTGGCCAAATAATAAATAAAATCAAGAAATATTGGCATCTGATTTCGGGTGATCCTGACATAGGGAAAACATTAGGTAACGGACCAATGGTATCGTACAGAAAGACCAAATCTCTGAAAGATGCACTAGTACCAAGCCATTTTAAGGAAAGTGACCAAATGAATTGGCTAGAACACCAACAAAGAGGCTTCAAGAAGTGCAACACATGCAAAGCATGCAAGATCGGAAGAAACATGAAATCATTTACAGAACCTGATGGCAAAATATTCAAAATAGACCAAAGAATCACATGCACATCAACACATGTGGTATACATAATTGAATGTAACTGTGGGATGCGGTACATTGGTAGTACAATCTGTATGTTGAAGAAACGCATCCTTGAACATGTGAGAGCAGTAAAAAATAAAGATGTAACCTACGCCACTGCCAAACATATGGCGTCATGTCAAGGGAGTAATTGGAGAGCGATGAGTTTCTTTGGAATTCATATGATATCACAAGATGAACGAGGAGGAAATCGTATAAAGAAACTACGCCAAATTGAATCTAAGTGCATCATCCGACTGAGAACAAAGACCCCGAAAGGGATGAACAATGATGAGGAACTTTATGTACATTTAGACTGAGAATTAATTGGAACGGACTAGTATAATGATCAAGAAAGACATGTTAAAACTGCTGTAACTATAAATTGGGGTACTATACCAAATCACACTGAGGGCTATAGTCTCAAAAACTTTTTGATACTTTACCAAGATCTAATCACATTACTTACATAGTGAGGGCTATAGTCTCAAAAACCTTTTGCTACTTTACCAAGATCGAATCACATTACTTACATAGTGATTTTTTGGCACCTAACATGTCTTTACAAATATCTGCTGCTTAGCGCGAACTGTATGGTACTATACCAATACATATTACATTTTCACAGTAGTAATGATTCATGGTACTATACACATGACCTCAAGTGACTCGCTGCTTAGCGCGAACCATATAAATTGCAATGTGAATTAACAGCTTTGATTTAAATAACTTTATTGCCTAATTGTCCCTCATACAATGTATGTTGATTGTGTAAATTGCAATGTGAAACTACAGATCCCATAATGCTTCATAGTGGCTATATGGTATAAATGTAGAAAGAGAAGAGGGCTCACTGACCGTGAACAAAGCCAGGAGGCTGAAACGCGTTGGTTGAGTGTTTGCTGAATAAATCAACTAAACTTAACTGAATCCCTGTGTGCCGCATCATTGGAAGTAAAATATATATATATATATATATATATATATATATATATATATATATATATATATATAATCTACTGGCGGTCGCCAGTAGATAGTTATAGTTACAACCTAGTTTCCATAGGAAATCTCAAAATTCTATTTTGAATAACTTTGGCGCCGGTTGACAAATCCTCACGAAATTTTCAAAACTAATGGGGCGCTCCGTTCAGCTCCTACCCTGAAAGTCTCGGGGTGATTCGTCAAGTGGGCGCCGAGAAAAAGGGGGAGTCCCAAAACGCGTTTTCCCCATGCATTGTTCCATAGGACCTTTAGACGCAGCTACAGCCCGAACGGCTGAACAGAATTACGTGGAATTTGGCAGAGAGGTAGCCATAAGGTCAAGGAAGTGCCTTTTGCAGGTCTGGTGTAAATCTGTTCAGTATTTCCTGAGAAAATAGCATTTAAAAGCATATCAATATCTATACGCGCGCACCGTGCGCGCACAGTGCGCGCACCCTGCCGTGCGCGAGCGCAATTCTGATTGGTTGTTAGATGTCGGTAAACATTCGAATCGGTCGAAACCAGGAAGTGTCGGCCGCCATTTTGTCTCTCACAGTCTGAGGGGGTGAAAAACAAAGGTGGAGAACGTGAAAAGGGGGCAGAGTGGACAGTTGCTGACCCCCTAGCCTTGGTCAGGGGGTCACAGAAGGACCCCCAAGGGCGAAAAAAACTATTTTTTTTTTTTTTTTTTTTAATTACGAGGTGCGCGCACGTTGCGCACACGGTGGACCGTGGGCGCGCACGGTGAAAAACCTGAAAAAGAAAAAAAAAAATACATAACTTAGCATTTATAAAACCGTACAAATTCACTGAAAAAACCATAGGTTTCACACACGTTATAGTTACGAATTAGCATTTAAAAAACCTTGCAAATTAACTTAAAAAACCATAGGTTTCACACATGTTATAGTTAGCTGGACATTTCACTCGTAAAAAAACAATGAAATTCCCCCGTTATAGTTACTGCGGGCAACTATAACTCACGCGACCGCAGTCCTCTGCTGATGACGTCAGATATTACATCACTGATGACATATGAAGATGGGTTTATTAAATGCACAAAGTGCAAAGCCTGTACTTTTGGGAAGAATACCACCAGTTATGTCTCTGGCTTTACGGAGAGGGAGCAGAAAATCAAGGGACAATTCTCCTGTAAAACAGAGTTTGCTGTCTACGTGCTTCAGTGCCCTTGTGGCCTGAGGTACGTAGGCAGCACTATTCTCCAAGCACACAAGCGGGTGTTACAACATCTGCGGGCCATTAAGAATGCGGACCAATCGTATTCGGTTGCCCGCCATTTCAGTCAAAAACATTACAAAGATGTGAGCGGTTTGACATATTTTGTCATAGATGCTGTACCTATCAACATTAGAGGGGGTGATCGGCAGAAAACCCTACGCAGATTAGAATCTAGTTACATTATCAAGCTTAACACAAAAACCCCTATGGGGTTGAATGTGGAAGAAGATTTGTATACGTATTTATGAATTCTCCTTATGATCCTATTTTCTCTTGCTATGTAAAAATGGAACAATGTTTTTAATTTGGTTTTGGTTCTCACTTTTCACGAATATTGAATAATGTGGAGACAAACAAGTAAGGAAATTTAATGCACAATGGTATACTCTAAAGAAAAAACAAGGTAATGACTGCGCACTGGCGCGTGAATACATTAACCTAATTCTAAGTAAAGATGGGATAATTCACATGATAACCCACTGGGGTAGTATTGCTGTGAAAAATGCTTGATAAGTTGTGACGCATTGGATCTCAGATAGACCGTTTTAATTTCGAGGCACTAGCGGAATGATTATTCTCACTAGAGATGTCGACTTTTTAATGTTTATAGGCCGTCAAATGAGCTTTTGAATATTATTGAGAGTAATTTGTGTCACTGAACCTATGATTTGGGTAGTACGTATGATTGAGAAATGTAATTTTAAAATAACTATTCTCACTGGAGAAATGTGCTATTGTAGTATTGAGCAGCGTTGTAGAAATGATATGTGTTATCCGCTAAGTTATCATTGTATGTCAAATTTTAAACACATTAGAGAATAACGCACAAGAGTGTAATATGTGTGGTAATCAAAAACTACGAGTATGTCTTCACTGTTTATGGTTGTAGTTTACCATGTGACACGGAACTGATTCACGAGTTTAAATGGTGGCAAAAAACTTTATTGGAGTTGTTGGTGAGCAAGCTTGCTGGGCAGGCGAAACGCGTCCGACTCTTAAGAGCTGACATAAAATTATTTTTCCAAACGACACGGCGTCGACATTCCATTTATTTGGAGTTTGTATCATATATATATATATATATATATATATATATATATATATATATATATATATATATATATATATATATATATATATATATATATATATATAAATAAATCTCCTACTGGCAATCGCCAGTAGGTAGTTATAGTTAGGACCTTGTTTCTATTCTAAAACCATTTTTTGGTTTTCCAATATCGTTGGTGCAGTTTGACAAATCTTCACAAAACTTTCTAAACTAATGGCCCACTCACTTCAGCTTTTGTGTTGAACATTTCGGGGTGATTCGTCAAGCGGGGGCCAGGAAAAATAAGGAGTCCAAAAACGCTTTTTCTCCATGTTAATTTCCATAGGAAACTGTTGATGCAGGTAATTACACCAAATTTGGCAGAAAGGTAGCTCCTGGTCCAGAGTGCACTCTTTTTGATAAATGGTGTAAATCTGTTCAGCAGTTTGTGAGAAATGAAAACATTTCTCAGATATACAAATATAGAGTTGGAAGATCCGCAAACCCTCCTGATCTCGAGCCTGTGATCTGATCGGCTGCCAACAGTTCCAACCAGGAAGTGCTCGCAGCCATCTTGTGACTTGGTTGAACCACCTCCCAAGGGCTATACATAAGACCGCCACCCCCAGGGCCGGCTCCAGCAATATCCTGGGGTGCCACCCCACCCCCCACCCCGAGACTTCGCAGTTTGCTATGGCATGGCGGGAGCACTGCTCCCACCATGCCATTGCAAGATGCGCTTTGCTTCATGGAAGCAGAATTTCTTTTGGATAGAGGGAGCTGCATGTGTGCAGGTTCCTCTGCCCAAAAGCAATGCCGGCTCCTGCAGGAGCGGGGAGCCGGCAGGGACTACGGGGGCTTTGAGGCTCCCCCATGGTCCCCAATCTCCTGGCCATGCCCCAGGTGATGCGGTCCCCCGGCTAAAGGGGCTTCTCAGGCCCCCTACCCATTGTTTAAAAAAAAAAAAAAAAAGAATAAGGCCTGGCCCAGGGGCCGAAATTGGCTAATTAAATTAAAAATTACAGGGCAGACCCCGGGGGATGGGGTTCCCTGGGCCAAAACATGCCCATAAAAATTAAAAAAAAGAAAGAAAAAAATGCCAGGGCCGCAGGGGATGGGGTCCTCAGGGTCAAAATCGGCCTAGGAAAGTGGGGGGCAATAAATATTTTTTTTTCTCACGTGTGGGAGTCGCGACCCTATCGCAACGCTCAGCGTGGCCCCCCCAGTGTAACGTTGCGGTGGATTCACGGATCCACCTCAAATAAATAAATAAATACTATTCAATTTCAAGGGTAGTGTTAGATTTCTGAACATTTTTATAGAGGTAATGAGACTGAACTTCATAATCACATTAAAATTGACAAAATACTAAAAATATAAATTAAAACAAAGTTGAAAAGTGAAATGTGTTGTAGTATCTTGCAATTGTGCTTTTCTTTTGCAGATTCGCGACGGGCTCGCGAGCTGGAAAATATTTATAGAGTATATATGTTAAAAAATATTTAACTTTCACTGTTGGATTATAGGGTGGCTCTAACAAAAGTTCATTATGACTTTGTTGCAGCTACATGTAAATCCAGATGCACAGCTTAAGGTTGTTGAGAGACACTCTGTAGATGTTATGCATGTCAAAACGTAGATTGTTGTTATAGATGGAGCCCATGTTATGGTCTCTGAGGTAAGCAAAAACAGCTGTATTAACATGCTTCCTAGCTTTGTCAATCTGAGGACAGAATTGATTTGCCCACTTCCTTTCCTGTATTCGGCATCTATTAGAGTTTACACAGACAGTATGAGGGAAAAGCAACATCAGTTGTGCAAAGGTATCCTTCATTAGAATTTCCAGCCCTACCATAGTCAATATGCCTAGGTCATTGGTACCAGTAGCGGCTGGTATGACCCGCGGGTGGCGGTGCGAGTGTGGGCATGTGGGTCGGGGCGTGCAGTAGCTTAAGAGAAAGCCCCCCAAAAAATAAAACTGCAAACTTACCTTAACGCAGTTCCCGCCGTTGCGTCTCTGCTACGTGCTCCTGATCTCTTCTCGTAGAGTGGGACAGGAAGCCAGGAACAACTGCAAGGCCCCCCTGACCAATCACAACACTGCAATGCGGCGTTGTGATTGGTTTTGAGCATCCTGGTGGGACGCTCCACCAAGAAAAGTGAGCCTGAGCCTGTAACACAGCCTGCATGGAGAAGGTGTAAAGTGTGCATGACTGGTTTGGGCGGCCCGAGGGGGCCGACCAAACAGTCATTGCGCACTTAGGAGTGGGCAAACCACTCCTCTCCAGCCCTGCCCCACGTGAGCAGAGCAGCTCCTCCCTCCCGCCCGCAAAAGAAGGAAACATAAAATGATGATAACTAAAAGTTATTAATTTATGTTTCCTTTCCTTACACTGCTCAAAGCAGTGGGGCAACACTCTTCCGCCATAATGGAGGAGCCGCCCCACATTGCCACTTCAGTGCACAATCATGAGGTCAGGGGGTTGGAGATGCAAAAAGGTTTTAACCAAAGACATCAATTGGTGCCACTTTAATCCTCTCTGTGCAATCCATTTAATATCCACATTTTGCAAACCTAGGTCTTTGTTAATACCTCTGTGTTTAGCATACTTTTTGCCCCAGAAAACAGCTGTGTCCTACAATCCATACTGTAAGCCTTTTGAAGGGATGTGTGGAAAGAAACAAAATACTGAGTAAGTCAGTTGTTAGAATGAGAGGTATCTAAAAAGGTGAAGATGCTGTTTTAGAAAAAGCAGATAATCAACTGGTTGTTCATAAAGTTTGTGTACTGAAAAAATAGTTTGCATGTTACTTTGCTGAACAAGCATCTTTCTGGTTGGTTATAGAAAAAAAGTTTGAAAGGTACAGTAGACAGGATAAGCTAATATTTTGCAAAGGTCCACCACACCTACAATTTGCATTTATAAGGTAATGTGCTTAATTTGGAAATACAGTGAAATTCTGACCTGCTGGTAAAGTTAAATGTTGCAGAAACTGTTACCATGGTAACTAGCATTAGGCAGAATGAGGGAAGGTTTGAAAGTTCACTGTGCTTTTAAAATATGAAATGGTAAATTATATATATGTGATCTGCTTCTAAAGTGAGTTTTCCCAAATCAGTACTAGGTTTAGAAATGGTGTGTTCTTAAAAAATAATACTAGCATTATTGCAAATAGGTTTTGCAACTTCCTTAAGGGTTCGCGACTCCATCCCGACGCTACACTGCGGTACTGAGGAGGAATCGCGAATCCAGTAAATTACAGAATCAGATTGGGCACTTTTAGAAGAGAGTAATAAACGGTTAATATGTGTATCCAATAGAAATGGGTTTTAGAATTTGAAAAACTGAAGGGAGCATTTTGATTTGTTACTTACATTCATGTGTGAGAAAAAAGAGAGGGAAAGTTTGCCATTACTGGTTTTACCCTGTTGAGAGTGGTGCATCACATTTACTGTGTGGGAAAGAAAATCTATTAGGAGTTTCTGATATTTTCATATTCTGCAATACTATTTCAGTGGTGAGTTACTAATGTGTAAGGTGTGTTATGTATTGTGTAAGAGTGCTTTAGTGTTTGTAATGATATTTTTTACTTTGTAATGCATCATTTATAAAGCTTGCAAAGCATTAGAGTAATTTGAACTATGGTACCAAATGTAGGAACGTGTACTGCAGTCTATTTTATTGAACTGAAATGAAGATTAAAATAGGTTATGCATTCTAATATGTGTGTTTCCTGAGTCTGTAATGAAAGTAGTAGAGAAAAACGAGGTTTAAAACATGTTGTTAAATGTATTAAACCGAATCCCAGTCTATATAACTCTCCGTTTGCAAAACATTCATTACGACGAAGGCATTACAATGGTACATATGTTGTAATGGCTTATATTGTAATAGTATGCACTGTAATGGAAGCTGCGCTGTAAAAATCATGTTATAAAGGTATGCGTTGTGATAGTATGCGTTGTAACATCATATATACTTGAAATAAGTATATAAGTATGAAACTTACAATAGTGACATGAGAAGAGTTGGTCTTTTATACTTGCTTAGGCCTTAGTTTGTGAGGTGTCAGTGAATAATGAAGGAGCAAGAGAAACGTGAGGTTTAAAACATGATGGCAGATGGATTAGTGTTCATGTTAGTTCATATGACTGCCTGGAAAGGTACACTTAAAGTAGGTTGCATAAATGTAGGTGTTTGCTTTGAATGGAAAGTGCAGTCTGTCAAGTTTGAAACTCTGCGTGCTATCATGACTGAGCTATGTGTCTCCTTCTACATTTATTCTAACAGGTGTTGTGCATCTGATGACCCTAACTTAAAAACTATGTAGCTGTTCATACAGGTGCAGATATCTGTTACCTATGTAGGTGTCACAGGAGCCCTCGAATACAGAGTACAATATCCACCTGCCCTGTATAATGAGGAAAAAGTAATACATACACTTTCTTGTACACAAATTTGGAGAGCATGGGGTGTGAAACAGAGGTATTCTGGTTTTTGTAGTCTTCTTTTGATGTATCATCTCACCACAAAGAGGCACAGACACACATATTGCGGAACTCACAAACATGGTGAGACTTACAAAAGAGACATGAGAAGAGTTGGTCTTTCATATTAGCCTAGGCCTAAGTTTGTGAGTGGTCAGTAAATAACGAAGCTGCAAGAGAAAAGTGAGGTTTAACAATATTCACAGATGGATTAGTGTTTATGCTAGTTCATATGAGTGTCTGGGAAGGTACACTTAAAGTAGGTTGCATTCATTTAGGTACCTGGTTTAAATGGAAAGGGCAGTCTGTCAAGTTTAAATATCAGCGTGCCATTATGACTAAAATATGTGTCTACTTCTACATGTATTTTGACACGTGTACTGCATGTGATGACACTAACTTAAAAACTATATAGCTTATCATACAGGTCCGCAAATCTTATCAGTCAGACTAGAGCATTCAGTTGCTGAAGCAGACATTTGTTACCTATGTAGGAGTCAGAAAAATCCTCGACTAGAGAGTTCAATATCCACCTGCACTATATAATGAGGCAAAACTAATAAATACATTTTCTTGTAAACAAATTTAGAGAGCAGGTGGTGTGAAACAGAGGTATTCTGGTATTTGTCGGCTTCTTTTGATGTATCATGTCACTACAATGAGGCACAGACACACACCTTGAGGTCTTTAGAAACATGGTGAGACTTACATCAGTGACATAAGAAGAGTTGGCCTTTCGTATTTGCCTAGGTCTACATTTGTGAGCTGAAAATAAAAGTGTACTGTAATTTATAAATGTTTTCTCCCATACTTTAAACCATTTACTGCTTTGCTAATGTGCATAGTTAAGTATCCTATATATTTATTTGTTATGAAGAGAATGCCAATGTAATTGTAAGCAACTGCTTATTGATTATTATGAATATTAATATATAATTTGTTAGACCTGTCAGCCCTTTGGGTGGTCCCTCCTCATCATTATTTATTTTGTCCCACTTTTGCCTCAAACCCTGTTAGCATTTTTCCTTTTTGGGAACCACCAGACTTTTTAGTGTTGATGCAGGGTCAGGGAGCCATTTTCCCTACCCCTGGAACTTCTGTCTGAGGGCCTGAAACACAAAATGGTGGCCACCCATGGTCACCTGTGACATCACTGGAACCTACTAGTACCTTCCAGAACATTCTAGAACCCTGTGACAGTGTGAGGCAGGTTTAGAATGTTGGGAAGCCAGCTCAGAGTTGGCAGTTGGAGTAGGCAGTTGGCACCTGACTGGTGAAGGGAGAGCAGCACAACACTGAAGGAGGAAGGAGTGAGGCAGCAGGGGTGGAAACTTGTGCCTGGAGTGGGGTCCAGAAACCCACCCTTGATACTAGTCCCTAAGTCCCTACTGACTGAGCCCAGCCTAGAGCCCTGTGTGGGATAAAGTCAAGAAGAACCAACTCAAGGACCTGAACAGCCGGAACAGGCCTTGAAAGTAAAGAACAGCAAGTTCCTGACCTGTCTATTGGTATCTTCCTGGAGTCCGACGCCGAGAAGCCTAGAGACCTGGGGCGGGAGGTGAAGAAGCGGCGCTGACTGGAAAGCAGACGTCATACCCGGAGCCGCCAGAGGTCGAGAGAGGGTGCCGACGGAGGTCGTGGAGACACCAGAGGTCGAGGAGGAAGTCACCTGAGGTCGAGTGTGCGGCGTCGACAGGGGAGTGAAGTCCGCCCTCCGGAGTCGCCGGAGACCGAGGTGAATCGTGCCGGAGGTCGGGAGTGGAGATCGCACTCCGGAGTCGCCGGAACCTGAGGAAAGGAGCACCGGAGGTCGGGAGTGGAGATCGCACTCCGGAGTCGCCGGAACCTTAAGGGAAGAGCACCGGAGGTCGGGAGTGGAAGTCGCACTCCGGAGACACCCGGAAGTAGGGAGATCGTGTCCCTGTGACGCCGGAGACCGACATCGAATCGAGGCTGCCCAGCGACATCGAGCCGAGGCCGCCCGCCGACATCGATCCGGAACCACCTCACGGCGTCGACAGGAACTGACATCGAGCCGAGGCCGTCCGCCGACATCGATCCGGAACCGCCTCACGGCGTCGACAAGAACTGACATCGAGCCGAGGCCGGCTAGCGACATCGAACCGGAACCGCCTCACGGCGTCGACACGACTCCGGCGGTGTCGGAAGTTCATAAAGAGGGCAGTAAGTGGAATAGAGGGCGCCTAAGGCCCTGTGGAGCCCTAAGAGACCATCCTAGGAGCTAGAGAGGTGTTAGGACCAGCCTGGGAGTGCCAGGGGTGGACTGAGACTGATACAGTGACCTGTGTGAGGGGTTGTGTAGTTTGGGAGAGCCAGATTCCTAGATTACCCTTGATCTACCTCAGTTTTAGCCTCAGCCTTATCCAAGCTAGGTGAGACACCCTCAGGCCATCCACATAACCACAAGCTGCGATTGGGCCAAATCAACCCATAGTACCTCACAAATGTGACCTGATTTGAAAGTGTACTGATGGCTTATATTTATTGAGAGTATTGTATTCTTGGTATTTATCCTATTTATTGTCTCACAGTATTTATTGTCTCACAGTATTTATTCCCTCGCAGTATTTATTTGCCTATGTATTTTATGCACATCTATTTATTCATTGATTATTTATGATCTGAGCTTATTTATTTGACCTACCCTTTTTACAGAAGAAGCTTTGTGTACTG
Source organism: Triturus cristatus (assembly GCF_964204655.1). Taxonomy (NCBI): domain Eukaryota; kingdom Metazoa; phylum Chordata; class Amphibia; order Caudata; family Salamandridae; genus Triturus; species Triturus cristatus. The sequence continues at coordinate 781,916,490 of NC_140585.1, read as the reverse complement.
TAAGTGTGTTATTATTTATTTAACCTGCAACTAAGAGAAAACAAGATAAACACAGATATATTTTCATAAATTTTTACGGTGTAGTGTCGTTTTTGGAACGGATGCACGCATGGTTATTGTGAGGGTGTGACGTACGCTTAACACGGTGCCTGACCCCCGACCGCTCGAGCCAAGCTACCCCTTGTGTTGGGAAAAACCGGGTGACTGCTAACCCGGTTGCCCGGGGTTTTCTAACATAATTCATTTAAAATTATTAATTGATGTAACAAACTATTGACTGTTCTTTGTTTTGTAGATATTTATTTTATTTGGAAAACAAATTGAATATGGCAGGAAAACATGAAAAGAGAAGAGAAAAAAGAAAACAGTACTACTTAAAGAAGACTGAAAAGAAGAAATTAGTTGATGGTGAGAAGGTTATCCAGGAAAAAAACTCTTCTGTAAAGATAACTAAAGAGTTTATTAAAACAATTTTACAGAGACTGAAAAATGGCAAAAATGTTGAAAAGAAAAGTTTTATAACAAAAATTGTCATGGTAAAACAACATCAATTTATGGAAAAACAACGCATATCACAAGAAGGCAAAAAGTGCATATAGATATAAGAAGGAGAATGCTTAGAAGTAGAGTAATTCAAAATGTATGAAAAAAATTGTAAATAAAAAATAAAAGAAGTTCAGCAGCTTATATGAAAAAGATACAGATTGAAAGTGTAGTACATAGAGCTTTTGAATTGAAACGAAAATTATTTATATGAATATTGAAGAGAATGAGAACATTAGAAAAAACAATGGTGTTTATGAAGGAGAAATGCAAAAGAAAAAGACTTGTTAATAGAAGTAACTTTTGTAAAACTTTTACTGGTGAATGGAAGCACACTTCCAGTACTGAGCCTTTCTTTAATGAAGAAGGTTATTTTCAAGAGAACGCATTAGTACATGCAGGTGATGCTAGTGGTCGATGTTATGAGGTGAAAGATAGCTCTCCCATTCCGAAGGAAAAAATGGTTCCTAGGAATATTGAGGAAGTAATGGCGGAAGAGGTTCAAAGAAAACGTACACAAGCTCATGTATATAAGTGGGATTGTAACAGTATTTACAGTATTCAACAGGAGTCTATTGACATATTATGATTTTTCTTAAGACAATATGCAAAAAATAGTGTTAAACAGAAGATTACGATGTTACAAGGACTAGATCCATGTAAAATAAGAAAATATACTAAGTTGCAGGGTCATTCTCTGGCTTGTCTTTAAAGAAAAAGTGTGCCAAAGTACTTTTCATCATTTAAGAATATTAGCTGTACACCACTCTGAAATACGTAAGTTAGCAAGAAGACTTTACTATGTAAAAAGTCCTGCATTATGTTTAAGTGAAATGAATACAGCTCTTTTGCACGGTTCTATATAACATGTACAGAAAGTTTGTGATGATATACAGTTTCATTTGTTTGGTTCTGAAGAAAAGTGTAGAGAAACTGAGAGTTTGATAAGTGTAGGCGTTGAAGAACAGGAGAAAGAGATTAGTATTGATGATTTTGCAGAAGAAATTACAAAGTTTTAACATAGTTTTGTCTGAAAAACTGAATTATATTTATTGTTGAAGTACTCACTATAGAAGTCAAACAAGGCATGTTGATTTATATTTAAAAAGTGAAAAAGAAAACAATGATATATGGCAGGTATTGAGTCTTTATTTGTTTGTAGAAGGTCAGTGTGAGTTGGCCAGTGATCAAGTTATTTGTTAGTACTGTTACAACAAATTAGAAGAAAACAAATGCCAGCTAGAGGAGTACATAACTTAGAGTTGGTACCTATTCCTAAGGAACTAGCAGATTTAAATGTATATGAGTCTATTCTTATTCAATATCTACACCAATTTCAGTCCACAGTACATATGGAGCCTAAAACAGGTAAGCTGCCACCAACAGATTTGCAAAAAGGTCTCTTGGTGTAGAGAGAGAGGAAAATGAGCCAGTAGTCATTCTAGTAAATGGTGTACCAACAAAGAGTAAAACAATCTGGCAAGAGTTTGTAGATGTTAACAAACTTCAAAAGGCTACATTATGCCAGGTACAGAATAATATTTATTATAAGAATGTAAATATTGATGAACAAGTAATATGCTTACAAAATGAAACACTAACCTCAAGTGGACAAATTGAAAATGTGGACAAGTCAAGGAGTGAAGAGATTCGTGAACATTACACTATACATCCTTTACATTTGAAAAAAATCATAGAAAACAGTATTGAATTAGTTAAAATGAAAGAAGCAAAGGGAACTCCCATAAGTGTATGGGAAAACAAGTTTAGAAGCTTGTTGTTTTCCACAGCTATTCTCCACTGGAGAAGGTGGACGATTTGATGAGTGGGCTGTACGGATTCCAGCATCAGAGTACCGATCAACAAGATTGTTTAGATCCAAGATTTTCGCAGTGCATTCCATATACATTTCATCTTCTGTTTAAAAGAGATTTGTCTGCACTTTCATATGCAGTAAACCATATATTAAAAACAGGAGTTCATATTCTACATCTTTCTGCTAAGGAGTTCTTGGACAAAGTTCAAGAAAGAGATGAAAATTTTGAATCTCAGTTAATGAATTTGATGGCATGCCAACGTAGCACCAATGAATACTGGTATCGATGTCATGGTGAACTTAAATGCATGTTAAGAAACCTAGGTACACCCACATGGTTTCTAACACTTAGCTGTGCTAAATATGTGTGGGATGATTTACTAGAATTCCTTTGAGAAGCAAATTCAAATGTGAAATATAAAGAACTTGTTAAGAATATGCGACAAGCAAGTGATGAAGATTATGGAGATATTCTTAAAGACATAAGAATTGGTATGTTGACGGAACATGGTAAACAAGTATTTGAAAGTCAGCTAGTTAGTAACTTGTTTACATCTGAAAAAACAGCAGCAGAAGTATTGTACAATTGGCTCGTAGAAAACAAGTCTATAGTTTGCCTAATGTCTACACTGCAAGAGTGTTCTACATTTAATGAACAACTTCTCAAACTGGAAAAACAACAAATTCTGGAAATTAAAGCTATTGACAAAATCGAACACCAGGGAGTGACAATTCTTCTTACTGAGAAACCACGGGCTAAATTGGATTCTTTGGAAAAGTCTGTATTTAAAACTGGAGGATCAGAAAAGACTTTACATGTATGTAAAAAACTGTCAAGTAATTTTGAGGCGTAATTTGAATGTAGAAGAAGGATTAGTAAATGGAGCAATGGCAAAAGTCGTTCATTTTGTACATTTTCAAAATAAAGCCGGAATAAAATCTTTTATTATAAAATTTGAACAAATTAATGAGGTAAGACCTATTGGGCGTTATGTTGTACGATTTTTGCCTATAAAGGACTTGTATGTTCATAGACAACAGTTTCCTTTGTCTCTAGCATATGCAGTAACTATTCATAAATCTCAAGGTTTAAGTATAGAAAGAGCTTTTGTAAATATTGTGAGTACAGCGTTCAAAGAGGGAATGGCATATGTTGCTTTGTCTCGAGTAAGAACATTGTCTGGTTTGTATTTGTTACATTTTGATCAGAAAAAGCATAGTGCTGATGCAAACTGTGTAAGAGAGTACAATTGTTTAAGAAGACTTTATGCTGCTCATTTAGGTGAATATCCAATATATGGGAAAGGTGTAGTGTGTCCAAAATGGAAATATGTCAAACATTCAACTGAGGCTGAAAATAAGAAAACAATTGAAGAGAAAGTTTAAGGCGTAAAGAAAAAAAAAAGAGGAAAGTGTTGATGACACTGTAGGATACCAGTTGGAAAACAGTTCAGGTATCAACAGTTATGCTAATGTGATTCTGAATGTTGTGTTCCATTTACCACATCTTCATCATAAAATCCTGGAAAATATTGAAAAAATATTTTGTTCTGCACAACATCATTTATTTCAACAGTTGGTAAGTGACAGAAGTAAAATGCATACTGCTTCTGACATTTACTCTAAACATAGCACAAGATGCGCAAGAATTTCTAATGCTCATGCTTGGAGTACTAGAACACAAAGGAATACACATTGAACTAAGTTACAAATGGAACCATAAGTGTGAAGTGTGTTCATTTACTTCTACCACTGAAATACAAATAGAACGAGTCCTATTCTTAACAATACCAGACTGCGAATCAGTAACTTTTAACAAATTGATTAAAACAGAAAATCAGGATATGATATGTTCACATTGTAGATCAGATATGTTGTCTACATTACATATAGAAAGATTTGGGAAATATGTCATTTTAATGTCACAACGTTGTAAAGCAAATAGAAGAAATTTGGAAACAAAAATTACAGATTTTAAAGAAAGTTAAATATCTATTTCAGGAAGAGCTTTTACAACAGTGGCTATTATTTTCCATGATTAACCTACTACAACATCTAGACACTATACTGTTCATTTAAAGTGTAACAAAGGATGGATACAGAGCAATGATGCCCACCTGGAATTCAAACCTAGATTGCCTTTTCAATTAACAAATTCTTATATGTTATTTCTCCAGCCAGAGTTTTGAGAACATCATTCAGCCTATTGGGGAAGACGTCAACAGAAAATAGAAAACAGTTCAAACTATTAGTATTTATAATTAGTGTTTGCATTATTATTTTACCTAATAGATATAATATTTTGTAAATTGTGTTTAAAAGCAAATAGTTTATACTTTTGTTGTCAATATGGTACCAGATGTAAATGAGATTGTACATTTTTTCAAAAGCATTCGTGATAAAAAATATAGAGTTTGTGTAGATGAAAGAAGTGATTAAGAAAGTGTAGATAGGAAAACGCATAGTTACACATATTTATAATGACGTACTATGCTGATTTGGTTTTTTTTGTGCAATCAATTCGATTATTTTTTTCCCCCAATGATGATGCTACATTCAAATCGTTGTGTATGGTGAAGTTATGTGCTACCTGAGAACAGCAAAAAAAGGAAAATGAGAAGGTTATCTAATTATAAATTAATGTTATGTTCTCAAAAATGTAATATTATAATTTCTCTAATATATTATCATTAAATAATAGTTTTTTTTTATAGTAGGTACTGTTCAAGATTGAAAACATTTTTTATGCTGTTTAGGATAATAATACTCTAAAATAGATTTACTAAATGATGTATCTAAATTATTTGAAAGGTAAGAATACATAATATAATATTCATGATAAACTGGAGATATATTTACAATGTATTTATATGTTAGTTGTTTCTAATATAAATAATCTTCATCTTTAGACTATTTGAAAATGATCATCCTATTCTTGAGTAGCAGTATCACACTTACTTTCTGCAAAAGTGCATACACCAATAAAAGTACTTTTCTTATGTTACTTTCTTCTCATTATACAGGGCAGGTGTGTATAGAACTCCCTATTCAAGGACTACTGTGACATATAAATAGGTAACAGATGTCTGCTTCTGTGACAATGCTCTAGTGGAACTGATATTATGTGTGCACCTGTATGACAAGCTACATAGTTTTTAAGTAACAGTCATCGGGTGCACAACATGAGTCAGAATACATGTAGAAGTAGACACATAGCTCAGTCATGATAGCACGCATATATTGAAACTTGACAGACTGCACTTTCCATTTAAAGCAGACACCTAAATTAATGCGGCCCACTTAAAGTCTACTTTTTCAAACATTCATGAGCTTCATAAACACTAATCCATCTGCAAACATGTTTAAAACCTCACTTTTTTCTTGCAGCTTCATTATTCACAGACAGCTCACAAACTTAGGCCTATGCAAATATGAAAGGCCAACTCTTCCTATGTCACTGTTGTAAGGCTCAGCATGTTTCAAAATACCTCAATGTGTGTATCTGTGCCTCTCTATATGGTGACATGATACATCAAAAGAAGCTTACACTTACCAGAATACCTCTGTTTCCCACCACATGCTCTCTAAATGTGTGTACAAGAAAGTATATGTATTACTTTCTCCTCCTCCTACAGGACAGGTGGGTATTGAACTCTACATTGGAGGGCTTCTGTGACACTTACATAGGTAAGAGATGTCTGCTTCTACAACTAAATGCTGTAGTAGGGCTGATAAGATTTTTGCACCTGTATGATAAGCTATATAGTTTTCAAATTAGGGTCATCAGATGCACAACACGTGTCAGAATACATGTAGAAGTAGACACATACCTCAGTGATGATAGCACGCAGATATTCAAACTTGACAGACTGCCCATTCCATTTAAACCGGACACCTAAATTAATGCAACCTACTTTAAGTGTACCTTTCCAGACACTAATATACACTGATCTATCTGCCATCATGTTTTAAACCTCAATTTTCTCTTGCAACCTCATTATTCACTGACACCACACAAACTAAGGCCTAAGCAAATATGAAAGGCCAACTCTTCTTATGTCATTGTTGCAACTGTCACCGTGTTCCTCAAGGAGAGAGAGAGAGAGAGAAAGAGAGAGAGATATTGCTTCTTTGTGGTGTCATGATACATCAAAGGAAGCCTACACATACCAGAATACCGGTTTCACACTACCCATGCACTCATCCAATCACTAAAGCTCTACTCTTGCACTGAGCCATTCACTCAGGCAAAACAGATGCACTCATCCAATGACACAGGCACTACTCTTGCACTCATTCATTCCCTCAGGCACTACTGATGCACTCATGCAATCACTCAGGCACTACCCATGGACTCATCCAATCACACCGTCACTATCCTTGCACTCATCCATTCACTCAGGCACTACCTATACACTCATCCAATCCCTCAGGCACTACCCATGCACTCATACAATCACCCAGGCACTACCCATGCACTCACTCTGGCACTATCCTTGCACTCAACTATGCACTCAGGCACTACCCATACACTCATCCATTCTCTCGGGCACTATGCTTTCACTCATGCATTCTCTCAGCACCACCCATGCACTCATGCAATGATCCAGGCACCGCCTTGCACTCAAACATTCACTCAGGCACTATGCATGCACTCATTCGATCACTCAGGCACTACCCATGAACTTATGCTTTCTCTCAGGCATTACCCAAGCACTCATCCAATCACTCGGGCACAATCCTTGCACTCATCCATTCACTCAGGCACTACCCTTGCACCCATCCAATCATTCAAGCACTATCATTGCACTCAACTGTTCACTCAGGCACAATCGATGCACTAATGCAATCACCTAGGCCCATGCACTCATCAATTATATAAGGCACTAGCCATGCAGTCATCCAATCACCCAGGCACTTTCCTTTCACTCAACCATTCACTCAGGCACTACGCATGTTCTCATTGAATCACCCAGGCACTACCCATGCACTCATCAATTCTCTCAGGTACTACTCATGCAGTCATCCAATTACTCAGGAACAACCCATGCACTCATTCTGGCAGTATCCTTGCACTCAACAACTCACTCAGGCACTACCCATGCACTTATCCAATCACCCAGGCCCTACCCATGCACTTATCCAATCACCCAGGCCCTACCCATGCACTCATCCAATCACCCAGGCAGTTCCCATGCACTCATCCAATCACCCAGGTACTATCCGTGCACTCAGCCATTCACTCACGCACTACCCATGCACTCAATCGATCAGACACTACCCATGCACTCATCCAATCACTACCCATGCACTCATCCAATCACACAGGCACTACCCATGCACGCATCCAATCACACAGGCACTACCCATGCACTTATCCAATCATTCAGGCACCACCCATGCACTCATCCAATCACTCAGACACTATCCTTGCACTCATCCATTCATTCAGGCACTACGAAAGCAGTCATTCAATCACCCACACACTACCAATGCACTCATCCAATCACCCAGGCACAAACCCTTGCACTAAACCATTAACTCAGGCACTACGCATGCACTCATTCGATCACCCAGGCACTACGCATGCACTCATCCAATCTCGCAGGCACTACCCATGCACTCAGTCAGACACTACCCATGCACTCATCCAATCTCGCAGGCACTACCCATGCACTAATCCATTCACACAACATTTACTTTATCTTTTTTAAACCAGAATAAATGGTTCCGCAAGAACTATTTTTTTCGAACTATTTTTTAATTTTTGGGTGTTTTTTTATTTTTAAAATTGAAAATTAAAACAAAAAAACAAGCACAAAACAGCATGCCTATTTGGGGGGGGGGGGGGTGGGGAAGGATCAACAACAATGGTTGTTAATCTCTTCTGTGCCCATGACGAGATAGTCTCGTCATGGAGCACGGTCGCGCTGTGCCCATGACGAGACTATCTCGTCATGAACCCCACCCACTAATGCAACGCCCGGCACAGGAGGGGGAAAGGGCGTGGCACTGAAGGGGTTAATGGTGTCCAACATGGTTTGGACAACCTGTTCCCCCCACACTCAAACCTGTATTACACTTTGGGCAAAAAAGTCCAGTCTTGGCAAAATCAGGCAGTGTTGGAGGAATGTTCTGCAGCCTGTTGCCCGGTCTTGATGTTCCAGCCTGAGCATTTTGGCACCTTCATTTTCTATTAGTCTTGAAAGTTCTGCTCGTGCAAGCCAGTTCAAGTGCATCGTCTGCAGGTGTTTATACATGGAAGACGTTCCAAAGGAATATTTCTTCTCGGATCCCAGAGACAGCACCTTCTTACAAATGTTGCAGGTGACCTTCTGCACATTAACTTTTTTCTGCCCCTCAGAAATTGTAAACAAATTCCCACACCACACTCTCCTTTTTCTTTTGTGGTTGCTCCTCTTCTTCCTCCAAAAGATTTTGCTCCTCTTCTTCATGCAGGTCTAAAGATGTTGCCATTTTAAATTTTGAATTGAAAATCAAAAAAACACCAAACCACCTGCAAAATAGGTTCTTCTAGAATGAGTTTGACTGATGCGAACCACACCTTAAAGTAGAAGAAAGATGGTGGGATCTGGCTAGGTTAATGATGACAGGATGTTTAACCAATCAAATCTTTTTTGTGTGCACGACTCCTACGCGGTGCACTGCGTACCAAACGTGATTCTGCATCTTCTTTTAATTTTACATTTGAAAGATATTTGGTTGTATCTTATTAAAATTGATATACAAATAACTGTACCTCTTCATTTAAAATAAAGTAAATGAATCTATATCTATATATAATATTATTGCAAAAAAAACCTTTAGATTTGCATCTCCTACGCACTCCTACGCACACATGCAATCTACGCGGCCGTACCGCAACTCCTGAAATTATTATTAAAAAAAGTTTTAATTTTTTTTTTTATTATTATAAAAGTTTCTTTACTATCTTAGCAAAACTGTAACTGAGAACTTAAAATTATTATTGTTTATATATATATATTAAAATCACAAATAAAAAACAAAGAGTCGCATGAGGACCGCGATTCCGCATTTACATCTTGGAAACAAACAAGGTGATGGAACATATTTAAAATCAAAATAGTAAAGTAATAATTCTAAATTGTGCATTATCAGAAATACAACTATTTGAAATCACGCTGGAGCCGCGATTCCTACATGGACCCGGAAGTAAGGCCCGGTAGTGTGCAGAATGGCATCGCGAACCAAGAAAATACATAAATGAAATTTAATTTGCCTTTACCATAACTACATATTTATTATATTTCTCTACTAGTAAATTACTACCCTTAAGATATACATAAAGTATTTATTTCACTATATTTTACATGTCTGAATATATAAATGGGTTCGAGTACAAAACATGGAGAACTGCTTCCGGTACGTGACTCCAGATATTATATATATATATATATATATATATATGTATATATATATTCCGATCCAAAATGCAATAAATACGCGCTCTCAGAAGTACAAGGAGGATATTTAATTGAGGTACAGGCTACGCGTTTCGGAAGACAAACTTCCTTGATCACACGAAGAGCCGAATACAAAACACCCATTACATAGTGAAGGATACTAGACATAAACATAGGACAGCATAACAGCAAGTGTACTTCCGTGATTAGAAGTTTGTCGGCCATCTTGTAATGTCCACAGGTACATACATGCATATAATAAATGAAACTGGCAATAATGCATATAGGTGCATAGTGCACAAGAAAACATAGGAAATCCTAGTTTACAATAGCTGTGTACAATCTTTTGCTATTTCCTCATAGTGAAAGGAAAAAGTAAAGAGAAAGATAACGGGATAAGGATAACCGCCAAGTGGCTTAGCGCAACTGCATCTAAAAGCCCTAAATCCATACTCCCAGTATAGCTAGTATAGCTTTCAGCTTTGATTTGGATTTCTATCCTGTTTATTCCACTTGCTGGTACATTGGGAGTATGGATTTAGGGCTTTTAGATGCAGTTGCGCTAAGCCACTTGGCGGTTATCCTTATCCCGTTATCTTTCTCTTTACTTTTTCCTTTCACTATGAGGAAATAGCAAAAGATTGTACACAGCTATTGTAAACTAGGATTTCCTATGTTTTCTTGTGCACTATGCACCTATATGCATTATTGCCAGTTTCATTTATTATATGCATGTATGTACCTGTGGACATTACAAGATGGCCGACAAACTTCTAATCACGGAAGTACACTTGCTGTTATGCTGTCCTATGTTTATGTCTAGTATCCTTCACTATGTAATGGGTGTTTTGTATTCGGCTCTTCGTGTGATCAAGGAAGTTTGTCTTCCGAAACGCGTAGCCTGTACCTCAATTAAATATCCTCCTTGTACTTCTGAGAGCGCGTATTTATTGCATTTTGGATCGGAATTGTTCGCCAGCTGTGCCTTACTGGCTTCACGCGCCACCGATCTACGGGCGGAGCTTCCAGGAAAGGCGGAATCCATTACAGAAATTTACGGAGGAAGCTCGGCCGGCGGCCTCAACATAACAAGATTGACGGAGTATCCCGTGTAACACCCCAGTGCAGATTGCAGATGACACCCGGATCGGCGTCCCAGAGGTAAGCCTTACACCGGGGTAGCGTCCGGGGGGTTTGCGTTTCCGCGAGCCCTTCGAGTGTGGCACCGGCAGTGGGGGCATCTCTGGTTGGCTGATTGGGAGGGAAATTCTGTCTAAGAAGGCATACGGCATCTGCCGTGTATTGCGGAAGCGATTGACTGCACATTTGATAGCAACTCGTTATTTACCTTCGAGTGCTTGGGATTTCCTTCTATACGCTGGAGTACCTTTTAAAGAGAGGCAGCAATCGGAACCTTCACATCGGAGGGGAAGTTCTAGGAGGATACAGAGGTATCAGAGGAGCCAGATATTGGCACAACAGAATCATACATTATTTGTTTATTTAGACTCACAGTATTTGCGTCATGGAAGAAGAAACATCAAGACGACTAGCGGCACAAACACTACTGGCAAGAGCACCAGGAAGAGCGCAAAGCAGTGTGATTCCTTCTAGAGACAAAGACAATACATTGAACATACAACTAAGAAAGTATGAAAAACTTAAGAAATTGGAAATTTCGAAGTGGTGGGAGGCGGTTTCCCTTCAGGATTATGTAGACAAAAAAATGGTCCCACGAGGATTACGCATTTATACGACACCCTCCTATGAATCACCCAATCCGCGGATGTTAGAGGAATGGGCTGAAAATTCAGCAGTTAGCTCAAACAATATGCTATGTATCCTCGTTAAATATGCGTGGGAAGACAGGGAAGCCACCATTAAAGATATCTTGGAATTAGAAGAAGACTTTAAGAAGTACTCTGATCAAACAACCATCACCAAATTTTTGGAAGAAATGAAAAAAAGAATGAGTCAGTACGAAGAAGATATCAAACTAAGAAAACAACGCAAACTTCACCGCGATTGCGCAGATTATGAAAGTGGCCGAATTCTGACATACAGTAGAAAGTACGACCACCTCTACAATTTCCAGCCAAAAGAATCAAGTGCTGCCTTGGTAGAAGAAAGGAACGAATCATCTGTAAATATTGCCATAACTGATGATTCTGACACTGATGCATCAGTTCATACCTCAAGTACAGCCTCAGAGGTAGAAGTAATCACTCGTCCTGCGACTTTTTTAGACGAGTACCGGACCCTGAGGAGGAACAAAGAGAAGACGAAAACCATTGCCTCCCAACCAACACCAAGAGGGAGAGGATATCGAGGAAGAGGAAGAGGAAGAGGAAGAGGCAGGGGCGGAGCAAACAACGAAGGGACAGACGAAAACACAGGACACAGAAACGAAACAAAGCCAATGGGAACCAGACGTGGGGGCTCACACAAGAAGATGTAAATATGTGGGACGACACTATGGTAAATAAAACTATTGTTAATCTCACGAGCCGTACCTTGTCCAATTTAGAGAAGAAAACGCTATGTCTAGGTCTTACCTTTTGCCCTACTGCCATCTTCGACTATTCCGACACGAGAATAGACATTTTTAAGTTTATAAGGAAGTTAAAACTGAAAAAATGGCATGAACTGAAAGGGAATATGCAGGACAATGCCAGGGTTATGACTACCACTGAACAAATTGCCCTTACGATAGCTGATACCAATATGCTGCTCACCATGCAAGAACTTGAACAGAACACTGAAGGTGACAATATGAATGGCAATCATGAAATCCAAGATATTGTTATAGATAGAGCAGCTGCTACACCTTTCAAACCCCGTTCTATCTTTTATCCGAATCTCCCACACGATAGTGTGGATACTTTTCATGAGGTTGTCACTAAAGCTCTCATTGAACATAAACATGAGAAATCCAACCATAATTTTGTGTGTGGTAATCTCACATTTAAACAAAGATCTATTATCTCATCACTAGCAAATGACAAGGATATCGTTATCCGCCCTGCGGATAAGGGAGGGAACATTGTTCTACTTAGCAAATCCATGTACATAACGGAAGCACACAGACAGTTGAAAAACAACAGATTTTAAAGAAAGAACTAACACCAAGACTTACAATGACAGTATATTGGTTACCTGGGATAAACTATCAGCCTGGCAAAGAGAAGGAATAATTACGTGGGAGGAATACTTATATTTAAAGAAAGATTATCCCAAACTTCCGATTATATATTTCCTCCCCAAAGTACACAAAAATCCTACTGTTCCCCCAGGGAGACCTATTGTTTCATCTGTGGGAAGTGTTTTCGAAAATATCTCTAAGTATGTAGATTTTTTCTTGCAAAATTATGTTACCAAACTCCCCTCATACGTTAGAGATACTAAAGACTTTTTATGTAAACTTGAGAACATACAATGGCAAACCAACTATATTTTTATCACTATGGATGTTTCCAGCTTATATACCATCATTGATCATGATCAGGGGATTTGTGCGTGTACCCACTTTCTGAATGAGAGAAATATCATGTATTCTGAACATACTAAAATGCTCATTGATATGATGTTACTATGTCTACAAAATAACATTTTTATGTTCAATGGTGAACTGTTCAGACAGACCCTAGGGACCGCCATGGGTACTTGCTTTGCCCCTAGCTTTGCTAACCTCTTTTTAGGCCTATGGGAAGAGGAGGTGAGAAAAGATGTTGACCTCTCTCAGCACCTCAAACAGGTTAATACTTGGCTCCGTTACATAGACGATCTTTTTGTAATATGGGAGGGGAGCGAAGAAGAAGCAGTCGAGTTTATCCAGCAACTCAATAATAACACACTTAATATTGTATTGACATATAACATCAACAAGGAGGAAATAGATTTCCTCGATGTCCAAGTTAGAGCTGTCAACAATACACTTGAGACTAAACTGTTTCGGAAAGAAACTGCAGGGAACAGTATCCTACACGCTCACAGTCACCACCCTGAAACACTAAAGTGGAGTATACCATATGGGGAGTTACTGAGAGCAAGAAGAAATTGCAGTACTGATACGAACTATAAAATTGAAGAAATGATCATGCTGGATCGGTTTAGAGAGCGCGGTTACCCTAAATGGGTACTAGACAGAGCTGTCTCTAAACTCAAAGATATAGACAGAAAGAGTACCCTGAAAACTAAAGAGAAGCCTGCAGAATCATCAGAGACACGAGTTATTCTTACATACAACAGTAGCTCGAGCAGAATAAAGAAAATTCTCAATGACAACTGGAATATCCTTAAAAGTGACAGTATAGTAGGTCCTGCCATTAGCAATAGACCGAAAATCACATATAGGAAAGGACATAGTCTAAGAAACATCCTGATGCACAGTGACATATCTGAACCACACCTTACATCCATGCATAACCTAAAGGGATTTTATCCTTGCGGTCACTGTAAGGCTTGTAAAACAAGTAATATGGTTAACGAATTCAGTGTACCACACACTCCCAAGAAAAATACCATATCACAATTCCTCACGTGTAGTTCCACCTATGCCATATATGTGTTAGTCTGCCCATGCCAGAAATGGTATGTGGGGAGTACTACTCACATGGCCAAGAAAAGGGTCCTAGAACACCTTAGGGCCATAAATAACAAAGACAGCCATTACCCAGTGGCTAGACACTTTGCTGAGTATCATTCATCTAACAGCTCATTACTCAAGTACTTTGTTATTGAACAGGTAGTGGGCAGTGTAAGAGGTGGTAACAGGGAGCTGGTACTCAGAAAAAGAGAATCCAAATGGATCTTAAATCTTGAGACAAAGTACCCGCTAGGGCACAATATAGATGAGGAGTTAGCAACACACCTTATGGAACAGTGACATGTTTCTTTCTCTCTTCGCTCTTTATGCCTTAATTCAAGATGTATAGCTTGATGTTTTTGATGTTCATGAATCTGTAAATACTGCATGATACAACTGTAATTGTCATTTTTCTACTATATTATCTTTTTAACTTTGTTCTTTTTCTTTCTCTTTACAGGAGGAAAGGAAGGGGCCCTTTGGGTATTCTCTACACGTCACGGGTCACCTACCCTTTTCTTCCCTATCCCCAGAAGAAAAACATCACCATGTAGAGATAAGATTTTCTACTCACTTTTTTATTGTAGTTTGGATAGTGCTTTTCTATCCTTTTGTTTTTGTTGTTGCCAGTACTGAGACTAGTGCTAGACATGGGTTTGCATTTGTGATTCCATCCTGGATCACTTGCTCTTCTGAGCAGTAAGAGTGTTATAACCTGTTGGGTCAT